>NC_041729.1:24476216-25197154 GCF_004115215.2 Ornithorhynchus anatinus | reverse complement strand
TGTGGCCCGTCAACAGGAAGACGACCGTCTTCTATTTAAGACCTCCTTACTCTGCAAAGGACCTAAGCACCATAGGCTCCAGAATATCTGTAATTTGTTTATTCATATCTGTAGTTTATCATTTATATTAATTGTATGCCTTCCCATCTAGACTGTAAACTCATTGTGAGCAGGGAATGTGTCTGTTCTATTGTTACTTGTACTGTCCCACGAGCTTAGTAGAGTGCTCTGCACCAGTAAAGCTCTCAGTAAATATGACTGACTGACTGATGACAGAATCGTCCAGCGGGTGGAACCTCAGTCAATCACTAGTACTGACTCGGTGTTTACTGTTGCTGGACACTGTACTAAACGCTTGGGAGAGTACACTTTAACAGCATTAGTAGACATGTTTCTTCCCACAGAGCTTGTCTAGAAATCTTAAGAGCTTTCTGGCATTGTCCCTGTCTGGGACCGGGCACTATTTTGTAACTGGAAGGGGCAAAGGCTGACTGAGGGCAGGTGGGGGGAGAGAAGTCTGTGGCAGTGGTTGTGGGGGTGAAGACTTAATTATGGTACGTGTTAAACGGCTTATTATGTGCACTGTTCTAAGCGCTACAGAGATACAAGTTATCAGGTTGGACACAGTCCCTGAACCACATGGGCTCACACTCTTAATCCCCATTTTACAGATGAGGGGGGATGGCCCAGAGAGTGAAGTGGCTTGCCCTAGGTACAAAAATCGTGTGGCAGACCAGATAGGTTGCAGGCGATGGGCCACGGGCTGAACCACCGGCCGGTCCAGTCCTGGCCACGTATCCTGGGAGAGAGCCAGACAATCAATCCATCAGTGGTATTTACTGAGCGCTTACTGGGTGCAGAGCATTCTACTAAGCGCTTTGGGGAGGGTAACAAATATAAGAGAGTTGTAGACACATTCCAGCCCACCACTAGATTACAGAAGAAGAGGGGACAGACATTAATATAAATAAATTATTGGCAACGTGGTGAATAAAGGGAACACAGGATGACGAGAAAGGAAGTGAAGGCTTAATCAGGGAAGACCTCTTGAAGGAGATGTGCCTTCAGTAAGGCTTTAAAGATAGAGAGAGTAATTGTCTGTTATGAAGAGAGAGGGGCATTTCGGTCCAGAGGCAGAGGGGATGAAAGTTTGGTGGTGAGATAGATGAGCTCGAGGTACAGTGAGTAAGGTTGGCAGTAGACAAGACAAGACCTTAATCCCCTAGACTGGCAAGAATAGGTGACCTAAAAGACCAGTGCTCACAAACTGCCAGAAGCTCAGTCCCGGCTGGGCCAAAGTCAGTTGCCGTGTCCTGTCTTTGTGGTTTTTCCTTCATGACTTCTCCCAGAACATTAGATTATACCATTTCACTGGATGAGTAAAGACTTCAATCAGTCAATAAATTGTATTTATTGAGTGCTTTACTATGCACAGAGCACTATATTAAGCATTTGGGGGATACATTATAATAGAATTAACAGACACATTCCTGTCCATAACGAGCTCAGAGTCTACAGAGTCCCCTCTCTCTCCATCCCTTCCACAGAAGCAGTGTGGCTCAGTGGAAAAGAGCACGGGCCTTGGAGTCAGAGGTCATGAGTTCGAATCCCAGCTCTGCCACTTGTCAGCTGTGTGACTGGTGGGCCAGTCACTTCACTTCTCTGTGCCTCAGTTACCTCATCTGCAACATGGGGGTTAAGACTGTGAGCCCCACGTGGGACAACCTGATTCCCCTGTGTCTACCCCAGCGCTTAGAACAGTGCTCTGCACATAGTAAGTGCTTAACAAATACCAACATTATCATTATTAACTGTTTTTTCCTTATTCCTGTTAACTAGAGAGAAGCAGCATGGCCCAGTGGATAGAGCAGGGATCTGGGAAGCAGAAGGACCTGTGTTCTAATCCCGGCTCCGCCACCTGTTTGCTATCTAACCTTGGGCAAGTCAGTTCACTTTTCTGTGGTTCATTTCCCTCTTCTGTAAAATGGGAAATGACTGTGAACCCCATGTGAGACAGGGACTGTGTCCAACCCAGTGCTTAGAGCACTGCCTGGCACATAGTAAGCCCTCAACAATTACCACAATTATTATTATTATTCAAATTCAGGCCTCTACCCCCTGGACACCGGCCTTCCCAACCTCTCCTCCCTCTTAACTTGTGCGTATTCTTGGTCAGTCTTGCCGCTCTCCTTCCCTCAGCCTTGGCGCCCAGCTGGAATGGTGCGCATTTCAGGAGGTGGAGCACGCAGCAGCCAGCTTGAAATCACACCCGGTTTCAGGGCCACGACCTGAAAAATCAGCACCCTTTCCCATGCTCTAAAAATAACTTCAGGGGAAATTCAGCCAAGCTCATGACTCAAAAATAGACTCTGAAACTCAATGACTTTGGAGGGAGCAGATTGCGAAGGAGGATGAGACTACTCCAGTCCAGCAGACCAAATTGCCCTGACAAGAGACCTCTGGGCAGAGTTTTCAGGGGAGGGGACTTCTAGAAAATGGCAGACAGAGAATGCAAATCATGCAGTGCATGACCAATCTGAAGTTTAAAAGTGTGTCCCTTTCATTTTACTCCAATTTACATCGATTATGCTTATTTTATTTGAGCCAAGGTGGCCTAAATTTATTTTATAATCTCATGTCATGCTATGCAAACTCACTATGCCTTTCTGGTGCTTCCAACACTCTCGTTTTCTTATGTGACACCAAACCCATGTCTTAGAAATAATAATAATAATAGCAACAATAAGTGTTAGTATAATAATAATAGAATTCGAGAAGTGCTTACTACATATACTTAAGCTTTAGGGTAGAGACAAGGTAATCGTATTGGACGCAATACCTGTTCCATATGGGGCTCACAGTTTAAGTGGGAGGAAGAATAAGTGTTTGATCCCCATTTCACAGATGAGGAAAGTGAGGCACAGATAAATCAAGGGACTTTGGCACACCAGGCAAATATCAGAGTTGGAATGAGAACCCAGGTCCTCTAACTGCCAGGTCTGTGCTCTTTCCCTTTGGTTCAAGCTGTTTCTCAAATAGAGTCCAGTCATGTTGTTGTTTAAATAGTTTTAGTGTCCAGGCCAGAAATGGAGCAGAGGACAAAAAATACAGAGCGGGGAGCAAGGGGAATTTGAGACCCTGCTCTGTCTCGCGGTCTAGACTGTAAGCTCGCTGTGGCCAGGGAACAGGTCTGACAACTCCGTTAAATTGTACTCTCCCACCTGCTTAGTACGGTGCTCTGCCCGTTGTAAGCGGCTCAATAATACCGTTGATGAGGAGGAGGATGAAGTTGAAGGGTGGGGTGGGTTACCCTGGAGCAACGGGGAAAAATAGTCGCTATGGCAGCTGGTGTCTTTATTTTCATTCTCTACAATTGGGAGGTGCAAGAGAGATGTTAGAGAAAACCTCTGGGGTAATAATAATAATGTTGGTATTTGTTAAGCGCTTACTATGTGCACAGCATTGTTCTAAGCGCTGGGGTAGACCCAGGGGAATCAGGTTGTCCCACGTGGGGCTCCCAGTCTTTCATCCCCATTTTTACAGATGAGGTAACTGAGGCACAGAGAAGTGAAGTGAGCCCACGTCACACAGCTGACAAGTGGCAGAGCCGAGATGCGAAACCCACGACCTCTGACTCCAAAGCCCATGCTCTTTCCACTGAGCCATGCAAGCTCTTTTGGTTCTTTTGAGGGCATGCAATTTTACTTTAAAGTCTACTACTTGCCCCCTGGGACTGATGCCACCTTAAAAGAAGCAGTGTGGCCTTATGGTTAGTGCATGGGCCTGGGATTAAGAAGTACCTGGGTTTTTAATCCGGCTTCCGCCACTCGTGCTGCCTGTGGTGACCACGGGCAAGCCACTTCACTTCTCTGGGCTCGGTTCCCTCATCGGTAAAATGGGGGGCCAAGACCGTGAGCGCACGTGGGACAGGGACTGTGTCCAACCTGATTAGCTTGTATCTACCCCAGCGCTTATACAGTGTCTGGCACATAGAAGTGCTTAACAAATACCATAAAAAAAGGGACATTGAAAATGGGTGGGTTGGAAAGGTGGGTGCTCGGTAGTTGGCTGGGAAGCTCCTCTATGCTTCGGCAACATTCCCCTGCCTCTGGGACAGCAGCTCGGGGAAGACCTGCTGACATCTTCAATACGGCAAAACTTAAAGTTCATTTCTTACCTCGTAAACCATTTCTCTTCTACTTGTCCACCCTCGGCCACCGTCATCACTAGTTGTCTTCAGCATCTCAATAAATGCTGCTGTGGCCAATCCGACTGCTGGGCTTCCAGAGGTCCAGTGCCTTGGGTGAGGATGCCTCTGTGTTAGTGCTGACTCTTTGTCTTCCATTTTCCTGCCCTCTGCCTTGCAGGGGGTTTTTTCTTTTCTTTTTTTAAATTGCCTTTCTTAACCCTTAGGATCAGGCACGGCACTAGCAGCAAAATAGATTCAAGTGATCAATTGGGCACTAACCAACATCCCACATGGGGCTCATAGACTGAATCTCCATTTTACGGATGTGGTAACTGAGGCCCAGAAGAAGTGAAGTGACTTGCCCGAGGTCTCATAGCAGAAAAGTGGTGGAACCGGAAACTAGGCCCATGCTCTTTTCCATTAGGTCACGCTCCTGCTGCATGTTACGTCTTTATAAATCTCATTATTAATGATTGTTTCCCAAGAGGATCACAGTGTAGAAAATCACATCATTGATCTCCTCTCAGGGGGAGTTACGCATTACAGTGGATTAAATCGTAAACAGCAAAATGTCACATCTGATGCCACTGGTAGAATGAGAGACGTGAAGTGGATGGACAAATGGGGCACAGCTGTAATGGTTTCCAGGGAATCTCTAGCTAGCACCTAGGATCGGAGGGTGAAAATGTCAATCCCTCTACACTCGTTCCCGTGTAATAAATTGTTAGGTCTAGCTACGATGACTCTTAACTAGTAATAATTCTGGTATTTGTTAAGCCACTTACTATGTTTCAGGCATCCTGCGTGGATATAAGCAAATCAGGTTGAACAGAGTCCTGCCCGACACGGGGCTCTAGTCTTTAATCCCATTATACAGATGAGGTAATTGAGGCAGAGAGAAGTTAAGTGACTTTCCCAAGGTCCCACAGTAGATAAGTGGCAGAGCCGGGATTAGAACCCAGGTCCTTCTGACTTCCAGGCCCATGCTCTAGCCACTAGGCCACACCGTTTGAGAGGGGACCTCCGGCCTTGGCCTCCTCTGAGTGAGCAGCTGCCGGCTGGCGTGGGTCCCCGCCGTGAGGGCGGCCAGCCTCGGCCTCCCCATTTCACTGGCCTTTGGGAGCTGCCCTCTAAGGTGGAGGAATACTACGTAGGTGCTCCCCACTGACCAGGAGGGGCTGGTTTTATCGTTCCTCGCTGGATCCCTCAGGGCTCTGAAGGAGCTATCCTAGAATGCTTGGCTGAACAGTGGAGGGATTCGAAGCCACTGGATTGTATCAATCGTGTCTGGCCAATCCCCATCGCTCTCCATTCGCCTTTAAACCCAGGGCAACCATCTGAACCCCAATAACTACCTAGACGTTAAGCTCGTCGTGCGCAGGGGACGTGTCTACCAATTCTATGATATCGTACTCTCCCTATCTTAGTACAGAGCTCTGCACCCAGCGAGCGCTCAGTAATAACGTTGGTATTTGTTAAGCGCTTACTCTGTGCAGAGCACTGTTCTAAGCGCTGGGGTAGGTACAGGTAATCAGGTTGTACGGGAGGCTCACAGTCTTCATCCCCATTTTCCAGATGAGGTAACTGAGGCCCAGAGAAGTGAAGTGACTCGCCCGCAGTCACACAGCTGACAAGCGGCCGAGACGGGATCCGAACCCATGACCTCTGACTCCCAAGCCCGGGCTCCTTCCACTGAGTCACGCTGCTTCTCTGCTCGTTAAATGTGACTGATCGATTGAACTCCACCGAGCTGCCCTCCACCCTTCAGTGCAGTCATTCTAGCCTCCCCAGAGTTGGGCTAGTCCAGAGGCCACTAGTTCATTCATTCGATAGTATTTATTGACGCTTACTATGTGCAGAGCACTGTACTAAGCGCACTAGTGGAAAGAAGACAGGGCCAGGGGGCCCTGAGGAGCCTCCTCGGCGTTTGAACTGGGTAGGGGGTGGTTCTGTGAGGGGCCCAAAAATAAACGGCCAGAACCACCTTCCAGTCACCAGCTGCCCCCTGTCCGAATGAAAAAAGTCTAATCAAGTGTTGTAGTGGATAGGACTCAGCCCTGGAAGTCAGAAGAACCTGGGTTCTAATCCCGGCCCTGCCACTTGTCTGCTTTGTGACTTTGAGCAAGTCACTTAACTTCTCTGTGCCTCAGTTACCTCATCTGTATGATGGGGATTAAGACTGGAGTCCCATGTGGGACAAAGACCTTGTCCAACTTGATTTGTTTGTCTCCATCTCAGTGCTTAGTGCACTGCCTGACACATAGTGTTTACCAAATACTACAATTATTATTATGATGATTACTCACTTGGACTTTGTTTGCTCCTCCCTGGGCAGGTGGTATGCAGGAAGAATTTCCAGGCAGCTGGCTGAAGAGGTCCTGCTGAAGCGAAATCACCTGGGAGCCTTCTTGATCCGAGAAAGCGAGAGCTCTCCAGGGGAATTCTCCGTCTCCGTGAAGTAAGCCATGATGCCCGTTCCTCGTTCCCGTGTCTCGGAAGTCATTTGTCTGACTCTAGGCCTGTCCAGCCGGAGTCGTCGTTCATTAGAGCACGGGCTTGGTGTTTAGAGGTCTGGGTTCTAATCCTGACTCCACCACTCGTCAGCTGTGTGACCTTGGGCAGGCCACTTAACTTCTCTGTGCCTCAGTTACCTCATCTGTAAAATGGGGATGAAGACCGAGAGCCCCACGTGGGACATCCTGATGACTTTGTATCTACCTCAGCGTTTAGAACAGTGCTTGGCACATAGTAAGAGCTAAACAAATACCAACTTACTATTAGAGAGTGAGAGAACGGTCACAGCACTATATTTGTCCGTGGCTTTTTCGATTGCTTTCTAGAGAATGGCTAAAATAACATCACTGAGTGGCAAATTGATCTGGGTAGATGGAAGGGGATCAATTCACCTTGAAGGGATGAACGATGGTGGAATTTCTTAGGTCTCTGCAGGCTGGGGCGACACACCTGGAGTCGGAACCGGTTGGGGCTTGGATTGTGGGCAGGGAACGTGTCTGTTATATTGTATTCTCTCAAGCACTCAGTCCAGTGTTCTGCACACAGTAGAAGCTCAAAAGATACAACTGACTGACTGGGAAGCGGGGCGGATGTCACAGGCATCCCCATCCCCGGATCTTCCTCTGGGTCGGGGACTCCTGATAGGTGAGAGAGCATTGCCTCAGGGTGGAGGGAGCCAGGGAGGCAGGACGGAAATTCCGATCTAGGAGGAGAGGCTCAAGGTCTCCTCCCTGCCCCATTCCTGGAATGGAGCCCTGGTGCGGACCCCCGAGCTGGGGCCGCCCGGAGCTGGAGATGGCAAAGAGGGGTCTTTCAGCACCAAGCCCCGGAGACCACTATACTTGGGCCTGGGCTCTGACGGGGGGTAGGGCTGATCCCGGAGGTCGCCGCGGACTACCCGGCAGGGCCGCTCTGCCCAGCGGTTGCTTGCCATACGGCCAACGGGTCCCGAACCCCTTCCCGGGCTGGCTGGCGGGAAGGGAAGACGGGCCTTCAGAACAGGCTTCCCCAAGGCCAAGGAGGCCATTCTGCCAGCTCCCGTGGATGTTATTCTGGCCCCTTGGAGGCCAGGTTGTTTAGCTTTGGTGATCAGAATTAGGATTACGCCATTTATGAAGTGTTTACTCTGTGTTTGGCACTGAGCAGATACTGGATTATGAGATCAGGAGGTGCTAAGAGGTAGGGTAAACAGGAACCCTAAAGGCCGCTGCAAACTATCAGGCAGGTGTCCGGTGCAGTTTTGAGGTTGATCTGTGTGAGGCAAACCAGTGCTGCTTTGGGATTCCCATCCACCCGTATCTCGGTGCGGACAGAAGCCGCCTTGTTTACCATCTGGTGAAAGGGGATCTGTAATCGTCTTTGGTTGTATGGTTTTCCAGATTGTCCGAAATCTGTTTGTCTCTGACCTCGCGAATCGGGGCTCTTGGCCGTGAGGGTGGGAGCCCGAGGCCCGTCTCCTAATGGGTTCAGGAGCCCGTTCGGTTGACAGCCGTCGCCTGAAGGTGCCAGGGACTTCTGGACTCCTCCCTCGGGCACGTGGCTCCGGGGACCCGGGGCCTGGAAAGCTGAGGCACAGCCTGACGGGCAGGGAGGCGGACGTGCTTGCGGTTCTGCTTCCTGGGCGGGCTCCGGGGTGTGAACGTGCTTAGCTTTCTCCAAAACTTTAAACCGCATCTCCATGTGCTTTCCGCACAAAAGCTGATTCGACGGGCTGGCCTGGATTTGCCTTTACACTAGGGGCAAAAGATGGGTATTTCCACTAGAAAAATACTCTCAGAAAATCTATTGTCTCCAAGCCAACTTGTCCAAAGACTACCAGCGAAACCCAGGCAGCTCTCAGGTCATGGTCATCTGGTGCCGCCCTCTAAGAGACAATAGGAATCTAGTTTCCGCCAAACTAGACACTTCCCCTTCAAAGCCCTACGAGAGCTCAACCTCTCAGGAGGCCTTCCCAGACTGAGCCCCTTTCCTCTGCCTCCTCCCTCCCCATCGCCCCGACTCCCCCGCCTCTGCCCTCTCCCGCCCACGGTCTTGTATATATTATATATAATATATATATATATTATATATGTACATATTTATTATTCTATTATTTTATTAATGTGTGTATTAATCTATAATTCTATTTTTATTGATCCACTGATGTCTGTCTATTGTTTGTCGTCTCCCCTTCTAGACTGCTTTCCGTTGTTGGTGGGATTATCTCTATCGTTGCCGAATTCTACCTTCCATGCGCTAGGACAGGGCTCTAAACACAGTAAGCGCTCATAAATACGCTGATGGATTGAATGAATGAAGAAACAGAGACTATTAAAGGACCCTGGATTCTCTTTTTATGGATTTGTTCAGCTATATATGTGGCAGGCACGTACTATGTGCTGGGGTTGATACAACCTGATGGGGTAGGACACGGTCATGTCCCACTTGGGGTAGAGGTTATTCATTTTAGAGATGAGAGGACTGAGGTACAGAGAATAAAGTGACTTGTCCAGGTCACGACGAGCAGACAAGTGGGGAGCGGGATTAGAACCAGGTGCTTCTGACTGCGAGGCCGTGCCCCGTCCACTAGGCATGCAGCTTCTCCAAGGCCAGGGAGGATTTCTGTGGTTTTAGAGGAGGCAATCTGCTCACTTGAAAGAACATTGTTGGGCTTCAGCCACCGCCATCTAATCGCCGTCAGACTGGGCAGGGATGTGGAGGACTCAAACAGCTGGTGTTATTCAGTGCGGAGATCTCCCGGTAGGTCCGGCTGCACGGGTTTGCTCACGCTCAGGAGGCAGCTGGATCACCACAGGCATAAGGCGCAGAGAGGAAGCTCTTTGCCTTGGCTCCGGCAAAAAGACAAGTCCCTGCAGTGCAGAGACTAGACTGTAAGCTTGTCGTGGGCAGGGAACAGAACTACCATTCTGTAGAGAAGCAGCGTGGCTCGGAGGCAAGAGTCATGGTTCGATCCCGCTCGGCCATTTGTCAGCTGGTGACTGTGGGCAAGTCACTTCACTTCTCTGGCCCAGTTACCTCATCTGGAAAAAGGATGTAGACTGTGAGCCTCACGTGGGACAACCTGATTACCATGTTTTAGAACAGTCTGCACATAATAAGCGTTAACAAATACCAACATACTATTATTATCATATTGTGCTCCCGAGAGCAAGTAAGTACTCAATAGCACAGAAGAATGTTGCCTAGTGGATAGAGCACGCCAGGGGATCGAAGGATGGGTGCTGATATGGCTCCGCCACTTGTCTATTGTGTGATCTTAAGCAAGTCACTTCTCTGTGCCTCAGTTACCTCCTCTGTAAAACGGGGATTAAGACTGAGAGCCCCCGTGGGACAACCTGATTGCCTTGCATCTACCCCAGCCCTTAGAACAGTGCTTGGCACAAAATAAGTGCTTAACAAATACCATCGTTATTACGAGAAGCAGGGTGGCTCAGTGGAAAGAGCCCGGGCTGGGGAGTCAGAGGTCATAGGTTCGAATCCCGGCTCTGCCTCTTGTCAGCTGTGTGACTGTGGGCAAGTCACTTCACTTCTCTGCACCTCAGTTACCTCATCTGTAAAATGGGGGTGAAGACCGTGAGCCTCACGTGGGACAACGTGATTACCCTGTATCTACCCCAGCACTTAGAACAGTGCTCTGCACACTCCGACTCTGCCACTCGTCAACTGTGTGACTGTGGGCAAGTCACTCACTTCTCTGTGCCTCAGTTCCCTCATCTGTAAAATGGGATTAACTGTGAGTTCTCAAGTGGGACGACCTGATTATCCTATATCTACCCCAGCGCTTAGAACAGTGCTCTGCACTTAATAAGCTCTTAACAAATACCAACATTATTATAGTAAGCGCTTAACAAGTACCAACATTATTAGTGAGTGCCCATTTTAAATGGTGCACACACTGCTAGGCAGTTGGGAAATACAGAATAAAGACATGACATGTTCCCTGCCCACAAGGAGTTCACACTTTACTGGGATTTAGCTCTCTGTTTTGAGGGAACACTGGCTTCCTCCTCAAAATGTCCCCAAGATGGGGGGAGGAAGGAAAATGAAATTTTCCCCATTTATAAAATGGGGGGGAAAATGAAGTCCCAAAGGAAGAGTCACTTGCCCCAGGATAAACAGCAAGATGGGGCAATTCTCTTTACGCTGGGCTCACATTCTGCTAGCCCACACTGCTCCTAGCTTGCCTGAATCCAGCAGAGGACAGTGAATGACTGGGGAGATTAGGGCCTCATGTTCAACTCTTCACCTCAAGAGAGAAGCAGCATTTCCTAATGGATAGAGCACGGGCCTGAGAGTCAGACAGACTTGGATTCTAATCCTGCCTCCGCCACCTGTCGGCACTGTGACCTTGGGCAAATCACTTAACTTAACTGGACCTCAGTTACCTCATCTGCAAAGTGGGGATGAAGACTGTGAGCACCATGTGGGACAGGTTTGTGTCCAATCTGATTACCTTGTATCTATGTGCCGGGCACGTACTAAGCACTTAACAAATGCCATAAAAAGAGTAATCTCCAACATTACACAACCTCCAAGTAGGTCCTGGCCTGGCAGGAAGGTCCACCCAACTCCATCCATAATAATTTGGTTGACCACCTCTTTGGACCACGGGCATGAACGTCAGGTAACATCTTATGCTGAAACCCAGAAGGGCGAAAACACGGAGAGGAATCCTGAGGCTCGAGTCAAATCCAGCGTGGCTCAGTGGAAAGAGTCCGGGCTTGGGAGTCAGAGTTCATGGGTTCAAATCCCGGCTCTGCCACGTGTCAGCTGTGTGAATGTGGGCAAGTCACTTAACTTCTCTGTGCCTCAGTTCCCTCATCTGTAAAATGGGGATTAACTGTGAGCCTCACGTGGGACAACCTGATTACCCTGTATCTACCCCAGCGCTTAGAACAGTGCTCTGCACATAGTAAGCACTTAACAAATACCAACATTATTATTATCCAAAGGATTGAGGGGGCTGCTCCTTGGAAAGGCCTAGAAACTTCCAAAAAAGAGTCAACACAAAGGGCATGAAACTCTTTTTTTCCCAGAGGCCCCGTTAGCTTTCTGGACCAGAGGACAATGAGGCCCAGGAGTTCCAGACTGGTCTCCAATTGGGTGTTCCTGTGTCACTGCTGGCATCGTTTCGGGTGGGCATGGTGTCCCAGGCAGCACTTTCTGGACTAATGGGTGACCCTCCATAACATGGTTAATAATAATAATTGTGGTATTTGTTAAGTGCTTACTATGTGCCAGTCACTGTACTAAGCACAGGGGTAGATATAAGCAAATCGGGTTGGATACAGTCCTGTCCACGTGGGGCTGCACAGTCTTAATCCCCATTTTACAGATAAGGTAACTGAGGCACAGAGAAGTGAAGTGGCTTACCCAACAGAGACTCCAACGGAGTGACGGAGAGAGGAGGGAGTGTTCCGGCTCAACATCAATTCAGTTGTGTCCCAATGAAGGCATTCTCCAGGACTGACCTTTTAGTGGCCCAGCCCTGCAAACAGCCACTCTCCACTCACCCGGGCAAGTAATGGTGGATACCTTGGGATGGTATAGAAAGCCGCTACCCTGGCTGAGTTGACCCATTTTCACTTCACTTAACAATAATAATAATAAATAATGATGGTATTTGTAAGCGCTACGAGTTTGCCAAGCACTCTTCTAAGCGCTGGGGTCGATCCAAGGTAATCAGGTGGTCCCACGTGGGCTCGCAGTCTTAATCCCCATTTTACAGGTGTAACTGAGGCCCAGAGAAGTTAAGTGACTTGCCCCAAGTCACACGGCTGATGTGGTGGAGCTGGGATTAGAACCCACGACCTCTGACTCCCAAACCCGTGCTCTTTCCACTGAGCCATGCTGCTTCGTGCTGCTTCACTTCCTCGTCTTGTATTTTCTGCTCCCGAAGGAGAGCAGTGTCTCGGCATGCTCAACCAGAAACCCAACCTCCACTCTGCTCTTGGATTTCCAAGTGAGCTCAGAGCTTGTCTTTTATCCTCTCTCTGCATCTGCAAAGCCCTGCTGCCCCTGACATCACCAGGGTCTTCGGATAATTAACCGGGGCGATGACGGCACAGCATTTCAAGTGAAGAGGTGAAAGGCACTCAGTCACACAAAAGATTTATGTGCCTCTCTGCCCTGTAACCTAGGTATGTCTGAAATGACACAACTCATAACTCAATCCCCATGCCTAGTGAAAGAGTCCACACCTGGGAGTCAGAGGACCTGGGTGCTAATCCCAACTCCTCCGTTTACCTGCTGGGTGACCTGGGGCAACTCCCAGAACTTTTCCGTATGTCAATTTCCTCATCTGTAAAGAATCGTGACCTAAGCCCGGGAGTCAGAGGGATCTGGGTTCTGATCCCGGCTCCGCCGCCTGTCTGCCGCGAAACTTTGGGCGAGTCATTTAACTTCTCTATGCCGTGGTCACCTCATCTGTAAAATTGGAATTGAGGCCGTGAGCCCCATGCGGGACAGGGACTGGGTCCAACCTGATTAACCTGGGCTTACAGCAGTGCTCGACACCTAGTAAACGCTTAACAAATGCCATCATCATCATGAATAAAGTGAAGATTCAATATCTGTTGTCCCTCCTACTTAGACTGTGGCTCCCATGTGATACAGGGACTGAGTCCATTATCTTGTGCCTACCCAAGCACTCAGTAAGGTGTTTGTACACTGTAAACGTTTTACAAGTACGGCAGTTTTATTTACCCACCTCTATCCAGCGCTTCGAACAGTATTTGGCACATAGTAAGCGCTTAACAAATACCATCATCATCATCGTATTCTTCCAAACACTTAGAACAGTGCTCTGCATACTGTAAGAGCTCAATAAATACAGCCCCACTGGGGAAGTAGCAAAATCTCATCAGACGATATAAAAAACAGAAAGACGTTCAGGCATTTGAGAAGCGGCTTCCTGTTTCTTATTGTACGGCTAATGATAGCCACCAGAGGAAGAGAGCACAGAGCTTCTTTCTGTGTTACGAGCAGAGACTAAAAACAAACCCTGTTTGTGCCCTGGATGATCTAGGTCTTTATCATTCTATTATTCAGACGGACAACAATACAGCACTCTGTGGCTACAAAAGGCCAGCGTCTGAATAGCTCTTCTCCGCCACTGTGGCAGATAGCGTCGTTCCCGGCGTTCGTCAGAACGGGCACTGAGGTCCGGAGAGGATGGACGACCCCGAGTCCCTCAGCCTGTCGGCGAAGGACCGAGCTGGGCAGAGAAGTGGCAGGCCCTCTGTTTCCAGTTTGCCACCTAGTCCTCTGAGCTCCTCCTGTCTCTGTTTTCAGTCCCTGAACCTTGTGAGAGGCAAGGCAGAGACGTCCACTCCAGAGGAAACAGCAGCACTCTTCCCTCTGGCCACCTTCACGTTTCCAGATAGCCAATCCCACCCCTTGCCCAGAAGCCCTGACTGTGTTTTGGGGTTTTTTTCATTTTTTTATCGGTATTTGTTAAATGCTTTCTATGTGCCAGGCACTGTTCTAAGCCCTGCAGTAGATACAAGTTAATTAGGTTGGACACAGTCCATGTCAATCCGTCAGTCAGTCAATCGTATTTATTGAGCGCTTACTGTGTGCAGAGCTCTCGAGAGAGTGCAATATAACAATAAACAGAGGCGTTCTGCCCACAACTAGCTTACGATCTAGAAGGGGGAGACAGACCTTCACATAAATAAATATATTACAGATATGAGCGTGAGCGCTATGGAGTTGGGAGGAGGGATGAATAAAGGGAGCACAGGGGGCTCACATTCTTCAACCCTATTTCACAGACGAGGTAACCGAGGTACAGAGAAGTGAAAGACTTGCCCAAAGTCACCCAGCTGACAGGTGGTGAAGCAGAATTAGAACCCAGGTCTCTTGACTCCCAAGCCCGTGCTCCATCCAATAGGCCATACTGCAACCTGAAGGGCTTTAACTTGACAGAGGAGGGGCGAGTCCAGGAAAAGCTGGGAGCGTGACGGGCTGTGCTTAAGGAGGGTAGAGGGAGTGAGAAGAAGGCTTGTTTGGTGCTGAAAAAGTTTAGCTGAATACATGGGTTCAAGTGAGGCCCGGTTCCTCTAGACCGTAAGCTCATGTGAGCAGGGAATGTGCCTGTTATATTCTTCTACTGTACTCTCCCAAGCGTTTAGTACGGTGCCGTGCGCACAGTAAGCACTCAATAAATACGATTGACTGACGGACTGAAGACTGGGGGCCGAGGTGCTGTCTCCTCCTCTAGTCCACCAGTCGCCTTCCCCAAGAGCTGACCGGGGCCAGGTTGGGAGTAACCGGTCAGTTCCGACATCTCCAGGAAACGCCGGTGAAACCCTGCTGACATTTCCTGCAGGGCCCTTCTAGAACCCTCCATCTTCAGGGATCCCCAACCTGCCCTATTGGGCCCCAGGTTTGAGAATTCCAGAGAGTTTGAGCACTTTCTCTAGGGCAGCTCTAAAAATCTCACTCAACACTAGCAGAGCCCCACCACGGCATCATGCGCCTGGCTGTGTTTCGTCCGCAAATGCTCCTCTCACCATGGAGACATCATCTAAATGATAACGCACCATGTAAGAGCAGGGTGGCTTAGTGGATAGAGCACGGGCCTGGGAGTCAGAAGGACCCGGGTCCTAATCCCGGCTCCGCCACACGTCTCTGTATGACCTTGGGTAAGTAAACTTAACTTCTCTGGGCCTCAGTTACCTTCACCTGTAGAATGGGGATCGAAAGTGTGAGCCTCATGTGGGACAGGGACCGTGTCCAACCTGACTGACTTGTATGACAGGGACCGTGTCCAATCTGATTGACTTGTATCTACCCCAGGGCTTAGAACAGTGCTTGGCACATAGAGAGCGCTTAACAAGTACCTTGCAGGGACTGTAAGCTACCAGCTGCGACCCAGGGAAGAGACCCAAGAAAGTCTGTTCTTTGAAGTCATCAATCCGATGCGTGACAACAATCGAAAGGGCTGGGCAGCATCAAGAAGGGAATCGGTCTGTTTGCATCGCAAACCACGGAATGCCCACTCCAGAAGTGAGAAGCTGCATGACCTACTGGATAGAGCATGGGCCTGGAAGTCAGAAGGATCTGGATTCTAATCCCGGCTCTGACACCTGCCTGCCATGTGACCTTAGGCAAGTCACTTTGCTGCTTCGGCCCTCAGTTATCTCATCTGTAAAATGGGTATAAGACTTATGAGCCCTGTGTGGGACAGGGACCGTGTCCACTGATTGGCTTGCCTCTACCTCAGCACCTAATGTAGTGCCTGGCATATAGTAAGTGCTTAACCAATTCCATAAAAAAAAATTAAACGAAAAAAGAGAGTGCTGCATGTAGGTCTGGTAGGAACCAAAAAAGAAACCAGGGAGATCAATTGGATGCAGCAGCTTTGGGAAACACTCTAAAATTGACTCATTAGAAAGACCAAGGCAGAGAGGGGACAAGTCTGAAGCCTATGAAATCACCAAAGAGGGTGGACGAGGAGAGAGACTGGACTTACAGGTCACCAAATTCACAACTCTGGGGGAAATGGGGACCCTTAATTGATATTTGAAGGGGGTAGGTTCTAAACAAAGGGAAACACTTCTTTACTCCAGTGGGTAAGGAAAGTCGTAGAGAAGCAGCGTGGCTCAGTGGAAAGAGCCCCGGCTTGGGAGTCAGAGTCATGGGTTCGAATCCTGACTCTGGCCACTTGTCAGCTGTGTGACTGTGGCAAGTCACTTCACTTCTCTGGGCCTCAGTTACCTCATCTGTCAAATGGGGATTAAGACTGTGAACCTCACGTGGGACAACCTGATTACCCTATATCTGCCCCAGCGCTTAGAACAGTGCCCTGCACATAGTAAGCGCTTAACAAATACCAACATTATTATTATTACAAGTGGAGAACACCAGCAGGTTCAAGGGGGGTTGGGGACAAACTACGTGGATGAGCTATCCGTAGTGGTTGCGCTGGTTTATGAAACGGATGGGGGCATGGCAGTTTCTGCTGCCGATGAGATCTTAGAGCGCTTCTGTTCCCTTTGCCACAGACGGCCCCCCTTCTCCTCAACGGCCATCTCACAGATGGGGCCACGAGGCACAGGAGGACCGGCCAAGAGAGAGGCTCGCCGTGAAGGGTCACTACTATTGCAAAAAACTCAAAAATGGCATCTTTCCTGAGGCTCTTTGAAGTCTTAGCTAAAGTTCTGGTTCCTTGTTCCTGGCCCCCTCTCAGAGCCTCAACAGAAAAGGGATTCAAAGCGTGGGTTTTGTTACCACATTTCCCCTTTTGTTTTGGGATAGTATTTCGGCCTTCGGCTTTGACCTTGTTTTCCTTCTGGGCTGATCTGGTCAGGTGACCTAGGAAAAAAACCTGGTTTCCTCAATAGGTTGTAAGCCCCAGCTTCCCACGGGGGTGGGGGTGGGTGAAGGGAAGTGAAGGTGCCAGAAGAGAAAAGGGGGCAGACTCACATACTAGTTGCTCTAGTGAATATTTCAATGCAAAACCTAGGCTATTCACGCAATTTCTGGGCAATATTGTAGAGTCATCTTCCTGTTCAGATTGAGAACTTCACCTAAAGATACAGTTGCTCAAAACAACAATAACTTCCTGCCCCGAAGCTCTGTGTGATGTGGTGTTTGAGACAGATAAGCTGTAGCTTTGTTCCCCCCCACCCAGAGGTGGCTGCCTGTCTGAGTTCGATTTCAGACTTCCCAGGCCCGAAGATTCAAGATGGAAAGATGGGCGTTGAACCCCTCCACTCTTTCTCCACCCAAACCCCCAATGCCCGGCCTCATTTTCCCCCATCTAAAGCTTAAAGGAATTGGGAATCAGATTCTGAGCACGAATAGTGATAATTAATAATAATAATTTGTTAAGCGCTTACTATGTGCCAGGGACTGTACTAAAGCGAATCAGGTTGGACCCAATCCCTGTCCCCCATGGGGTTCACAGTCTCAATCCCCATTTTACGGGCGAGGGAACTGAGGCACGGAGAAGTGACTTGCCGAAGGCCACGGAGCAGACAAGTAGGTGGGCCGATCCTGAAATGAGCCCCTCACCCGGGCGTGAGGATAAACAGTGTCATTAGCCTTTTTCCATTAGGATGGTGTATTATAATAGCAGCACTTTTCTTGGCTGGGAACTGGGAACTGGTGGAGAGAGCAGAGTGAAAGAGAGGAACAGGCATGACCCTGCATCTGGAAGCCCAACTGAGCAAGTGCAGAGCCAGGCGGTGTCTGCTCGGGAGCACGCACACTGTGTGGTTGCCTCTCCCACCCGGCCTAGCCCCCGAAGGCTCTCATAGGAAGGGGTTGCCCCGTTTATACCCCAAATTCCTCCATTATCTGACACCTTGCAACTGGCAGAAATAGCAACGGCAGAAGCAGGAGCTACCTTTCTCAAAGCCCCACCGAAAAGCTTGGCCAGGGAAAAATCCCTTTTTACTCCACCTCCCTTCCCTCCGTCGCCCTTCCCGCTGCAGGGCCGGATCTCAGGGGCTTTGCCATCGATCATCCGAAGAGGATGTTGCCGATACTGTCATTTCCCCTGCCAGACTTCCGAGCGTCAGCACTTGGATCGTTACGGGGACCAAATGCTCCAGACACCCAGGCCTCTCTGCTCATTCTTTTTTTTTTTAAGGCTATTTTTGTTTTTTTGTTGCTGTTTTTTTCACAGGTGTTTGTCGAGTACTTACTATGTTCCAGCCACTGTACTAAGCACTGGGATAGATACAAGCTAATCGGGTTGGACATAGTCCAAGTCCCACATGCGGCTCACAGTCTAAATCCCCACTTTACAGATACGGCCACTGAAGCAAAGACAAGTTAAGTGACTTGCTCAAGGTCACACAGCAGACAGGTGACAGAGCTGGGATTAGAAGCCATGTCCTCTGACTCCCAGACCACTAGGCCACGCTGCTTCCCCAACGGCCCAGTCTTCCGCCTGGATGGATATTCTTTTCCTGGCCCTGACTGCCACTGGGCTTTTTGTTGATGAGGGCGAAGGCTTAGCAACTGAAGGCCTCTCTGTCCCCTGAGGACACGGGTCTGGGTGCTGCTCCCCAAGGGAGGATAAAGAGGGGAAAGCAGAAGTGAAAAGAGCAGTGGCTTGTGAAGTGGAATTTTTGAAGAGTTCCATGTTTGAGCCAGATCGAGACCCGGTCGTGGGAGGTATTCTCAGTAACGCATGGTCACCCTTCGTCCGCCCCCGGCCCGGAACCAAGCACCACGCGGCCCCCAAGCGTGGGCAAGGATCGGTCTTCCCATTTTTCCCTGCTCCAGGCTTGGGCGGCTCCAACTGGATCAGGGGTTGGGAGTCTCTCAATCCCACCAGTTACTCAGGGATAGAGGCGGGAGGATCCCACAGGGAAACTGGGAGAGCTTCCAGGGGCTTGGGGACCTGAGCTGCCCCATCCACCCACAAGAGGCTTCCCTCATCATCATCATCCAATCAATGCTATTTATTGAGCGCTTGCTGTGTGCAGAACACTGAACTAAGCCCTTGGGAGAGTACGATCCAACAGATTTATAGACACATTCCCTGCCCACTGTAAGTTTATAGTCTAGAGGGGAAGAAAGGTCATCATTTCCAACTTATTTTTTATTACTACTTTTCATAGTATTTAGTATTATATTTTTATTTATTTTATTTTTCCATCTTCATCATTTCAAACTTCTCTCCTTTCACTCTGGTTATGTTCCTCCATTTCTTTTTACCGACCCCAGTTCCTCGTTGGGAATCTTGTAGGAGATGATGACGACAACAAATAATCCAGAAAAGCAATTCAATTTGGCCCTTCCTCCGAGGAGGAGCAACCGCGAGAAAAATCCCAGGTCCCCTAAGAAAGTCACTCTTCCCACTGGGGTCACTGAGCACCAGGTGCTGTCGAGTACCGAAGAAACAACAAGATAAAACTAGTGGTTTATTCTGCTCCTCACTCACCATTCCTCCCAGGCCTGTCTCTCAGGCTGCCCGGGCCCCTGAAATACTCAGCTAGAAGACACACGGGAAGGGACAAGAAGGATGAGCTGAAAATGTCTGAGGAAAGTGCCAAAAACTGCAGCTGCCTCCCTCACACAGATCCCTCCGTTCTCTCCCCTCGGCTCTCAGGAGGCAGCCCAGGGGAAATGGGGAAGCCTCTTCCTGCCTCTGAAATGAAGGGGTGAGGGGTAGGGGAGAAGATGGATGCCCTTTCTTCAGCTGATCTGTGCGTCCGGCAGGTCCTCAATAGGGTCTGTATGACTAAGGCCCCTCCTTTGCCCGCCCCCATCCATCTGCCACAGCTGTGGGAATTTTCCGGTTGCCCAAAACACGTGCACGTGGTAGCAAAATCCCTCCCTGTACAAGGGCAGTTCTGAGGACCCTTATAAACTCTGACCGAGAATGCATTAGGCTCCAACACTAAGACCCAAAATGAGTGGAAAAAAATTCCTCAGCTCTTTTGAGGTACTTCACGGACCTTTAATACAGCAAAGAGTGGGGGAGAGGGTGTGGGGGGCCAGGCGAGGTGGCTGAAGGAAAGGTAAAAGACCTCTGAATCTGCCAGGCTGGTCCTTGGGGAAGGCAAGCTGGATTTACATCCCTCAGGATTCCAGTTTGGGAATGGCCACGGGTCCCTGGCTCCTTCTTTCCGGAGGCCCCCGTCGTCCAAAACTCGTGGATCTGCCCAGGGTTCAGGGCCAATTGTTGCAAGTCCCCCTTTGGGAAGCCAGGTGTGTGGCCTTTCCAGATCTCTACTCTGGCCTTGAAAAACAACCTCAGGAGGACCCCAGGTCTGAGTTGGAGTTACTAAAGCAGGAGTTTCCAAGTCACCGTGATTTCCGGAGAGAGAGGCAGGGCTGGGGACCAGGGAATTGGCATCCTCAAGGGAGGAAGGACTCAGTTGTCAGTGAAGTTCTTCCATCCCTCCTGCTGTCTACTCACGCGTCCCATGATCTCTCTGTCCGCAATAAGATGGGCAAATTACTGGTTTTCTGGTTCTAGCGCTGGGGAAAGCAGGGCCAGATGTTCTAGTCCCAGTCCTTTCCCTAGGCCTGTGTTGAGGTTTCTGGCATTCTAGGCTAAGGCCCCTCACCCATCTCGCTAGTCCTGCTCTGTGATAATAGAAATAATAATAATTATGACATTTGTTAAGCGCTTATTATGTGCCAGCCACTGAACTAATTGCAAGGGTGGATCCAAGCAAATTGGGTTGGACACAGTCCCTGCCCCACTTTACAGAGAAGGCAAGTGAGGCCCAGAGAAGTGACTTGCCCAAGGTCACACAGCAGGCAGGTAGCGGGGTCGGAATTAGAACCCACGACCTTCTGACTCCCGGGCCCTTGCTCAGAGGGGAGCATTTCTTCCTCACCCTCTTTCCCTCCCTCTGGCCAAACAGTTTATTTCTGGAACACAAGCCCCGTTGCCTATCAACCCTGCACGAAACAAAAACTCCTCACTCTTGGCTTCCAAGCTCTCCATCCCCTGGCCCCCTCTTACCTCACCTCTCTCCTCTCTTTCTCCTGCCCACCCCGCACGCTCCGCTCCTCTGCCGCTCCCTTCCTCACCGTCCCCCTTTTACACCTATCCCACCATCGACCCCAGGGCTACGTCCTACTGCTGTCCTGGAACGCCCTCCCTCCTCACCTCCGCCAAACTAACTCTCTTCCCCTCTTCAAAACCCTCCTTAAAGCTCACCTCCTCCAGGAGGCCTTCCCAGACTGAGCCCCCCTTTTCCCTCCTCTCCCCCACCCTCTGCTCCTCCCCCTTCCCCTCCCCTCAGCACTGTGCTCATTTGTACATATTATTTATTCCTCTATTTATTTTGTTAATGAGGTGTACATCCCCTTGATTCTATTTATCTTGATGATGTTGTCTTGTTTTTGTTTTGTTCTGTTTTGCTTTGCCGTCTGTCTCCCCCGATTAGACTGTGAGCCCGTCATTGGGCAGGGATGGTCTCTCTCTGTTGCCCAATTGCCCATTCCAAGCGCTTAGTAGAGCGCTCTGCACATAGTAAGCCCTCAATAAATACTACTGAATGAATGAGGCCCCGCATCCCTTCTCACCTCACAGAAATGGCCTGGTCCCGCCAGGGCCAGGCAGGACGGGAGAGATGGAAGGGCTTCATTGGCGACCTGAGTCCTTAGAGAAGCGGCGTGGCTCAGTGGAAAGAGCCTGGGCTTGAGAGTCAGAGGTCATGGGTTCAAATCCCGGCTCAGCCACTTGTCAGCGGTGTGACTCTGGGCAAGTCACTTCACTTCTCTGGGCCTCAGTTATCCCATCTGTAAAATGGGGATGAAGTCTGTGAGCTCCACGTGGGACAAACAGATCACCTTGTATCCTCCCCAGCACTTAGAACAGTGCTTTGCACAAAGTAAGCACTTAACATACGCCAGAGAGGCCTTCCCAGACTGAGCTTCCCCTTTTCCCTCTGCGGCCTCTCTGCTCCCCCCTTCACCTCCCCTCAGCTAAGCCCCCTTTCCCCCCTGCTCCTCCCCCTCTCCCTTCCCTTCAGCCCTGTGCTCACCTGCTCATTTGTATATATTTTTATTACCTTATTTATTTTGTTAATGAGGTGTACATCCCCTTCATTCTACCTATTGCTATTGTTTTTGTCCATCTGTCTCTCCCGATTGGATTGTGAGCCCGTCCATGGGCAGGGATTGTCTCTATCCGTTGCAGAATTGTGCATTCCAAGCGCTTAATACAGTGCTCTGCACCTAGTAAGCTCTCTATAAATATGAATAGGTCATGGGTTCGAAGCCCGGCTCTGTCACTTGTCAGCTGTGTGACTTTGGGCAAGTCACTTCACTTCTCTGTGCCTCAGTGACCTCATCTGTAAAATGGGGATTAACTGTGAGCCTCACGTGGACAACCTGATTACCCAGTATCTATCCCAGCGCTTAGAACAGGGCTCGGCACATAGTAAGCGCTTAACAGTTGGAAGGAAGGAAGGAAGGAAGGAAGGAAGGAAGGAAGGAAGGAAGGAAGGAAGGAAGGAAGGAAGGAAGGAAGGAAGGAAGGAAGGAAGGAAGGAAGGAAGGAAGGAAGGAAAAGAAAGAGAGAAAAAGAGAGAAAGAGAAAAAGAGAAAGAAAGAAAGAGAAAGAAAGGAAGAGAGAAAGAAAGGGAGAGAGAAAGAGAGAGAGAGAGACGGAGAGAGAGAGAGAGAGAGAGAGAAAGAGAGACAGAGACAGAGAGAAAGAGAGAGAGACAGAGACAGAGACAGAGACAGAGAGACAGAGAGACAAAGAGACAGAAAGACAAAGACAGAAAGACAAGAAAGACAGAAAGACAGGAAAGAAAGACAAGAAAGACAAGAAAGACAGGAAAGAAAGACAAGAAAGACAGGAAAGAAAGACAAGAAAGAGAAAGAAAGACAGAAAGACAGAAAGACAGACAGAAAGACAGAAAGACAGACAGACAGACAGACAGACAGACAGAAAGAAAGAAAGAAAGAAAGAAAGAAAGAAAGAAAGAAAGAAAGAAAGAAAGAAAGAAAGAAAGAAAGAAAGAAAGAAAGAAAGAAAGAAAGAAAGAAAGAAAGAAAGAAAGAAAGAAAGAAAGAAAGGTGAAAAATTCCCTGGACCCCGGCAACCGTCGGGAAGCCCGTCAGCCAGCGTTGGCGGGGGAGCGCCACCTGGTGGCGCTCCTTCCCCTCGCCGACGTCGGCTTCCGGGCCGGGGCCTGGCGCCGGGCGGCCGAGCACTTCACGTGCCCGGCGGAAGCGGGCCCCTCAGCGCTGCTCACCGTACCCAGCATCTTTTGCCTCACCTAGGCCCCCTTTCCCCCCCCCCTTGATTAATAAGATTAATTAAAGAATAGGTGACAAGTCAGAGGTCGTGGGTTCTAATCCCGCCTATGCCACCTGTCTGCTCTGGGGCCTCGGGCCAGCCACTTCACTTCCCTGGGCCTCAGTGGCCTCCTCTGGAAAATGGGGCTGAAGACTGGGATCCCCAACTGGGACAACCTGCTTTCCTTGGCCCAGCACTTAGGACCGTGCTTGGCACGTAGTCAGCAGGGTGGCTCAGTGGAAAGAGCCCGGGCATAGGAGTTGCCATTTACTGCCATTATTGCCATCGTTCTCGTCGGTCCGTCTCCCCCGATTAGACCGTAAGCCCGTCAGACGGCAGGGACCCTCTCTATCTGTTGCCGACTTGTTCATTCCAAGCGCTTAGTACAGTGCTCTGCACATAGTAAGCGCTCAATAAATACTATTGAATGAATGAATGGGTTACAGGGCAGGGGTTCTAATCCCGGCTTCGCCACCTGTCAAGCCGTGTGACTTTGGGCAAGTCACTTCGCTTCTCGGTGCCTCAGTTGAGAAGCAGCGTGGCTCAGTGGAAAGAGCCCGGGCTTGGGAGGCAGAGGTCATGGGTTTGAATCCCGGCTCTGCCACTTGTCAGCTGTGTGACTGTGGGCGAGTCACTTCACTTCTCTGGGCCTCGGTTCCCTCATCTGTAAAATGGGGATGAAGGCTGTGAGCCCCACGTGCCACAACCTGATTGCCCTGTATCTACCCCAGTGCTTAGAACAGTGCTCTGCACATAGTAAGCGCTTAGCAAATACCGACATTATTGTCAGCTGTGTGACCTTGGGCCAATCACTTCACTTCTCGGGGCCTCGGTTCTCTCATCTGTAAAATGGGGATGAAGACTGTGAGCCTCACGTGGGACAATCTGATTACCCTGTATCTACACCAGCGCTTAGTACAGTGCTCTGCACATACTAAGCGCTTAACAAATACCACCATTATTATTACCTCATCTGTAAAATGGGGATTAAGACTGTGAGCCTCACGTGGGACAACCTGATTACCCTCTATCTACCCCAGAGCTTAGAACAGTGCTCTGCACATAGTAAGCGCTTAACAAATACCAACACTATTATTATCATTATTACCAAATACCATACTTAATTAATAGGTGGAACCACGATCTAGGAAACAGCAACATGTCCAGGCCCAGGCCCAGAAAGACTCCCAACCTTGTCCCTGCAGAATGAGGCATCATAAGGCTACTTGTTATTTATTTTAGCACCTATGTCTCCTACTGGAGTGTCATAATAATAATAATTGTGGTATTTAAGCATTTCCTGGCTGGCAGTTACTATACTAATCGCTGGGGTGGATATAAACAAATTCAGCCATTCATCCAATCGTATTTATTAAGTGCTTACCCTGTGTAGAGCACTGTACTTAGCACTTGGGAAAGTGCAGTACATCAAGAGTGACAGTTCCTGTCCACAATAAGCTCACAACAACTCCTGCCCCACATGGACGGCTCAGTGGAAAGAGCCCGGGCTTGGGAGTCAGAAGTCATGGGTTCGAATCCCAGCGCCACCACTTGTCAGCTGTGTGACTGTGGCCAAGTCACTTCACTTCTCTGTGCCTCAGTTCCCTCATCTATAAATTGAGGAGGAAGACTGTGAGCCCCACGTGAGACAACCTGATTACCCTGTGTCTACCCCAGTGCTTAGAACAGTGCTCTGCGCATAGTAAGCGCTTAACAAATACCAATATTATTATTATCTCATCTGTAAAATGGGGATTAAGACTGTAAGCCTCACGTGGGACAACCTGATTACCCTGTATCTACCCCAGCGCTTAGAAGAGTGCTCTGCACCTAGTAAGTGCTTATTATGGGGCTCCCAGTATCAATCCCCATTTTACAGATGAGGCCCAGAGAAGTGAAGTGACTTCCCCAAGATCACACAGCAGACAGGTGGCAGAGCCAGGATTAGAACGCACAACCTTCTCACTCCCGGGCCCACGCTCTTATCCGCTACGCCATGTTGCCTCTCTGAGGGCGGGGACCTTGTCTAACTTCCTCTATTGTTCTTTCCCAAGCACTAAGTACAGTGTTGTGCACCAAGCAAGACTTATTGAGAAAGTTATTATTATTATTCATTTATTATTAATTTATTTATTGACAACTCTGATTGTCAGCAGTTTGACCCTGCGAGCCACCCTGTGTTGTCCTGGCCCACAGTCGCCTCACACACCGCAAGGGTTCCTCACCCCACCTTGTCACGAGGTTGTCAGCTTCCCGGTGGACTTCGGACACCTGCACGTGGTCTTCTCTGTTGCATCAGCACTGTCGTAGTTTCAAAACCCAGTCCCCACATTACATCCTTTGGCCAGATTCATTCAATGGTTCGATCGAATTTATCGGGCGTATCGGTGCGCAGAGCACCGTACTAAGCCCTGGAGAAGCAGTGAGGCCTAGTGGATAGAGCGCGAGCCTGGGAGTCAGAAGGACCTTGTTTCTAATCCCAGCTCCGCCACCTCTCTGTTATGTCACCTTGGACGAGTCGCTTACTTCTCCGTGCCTCAGTTACCTCTAGGTTGTGAGCCCGTGGTGGGCAGTAATTGTCTCTCTTTATTTGCTTAATGTACTTTCCAAGCACTCAGTACAGCGCTCGGCACTCAATAAATACGCCCGAATGAATAAAATGGTGATCATGGCCGTGAACCCCATGTGAGGCATGGACTGTGTCCAACCTGATTGGCTCGTATCTACCCCAGCGCTTAGTACAATGCCGGGCACATAGTAAGCGCTTCAGAAATACTGTAAAATTTCAAAAATGATGAACAGAGCGGACCCCTGAGGCAGCTTCACTGTGTCCTTCTCAACCCCCCTTTGTCTTGGTCAACCTATGGAGCTCCTCAGTACACACCGTGTTACCGAAGCACTTACCAGCCCATCTATCCACTTTCCCTCATCGATCAATAGTATTTATTGAACGTTAGCTATGTGCAGAGCACTGTACTAGGCGCTTTGGGAGAGTACAGTACCACAGAATTACAACAGAATTAGCAGGTACGCTTCCTGCCCATGACGAGATTGCAGTCTAGATGGGGAGACGGACATTCAGATGAATAACTATCATTCTTAAGTATTAATTTGTAATATGCAATTTCAAGATACGAACCATGACGTCCCTATGGGTCGGACACGACTCGGCAGCATAAGACAACGACAACATAAACTCTTTGGGGTTGGGGGTGGAGCAAATGTCCAGAAGTCACACATCCAAGGGCACAGATGATGCAGAAGGGAGAGCCGGCCGGGGAAAAGATGATTTAATTGGGCAAGCCCTCTTGGAGATGTGACCTAAATGTTTTCAAAGTGGAGAGTGGTGGCTTGGATGTGTATATTTCTATTTATATTGATGCTATTGATGTCTGTTTACTTGTTTTGAGGTCTGCCTTCCCCCTTCTGGACTGTAAACCCGCTGTGAGCAAGGATCGTTTCTCTTTATTGCTGATTTGTTCTTCCAAGCACTTACTACAGTGATCTGCACACAGGGAGCGCTCAAAAAATATGATTGAATGAATGAATTAATAAGGAGGGAAAGGGAGTTCCAGGCCAGCGGGAGGTGGTGGGAAAGGGGTCAGCGGCGAGATAGATGAGATCGGGGCTCGGTGAGTAAGCTGGTGCTAGAGGAGCGGAGTGTGTAAGCTGGGCTGGAGTAGGAGATCAGTGAGGCGAGGTAGGATGGGGTGAGCTGACAGTGCTTTGAAGACGGTGGTAAGAAGTTTCTGTTTAATGAGGTGGATGGGCAGCCTTCGGATGTTCTTGAGAAGTGGGGAGACATAAACTGAAAGTTTTTATTATAAAACGATCCATGCAGCAGGATTAACGTGATTAAGTTGTCTTGTTTTTTTGTCCATCTGTCTCCCCCGATTAATAATAATAATGTTGGTACTTGTTAAGCGCTTACTATGAGCAGAGCACTGTTCTAAGCGCTGGGGTAGATACAGGGTAATCAGGTTGTCCACGTGAGGCTCACAGTTAATCCCCATTTTACAGATGAGGTCACTGAGGCACAGAGAAGTGAAGTGACTCGCCCACAGTCACACAGCTGACAAGTGGCAGAGCCGGGAGTCGAACCCATGACCTCTGACTCCGAAGCCCAGGTTCTTTCCACTGAGCCACGCTGTAGACTGTGAGCCCGTCAGTGGGCAGGGATTGTCTCTATCTGTTGCCGAATTGTACATTCCAAACGCTTAGTACGGTGCTCTGCACATAGTAAGCGCTCAATAAATACTATTGAATCAATGATTAAGTATGCACTGGAGTGGGGAGAGACAGAAGACGGGGAGATCAGCGGGTAGGCAGATGCAGCGGTCAAGGCAGATATAGGATAAGTGCTTTGATCGGCATGATAGTTTGGTGTCTGCTTCCTCCTCTAGAATATAAACTTCTGTGTAACAGGGATTATGTTTACTAACTCCACCGAACACTCCCTGCTCTGCCCATTCTGGCTGCTCAGTCAATTTTTTTTTAATGGCATTTGTTAAGCACTTAGTATGTGCCAGGCACTGTACTAAGCACCGGGGTAGATATAAACCAGATTGGACACAATCCGTGTCCCACATCGGAGTCTTAATCCCCATTTTACAGATGAGGAACTGAAGCACAGAGAAATTAAGTGACTTACCCAAGGTCATACGGCAGACAAGTAGTGGAGCCAGGATTAGATCCCAGGTCCTCTGACTTCCAGGCCTTTTCTACTAGGCCGTGGTTTTTCCGATACTAGTACTAATTAGCCAGTCATTAGTCAGTACTAATGGTTGGTCAAAGTGAGGGTAGGAAAGGGTCCTGGAGGAAATCTGACAAATAGACACCCTGGCTTCAGCTGAGAGAGTCTCTGGAGACCAGGCGGGGATTCCCTCAGGTGACAGGAATCATTTGTTAAATTGTTAAACGCTTACCGTGGCCAACTGCCGTACTAAGTGTGGTGTGGATAGACCCGACGCAATCAGACGCAATCCTTGTCTCACACGGAGTTCACGGTCGAAAGAGGAGGCATCGGATCTCCATTTTACAAAGGAGGAAACCGAGGTCCACAGAAGCTAAATGACTTGACCAAGGCCACCCAGCAGACGAATGGCAGATCCGGGACACAAACCGAGGTCCTCTGACTCCCAAGACCTACGCCCTTCCCACCAGACCAACACTAGGAATAGAGATGCACCCCACCACCCCCCACCCTTATCACCTGTGCCATTTGGCTAATTCTGCTATATTGTACTTTCCCAAGTGCTCAGTATAGTGTTCTTCCCATAGTAAGCGTTCAATAAATACCACTGATGGATTGATTGACCATGTCCTCATGCGTCTAGAGAACATAGGTCCTATGTGGAGAGTATATGAGAGAAAAATGATAACGTAAGGGAAGGGGGGGGGGGGGGGACGGAACCGCTGGTGGAGAAGCCAAGTTCCCAACAGCCGCTACGTTAAACAGACGGAGCTTCCGGTTCTCATCC
The DNA here is from genome assembly GCF_004115215.2 of Ornithorhynchus anatinus. Taxonomy (NCBI): domain Eukaryota; kingdom Metazoa; phylum Chordata; class Mammalia; order Monotremata; family Ornithorhynchidae; genus Ornithorhynchus; species Ornithorhynchus anatinus. The sequence goes on along the minus strand of NC_041729.1, from coordinate 25,168,239 downwards.
CCGTCCCGTCCAGAATGGGTTCGAAACACTGTCCAGAGCTTCCCTCCTCCGCCTTTCGATCAGAGAGACCGGGGTTGGGGCGGTTGTGGAGCTGAGACCAGACGAGTCAACCCAGGCCCCAGGAGAATGGAACCATTCTGGGGAAGGGCTGGGGCTTCCTCAGACGAGACAGGTGGGTGTGCACAGGAAGAGGCTGTGCGGATCCAGACGGCAGGGCCGCCGCTGAGGTATGTAGGTCAGTCCCGAATAGAGAGCAGTAAACCCTTTGAGAGCTGCCCCACACACCCTCCTGTTTACCCGGCTCAGCCTAATGGTTTCCTTATCCAATCTGGAGCCTGTTTCAGGTCCGGGGAAAACAACCAAGTGTCTGAAGAGGGGTGGGGGCGGTGCCCTTCCCAAGCTTAATGCTGAGCCAGACACGAAGCCGGACGGAGAGCTGCCCTTCGCTCAGGTGATCAGCTAGGCCCCACCTGAGCCCTCTCCCACAAGACCACCCCCCCTTTAAAGGGTCAGCTTCCCTCTCCCTTCATTAAGCTGTCAGCCTGTCAATGGGCAGGGATCGTCTCTATCTGTTGCTCAATTGTCCATTCCAAGCGCTTAGGACAGTGCTCTGCACATAGTAAGTGCTCAATAAATGCTACTGAATGAATACATTGGCCCGGACGGGCTGGGATGAACCCTGCCCGCCCCCATCATGCATTCATTCCTTTGTTTTTACTGGGCGCTTACTGTGTGCAGAGCACTGTACTAATAATAATAATGTTGGTATTAAGTGCTTACTATGTGCCAAGCACTGTAAGCCCATCAATGGGCAGGGATTGTGTCTATCCGTTGCCAAATTGTCCATCCTAAGCGCTTAGTACAGTGCTCTGCACACAGTAAGCACTCAGTAAATGCTATCGAATGAATGAATTGGCCCGGATGGGCTGGGATGAACCCTGCCTGCCCCCATCATGCATCCGTTCCTTTGTATTTCCTGGGCGCTTACTGTGTGCGGAGCACTGTATTAATAATAACAGTAATAATGAAGTTGGTATTTGTTAAGTGCTATGTGCCGAGCACTGTAAGCCCGTCGATGGTCTCTATTCCAGTACAGTGCTCTGCACATAGTAAGCACTCAATAAATACTATTGAATGAATGAACGCTGGGGTAGATACAAGGGGATCAGGTTGTCCCACGTGGGGCTCACAGTCTTCATCCCCCTTTTACAGATGAGGTCACTGAGGCCCAGAGAAGTGAAGTGACTTGCCCAATGTCACACAGCTGACAGGTGGCGGAGCCGGGATTGGAACCCACGACCTCTGACTCCCAAGCCCGGGCTCTTTCCACTGAGCCACGCTGCTTCTCACTAAGCACTTGGGAGAGTCCGATAGAACAGTAGACACATCCATCAGTCGACCACTGGTATTTACTGAGCACTCGGCTAAGCGCTTGGGAGAGTCCGATGGAACAGGAAACGGACACATCCAATCCATCAGTGGTATTTACTGAGCACTTACTATGGGCAGAGCACTGTACTAAGTGGTTGGGAGAGTACGACGGAATTAGAAGACACGTTCCCTGACCATTACGAGCTCCACAAACACATAGACACACACGCAAACACGATGTCTCGCCACAGGCAGCTTGCCCACATCCGCCTTCTGGCTTGGAACGCCTTCCCCGTCCACGTCCTCCAGACCGCCACTGGCCCCCGACTCTTCACAATCTTATTAAGTTCCACCTCCTCCAAGAGGTCTTCCCCCCGACTCCCTCTCCCTTCTGCGTCCTCTGTGCACCTGGGATCTGTGACTTCTCACCCCTGGTATTCCCCCTTTCCCTCGGCCCCCCAGCGCCGAACCAAATATCCATAATTAATTTATCATATTCACGTCCATCTCAAGTCTGTAAGTTCCTAGGAGGCAGGGAACGTTGTACTCTCTGGTGTACTCTCCGAAATGCCGTGTACAATGCTCGGCCACTTGTCAGCTGCGTGACTGTGGGCAAGTCACTTCACTTCTCTGTGCCTCAGTTCCCTCATCTGTCAAATGGGGATTAACTGTGAGCCTCACGTGGGACAACCTGATGACCCTTCCCCCAGCACTTAGAACAGTGCTCTGCACATAGTAAGCGCTTAACAAATACCATCATTATGATTATTATTCTGCACCCACTAGCGAGCCCTAGTCGACGGAGCACAAGACTGGGAGGCGGAAGGACCTGAGTTCTAATCCCGGCTCTGCCACGTGTCTGCTGCGTGACATGGGCAAATCATTTCCCTTCTCTGGGCCCGGCACCTCAGCTGTAAAATGGGGATGACGACTGTGAGCCCCGTGTGGGACAGGGATGGTGTTCAAACTGATTATCTTGCATTTACCCCAGCGCTTAGAACAGTGCCTGGCACATAGTAAGTGTTTGACAAATGCCATTAAAAAAAAGTAAATCCTCAAAAAGACCAATGATTGACAGGCTGAATGATGGTGAAACAGCAGCCCCTAACAAGGGGAAGGAGAGTCACGTGAACCCCCGGGGGCTGCCAACATGAGTGGGGTCTGGGGAGCCCCAGACCAAGTGTAAAGGACTCAGACTTTCTTTTTCTTCTGTGCTATTTACTGAGCGCTTACAATGTGCCAGGCACTGAACTATTGGCTAAGGTAGATCCGAGATAAATCAGGGTGGCAAGATCCATGTCCCACATGGGGCTCACAGTCACAATCTCCATTTTACAGGTGAGGTAACCGAGGCACAGAGAAGTGAAGTGACTTTCCCAAGGTCACACAGTAGGCAAGTGGCGGAGCCGGGATAAGAACCCAGATCCTTCTGACTCCCAGGCCCGTGCTCTATCCACTAGGTCATGCTGCTTCTGAACAACTTTCATCGCCGAATTGTCCATTCCAAGCTCTTAGTACAGTGCTCTGCACATAGTAAGCGCTCAATAAATACTACTGAATGAATGAATCTGTTTCCTGCCCTTTATTGGGCAACAGATGGTGACAAGAAAGTGAAGCGTCAGCAGATACTTTGCAAGAAAATGGAAAAGCTCCCCGACCCATGCTAAGTCACTCTGACCGTAATGACGGCTTAGGTAACCGAGGAGGGGACGGTGACATTCATTCATTCATTCATTCAATAGTATTTATTGAGCGCTTACTATGTGCAGAGCACTGTACTAAGTTCTTGGAATGTACAATTCGGCAACAGATAGAGACCATCCCTGCCCAGTGACGGGCTCCCAGTATGGGAAGCAGCGTGGCTCAGTGGAAAGAGCCTGGCCTTCGGAGTCAGAGGTCATGGGTCCGACTCCCGGCTCTGCCGCTTGTCAGCTGTGTGACTGTGGGCAGCTCACTTAACTTCTCTGTGCTTCACATCTGTAAAATGGGGATTAACTGTGAGCCTCACGTGGGACAACCTTATTACCTTGTATCTACCCCAGCGCTTAGAACAGTGCTCTGCACATAGTAAGTGCTTAACAAATACCAACATTATTATTATTATTAATCAGGGGAGACAGACGGATAAAAACAAGACAAGACTTCAAGGGAGTGGGTATAGATGGTAGAGTCGGGGGGTGGGATGGTCCCTGCCGAGAGAGGCAGGGATGGGGAGAGGGAGAATCAGGGGTGTTGCCTGTTCCATGCTGGGTCACTAGGGATGGAGAGGACGGAGCCGGGGCGTCGGATGGTCCGTGTTGGCTTTCCCCCGCAACTGTCACCTGACCCCATAATTGCCAGCCCATATCCACCACCGCTGCCCGTCTGGGTGGCGCGGAGAGCTCAAGGGCTAGACATCTATTTCCGACGAGGACGTAGACATTCCCCTCCACACCCAGGCTGTAGCCTGACTCCCCGCTGGCCCTCCGACGACGTGCGCCGAGCTGCTGGATGCAGGGGGATCGGGAGGATGTCTTCCCCTCTTCACACCCGGCGTTTTGATTCCAAGCCGTGTTCCCCCGGTCATCAGTCGATCGTATTTGGGCTGTGTTGTTGGCTCTGTGCAGAGAACTGTACCAAGCTCTTGGAAGAGAACCGCAGAATTAGTAGATATGATCCCTGTCCTCAAGGAGTGTACAATCTAGTAGAGGAGAGACCCTAAAATAAATTACAGATCGAAAGAAATAGAGTGCAAAGACATGTTCACAAGTGTTACGGTCATGGGTTCAAATCCCGGCTCTGCCGCTTGTCAGCTGGGGGGCTTTGGGCAAGTCACTTCACTTCTTTGTGCCTCAGTTATCTCATCTGTACAATGGGCATTAAGACTGCGAGCCCCACGTGGGACAACCTGATCGCCTTGTATCCTCCCCAGTGCTTAGAACAATGCTTTGCACGTAGTAAGTGCTTAACAAATGCCATCATCATTATTATTATTATTCCGGGAGGTTGTGAGCACTCCTAGTACTATGGTCTGTGGAAGTACCAAAGTAACAATCAGTCGCTCATTCAGCGGCAATTCCTGAGAGCTCAGTGTGTGCAGAACACTATATTTGGAGGGAGCAATCCCAGTTTCTTTTCCTTTACTCCCTCTCCCTCCTGCGTCACCCTCGGACTTGAATTTGTTCCCTTTATTCACCCCACCCTCAGCCCCGCAGCTTTTGTGTCCATATCCGATATTTACGTTAATATCGATCTCTCCATCGAGACCGTAGCTCCTTATGGATAGAGTACGTGTCTACCAACTCCGTTATATTGTACTCTCCCCAGTGCCTAGCACAGTGCTCTGCACCCAGGAAGCCCTCAATAAATATGACTGATTAATAAAATCCCGTGTCCTCCAAGAGGCCTTCGCAACTAAGCCCTCGTTTTCTCCCTCTCCCTTATGCATCACGTTGTACTTGGATTTATACCTTTTACTCACCCCACCCTCAACCCTACAACAAATTATTATAATGGCTGCCTCCTCCTCTACACTGAAAGCTCCTTGTGGACAAGGAATGTGTCTTCCACCTCTGTTATTGTACTCTCCCAAATGCTTGGTACAGTGCTCTGTACACGGTATGTGCTCAACAAATACCACTGATGATTAACTGGAGGTGGGTGGAAGCCAGATTGCACAAGGTCAAAGAGGGAGTTGGATAAAAGAAGAGGAGAGGAGAGGAGAGGAGAGGAGAGGAGAGGAGAGGAGAGGAGAGGAGAGGAGAGGAGAGGAGAGGAGAGGAGAGGAGAGGAGAGGAGAGGAGAGGAGAGGAGAGGAGAGGAGAGGAGAGGAGAGGAGAGGAGAGGAGAGGAGAGGAGAGGAGAGGAGAGGAGAGGAGAGGAGAGGAGAGGAGAGGCGAGGAGAGGAGAGGCGAGGAGAGGAGAGGAGAGGAGAGGAGAGGAGAGGAGAGGAGAGGAGAGGAGAGGCGAGGAGAGGAGACGAGTGCAGAGGAGAGGAGAGGCGAGGAGAGGAGAGGAGATGGAGTCAGAAGGTGTATACAATTCATGTGAGAAGTTTGGACTGAAATCAACCAATAATAATAGTATCGAGAGGCAACACGGTCTAGTAGAAAGATCCCCAGCCTTGGAATCAGAGGAACTGCATTATCATTCTGGCTCTGCCATGGATCGGCCGAGTGACCTTGGACAAGTCACTTAGCTTCTCTGCGCCTCAGTTACCTCATCTGTAAAATGAGGGTTAAATCCTTTTCATGGAATCAACTCCATATCCTGCCTGAATAACCTGTATCCACCCCAGGGCTTAGAACAGTGTTGGCAGATAGCACTTTTAACAAGTATAATGATTCATTCAGTCGTTCAATCGTATTTATTGAGCGCTTACTGTGTGCAAAGAACTGTACTAAGCGCTTGGGAGGCTACGAAGCAACAACAGACATATTCCCTGCCCACAAGGAGCCCACAGTCTAGAGTCGATATTAATAATAATAATTTCCTGAGCACTTACTGTATGCGTATGGGCGGTGGGAGATGGCGCTATAGTTGGATCAACAATGGGGTCCAGAGAAGGGTTTTTTTAGGGGAGGGGTGACAGGGATGGGTTTAAAGGCAGAGAGAAAGAAGCCTCCCATCCGAGAGAGAGAACAGTTGAAGATGGCGAGGGGCCAGAAGACGTGCCTTCCTGTATTTTCACAGCCAAAGAAGGCAAGAGACAGTCTCTCGACAACACTCAGGCTCTCATCATACCGCCTTCCCGTCAGCGGCGATATCGTCTTTGATCCAAAGTCCGAAGATTCTCTCAGCCAACTGAGCTTGCGGAGTCCCAAGGACAAGATGCAGGCTGGCGTTTTGAAGGGGCAGTTGAGCCGTGTGAGGGTGGAGCCTCGGACTTCCCAAATGCCGTCCGGGGATCTGGGGGAAATCGACTCCGTGCGGTGAATGCAGCGTGAGATAGGGAGCGGAGCTGCCCATTTGAGAGAAAGGCAGGAAAAGGAGGTAGAAACGGAGGCGAAGAAACGGAGACCGAGACCAGGCCGAGGCCTCGGGCACACACAAAGAAAACGCTCACACAGCTGACGTCTTCCGACTGAGCAGCGGCAAGGGTGTGGGGAGAGAACGGAACCAGAAAGGACATCTCCTCCACCCCCACGGCCACCTCCCCTCCACCTTTAAATCTGCCCCTGTGTCCACTCTCCTAAAAAAAAAATATCTCTGGACTCCACCGCACCATCCAGTTATAAGCTCCATCTCCCACTTCCCATCTGCACCCTGTAAGCACTCAGTAAATCATTATCATTGTGCTTGCTAATAACTGCAGTATTTGTTAAGCGTTTACTATGTGCCAGGCGTTGTTCTAAGCTCTATGAGCTAATCGGATTGGAAGCAGTCCCTGTCCCACATGAGGCTCACAGTCTTAATCCCCATTTTACAGATGAGGTAACTGAGTCACAGAGAAGTTAAGTGACTTGGCCTAGGTCAGCAGACAAGTCGGTCAGTCAGTCGGATTATTGAGCACTTACTGTGTACGGATTATTGTACTAAGAGCTTGGGAGAATACAGTGAGAGTACCCGAGAAGCAGCGTGGCTTAGTGGAAAGAGCCCGGGTTTGGGAGTCGGAGGTCGTGGGTTCTAATCCCGGCTCCGCCACTTGTCTGCTGTGTGACTTTGGGCAAGTCACTTAACTTCTCTGTGCCTCAATTCCCTCATCTGTAAAATGGGGAGAGCCCCATGTGGGACGACTTGATTACCTTGTATCTCCCCCAGCGCTTAGAACAGTGCAAGCACTTAACAAATGTCATCATAATTATTATTATTATTACAGTATAACAGTACAACAGACACATTCCCTGCCCACAACGAGCTTACAGTCTAGAGGGGGGTGATAGAGATTAATATAAATCGTGGCTCAGTGGAAAGAGCCCGGGCTTGGGAGTCAGAGGTCTTGGGTTCTAATCCCGGCTCTGCCACTTGTCAGCTGTGTGACCTTGGGCAAGTCACTCACTTCTCTGTGCCTCAGTTCCCTCATCTGTAAGATAGGGATGAAGACTGTGAGCCCCACGTGGGACAACCTGATCACCTTGTATCTCCACCCAGCGCTTAGAACAGTGTTTTGTACTTAGTAAGTGCTCAACGAATGCCATTATTATCATTATTATAAATAAATTACAGATAGGTACCTAAGTGCTGTGGGGTTGGGAGTGGGAAAAAATAAAAGGAAGAAGTCAGGGTGACCCAGAAGGGAGAGGGGGAAGAGGAAAGGAGGGCCTAGTCAGGGAAGACCTCAGACTAGCGGCGGAGGCGGGATTAGAACCTAGGACCTCTGACTCCCAGGCCCGGGCTCTATCCACTAGGCCACACTGCATCTTCTTAAGCATTTACTATGTGCCAGATACTGTAATAAGCGCTGCGGTAGGTACAAGTTAATCAGGTTGGACACGGTCCCGGTTCACAGAAGGGGCTCCCTGAGCAGGCAGGATGGTGGAGGCGGAGCCCCGCGGGGGCAGCCGCGGAGGAGGTGGTGGAAGGGGCGATTCTGCCACGGTGGTGGCCGTCTCGCCCTCACTGCTGCAGCCATGGCTGTTCGTGCAGCACAGACAGAAAGCCAGTCTCCCGAGTTCCAACTGACTGAGTTTTTAATCACAGCTGATTTTTGTGGCTGATTTTTCGTGGTGCGGGAGAGCCCGGTGCAACATGGGGCTCCTGGACCGCCATATTAACAATAATAATAATAATAATTGTGGTATTTGTTAAGTGCTTACTATGTGCTGGGCTCTGTACTAAACGCTGGGGTGGATACGAGCAAATCGGGTTGGAATACAGTCCCTATTCCACCTGGGCCTCACGGTCAATCCCCAACTTACAGGTGAGGTGACTGAAGCCCAGAGAGGTGAAGTGACTTCATCAAGGCCGCACAGCAGACAAGGATTAGAACCCATGCCCTTGACGGGGCCACTACAATATGCTCTCTCCCACCATTGATTCCTGCGGGACTGAGGCTCACTGAACACTTCAAAAGCCCCCAGGACGATAAGGTTCAGAAAGGAAGGTCCTTTCCCGCGGGACCAGAGTCCCGTGCAACAAGCTGGGAGTTGCGCCTCGAGATCCGGAATGAAAAGGGCCTTAAAAGTACCCGTGACCCGGATGTGAGGACATGGATACTTTATCCCAAACATCCAGCCCCGCAGCCTCTCATGGGACTCCTTCCCATGGTCAAATTTACTGACTCATGTGGCCACATCTTGTGCTTTCTCGGTCAATCAGCTTTGAGCTGCAGCTTGTCTTTCCTCTCCTGGGCCTGCTCTGCGATGGTCAGGAAAGAGGTCGGCTCCACTGGTCACGTGGCGAGTGGGGGCAGCTGGGAGCCGTCAGTGGCTCAATCTGGACAGCTGAGACCCTGCTCTCCCAGCCAAGAGTCTCGAACGATCCTCGGGTGTCCAAATCTTGCCCCAAATCCCTGCTCCTCGAGTCACTGTCAGGTCAATCGTGGGGGACCTAGAGCCCGACAGGGGGTTCCCGAGGCAAGCAGTGAGAAGTAACACGGTTTAGTGGATAGGGCACGGGCTTAGGAGTCAGAGGATCTGGGTTCTGATCCCGGCTCTGTCACTTGTCTGCTGCTGAGTGACCGTGGGCGAGTCACTTTGCGTGGCTCGGTGGAAAAAGCCCGGGTTTAGGAGTCAGAGGTTGTGGATTCTAATCCCGGCTCCGCCACTTGCCAGCTGTGTGACTTTGGGCAAGTCACTTAACTTCTCTGTGCCTCAGTTACCTCATCTGTAAAATGGGGATTAAAACTGTGAGCCCCACGTGGGACAACCTGATCACCTTGTATCCCCCAGCACTTAGAGCAGTGCTTGGCACATAGTAAGCACTTAACAAATGCCACAATTAATTTTTTTATTTATTCTCTGTACCTCAGTTACCTCATCTATAAAATGGGGATTAAGTCCGCGAACTCCACACGGGACACGGACTGTGTCCAACCCGATGAGCTCGTACCTACCTCAGTACTTAGTAGAGTGCCTGGCACACGGTAAGTGCTTAACAAATGCCATTTTAAAAAAAAAACACAAAACAAAACAATGCCTAGCCACTTCAGATGCAGAGTTAGGCCTTAGGGTCAAGGGCAAGACTTGGGCCTCTCTACATTCTCTCAGGTGTCCCTAGAGCCAAGGCCCATGGGGACACACCCAGTTCTGCGTCTTAGGGGCGTGTTGTCCCACCAGCAGCGTACAAACCGCCATTTCAAAAGCACCAGTCTGGGCCTGCCCTGTGGAACTGAATGGATTTTTTGAAAATGGCCTCACTCAACCCGTCCCCGCTGACTTCCGGCTCATTTACCATGGACAGACAAGGAGAAGGCAAAACCTCTGTAGAACGAGGAGGTGCCAGAAACAGGCCAATTGAACTTTCTCTTGGGGCCAAGAAGGATCCTTCTTTAATCATCAGTAGTATTTACTGAGTCACTATTGTGTGCCGAATATTGATTCATTGAATTATATTTATTGAGCGCTTACTGTGTGTAAAACACTGTACTAAGCGTTTGAGAGAGTTCACAAAAAGCCACATTCCCTGCTCCCAACGAGCTCTCAGACTGAGTTCTTGGGAAAATACTGCGGAAGTTACAAGACACGGTTCCTGCTCTCGAGGAGCCTAGAGTCTAATTGGTGGGAGACAGGAAAACCCAAATTATTTACAAATCGTGAGTACAGCTGAGAATTGCCAGAGTACGGAAGGACGGGGATAAGTGACTGAATAAAACAGGCCTGAGTCATTGTGTATGTAAAGGCTAAGGGTGGCCGGTATAACTACTGAAGTGTTAAGTGATGAATTCATGCTTCCTGAGATGGTGGAATTTAATCAGATAAGTTTCCTGGAAAAGGTGGGATTTCAGACGGATTTTGAAGGTGGCCAGAAGAAAGTGATCTGGTGGGTTTGAAGCAAGGAGGAAGTTCCAGACAGTGGGGAGAGGATGGAATCGATCAAAATAATTAATTCATTCATTAATTCATTCCATCATATTTATTGAGTTCTTACTGTGTGCAGAGCATTATACTAAGCATTTGGGAAAATATAATACAGTTAGAGTGACTTTGCGACTTGTCTGCTGTGTGACCTCGGGCAAGTCATTTAATTTCTCCGGGCCTCAGTTCCCTCATCTGTAAAATGGGGATTTAGACTGTGAGCCCTATGTGGGACAGGGACTGTGTCCAACCCGATTAACTTCTATCTACCCCAGTGCTTAGTACAGTGCCTGGCACGTAGTAAGGGTTTAACAGATACCATTGAAAAAAAAAGAGTTGGGAGGTGAGATCCCTGTCCACAGAGACCTTACAGGCTTCAAGGGGAGCCGGACATTAAAAGAAATTACAGGCAGGGAAGAGGGTGAGAGCACAGGGTTGGAGGTGGGAGACTCAAGATGTGAGGCATGGTAAGAAGGAGAACTTGAGAGAGGTAAAGACTGTGGGGAGAAACAAGTGAAGAGAGCAGCTACCTAAGAGGGGGAGAGGGGGTGAAGACCCTCAAGCCAGTGGCGAAGAGGTTTTGCTTGATTTAGAGACAAATGGAGAGCCACTGGAGGTTTTGAGGGGTGGAGAGAGGTGAACCAAATGGCATTTTAGAAAGATGATCTGGGCGGCTTCCTCAGTTCCCTTTCTCTGCAGAGCTGATCCCTGTCCTGCCAACCGCTTCCCCGCACCCAAAGTGGCGCAACTCCTCCCATCCCTGGAAGGGTTAACCAGTTGCCACAGCCAAGCCACTGAGCAAGAGGCCAAGCAGGCCGGCACAGGCTCAACACGGTCTTATGCCTGGCTCTGAGTGCAAGACCCCTCCCCAGATGCCGGGGGGCCATCTCAGGCCGGACCCTCGAATGGCATTCTCCCGTCGGCCCGGTGGGCCCAGCGGCACAACCGGCACGACCCGGGGCCTTCTTCGCCCTCCCTCCCTTCCTCCGATCCGGGCCCTCCGGAGCCCGCGGAGGCGCTAAGTCTTTCAAAAATTAATCCCTAAATGAGGCAGGTCGGGTACAGTGTTTTGGAGCCAGCGCAGGCAGGCAGTTTCTCACGCCACTAATCTCTAATTAAGTGTTTAAGGAGACTCTGGTTGCTAATGAAAGGAATTGCTTTCACGCTATGTGTCACCAGCACAACAGCGGCCCAATTACAACTCCAAGCCTGCTCTCGGGTTCTGCGCACCCGGCACCGGGCCGCTGCAGGGAGCTAACAGACCCCCAACCGCCGGGGTTTGGGCAGGCAGAGGCCCGGCCTCCATCGGAGGCTCGACGGTGCGGAAGGGGACTTTTTCGAAGCAGTTACCTCTCCTCTCCACCCCACCTGTCCCCCTCCCAAGACTGGGAGAGAAGGAGAGGCCGGGACGACCAGGAATCCTGCTCCTGCGTCTCTCTATTATCGAGGTTCAACTGCAAATCGACTTCAGTTCAAGAAAGATGCAGGTCACCCCCAGGAAGCATTAGGCTCTCGTTCAGCTACCAGGGAACTTCACTGGCAAGGCCTTCTGCTCGTCTAAGTGTCTGCCCACGCTCTGCCCAGCTCCCCGAGACCCTCGAAGGTGGGCGGCCTCTCCACCCGTGGGAGACCGAGGCACGGAGGGGAGGGCCCCTGGAGACCGCATTTTGCCTGCAGCGGCACTTCGGGACCAGAGATCTCTAAGCATCTTGTGGGTCCTAATGAAGCCTCCGACACCCTGTTATTACGAGACCCGCCAGGAAGGTGGTTAAATGCTACTGGGTGGAACGGAGATCCGCCTCCGGTCCCTCGGAGGGTCGGGGGGGAGAGATGGGCTTAAAACTCCAGGACCCGACCCAAAAACGACGACTCAAATCTTTAGGCAGAAACCCACCGAGGACTCCCTCCGTGAGACGTCCTCTCCACGTGGGAAGCGACATCTTGGACACGGTCGACGTAAGCCCCTTTCCCGTGTCCTCCCCCAAGCTCCTCTCCCTCCACCTCCTTCTTTGCCCCTGAGCCACTTGGGGACAGAACACCCCACCCAGCTGGCTGAGCCAGTTCTACCCGCCCAGTTCTCCCATTTCCAGCAGATTTCGGTTCCGTTCGGTGGGAACTATGCAAACTATGCCGCCTCTCTGGCTGAGCAGGGCTCCGCCGAGGCGCTGAAAGCCAAACTTCAGGTACGAGCAACAAAAACAACCATCTGGAGAGAAAGGTAAAGGAGGTGGGGCAGAGCAGGAGGGAGGAATCATCACACCGCAGTCATCATCTTGGGGTTAAGGGCACCATCGGAGACGGAAATGTCCGGTCCCGGGGCAAAAGTACTCAGAGAAAAGTGCAAGTCAACAACCACACTCCCCTCCATTAACGAAAACTATTCTGACCCAGGCACACTAACGCCACCACTTTGCTGTTAATCGAACTTTGGGCCCACCTCACGGACCAGACACAGAAATGCCTGTTGCCCTTTGAGGTAAGGAAGAAGTGTCTGCTCTCTTAATCCGAGCCTCTTCCCACTTAAACCAGGAACTCAACCCAGGGCTAAGGTGGATCTGGGTCTAGCTCACTGTGGCCAGGGAATGTGTCAGTTCTATTCTGTTACACTGAACTCCTCCAAGGGTTTAGAAGAGTTCTGCACACACAGTAAGCACTCAGTAAATACAATTGACTGACTGGCTTCCATGTCGAGGAACTGACCCCAGCTGTGTGCGGGGTACGGCAAGCGGGACCTCCACGCTGAGTAGGGAGGTAGGGCCGTCCTTCCTTCTTTCCGACGCTTGAGAAGCAGCATGGCCTCCTGGATCGAACACGGGCCGAGAAGCAGCGCGGCTTAGTGGAAAGAGCACCAGCTTGGGAGTCGGATCTCGGCTCTGCCACTTATCAGCTGGGCAAACCACTTCACTTCTCTGGGCCTCAGTTCCCTCATCTGTAAAACGGGGATTAAGACTGTGAGCCCCACGTGGGATAACCTGATTACCTTGTTTCTACCCCGGTGCTTGGAACGGTGTTTGGCACATAGTAAGTGATTAACAAATACCATTATAAATATGCATAAATATTTATGTATATATATATAATAGCATATGTAGTGTAATAGGGTAATCAGAAAGTCATAGGTTCTAATACTGTTGTCTGTTACGTGACTGTAGATACTTCGCTTCCCCGGGCCTCAGTTACCTCATCTGTAAAATGGGGATTAAGACTGTGAGCCCCACATGGGATAACCTGATTATCTTGTTTCTACCCCAGTGCTCAGAACAGTGTTTGGCACATAATAAGCGATTAACAAGTATCATTATATATATACATAAATGTATATATATAATAGTATATATAGTATAATAGTATAATCAGAAAGTCATAGGTTCTAATCCTGTTGTCTGTTGTGTGACTGTAGATACTTCACTTCCCCGGGCCTCGGTTCCCTCATCTGTAAAATGGGGATTAAGACGGTGAGCCTCTTGTGGGACATGGACTGTCCCCAACCCATTTGTTTGTATCTACCCCAGAGCTCAGAACAGTGCCTGGCGCAAAGTAAGCCCTTAAGAAACACCATAATTATTATTATTTGTTAGCCCACCCTCCACCATGTCCACCCACCCTGCATCCACTAGGTCCCTCACCCCAAGCTCCAGAAAATACCTGATGGTCCTCAAGAACCCAAGGCTCCCAGCTTCCTCCGAGCTCTGATCCTGTAATACAGTGATTGGGTTTTCCAGGGCCTGAGGAACAGCGTGGTCTAGTGGAAAGAGTCTGGGTTTGGTAGTCACAGAAGCTCATTTCTAATTCCAGCTATGCCAGTTGCCTGCTGTGTGACCTTGGGCAAGTCACTTCCCTGGACCTCAGTTTCCTCATCTGTAAAATAGGGATTCAATCCCTGTTCTTCTTCTTTTCTAGATTGTGAGCCCCAAGTGGGACAAGGACTAATCTGATTAAGTTGTAGCTACCCCAGCACCTTGAACAGTGCTTGACACATAGTAAGCACTTAACAAATACAGTAAGAATAAAAATAATAATAACAATAACAAAAAGGGTAGAGGAGAAATGCCTGGAAAAGCTTCTGTCCTGGGCCCTACATCTCCTAGTTGATGTTAAAGAAATGCTTCCAACTCAGAAAATCCTGTTTACAAAGTACACACATAATCATTTTTTTCACCCAGCACAAGCATTTTCAGGAAGAAAACAAGTGGAAATGGCTTAATCATCGGTCACTGTTCATTTCCAGGAATTAAAAGTTCGGTGTGTTTATCAGCCGGGACGGCGGCTAAATTCCAAATCCACTCGAAGATGGCGGGTTATAGAGCTCATAAAAGGGGTTCGAAGCCAGTTCGGTTAGCTCCTTTTATACGCAGGGAATGGGGAGAGTGTAATAGATTCAAAATTACAGTGTTTGGAAAACCTCAGAAGGAAAGATAATCCAGTTAACAGCCCAAGTCGGAAGTGCTACTGATTGTAGGGATGCCAGACAAATTAGCACGTGTCGGGCCTAGAGGAAATCGGGTAGTAGGGGCCTAAAAGCAGAGGAATGAACTTTGCCCCTCATTCCCATTACTTTTTTATTAGGATTTCACAGTGCCTGGGTGAGAACCCTGGAGTCTGTTTGCTGTAAGAGGATATTGGTGCTCTCTGAGTTGGGTGGATTGGGGAGGAGGGAAGAGGTGGGGTGGGGTGAGTGGAGTCTTGTGGGTGGGGTCAGTGCAGATTTTATGGTTTGGAGAACGGTTAAACGGGGCCTGGAAATGTGACTTCCCCATCTCCGGGGCTGGTCTACTCTGTATCGAGTGAGGTCTTCTTTCCCTTTTTTTTACTGTGCAGTTTGGTCCAACTGAACTTTCCATTTCTTCAAGTCCATCTGTAGCGCAGACTCAGACCGCAGCTGGACAGGGCCACCATCTGGAAGGTGGGGCTTCAGCTCCCCGCTCTGGGAGGGTATTGAGAGGAGGAGCTATTAATAAAAAGTGTGATATTTGTTAAGTGCTCACTACGTGCCAGCCTCTGTACTAAGTGCTGGAGTGGTTAGAAGCAAATCGGGTTGGACACAGTCCCTGTCCCACAGGGGGCTCACAGTCTTAACCCCCATTTTACAGGTGAGGTAAGTGAGGCTCAGAGAAGTGAAGTGACTTGCCCAAGGTCACACAGCAAAGTGGTGGAGCAGGAATGAGAACCCGTGACTTTCCGACTCCCAAGCCAGCACTCTCGGCGGGCAATTTCCACATGAGCCTCGAGGTCGGCTTCCCACTGCCACTGACATAGCATTCAGCGTTGCTGAAGGCCTGGCAGACTTGACGGAGCCATGATTCCCCCAACTCCCCATCCAATCAATCAATGGTATTTATTATGCATTTACCGTGTACTTTCTCAAGAAGTTGTATCTCAGTAAAATAGAATCTGCAAACGTGTTCCCTTCCATAAGGAGCTCACAGTCTAGAGAGGAGTTTGCATTTATTCATTCACTCAATTGCATTTTTTGAGGGCTTACTGTGTGAAGAGCGCTGTACCACGCCCTTGAGAGAGTACAATACAACAAAAAACAGACACATTCCTTACCCACATGAGCTTACAGACTAGAGGGGGCAAGACAGACGTTAATACAAAGAAATAAATGACAGATGTGTATTTGTAAGTGCTGTGAGGCTGGGAGGGGGGAAGGATAGAGGGAGCGAGTCAGGGCAATGCAGAAGGGAGTGGGAGAAGAGGAAAGGGGAAGTTTAGTGAAGGAAGGCTTCCTGGAGGAGATGGGCCTTCAATAAGTCTTCGAAGACGGGGAGAGTAATTGTCTGCTTGATTTGAGGAGGGAGGGTGTTCCGGGTCAGAGGTAGGATGTGGGTGAGGGGTCGGCGACGAGATAGACGAGATCGAGACACAGCGAGTAGTTTAGCGTCAGAGTTTACAATCTAGAGAAGAGCTTATAACTTGGATCTTACAGACCCATCTTACACCACTCCCCCTGAGGTCAAGGCAGGGTGAGAATCACTGAGGATGGCTACAGGCCCCTGCTTCTCTTAACACCCCCCCGCAACCCGTTTTCCCAATTACCGCTGAGAGGACCAGGTGTGTGCTTAATACAGTGCTCTGCCCACAGTAAACACTCAATAAATACGTTGGAATGAATGAATATCGGAAGGGGAGTTGTGGCCCTGGGGCACGTTCAATCACACGGGGTCCTGGATGTTTGGAAAGTCTGAGTCTTTCAAAAAAAAAGTCACTCGTGCTCTAACCGTTCCCCGGTTCCTGCCTCCCAAGCCTGAGGTGGCTCACGTGCAACCCAGGGTCAGATTCCCTCCCAGGAATGGCTCGTGTCCGCTGGACCAAAACCGTTTTTTAATGGCATTTGTTAATCGCTTACTCTGTGCCAGGCACTGTTCTAAGCACTGGGGTAGATACAAGCTTATCAGATTGGACACGATCCCTGTCCTACATGGGGCTCATAATCTTGATCCCCACTTTACAGATGAGGTAACCAAAGACCAGAGAAGTGAAGTGACTTGCCCAGCATCACGCAGCAAACAAGTGACGGAACGGGGATTAGAATCCAGGTCCTTCTGACTCCCGGGCCCGTGCTCTATCCACTGGGTTATGTTGCTTCCTTCTCCTTTTATTGGGAGAGGTGGGAGTCCCTGTCACTCAAAGGCATTTTCTAGTAGGTTTAGATCCACGTTTGTTGAGGACACAGGGGGAAAGGGCCAGGAAACACCCCTTCTTTCACGATGGCGGAAGGGCCTTCTCCTGCCTCATGCTTAGAGTTCTTCATCATCATTATCATCAATGGTATGGATTGAGCACTTATTGTGTTCAGAGCACTGTACTAAGCTCCTGGGAGAGTACAATACTACAGAGCTGGTAGGCACCTTCCCTGCCCACAGAGAGCATACAGTCATTCATTCAATCTTCTAGAGGGGAGTTTTAAGGCATTCTCATCTAGTCCATTGCTGTCTTCTTTCCTACAATTCCTGACCACCGACAAGTAAGAAAGGCTGTGGGTTGGGTCTCTCCTTTCATGACTTTGGTGTGCCATCATTTTGACATCATTAACGGCATCAGGCAGGGTTTATTTGACTTGGCAAACTGTTCTGTGCATTTTCAACTCTGGAGAGGAACAGACAAGCGGTGGCACGTAAAACACTAACCCTTAATCCCTGGGCTGTTTTCCAGTCAAATAAATCCCCAAGATCTCAGTGTGTGTGTATATATATTACTCTACAGGCAGTCCCATAAGTACGATTTGGACAACTTCATTATCGGCACACGGAGGCTGAGGACTCTCCGGGAGGCCTCCTGGCTCGCTCTCAGTGAGCTTCTATCCTGGAAGGAAGGCAATGTATGAATAAGAGAATACATCCCAACAAGAGGAGAGAGAAAAAGAGAGAGAGAGAGAGATAAAGATAAATGGCTAGAAATGAGAAACAATGTGAGGGGAAAGGAGAGGAAAAATGATTTAGTCAGAAAAAGGGAGTTGGGGACAAAAAATAGAATAGTTAAGAAAAGTTTATACCGGGTCTCTCTAACATCATATACATACACTCCCTTAGCTATTCAGGTATGATAAATGGAAGGAAGTCACAGATCTTCCTTGGGATTATTTTCTCGACAGGAGGGAAAATGTGTCCACCTACTCTGTTTTTGGATTTTTGAAGGATTTTATTTTAGTTGTACTCTTCCGAGTGCTTAGTACAGAGCTCTGCAAGCAGTAAGTGCTCAGTAAATACCACTGATTGATGGTCTCTTGCAGCCGGGTGGTTAAGGCTGGCTGGCTAATTAGAGTGGCTTTAAAAATGCCAATGTCGCGAAACTTGGGGAGCTCAATCTCCTTACCGGGCCATTGTTTATGGCTTTGTTCCCATCTGGGTTCAACAGGCCTCTTTCCCATCAGTTTTCAGGGCCGCGGCTCTGAGGATGGAGGCTTAAGCCCTTGGAATCGGTTGAGGGGTGAGGTCACGATGGAAGGAGGCCAGCTCTTTGCCCAGGTAGAGCACTCCTCCGCCTATGCCTCCTCCCACCGATCCCAAAATGCCATAGTGAGGGTGACGATCCCATGACTTCTCTCCCGTTCAGGCCCCACCCCCAAGCAATAGCTCACGTGTTCCCAGAGTGAGAGTCAACAGTTACGAAAGAGGTGGGGGTCACTGGGCTGGAGGAGCAACTGTCCCTTCGAAAGGGCAATAGCAGCACGCACTGCCATCAGGAAAAGGTCTCCAGTCTCCCCTGGACTGGATGCTCGTTATAATGGTGTTGGTATTTGTTAAGCGCTTACTATGTGCAGAGCACTGTTCTAAGCCCCGGGGTAGGGTAATCAGGTGGTCCCACATGAGGCTCACAGTCTTGATCCCCATTTTACAGATGAGGTCACTGAGGCACAGAGAAGTTAAGTGGCTTGCCCACAGTCACACAGCTGACAAGCAGCGGAGCCGGGATTGGAACCCATGACCTCTGACTCCCAAGTCCGTGCTCTTTCCACTCTGGACAGGGGATGTGTATGCTAATTCTGCTGTACTCCCCCACGACCTTAGTACAGTGCTCTGCACATAGTAAGTGCCCAACAAATACCATTGATTAATCGACCAATTGCCTGAAAACTTAGCTCCAGCCTCCCCCACAGGGGAAGTTGCTGGCCTCTGCCCATTAGCCTGTAAGATCTTATGGGTAGGGAATGGGTCTGCTAATTCTGTTGTATTGTACTCTCCCAAGCATTTAGTACAATGCTCTACCCATAGTGAGCGCTCAATAAATATTCCTGTTGGGTTTTGCCCTCTCTGCCTTCAGGAGATATTCCCTTAGGGAAATACCCTGGCCTAATGGAAAGAACACAGACCTGGGTGTCAGAAGACCTGGGTACTAATCCCAGCTCCGCCAGTCTGCTGAGTGACCTTGGACAAGTCACTTCACTTCTCAATGCCTCCGTTTCCTCTGCTGTTAAATGGGGAGTCAGCTGGTTTTTGTTTTGTTTTATTTTCCACTGCTATTTATTAAGTGTTTATTATGTTCCAGGAACTGTACTAAGCCCTGGGTAGATACAAGATAATCAGGTGGACATGGTCCCTGTCCCACAAAGCACTTATGGTCTAAATTCCCATTTTATGATGGTACATGTTAAGCACTTACTATGTGCAAAGTACTGTTCTAAACACTGGGGGGGGGATACAAGGAGATCACGTTATCCCAGTGGGGCTCACAGTCTTAGCCCCCATTTTACAGATGAGCTAAGTGAGGCACCGAGAAGTTAAGACACTTGCCCAAGATCACCCAGCAGACAAGTGGCGGAGCCAAGATTAGAACTCAGATTTTCTGACTTCCAGGCCCTGCTTCTTTCCACTAGGCCATGCTATTCTCCCTCCTACTGTGAACCCCATGTGGGACAGGGACTGTGACAGACCTGATTAACCTGTATCTACCCCAGTGCTTAGAACAGTTCTTGACACATAGTTAGGGCTTAACAAATACCAAATTTAAAAAAAAAACCACCACAAAAAAAATCTCTTCCTCCTACAGGGGGTCATGAGTAAGATGGAAGAAGCATCAGTGGATGAGTGAACTCATCCAAATACCCAAACACTGTTGTTTCTCAAAAAGCAGAGGGCTTAGTTTGCAAAGAGCAACTTGCCAACTGACCTAGGATGAGTAATGGCGCAAACCAGGTGAGTGGTAAAGAACACCGATTTCCCGGACTGTATACTCCCGGTCCCCAAGAGGAAAGAGGGGGCTGTCTGCCTGACTGGGCTAATATATTTTATCCCATCCATCCCGGCTCGGCCACTTGTCAGCTGTGTGATTTTGGGCAAGTCACTTAACTTCTCGGTGCCTCAGTGACCTCATCTGTAAAATGGGGATTAAGACTGTGAGCCCCGCGTGGGACAACCTGATTCCCCTGTGTCTACCCCAGCGCTTAGAACAGTGCTCGGCACATAGTAAGCGCTTAACAAATACCAACATTATTATTTAGATTGTAAGCTCGCTGTGGGCAGGGAATGCGTCCGTTTATTATTGTACGGTACTCTCCCGAGTGCTTAGTACGGTGGATGGACAAGTCACGTGTCCAGGAAAGCAGGCACCACCCCCAACACTAGGTTATAGTATAGAGGGGGAGACAGACATTAATGTAAATAATGTATGTTTTATAATTTATAGACACGTACTTAAGTGGCGTGGGGCCGAGGGTGGGGCGAATACCAAATGCCCAAAAGTCGCATCAATCGATCGACGAATCAGTTGTACCTGTTGACGGCTTACTGTGTTCGGGGCACTCTACTAAGCGCTTGGGAGAGTACAGTACAACAGAGTTGGTAGATACGTTCCCTACCCACAGATCCTCCCTGCAAGCCCTTGGATTCCTGGGAATGATCCCACCCACCGAGCATCTCCCCCGAGACTCCCGGAGACCATCGCTCCGTCTGCACCGCCGGCTGCTCTTCTGTCCCTGGTTCCTCGTTTTCCTTTCAGCTGGTCTGCGGCCAGCCAGAAAAACAGACTGGATGTGCAAAACCACCGAGGCCACACCTGTCAACACCCCCCCCGAAGCAGAAAGTTCCGCCATTCTTTCTGCTGCATTCAGCATTTCCCCTTTTCTTTCAACAGTCACCTTCCTCCAGGCACACACCCTCTGCCTTCCCCTTGCCACATCAGCTGTTCCACAGCCGCCGGGATCCTTAGCCTCTGCCCCTCCAGAAGCACAGCTTCCTTAGACAGCATGGAGCCCGCACGGGGAGGGAGGGGGAAAATTGGGTGGGATATCCTCAGCTGACCATCTTCCCGCAATCCTCTTCTGGCCCTTCCTGATTCTTTCCAACAACTGCCTCCAGCTGGCGAACGGCGGCACGCCAACGCGATGCCCTAAGGAATTTTCCCCCCGCCTCCTTGGGTCATCTTCCCCCATCTCCTCCGATCCTCCCATCGGTCCACGTCCTGCTTTGGGATCCCTCGGAAAAAATCTCCCGGCTCCCCACGGTCCTTCTGGGGCGAAAGACGTCGAAAGCTCTACGGAGAGGGGACGGAGCCGGGCCAGACGCGACATGAGTTTTCAAGTCCACGCCCTTGTTCTTCGACTTGGGAACAATACCCAAGTAACCCACATCTTGTGCTCCGGGGCCGGTCTCAGCCCTGCAGTGGAAAAAATGTGTTACTCACTTAATAATAATGTTTTCTGGGCCCTATGACATGTTCCAAAGTTTAATAAGTCTCATTGTCTTCTGCCTGGAAGGACAATTGCTCCATCTGACAGGCAGGAGGGATGTTTTTGTCTCGGGCTTGGCGATGCGGTGGAGCTCTGGATGCAGTTTCCTCCCAATTGGGGCGGTCACTGTCCCGGTCTGGATTTGAGGGTCCCACTCGCTTCCCAACGGGGACCGAGGAAGCTGGGGTCCAACCCCCAAATCGGTGAGCCCAGTGAGAGTTCAGGCCTAGTCGGTTCGCCCAGCCACGCAATGAGCACAGCGGCATGGCAATGTAGCAGGCAGTGTCCTGGTGACCCAGCCCCCTCCGCCGGAGGGGGTAGGGAAGGGAAAAATAATAATAGTACCACTAATAATCGTGGTATTTGTTAAGCGTTTACTGTTTGCCACGCACTGTGCTAAGTTGCCGGGGTGGATACGAGCAAATCAGGCTGGACGCGGTCCCCGTCCCACGTGGGGCTCACAGAGCCAATCTCCATTTTACAGATGAGGTAACTGAGGCACAGAGAAATGTAGCGACTTGCCCAAGGTCACACAGCAGACAAGCGGCAGAGCCGGAATTGGAACCCACAACCTTCTGACTCTAAGGCCCCGCTCTATCCACTGCCAGGGGCAGAAGTTAGGACCCCGGCTGTATCTTTTCTCCCTAGCTGGAAGCCAAGGAGGCAGCCGGTGGTAATAATAATAATAATTATGTTATCTGTTAAGTACTTATTACGTAGCAAGAACTGTTCTGAGCGCTGGGGTAGATAAAGGTAATCGGGTTGGGCACAGTCCCCGTCCCACATGGGACAGTCTCAATCCCCATTTTACAGAGGAGTAAGCCTGGGATGGGGGCAGAGGGCGGATTTTATTTATTTCTATTAATTTCTGTCTCCCCCTCTAGACTTTAAATTCATTGCAGGCAGGAAATCTGTCTGTTATATTGTACTCTCCCAAGCGCTTAGTACGGTACTTTGCACTCTGTAAGCACCCAATAAATACAATTGCCTGACTGAATGATTGATTCTGGGCCAAAGCTCCTCCTGGAGGGTAAACTAGATCGGGGCTGTACAAAGGGATCTAGGGATTACTGTTGCGTTTGGATCCGTACCTTTTGGGCAATTGGTATTCACCCCACCCTCGGCCCCGTAACGCCTACCTGCATATCTATAAATTATTTGTTTTTATTAATGTCTTTCTCCCCTTCTAGACTGTATGCTCATCTGGGGCAGGGAACACGTCCACCAACTCTGTTGTACTCTCTCAAGCGCTTAGTAGGGCACGCCGCACACAGTAAGTGCTCAATAAATACCAACGATGGAGTGATTGTTTGGAGGACAAATCCGGGCCTCTGGCCCGGAATCACGTAGGAGGGGCTGCGGGTAGCCGAGACGCCCTGGAGCCTTAACGGGCGCTACCATTTTGGCTCGCTCCAGCCTCCCCCATTTTAGGAAAGTTGGGGGGGGGGGGGCCTAGGCACCCGAATCCTATGTGCCAACTTGCCGCGAGCGGCAGGCGGGGCTGCCGACGCTGCCGGCTCGGTACAACTCGCCGCTGCTCGCTGGAACTCGCCGCGGCTCGCCCCGGCCTCTGAGGGGCCAAGCCGGGGCCTTTGCCCCGCTGCTGACCGGCCGGTGACCCGTCACCCCTTGCTAGCTGGTGAGCCTGCGCTCTAGGGAGATGAATTACCATTATGAGCTTTAGAGAATCAGGCCGAAGCGTAATCCCTGCTTCTCCCTTTGATTTTATTCCATCGGGTTCTAAGCTTCCCCTTCAGCCACCCTTACCCATTCCACCTGCCAAGCTCTCATCTGCTCCCACCCTGCAGGGAGGAGAGCCAGGCCTCTTCTCCGCGTAAGCGCGGCTGCTGTAAAAGAATTGTCCTGTCAGGCAATTACGTTTACTGAGCACTTACCGTGGGCAGAGCGTCGTACGGAGCGCTAGGGAGAGTATAAGCCGCGTGGCGAAGCGGATACAGCACGAGTCAGGGAGTCGGAAGGTCATGGGTTCTAATCCCAGCTCTGCCACTCATCTGCTCTGCGAGTTGGGCAAGTCATTTCACTTCTCTGGGCCTCGGTTCCCTCATCTGTAAAATGGAGATTGAGACTGTGAACCCCATGTGGGACAGGGACTGGGTCCAACCCGATTCGCTGCTTGGCGTAGTGGATAGAGCCCGGGCCTGGGAGGCAGAAGGTCACGGGCTCTAATCCCGGCTCCGCCACCTGTCTGCTGTGTGTCCTTGGGCAAGTGACTTCACTTCTCTGGGCCTCAGTTACTCCATCTGTAAACTGGGGATTGAGACTGTGAGCCCCATGTGGGACAGGGACTGCGTTCAACCCGAACCGCTTGTATCCACCCCCGTGCTTAGTACAGTGCCTGGCACATAGCTAAGCGCTTAACAAATACCATAATCATTATTATTATTACCCCCCCCGGGACTTAGTACAATGCCTGGCACATAGTAAGCGTTTAACAAATACCATAATTATTATTATTATTAATACAATATAACAATAAACAGACACATTCCCTGTCCACAACGAGTTTACGATCTAGAGAGGGAGACGGACGTTAATATACATAAATAGTATAAATAAATTACACATGTGTGCATAAGCTACAGATATGTAGTAACAATCATTATCCTAATTATGGTGTTTGTTAAGCGCTTCCTACGTGCCAGACACTGTACTAAGCACTGGGGTGGATACAAGCGAATCAGCATGGACACAGTCCCTGTCCCAGGCGTGGCTCACGTCTCAATCCCCATTTTACAGATGAGGGAACCGAGGCACAGAGAAGTGAAGTGATTTGCCCAAGGTCACGTAGCAGGCATGTGGCTGAGCCGGGATTAGAACCGATGACCTTCTGACTCCTAATAATAATAACGTTGGTATTTGTTAAGCGCTTACTATGTGCAGATACAGGGTCATCAGATTGCCCCACGTGAGGCTCACGGTCTTCATCCCCATTTTACAGATGAGGGAACTGAGGCCCAGAGAAGTTAAGTGACTTGCCCACAGCCACACAGCTGACAAGTGGCAGAGCCGGGATTTGAACCCATGACCTCTGACTCCCAAGCCCGGGCTCTTTCCACTGAACCACGCTGCTTCTCTAGGCCCGTGCTCTCTTGACTATACCACACATAAGTTCTGTGCTTCCACAGGTGACTTGACTGATTAGACTGTAAGCCCGTCAAAGGGCAGGGACTGTCTTTATCTGTTACCAATTTGTCCGTTCCAAGCGCTTAGTACAGTGCTCTGTACATAGTAAGCGCTCAATAAATGCTACTGAATGAACTTGACCAGCAGTGAGACTGACCTCCGAGTGGGAACATGGCCGAAAACTGCTGGTGGAGAACTGACGGTCCCGTCTCCAAGGGGCACCCACCAAAACGGTCTCCTGGGTGCTGACGTGTTACTATTTGCAGTGCCCGGCGTGGTTTTCCTTTTCGCCCCGGATTCAAATCCTCTCAAACTGCTGCTCCCAAAGGACCCTTTGGGAGCCACTCCTTTGTGGATCGCTGCGTGCCAGCCTGCTCCGCCTGTCCCACTTCTCTCCTGGCAGTCAGCTTTGATGCCTCCTCGTCTGAGGCTGCACTTTTACCGCGTCCTTCGAGCGTGTCTCTGGCCCCCCCTCGCTTCGGGTCACCTAGCGTCGGCTCACCACACGGCCACTCTTCAGAAAAACAGTCTGCCTCCCACGTGTTCCGCCCAGTGAAGCTCAGTTGAGATGAGGGTAGCTCTGAAACTGGTAAACGAAGGCCCCTCTTGGCGGTTTGTCTTGCCGTCCGATGTTAAATATGGTCCAGGGGTGACGCTGATGATGGAACTGCTCAAAAAGCCAGATGTGGCATCCAGAGAGGCTGCCAGGGCACAAATACATCGGGCAACCTGGTAGGCCTTCGGTGCGTCGGGGAGTTTGACGCCAAGTTGCCACCACACGCGGTCCGATGGGCTCGCGGAGATTCAACCGGTCTTCTCCTAGGACTGTAGAGGAGTGTTTACCGTGACAATCAGCCCCGTCCCACATGCCCAGGGTGAAGAGGAAGCTCGGCTAAGTGCCTTGAAGAATTTGGTTTTCAAGGGAATCCCTGCCTGTGGGTGCGTGAATCTCACATACTCTGTAGCTTGGGAAGCCGCGTGGCCTGGTGGATAGAGCGCGGGCCTGGGCGTCAGAAGGATCTGGGTTCTAGTTCCGGCTCCGCCACTTGTCTGCTGGGTGACCTTGGGCAAATCGCTTAATTTCTCCGTGCCTCAGTTACTTCACCTGTAAAAAGGGGATTAAGACTGTGAGCCCTATGTGGGACACGGACTGTGTCCAACCTGATTAGTTTGTACCAATGATTAAAACAGAGTTTGACACGTAGTAAGTGCTTAACAAAAACCATCGTATTATTACTACTTAACCCCAAAACAAATGGGAATATCCTCTTCTTTCCATCCTCCTCTTTTGTGCTAGAGTCTAAGCTCCTTGAAGGCTGATATTATGCACTATAGACTGTCGGCAGGGACCGTGTCTTCCAACTCCGTTGTATTGTACTTTCCCAAGGGCTTAGTACAGTGTTCTGCACACAGTAAGTGCTCAATAAATACCACTGATTGATTGTTGTCTTCTACCTCTAGTGTGCACTTAATAGGTGCCTGATAATTACATTCAACTGATTGGTTGACTGAAAATGCGGTTGGTCTCTTTCTGATACAGAGAGCAGTTGGAAGATGTGGCAGAGAGGGGAACCGGACTTTGAGAAATGGGAGTGGGGTTACGGTCCCACAGAATGCCCCTGGTGGTCTCATGATGTTTGGAGGCTATTTAGGCCTTTAGTACAGTGCTTTGCTCGTAGTAAGCGCTCAGTAAATACCCCTGACTGGTAATTGACAGGCTGGGGATGCACAGAGCTAGGCAAAAGCAGTGTGGTTTAGTGGAAAGAGCCCGGGCTTGGGAGTCAGAGGTCGTGGGTTCTATTCCCAGCTCCGCCATTAATCAGCTGTGTGACTTTGGACAAGTTAACTTCTCCGTGCCTCAATTACCTCATCTGTAAAATGGGGATTAACACTGTGAGTCCTTGGTGGGACATGGACTGTGTCCAACCTGATTACTTTGTACCTACCCCAGAGCTTAGAACAGTGCTTGGCACATAGTAAGTGCTTAACAAATACTATCATCATCACAAAGACATCATCACCAAGCCTTCCAACTGCCTTTCCTGGGCTCTGTCTATCAATTAGCGGCATTTACCGAGTGCTTACTGTGTGCGGAGCTCTGTTCTAAGCACTTGGGAGAGTACAGTACCACAGAGTCGGTAGAAAAGTTCCCTGCCCACAATGAACCTATTGGACCAGGTCCCATCCATGACTTCCATGAGCACCTTAGTTAAAAAGAGAAGAATTACAGCTAATTGATTAATTGTGATATTTATTACTTGCTTACAATGTGCCAGGCACTGTACTAAATACTGGGTTAGATACAGGTTAATCAAGTTGGACACAGTCCCTGTCCCACATGAGGCTCCCAATCTTAATCCCCATTTTACAGATGAAGAAACTGAGGCGCCGAGAAGTGACGTGACCTGCCTAAGGTCACACAGCAGAAAGGTGGCCGAGCGGTGATTAGAACCCAGGTCCTTCTGACTCCCAGGCCTGTGCTTTACCCGGTAGGCCCTGCTGCTTCACTGGAAGAGGTCATCTCTTGCCTCCTCTAATCATTTCCCTTTGTCCACGTCGCCACTGATCTACATCACAGGGCCTTAGAAAGAATTATCTGGATTAATCCCGGCCTCAACAGCTTTGCTGCCGGGGGCTGAGGCGAGCTTCATTGTATCCAGGATCCAGGGCAGATTAGCAGCCTCACACCTGGGCATGATCCGCAGTTGATGGGGCTGTGGCTGATGTGTGGGGAGAAGCCAAATTGAGTTTCGTGGCCCTGCTCCTGTCAGGAATTAGCTTCGTGGGCAACGGTGAAGATATGGCTCGTGCCCAGACCGGCACAGAAGCAGTTTGGATGGTGAGGAGAAATAGTGTGGCTCAGTGGAAAGAGCCCGGGCTTGGGAGTCAGAGGTCATGAGTTCGAATGCCCGCTCTGCCCCCTGTCAGCTGTGTGACTGTGGGCAAGTCACTTAACTGCTCTGTGCCTCAGCTACCTTATCTGTAAAATGGGGATTAACTGTGAGCCTCACGTGGGACAACCTGATTACCCTGTATCTACCCCAGCGCTTAGAACGGTGCTCGGCACATACCAACATTATTGTTATTATTATTAAATGTCATTGAGGAAAAACTGACTGTTTTTGGTGACACGCTGAATCTGCGGCATTGAAAGTGAAGAAGTCAATGATACTGTCAAGGTTACATGGGCCTCGGGGACAGTGGGGATAGAAGTGCCGTCAACTAGGAAGGGGAAGTTCGGCGGAGGAGCTAGAGAAGGCTTCTCAGCACTCACTCTTCTTAGAGAAGCAATGTGGCCTAGTGCAGAGAGCTTGGGCCTGGGAGTCAGAAGGACCGGGGTTCTCATCCCGGCCCCGCCACTCATCTGCTGTGGGGCCTTGGGAAAGTCACTTCATTTGGCTCAGTGGAAAGAGCCCGGGCTTGGGAGCTAATGGTCAAGGTTTCGAATCCCAGCTCTGCCACTTGTCAGCTGTGTGACTGTGGGCAAGTCACTTCACTTCTCTGGGCCTCAGTTCCCTCCTCTGTAAAATGGGGATTAAGACTGTGAGCCTCACGTGGGACAACCTGATGACCCTGTATCCCCAGCGCTTAGAACAGTGCTCTGTACATAGTAAGGGCTTAATAAATGCCAACATTATTATTATTCATTTCTCTTTGCCTGAGTTCCCTCATCTGTAAAAATGGGGATTTAAGACTGTGAACCCTATGTGGGATAGGGACTGTGTCCAACCCAATTAGCTTGTATCTCCTCCAGCACTTAGCGTAGTGCCTGGGACATAGTAAGCTTAACAAATACCACAATTATTATTATCTCCGTTCTGTTCCTGGGGGGTGCCGCTCCCTCTCACTGCAGCAAACATAATCCTCGTTGGCCACTTTAGAAAATCCTAAAGCTTTGAATCCCAGATCCTCGATTTCCCACTACCCTTTTGAATGGAAGATGTGCCGGCCTAATGGTGGGTGGACCGTGGAAAAGAATCGATCAACGGTATTTATTGAGCACTTACAGTGTGCAGATCAGCGTACAGAGTGCTTGGCAGAGTACAGTTGAGGGTTCGTAGACATGTTCCCTGACCATGGTGAGTTGACAATCCAGAGGACTCAACATTCATAGCCTTGAGGGGAGCCCCCTGAGAGAGAAATTAGATGTCCTGTTTCCCATCGAGCCAGGGCAGGGAACGTGTCTATCAACTCTGTTATATTGTACTCTCCCAAATGCTTAGTACAGTGCTCTGCACACAGTAAGTGCTCAATAAATAGGACTGATTGAAAAGATTCCAGACTGCTGGCAGGTTCCAACTCTTCCTGAGCATTCATTCATCCATTCAGTTGGTATTTATTGAGCGCTTACTGTGTGCAAAGTGCTGTACTGAGGCTTGGAAAATACAATTCATTAACTAAGAGAGACAATCCCTGCCCACAGCGGTCTTACTGTCTAGAAGGGGGGAAGACAGATATTAAAGCAAATAAACAGGCATCAAGAGTATCAATAAATAGAATAATAGATTGTATATATATCAAAACAAGTAAAATGGCATTCATGTAAATAAATAGAATTATAGATATGTACAGTTATACATAAGTGCTGTGGCGGGGAGGGGGTAGAACAAGGGGAGCAAATCAGGGCGATGGGGAGGGGAGGGAGAGTTGGAGCAGGCACAATTGGTGGAAAGTTGACGGTGGAGGGTAGAGGGAAGTTTGGTGATGGTTCTCTGGGGAAGCAGCATGGTCTAGTGGATAGAACACAGACCTGGGAGTCAGAGGAACTGCATTCTAATCCCTGCTCCGCCACTTGTCGGCTGCGTAACATCAGGAGAGTCACTTCACTTCTCTGTGCCTCAGTGGCCTCATCTGCAAAATTCATTCATTCATTCAATAGTATTTATTAAGCGCTTACTATGTGCAGAGCACTGTACTAAGCTCTTGGAATGGACAGATCGGTAACAGATAGAGACGGTCCCTGCCCTTTGACGGGCTTACGGTCTAATCGGGGGAGACGGACGGACGAGAACAATGGCAGTAAATAGAATCGAGGGGAAGGACATCTCATTAAAACGATAGCAAATAAATAGAATCAAGGTGATGTACATCTCATTAACAAAATAAATAGGGTGATGAAGATATATACAGTCGAGCAGACGAGTACGGTGCCGAGGGGATGGGACGGGAGAGGGGGAGGAGCGGAGGGAAAGGGGGGAGAAGAGGGTTTAGCCGCGGAGAGGTGAAGGGGGGGTAGAGGGAGCAGAGGGAAAAGGGGAGCTCAGTCTGGGAAGGCCTCTTGGAGGAGGTGAGCTTTAAGTAGGGTTTTGAAGAGGGGAAGAGAATCAGTTTGGCGGAGGTGAGGAGGGAGGGCGTTCCGGGACCGCAGGAGGACGCGGCCCGGGGGTCGACGGCGGGATAGGAGAGAGCGGGGGACGGCGAGGAGGTGGGTGGCAGAGGAGCGGAGCATGTGGGGTGGGCAATGGAAAGAGAGAAGGGAGGAGAGGTAGGAAGGAGCAAGGTGATGGAGAGCCTTGAAGCCTAGAGTGGAGTAAAATGGGGATTCGATATCTGTTTTCCCTCCTACTTAAACTGTGAGCCTGATGTGGGCCCTGGTTATGTTGTATCTATCCCAGAGCTTAGTACAGGGCTTGGCACTAGTAAGCACCTAAATACTCCAGTTGTTCCTGCTGGGGAGGCAGGAGGGAGGAGGCTCTCATTATGGGCCAGGAACATGTCTGTTAATTCTGTTGTTCTCTCCCAAGCAGTCTGCACAAAGAAGCACTCCATAAATACCATTTTTTGGTTGACCAATTACATCATTTTCTAACCTCTGCCTGTCTCTCCTCAGCTCCCCTTTGGCTGGGCCCTCTGCCACTCAGTAAGAAACTTTTTTTCTCTTCTGCTCAGCTATGGAGATCAAGTACAGCATTTCAAAGTGCTCCGAGAGAGGATTGGGAAATACTACCTTTGGGAGGAGAAGTTCAACTCCTTGAACGAGCTGGTGGATTTCTACAGGACCACTACCATCGCCAAAAAGAAACAGATCTTCCTAAGAGACGAGGAACAGAAGCCTGAGGTAAAGTAGTTTCCCTTGACTTTTCTGGGCCCTGGAGAAATGGGATAGGAGAGCTAAGTGGGAAAAGAGTTGCCCTCAAAC
Source organism: Ornithorhynchus anatinus (assembly GCF_004115215.2). Taxonomy (NCBI): domain Eukaryota; kingdom Metazoa; phylum Chordata; class Mammalia; order Monotremata; family Ornithorhynchidae; genus Ornithorhynchus; species Ornithorhynchus anatinus. Next base: position 25,137,485 of record NC_041729.1, on the reverse strand, counting down.
AAATCTCCTAGGAAAGGGCAAGAGTTTAGACAAGATAGAAGGAATCATTTGACGAGCAGTTTTCTGAGAGATTTTCCCAGGGAAGAATGGGAGCTTAGGAAATAGAAATGTCATGATAATTTCTTGTCCTTTGACAGCCATGACTGGGCTACATTCAGCAGGCCCAAACCAGCCGCTCCAGCTTTCCTGTCAGTCTGTCCTCTGCTTTTTGCCCACAATTAAGGATAAATGTCTGCAGGGTGTTGACCTGCTTTGCTCCTTAAATCACAAAAGCACATCACTCTAGACTAGTCCTCACAGGGCAGGGTTTATGGCAGGGATAGGATTCCAGCCACCTGGGTGAGGGCAGGTGGGGGTTGAGGTGGAGGCTAAGGGGAGGTGGGTGGGTTGAGGCTCTGACATGGGAGCTGAGGTGGAGGCTAAGGTCGGGGCTGAGATGAGGGTTGAAGTGGAGGCTGAGGTAGGGGCTGAACTGGAGGCTGAGGTGGGAGCTGAAGTGGAGACTGAGGTGAGGGTTGAGATAGGGAATGAAGCGAAGACTGAGGTGGGACCTAATATGGAGGCTGAGGTGGAAGCTGTTATGGAGGTTGGGGTGAGAGCTGAAGAAGAGGTTGAAGTGAAGGCTGAGGTGGAAGCTGAAAAGGCTGAAGTGAAGGCTGAGGTGGAAGCTGAAAAGGCTGAAGTGAAGGCTGAGGGGGAAGCGGAAGATGAGACTCAAATGGGAGCTGAAGGAGAGGCTCAGGTGGGAACTGAAGTGAAGGCTCAAGTGAAAGCTGAAAGGAAGGCTGAGGTGGAAACTGAAGTGGAGACTCCGGTGGGAGCTGAAGAAGAGCTGAGGTGGAAGCTGAAGGTGGGATCTAAAGAAGAGTCTCAGGTGGAAGCTGAAGACGCAGCTCAGTGGGAACTGAAGAGGGGGCTCAGGTGGGAGAGAAGTGAGGGCTAAGATGGAGGGTGAGGTGGAAATTGAAGTGGAGGCTGATCTGGGGACCGAGGTGGAGGAATCAGTTCATTAGTGAGGGTTTCCCCAACACCTTTCTTCTCGCCTTCATTCCCCTACACAATAAAGCGGAAACCTATTCACAGAGGGTCGACATAGCCAACGAGGGCCATCTTCAGGATCTGGCTATGAATGTAGGTTATCCTTAAATCCATTCCTGAGAGCGCTGCCCGAGAAACAATCAGCTCCCAGGACCTCGGGAGAGGGGCTCCGGGGTTCCCCATGCAAATCCTGACTCCCTGTGCAAACTCTTGCTTCACGACTTTACCCAAGAGCCCTTGCTCCCCAAGGCCTCTTGGAGGGAGGAGAGAAGAGGGAAAACAAACGACAGGATTGCAAAGTCTTTTGCGAAACAGCTAGCGCGATATAATCACTGAATAAAATCTCATTGTTTCTATTGTGCTTGGCGTGAAGAGAGGGCTGTTTGGGGGTGTGGGCCGGTCACATGTCTCGACACTTTCCTATTTTCTTTAGAGGCTGGCGTGGGACTTGTCAGAAGGATGAGCAAGACAAAATCATGTAACCACTGGTCTGGCTCCAGGCCCTAAACTTGCCTGTCAAAATTTCCTTGGCTTCCTTCTGCAGCAGAAGCAAAAAGCACAGACCCTGGGCTTAGGGAGGACCCCACACACACCCCCACTCCACCCCAGCCTGGCCAGTAGTCCAACCCCGTGGGGATTGAGGAGGCACCTGCAGTGCCAGCTAGGACTTCTCTGCCCAGGGCCCTCCCTGGGATCAGGGTCCCTGGATGGCAGCCCTCTCTGATGCCCAATCAATCAACGGTATTTATTTCAATCAGTGGTATTTATTGAGCACTTACCATGTGCAGACCACTGTACTAAGCACTTGGGAGAGTCCACTACCACGGAGTTGGTAGCGATGTTCCCTGCCCACAACAAGCCCAGGTAGTCGACAATGTGACCGATATGATGTCAGATGCTTTCATCTCCCCGGGCTCCAGGATCTGTCGCTCGAGAGCACTGGGAGTGAGCAGCCCCCGGACCGGTGCTCTCTCTCCTGGGGTAAAGTGGGGCCTGGGGACGGAATGAGGGGGCTGCTGTTGCTGGGGAGAGACTAGGCAAGATTAATCTCTGGACCAAGGCTGTCCTCCAGCTCTCACCCTCTTACATAGTGGCTGCTTTCACTGGTCTTCAGCAGCTCATGCAGTTTGCTTCTCCCAAGTTCAATTTCTAAATGTACCCTATTTCAACTCACCCTTTTTGACCCCTTTTTCATAACGATAATAATAATGTTGGTATTTGTTAAGCATCTACTATGTGCAGTACACTGTTCTAAACGTTGGGGTAGATACTGGGTAATCAGGTTGTCCCACGTGAGGCTCACAGTCTTAATCTCTATTTTACAGATGAGGTAACTGAGGCACAAAGAAGTGAAGTGACTGGCCCACAGTCACACAGCTGACAAGTGGCAGAGCCAGGATTCGAACCCATGACCATACCGTTCCCTCTTCTAGGAACTCCCTCCCTTCCCTTTCGATTTCCCAGACCACAGCTCTCTTCACCATCAAAGATCTCCTAAAATCCTACAACCTGGTGAATTCCCAACACCCCAAGTCACATCAACCCAACAGCCTCTCTTAACATTTAAGTTACATCCATCCTCAACCTTTGTGTAGACACGTATAATCAGTTTTCCATTGAATTATTCCCTATTTCACTCTGACAAACTCATGCTACTACCTATAATATTTATGTTCTTCCTTCCCCTCTCCTGCTAAATAAGGTTGGTCTGCCTCTCTCCTATTAGATTGGAAGTCCGCTGAGTGGGGAGATTGTCATTTGCTTCTGAGGAACACTAAGGAGCATTAAGGAGAGCACATAATAATAATAATAACAATGGCATTTGTTAAGCACTTGCTATGTGTCAGGCACTGTACTAAGCACTGGGGTAGATACAAGCAAATCGGGTTGGACCCAGTCCCTGTCCCACATGGGGCTCACAGTCTTAACCCCCATTTTACAGACGATGAGACTGAGGCATAGAGAATTGAAGTGACTTGCCCAAGGTCACACAGCAGATTAGTTGCGGAGGCAGAATGATAACCCAGGTCCTTTCGATTCCCAGGACCGTGCTATCCACTAGGCCATGCTGCTTCTCTACTTAGTTCGATGCTCTGCTACTCAAAGAACGCTACTGATCGTCGATCAATTGACCACCAGTAAAGGGGAGCCCCTCCCTAGTCCTAGGAGTCAGCGTTACCACCCAGCAGCAACCTCCTTCTGCACTCCTCCTCCTCTCCTTCTTACTACCCCTCCACTGTCCCAGCAGCATCTAGCCCCCTCCTTCCTCTCCTGCCTCCCCTGCAGCTGCTCTATCCGACTGCAAGTAGCCCTGGGAAGGATGTCAGGAGCGGGAGTCCCAGCCTTCCTCTCCTCCCTCACAGTTTTAATAATAATAATAATAATAATAATACTGTTGGTATTTGTTAAGCGCTTACTATGTGCAGAGCACTGTTCTAAGCGCTGGGGTAGATACAGGGTCATCAGGTTGTCCCACGTGAGGCTCACAGTTAATCCCCATTTTACAGATGAGGTCACTGAGGCACAGAGAAGTGAAGTGACTTGCCCACAGTCACACAGCTGACAAGTGGCAGAGACGGGAGTCAAACTCGTGACCTCTGACTCCGAAGCCCAGGCTCTTTCCACTGAGCCACGCTGCTTCCCGTTTTAGTATAGTAGTATATATAGTAAGTTTTAGTATAATCTAAGTGGAGACCATACTACCTTCAAAAGGGTGGAGAAGGAAAAGAAAGCATAGAGAAGAAAACCAGAAATGGCAATTAGGGATTTAAATCTAATGAATCAGGATGAGAAGATGCATCCCTTGTGCAGATCTATAAACATGATAATAACACTAATTATCTAGACTGTAAGCTCACTGTGGGCTGGGAAAGTGACTACCAATTCTCTTACATTGTACTCTCCCAAGTGTTTAGTACCGTGCTCTTCACACAGTAAGCACTCAGTAATACAATTGATTGATTACTATCAATTACTATGTGCTAAGCATTACTCTAGTTGCTGGGGTCGATACAAGTTAATAGGACTGACGGTCTAAGTAGGAGGGAGTAGGACTTAATCCTCATTGTACAGATGAGGAAACTGAGGCCCAGCGAAGTTAAGTGATTTGTCCAAGATCACGCAACAGATACCCGGAGGAGCTGGGATAAGAATCCACGTTCTCTGACTTCCAGGCCCACGCTCTTTCCGCTAGACCTTGCCGCTTTCCTGACTTAGAAAAGGGTGAAAGGAAATCCTGGTCAGAGCAGGGCTTCTGAAGGTTTCCCGAGGACTTCTGTTATCTCATTTTGAGGCTCTTCATTGGAGTGTGGAGATTCACACTTACTGCAACCTTAATTTGCAGGTTGCTCAGGAGCACTGCAGTGCTCTGTCAGAGCAAGAAATTACTCTTTGTAGGCAAAGGTGAGGAACTGGAGAGGAGACCAAGTGGTGCTGAGGAACACCAAACATTATGAAGGGAATGGGAAGCTCCTTGACCAGAGGGATCTTGTCTCTATCAACTCTATAGTCTTGTACTCTCCCAAGTAATTAGCACAGTGGTCTGCACACAGTGCAGTAAATACCACTGATTGCTTGACTGAAAGGTCCGGGCCTTTAGGGTCTCTTCCCTCAACCCATCTCTGGCAGGTCTTTGGAAAAGGAGGATGTTTCTGCGTGACAAGGGGAGAAGGAATGGTGGGAAAATGCAGAAAAGAAAGATTTAGAGGGGAAAAGAGCATCAAAAAACAACAGCCTTTAGGAGAGTAACATGACTAAATCTCCCCACCATGTATACCCCTGGTTAAGGCTCTGCCAATGACGACACCATTAACACGCCACATTACAGAAGGGCACCCGAGCAGCTGGAAATGCCCCAAACGTTGCCTGTGCCGAGCCCAGTGACCATCGCCGCGCAGAACGTGAACAGTCTCATTCTGCTCCCCGAGTGTGGGTAGGGGAGAAACTAAACTCCCTAAGGGCACCCCTGTTTCCGGCCAGGGAGGGCATCGGGATTGCCAAACAAGGAGAGTGGGAGCGGAGCTGCAGATCACCAACCTTTCATTGTTGTTTTTGTTCCCATTGGCACCAATCTGCACTTCTGGCACCTTTTCATCAAAGGATCTCAGAACTCTTTCATTAATTAGGGCTGGCAGACTCCTATAGAAGAAGCTATTATGCCCATTTTACAGAGTAGTAGGAGTAGAGATGGTCATATTTATTGAGTGCCCATTGAGTGCTGTGCGCTGTACTAGGCGCTTGGGAAGTACAGAATAACAAAGCGGCACATTCCCTGCCCTCAAGGAGCTTCCCCTCGAATGGGGGGAAACGACGGCTAGGAGAAGTCTGGAGGTTGGCCCAGGGCTCCAAAGAGTCAGCGAGCCCCCTGAGAGTGGGTGATGATGTCGTTTAACATGGGGACCCCTTGAGGGAGGATCTAAGGTGCCCGGGCACGACATCCCCAAATTTGCTGGCAAGGCCCCCACCCCAGTCAGTTCCTTTCTCCCACAGTTCTACGGTCGGGGGCAGTTAGGGCGACTCTCCGGCCGGATTTATACCGGTCGGACGTTCCATCTTTCAGGTGATCCTTTCTATGCCCAGTTCAGATTCATCACCAGACCCCTTTATGCCGATATCTTTTGTGTGTGTGGTATTTGCTAAGCACTTACTATGTGACAGACTCTGTACTAAGCACTGGGGTAAATACAAGCTAATCAGGTTAGACACAGTCCCTGTCCCACATAGGACTCACAGTCTTAATCCCCACTCAACAGATGCAGTGTGGCTTAGCGGAAACAACCCGGGCTTAGGAGTCAGAGGTCGTGGGTTCAAATCCCAGCTCCGCCACTTGTCAGCTGTGTGACTTTGGGCAAGTCACTTCACTTCTCTGGGCCTCAGACGCCTCATCTGTAAAATGGGGATTAAGACTGTGAGCCCCACGTGGGACAACCTGATTACCTTGTGTCTACCCCAGTGCTTAGAACAGTGCTTGGCACATAGTAAGCACTTAAATACCAGCATATTATGAGGTAACTGAGGCACAGAGAAATGAAGAGACTTGCCCAAAGTCACCCCACAGACAAGTGTCAGAGCTGGGATTAGAACCCGGCTGCTTCTGACTGCCAGGCCTGTACTCTATTCACTAGACCATGCTGCTTCTCAATTTTCATTTTTAAACATCCTGTCTCCTTGCTCCCTGCTCCTATGACTAAGAAGCGGTGCCTGATTCTATGAGGACTAGGGAGAGAAGCTCACTAGGCCCAGAGCAAGGTGGGGGAAAGAGGAATGGTAGGGGGTCAGTTTGAGAGAAACACTCAACAACCTTGGAGGCCAAGAACCTCCTCGCGTATGTCCTAACACCGCCCTCGTTTACGGAACGTAACATTATTCATTCATTCAATAGTATTTATTGAGCGCTTACTATGCACAGAGCACTGTACTAAGCGCTTGGAATGGACAATTCGACAACAGATAGAGACAATCCCTGCCCACTGACGGGCTTATAGTCTAATCGGGGGAGACAGATGGACAAAAACAAGACGACTCAATCACGGTAAATAGAATCAAGGGGATGTACACATCATTAATAAAATAAATAGGGTAATAAACATTACATCCCAGGGGTCCCAGTTGAGGGTCGGGAGTTCTTTAACAAAACCAGTGGCCCCGTTACTGGTGCTGGTTGGAGAAAACTGGGTGGGGAGCTAAGGGGAGAAGGGGTCAGAGGGTAAAGAGGAACGCAAGCCACCACCACAATCAACACACACACACACACCCTTAAATAGACTGTCTCTGAGCTGCAGGATTGGGGAAAGGGAGAAAAAGGCAGAGGTGGGTGAGCAGAAACCCTCTGACTTCCTGGACCAAGCGCTACTGTCAAATATCCCAAACTATGCATGGTTTTCACTCTAACTGGACAAGCGCTGAGGGGGTCAGAGAGTGCTGGTTTTGAAAGGGGATAGATTGCTATCACTTCTCTCCCTTATTATGAAAGTTTTCCTCCGAGAGGTCAGGGGTTCTTCCAAAAGGGGCTCGGGGCTCTGCGTGCAGACTCTAAGAGCTCAGGCCAAAGCCAGCATAAATGGCACACTTTCCCAGCTATACAGGAAAACCGGTGATGGCTCTGAAGAGCACGGTGTGAACTGGAGCCCCGAGGAGGAAGGCTGGCTGAAGCCTCCAGGTTGGAGGTCTTGAGCCTCGAGCCTAGTGGTCTTGCATTAGTGGAGATGTCACAGATGTTCTCCTCTAGGACCGACACCTTCCCTCCCTTGCTCTGAGCTAACCTCCTTCCGCCAAATCCCTGCTTTAGGCCCCAGCAGTGTGAGATTCATTACCAACAGCTACTCAGTATCTTTGGAAATCGGGCCTGGGTTCTACTTCTGCCCCTGGAGCAACCTGCCACTTCACAGCTCTGAGCTCTCCAGGGCCCCCATCGAGGGGGCAGGCCGAGGCCCAGAGCAGCCAAGGTTCGGGGGACCGGAAGGGAGAGGTCGGAAGCCAGGCTGCTTGGCCCCTCAGGCCGGGGAACCCCCCCGAAGGTCACCCCAATCCGTGCCGCCCCCTCATTGCCTCAGATTTGTAAATGGCAGAGTCCGTGGGGCTGTGGGTCCGGGAGGCGACACGCAAAGCGGTCGTGAGTCACCGGCCCTGACTCAGCTGCCTGTCGGCCTGCACTTCTGACCGGACCGAGACTGACAGAGGGGAGGGGTCCACTCTCCTCTCCGAGGAGCCTAGGGCAGCACACCAGCCTGTTCCATTCAATCGAGTCAGTCAGCTTCAGCATACAGACCCCCTCCTCCTCCTCTTCGTCTCCGGGCCGGGCCGGCCGAGCCGCTTCCGGAAAGGATGGGTCCTCGGCCCCCTCCCCACCCCGGGGGCAGCGCCTCCATCCTCCAAAGGAGACCAGCTGGCTCTACCTCTCGGGGCGGGGCAGCCCTGGGATGACCGATCCCATCTCACTCCATTACGGCGATTACACCGCGTACCGGCGTTGGAAAGACGGGGCTTCACGCTCGGTGATTCGCTGCCGAAATAATAGTCCGGTCGTCGCTTTCCAGGTGGCTGAGTAATTTCTCGAAACAGAGGTGGACGGCGGTGCCACTTGTCTTAGATGGTCAGCGCCCCGGGCACCGGCCACTGGCCCCGGTCCACCGGACCTACAGAGCCGCACAGACAGCTTCCCCGCTGGGAGGGAGCGGCTAGTAAAACCCCTTTGATGAGGATGATGATGATGAGACAGTCGTGTCAACCAAGCCCCTTCCCCAGCGAATCCCAGCCCAAGCTCCAAAGGGCCCACTCTGGGGCTACCTGCCCTCAGGACGCCATCACCCACTGCTGACGAAATGGCTGGTCAGGCAGGGAGGGAGCCTTCTGGAAATGTAAGCTCACTGTGGGTAGAAAATGTGCTTATTGCTGTATTCTCTCAAGGGCTTAGCACAGTGCTCCGCACACAGCGAACGCTCAATAAATATAATTGACTGATCGACCGAATGAGGAGGGTTGAGCAGTGAGCGAGCTCTTCCTCCTGCTGGCCAAAATTGGGGAAGCCACAGCTGGTCTCCTCACGGCTCAGGTTGCTGAACTAATGAGTCAGTCAATTGTATTTATTGAGCGCTTACTTTGAGTATATATCTATAACTCTATTTATATTGATGCTATTGACGGATCTATTTGTTTTGTTGTCTGTCTCCCCCCTTCTAGACCGTGAGCCCGTTGTTAGGTAATTTGTTGCCGAATTGTACTTTCCAAGCGATTAGTACCGTGCTCTGCACACAGTAGGCGCTCAATAAATACAAACTGAATGAATGCAGAGCACTGTACTAAGCGCTTGGAAGAGCGCAACGCGACAGCAGACACATTCTCTCCCCACAATGAGCTTACAGTCTAGAGAGGGAGGAACAAAATGGGGATTCCCCCTCCCACCCTGTCCCCACGCGTTCTTTCCCTCAATCCAAAACTTCTTTATTCCCTCTGCAATCCCCTGCACGATCACAGTCTGGTGGATCACGTCCAAGCCTGTGCCCACGGCCTCCGTCAGTCCCCCTTCAGGAGTCTGGCCTGGACACTGGAACCCAGGGCCCGGAACCCAGCACCCAGCAGGAGGTTGGCTCACTGCTGACTCGGCCGGGACGCTCCTCGGAGTGCAGGGCTCTTGTTAAATCTGCTGATGGTGGAGAAGAGAGAAGGAGTGGCAAATATAAAACACTGGGTGGGAGAGGCTTGGCTAGGGTTTGGATTAGCTACTTGTCTCTGGGCTAGCTTGTAGATTGCACTGAAGTCATACATACTGGCATTCAACAAACCCCGGCAGCAGGTGGGATGCAGGGTCCAGGAGCTGGGGTCTAATCCGGGCTGTGCAATTTATCTGCTGGGTGACCTAGGGCAAGTCACCTCACTTCTCTGTGCCTCATCACCTCAGCTGTAAAATGGGGGTTCAGACTGTGAGCCCTACGTGGGCCATGGACTGCCTCAAACCTGATGCTTGGCTCAGTGGAAAGAGCCCGGGCTTGGGATTCAGAGGTCATGGGTTTGATTCCCGGCTCTGCCACTTGTCAGCTCTGTGACTGTGGGCAAGTCACTTCACTTCTCTGGGCCTCACTTCCCTCATCTGTAAAATGGGGATGAAGACTGTGAGCCCCACATGGGACAACCTGATGACCCTGTATCTACCCCAGCACTTAGAACAGTGCTCTGCACATAGTAAGCGCTTAACAAATACCAACATTATTATTATTATTAGCCCAGTTCTGCCACTTGTCAGCTGTGTGACTGTGGGCAAGTCACTTAACTTCTTTGTGCCTCAGTTACCTCATCTGTAAAATGGGGATTAACTGTGAGCCTCACGTGGGACAACACGATGACCCTGTATCTACCCCAGCGCTTAGAACAGTGCTCTGCACATAGTAAGCGCTTAACAAAACCAACATTATTAGAACAGCGCTTGGCATGTAGTAAGTGCTTAACAAACACCATCATCATCATTTCCAGAATGCTTTGGGGGCAAGGGACCACCTTCCCTGGGCCACCCTGGGAGCTCTGCAGGCACCTCAGACATGCATGGACAGGCATGGAATCCCGGAGTTTGAGGCAGCTCGACTCGAGGGTGGTGGGGACCGACCGGGCCCACCAGGCTGAGGAGAGCAGCAACCACGGGCAACTGTTCAGAGCTCTCCACCACCTGGCCCTACCTTACCTAACTGCTCTCTTCCCCTGCTAGTCGTCAACTTTCTATCTTGGTCCTCCCAAATCTAGCTGTGTGGCATCTTGACTCTCTCACCTCCATCTCCTTGTTGATGCTGTTTCTTGGGCTTGGACTCCCTCCATCCCCACCTCACCCCCCTGCTCTCTTCATATTCAAAACCCTCCTAAAATCCCACTCCTTGCAACAAGCCTCGCTCAATCAGTCTCCCTGTGGACCACCTCCTATACTCCGGGGCCAGAGAATGTGTCTGTTTATTGTTGTATTATACTCTCCCCAGTGCTTAGTACAGTGCTCAGTACACAGTAAGTGCCTAATAAATGATTGAATGAAATAGGATTGAATGAACTGGAAACACTATTTAACCTTGGCTTCACTGACACTGTCCTCTCCCGGTGCTCTGGTTTCTCGTTTTCAGCCTCCTTAGGAGGTTCCTCCTCTTCCTCCCACCCCCTAACTGTGGGAGACCCTCAAGCCTCAGCTGTGGATCCTCTTCTCTTCTCCATCTACACCCACTCCCTTAGAGAACTTATACACTCACAGTAGTACAGTGCTAAATGTTTAGTACAGTGCTTTGCACACAGTAAGCGTTCAATAAAGATGATGGAGTGAACATGCCTTCCACTACCACCTCTATGTGGATGATTTTCCAAATCTACATCACCAGCCCGACCTCTCTCCTCTTCTGCAGTCTCTCATTTCTTCCTGCCCGCAGCACAACTCTATTTTTCTGTCCTACCGACTCCTCAGATTTAACGTGTCTAAAACAGAGCTCCTCATCTTCTCACCCAAACCCTGGTGCAGACAACACCACCACTATCCTCCCCGTCTCACGAATCCTTGACATTATCGTTTAGACCGTGAACCCGTCACTGGGTGGGGATGGTCTCTGTTGCCGGACTGTACATTCCAAGCGTTTAGTACAGTGCTCTGCACATAGTAAGTGCTCAATAAATACTACTGAATGAATGAATGAATCCCCAACTCTTCTCTCTCATTCAACTCCCATATTCAGTGTCACCAAACCCTATTGGTTCTACTAGCCTCCACCTCCACCTAAACTTCTACACATCGATCCAAGAACTTATCTCCCACCTTGACCACTTCCACCTAAACTTCTACACATCGATCCAAGCACTTATCTCCCACCTTGAGCAATCCTTCAGCCTCCTTTCTCTCCCCACTTCAGTCCTTACTTCCTGCAGCTGCCCGGATCATTTTTCTAAAATAAGTCCAGTCCACATCTTCCACCTCCTCCAGACCTCCAGTGGTTGTCTATCCACCTCTACATCAAACAGAAACACCTGACCATCTACTTTAAAGCACGCAACTTGCCCCGTTTTACCCTACCTCACTAATTTCCTACTACAACACAGCAAGCTCGTTTTTCTCCCCGGATGCCAACCGACTCACAACTCCTCAATCTCGCTTATCTTACCACTGACAAATCCTATGTCCTCCCTCTAGCCTGGAACTCCCTTCCCCTTCATATATCATAATGATGGTATTTGTTAAGCGCTTACTATGTGCCAAGCACTGTCCTAAGCACTGGGGTAGATACAAGGTAATCAAGTTGCTCACGTGGGGCTCAAAGTTTTAGTCCCCATTTTACAGATGAGGTAACCGAGGCACAGAGAAGTTAAGTGGCTTGCCCGAAGATCACACAGCAGACAAGTGGCGAAGCTGGGATTAGAACCCATGTCCTCTGACTCCCAAGCCAGAAGGAAAGAGGCTCTTTCCACTGAGCCATGCTGCTTCTCCTATATATATATATATATATATATATATATATATATAATAATAATGTTGGTATTTGTTAAACGCTTACTACATGAGAGCACTGTTCTAAGCGCTGGGGTAGATACAGGGGAATGAGGTTGTCCCACGTGAGGCTCACAGTCTTCATCCCCATTTTACAGATGAGGGAACTGAGGCACAGAGAAGTGAAGTGACTTGCCCACAGTCACACAGCTGACAAGGGGCAGAGTAGGGAAATATATATATATATACATGGCAGACCATCACTCTCTCCTTCTTCAGAGCCTTATTAAAATCACATCTCCTCCAAGAGGCCTTCCCAGGCTACACCCTCATTTCTCTTACTCCCGTTCCCTTCTGCGTCGCCTATGCATTTGGATCTGTGACATTTAGCCACTTGATCCTCACTCCCCCCCTCAGCTCCACGACACTTATGTACACGTCTGGAATTTATGTACACTCCCTCGCTCTCCTGTACGTTTGTTCACTTCCTTTATTTTTTGACCACACTCATGGTAAAAATGTTTTTGCTTGCCTTCCCTGTTAGAGTTGAAATTTCTTGCTGGCAGAGAATGTGTTTCTTCATGACTCGGTACTTCCCGAGCACCTAGTACCATGCAGCACACCATTCGTTTATTCAATCATATTTACTGAGCGCTTACTGTGTGCAGAGCACTGTACTAAGCGCTTGGAAAGTACAATTCGGCAACAAATAGAGACATTCCCTACCCAACGACGGGCTCGCAGTCAAGAAAGGGGGAGACAGACAACCAAACAAAACAAGTACACACCAAGAGGCATTCCGCAAATGTTGCTGTTACTAGCACCACTCCCCCCCACCCTTTTCACTTTCTCTGTCTCATTCAACAGCATTTATTGAGCGCTTACTATGTGCAGAGCACTGTACTAAGTGCTTGGAATGGACAATTTGGCAACAGATAGAGATAATCCCTGCCCAGTGACGGGCTCACAGTCTAAACTCCTCCTCCTTCCACTTCTTTCATCCTGTTTTCCTCTCCCCTTTCTCATCTCTACTAACAGCAACACGGCTTAATGGATAGAGCACGGGTCTGGGAGGCAGAAGGACCTGGGTTCTAATTCTGGCTCTGCTGCTTGGCTGCTGCGTGATCTTGGACAAGTCACTCCATTTCTCTGTGCCTTAATTACTTCATCTGTAAAATGAGGATTAAGACTGTGAGCCCCATTTGGAACAGGGACTGTGTCTGACCTGATTAGCTTAGGTCTACCCAGCGCTTAGTACAGAGTGTGGCACATAGTACATGCTTAACAAATACCATAAAAAGAAAGTCAGCTGCCAGGATGAAGCAGCCACAATCATCACACTGGGCCATGCTCTGTCTGATATAATGACACCACTAGTCTTGCGGGAGGCCATAAATCGTATAGCTGTTTGTTCGCCAACTGCTCAAATGTTTTATTTTCTTTGGCTTTTTGTCAACAAACAAAAACGGTGTCTGACCTCTGGCATAGAGGAATGTCAGCAGCGTGGCTCAGTGGAAAGAGCCCGGGCTTGGGAGTCAGAGGTCATGGGTTTGATTCCCAGCTCTGCCACTTGTCAGCTCTGTGACTCTGGGCAAGTCACTTCACTTCTCTGTGCCTCAGTTCCCTCATCTGTAAAATGGGGATTAAGCCTCACGTGGGACAACCTGATGACCCTGTATCTACCCCAGCATTTAGAACAGTGCTCTGCACATAGTGAGCGCTTAACAAATACCAACATTATTAATATTAATGCCCCGATTGCTGCTCATCTGGGGCTACTGTACCTAGGCAACCACTCGAGTACCCGGACCCGCTTCCCGAGGCTCTTTTCCTAGTTACCTTCCTTTCTCTGGTCCATCGCAACATCATCCCGGGCCTCAGGCCCGGGTAAGGCCAGAGGGGCATCTGCCCACTTTGAGGTCAGAGCAGAGAGGACTGAGGGACTCTGGCTTCCACTTCCTGCTTCTGAGATTTAATAATCATAACTCTTATCATCATCATTATAATTATGGTACTTGTCAAGTGCTTTCTACGTGCCAAGCACTGCTCTAAGCGCTGGGGTAGGTACAAGTTAATCAGGTTGGACGCAGTCGCTGTCCCACATGGGGCTCATATTATATTTGTTAAGCACTTACTATGTGCCAAGCACTGTTCATACTCTTAATCCCCTTTTACAGATGAGTTAACTGAGGCCCAGAGAAGCTATGTGACTTGCCCAAGGTCACATGGGAGATATGTGGTGGAGACAGGATTAGGACCCGGGTTCTTCTGACTCCCAGGCTCTAGCCACTAACCCACACTACCCCCATCGCCCTTTCCATGACCCTTCCCAACAAGTCCCTCCTGTCTTCTGGGCACATCCTCCCGAAGGGAAAGTCAGCTGAGGCCCGGGTGGTCCAGGAGTCCAGCTATCCCCCGGCTGTCTCCCAGAGCTCATATTTTATAATATAATATAATAGCAATTAGCTCTGTTTCACTGAAAATTAGTGAGAAGTGGTCACTGTGGCCAAGCCCTGGGTGAGGAGAGCATCATAGGGAGAGCAAGGCTCTCGCCCTCAGCCCCTGAGCACTCACCCACTGACCGGGAGAGGCTGTGGGGCACGGGGGAGACAGCCCCTTCCTCTTGGCTTTTCTGATATTTGTTAAAGGCTAACTGTGTGTGTCAGCCTCTGTATTGAACACTAGGGTAGATACAAGATAATCAGGTTGGACACAGTCCTAAATTGGAGGGAGGAGGATTTAATCCCAAGGAGGATTTAAACCTCATTTTACAGATGAGTTAACCGAGGCACAGAGAAGCTAAGCGATTTGCCCAAAGTCACATAGCAGACAAGTGACGGAGCCAGGATTAGATGGAGACTGACTCCCAGGCCTGTGGTCTTTCCACTAAGCCAGGCTTCTTTCTATTGCATCCGACCCCCAACAGGGGGGCAACTGTGACCAAAATTACCCCCAGTGGAGCCTGAATCTTACTCTCCCCGCCAACAGGCCTGTGGTAGAGTTAAAGACCGTCAGCTTGAGCTGGAGAGCCAAGAGGGATGGGGGCGAAGGGGGAGAAAGGACAAAGTTTTGGCATAAGTGTCCGGCGTACAGGACCCAATGACTCTCAGTTGGGTGTAGGAGGAGAATTTTCTTTGCCCTTCCTGGGCAGGTCTCAGGCCCACATGAGATTCTTTCCAGGGTTCTCATCCCCGTCTCTATATTGAGAAGCTAATCCCAGCTCCGCCATGTGTCGGCTGGGCGACCTTGGGCCAGTCACTCTATTTCTCTGTGCCTCAGTTACCTCATCTGGAAAATGGGGATGAAGACTGTGACAGGGACTGGGTCTGACCTGATTAGCTTGCATCTACCCCCTGTTCAGTACGGTGCCTGCCACACTGTAAGCGCTTAACAAATGCCATACAAAAATAAACCAAAAATAAAATGGTCACCACCATGACAGCAGTTCTGCCCCAAAACTCCGTCAGAGCGGGACAGACTAAGGGAGGGGGTCTGGAAGGTCGATGAACATTTTCCCCTGGCCCGCTCCTCGAAAAGGGAGCCACCACATCTACAGAACCCTCAAAATACACACACGTGCCCAAGAGCCCCAGATGCTCTTTAATAATAATAATAATTGTGGTATTTATTAAATCCTTACTATGTACCAGGCACTGAACTAAACGCTGGGATAGATAGAAGATTATCAGGTTGGACACAGTCTATGTCCCACATGGGGCTCACAACTTTAATCCTCATTTTACAGATGAGGTAACTGAGGCCCAGAGAAGCGAACTGACCTGCCAAGGTCCCACAACAGACACGCGGTGGAGTCAGCATTTGAACCCACGGCCTTCGGACTCCCAGGCCCATGCTGCTCTACTGGGCTCAGAGCACACGAGAGTGGTCCGCAGTGGGGGCTGGAGAAGGGAAACGGAATGACAAAAGTCCCGGGACAAATCCCACAGAGGAGGCGGGGAGGCAGACGGACGGACAGACACAGAGTGGGGCAGCGGGAGAGAAGAAGTTAAACCGCTGTGGCTGTTTGCGCGGACCTCTTCCTTCCCCCGCTCCCCCCCGAAGCCCCAACCAGCCACGATTACAGCAGACAGCTGCTGTTACTTCACTTCTTTTCTCTTGCTACTCCACTTCAGGTTGAGGCTCCACCTGTTTCTCTCTCCCCCGCCCCCCACTCTCTCTGACATTTCTTTTCTACGGTATTTGTTAAACACTTAGTATGTACCAGACATTGTACTAAGCCCTAGGGTAGATACAAGCTAATTAGATTGCAAACTCATTGGGGCGAGGAACGCGTCTACTGATTCCGTTGCACTGTACTCTCCCAAGCATATAGTACAGTGCTCTGGACATAGCAAGTGCTCAGTAAACATCACTGATTGATGAGGTTGGACACAGTCTGCGTCCCACCTTTTAATCCCCATTTTACAGGTGAAGCACTGAGGCAACAGAGAAATAAAGTGACCTGCCCAAGATCACATCGCAGACATGAGGTCGAGAGGGATTAAAACGCAGGTCCTCTGAGCCCCAGACCTGTGCTCTTTCCACTAGCCTTTGCTGTTTCTCACATTTCTGCCTAGCGTGGCTCAGTGGAAAGAGCCCGGGCTTGGGATTCAGAGGTCACGGGTTCGAATCCCAGCTCTGCCCCTTGTCAGCTGTGTGACTGTGGGCAAGTCACTTCACTTCTCGGGGGCCTCAGTTCCCTCATCTGGAAAATGGGGATGAAGACTGTGAGCCTCATGTGGGGCAACCTGATGACCCTGTATCTCCCCCAGAGCTTAGAACAGTGCTCTGTGCATAGTAAGCGCTTAGCAAATACCAACATTATTAGAGAAGCAGCATGGCTCAGTGGAAAGAACCCAGGCTTGGGAGTCAGAGGTCATGGGTTCAAATTCCAGCTCTGCCACTTGTCAACTGAGTGACTGTGGGCAAGTCACTTAACTTCGCTGTGCCTCAGTTACCTCATCTGTAAAATGGGGATTAAGACCCTGAGCCTCCCGTGGGACAACTTGATTACCCTGTATCTACCCCAGTTGCTTAGAACAGTGCTGTGCACATAGTAAGTGCTTAACAAATACCAACATTATTATTATCAGAAACATGGCCCTTCCTGACGGCTTGACATACAAGGCCCACAAGGTCACAAACTGATTTGCGGTCCACATGTCAGTTACAGAGGTGACAACAAGCTGGTGACAACATTCCCCTCCTTCACCTCCCCTCAGCTAAGCCCCCTTTCCCCCCACTCCTCCCCCCCTTCCCCCTCCCTTCCCCTCGGCACTGTGCTCATTTGTATATATTTTTATTACCCTATTTATTTTAATAAGGTGTACATCCCCTCGATTCTATTTATCGTGATGATGTTGTCTTGTTTTTGTCCGTCTGTCTCCCCCGATTAGACTGTGAGCCCATCACTGGGCAGGGATGCTCTCTATCTGTTGCCGAATTGTACATTCCAAGCACTTAGTACAGTGCTCCGCACATAGTAAGTGCTCAATAAATACTATTGAATGAATGGGGAGCTTGAAATGATGGGAGGGCTATGGGAAGGCTGCATAAAAAAGGCCTGTAGCACCTTCACTAGGAAGAACTACTGTGGTAGCTAGTCTAGACCGTAAACTCCTTGTGGGAAGGGGGAGTGCTTATCAGCGCTATTGTGTTGTACTCCCCCAGGGGTTTACTACAGTGCTCCGCACATTTAAGCACTCAACGAAAACCATTGATTGACTGATCAGGTCAAGCCGGAGTTGGCCAGGAATCTATCCCTGTAAGGGAGAGTTCTCCATGTTTTCTTGGAGCTCCCTAAGGCTTAGGGGAAATGACCCGGGCATTCTCCAACCCCTTCTGATCCTCTCCTTCCGTTTCCTCCCACCAGCCGAAAGCCAAGTACGTCCAGGCTCAGTTTGACTTCTCCGCCCAGGACCCTTCCCAGCTGAACTTCTACCGGGGCGACATCATAGAGGTGCTGGACCGCTCCGACCCAAACTGGTGGAAGGGGAAACTCTGCAGCCGCATCGGCTTCTTCCCGCGAAACTACGTCCAGCCCGTCCACATGTGACCGGCCCCGGCGGCTCGGGACCCCGGCTCCCCGGGGCTGGGAGTCCCGTGGGAATCCTGAGAAGTCACCCCCGGCGTGAGACGCGGGACCTTTCTGGTTTCCTGCCGTGGAAGGCGGGGGATGTGCTCTGGAGGTATCCCGGGTTCACCGGGAACTGTCTCACTCTGTGATCAGCTTCTCCCTCCCTCCATTTCCAGAGGGGGCCTGGGCCTCGATGCAGCTTGGATGCTTACGTGGACTCTGCGGGGGAAGTCAGGACTGTCTGATTCCCTCTGCTTTTCCAAATGGCCAGATTCCCTCGGTCTGGGAGGGGCCAGAGACGCCACTGAGGGACCGCGGTACACATCTCCCGCCGGTCCTGCCGCCACCGCCATCCCTGGGGGAATAACTCTCCTGCTGATCGGGTCCGACCTCGGGCTCCGGCTCCGCCTCGGGATCTCTATCAGCCGTGACATTTGTTCCCCACCTCGATCTGAGGTTCCCCCGGACCCTCTGTGTTTGTTGTGTGGCTTCCCCTGCAGAAACCGAGAGAGGCTGTGGAAACCAGACGTACCCATCGATACGCTGCATTCTGACGCAACGGCCCACGGCCCTCTGCAAAGGCAGGAGGCAAGTCTTGTTAACCTAAAAGCCAAATGCCTGAGAAGGGGTGGTGTGGAATAAAAAGACTCCCACAAGACACGCTGGCTAGCTTCACCTGTTCCTTCCACCAGCACCTTAATTTACTCCCTGAAATTGCCCAAGCGTCTCTTTGTCATGACCTAACATTCCAAGAGTGACCCACCTATCAGGAACCCCCTGAAATGTGATGAGGATGATGATCGTAATTGTTAAGCACCAGGGTGGATCCAAGGTAAACAGTTTGGACACAGTCCTTATCCCACTAGGGGCTCACAGTCTTAATCCCCATTCTACAGTTGAGGGAACTGAGGCCCAGAGAAGTGAAGTGACTCTCCCAAGATCACATAGCAGACAAGTGGAGGAGCCAGAAACCAGGTTCTTCTGACTCCCGGGCCCCTGCTCTACCTACAAGGCCAGGCTGCAGTGAGCTCTTAGTTCGAGGCTATTTTAAATGGGCCCCCTCCCCAGTCAGTCAGCCAATCATATTTATCGAGCACTATGTGCAGAGCACTGTATTAAGCACTTGGAAGAGCATAACCGGCATCTTCCCTGCCCACACCGAGCTTACAGTCTAGAAGGGGGAGAGAGAGACATTAAAAGAAATAAAATTCCAGATACATATGTGCTGTGGGGCTGGGAGGGTGGGGGATGAATAAAGGGAACAACTCAGGGCAACACAGAAGGGAGTGGGAGAAGAGGAAAGGAGGGTTTAATTAGGGAAGGGCTCTTGGAGGAAATGTGCCTTCAATAAGGCTGTGAATGTGGAGCGTAACTGTCTGTCAGATATGAGGAGGGAGGGCGTTCCAGGTCAGAGGCAGGACTTGGGCGCGAGGTCAATGGCGTCCCAGAGCCCTGATATGGATTCTGATTCAATGCATGCTGCCTTCTGTAGTCCCAAATTTAGGACCATTTGGCTAGGAATTGAGACATTCTGCCCACCCCAGGTTTCCCAAAGGAGAGGCTGAGGCCCACTCTGCTGCCTTTCTTTTCGGGGTGGCAGACGGTAAGAGAATTCTCTGAAATCTTCAGAGCTTGTCGCTAACCTGAGGAAAGAGTAGTCAGGATGGCCCTGGCCAGAGAAGCCCCCAAGGATCTGAAATTAGGCCTCTGCCCTTGCTCCTAATTCAACATAGTTGTCCCAGCTCACGGAGCCTGGGAGAAAACATTATTCATTAGGAGCGTCCTGGGTCCCTACTGAACATTAGATAAAGCCTAAGGCTCAAATCCCAGTGCTAAATTTCTTGTTCACCCTTGTGGAGCGAGAAGCAACATGGCCTAGTGGAAATAGCATGGACCTGGAAACCAGAGGACCTGGGTTCTAATGCCAGTTCCGCCTCTTGCCCATTGGGTGAGTTTGGGAAAT
This sequence comes from Ornithorhynchus anatinus, assembly GCF_004115215.2. Lineage (NCBI taxonomy): Eukaryota > Metazoa > Chordata > Mammalia > Monotremata > Ornithorhynchidae > Ornithorhynchus > Ornithorhynchus anatinus. Next base: position 25,117,472 of record NC_041729.1, on the reverse strand, counting down.
TTACTTCTCTGGGCCTCAGGTCCCTCATCTGTAAAATGGGAATTAGATCTTCCTCCCTCTAACTTAGACTGTGAGTCCCTTGTCGGACAGGACTATGTACAACCTGATTATCTTGTATCTACACTAGTGTTTAGAACAGTGCCGGACACAAAGTAAGTGATTAAAAATACCATTTTAAAAAGGGACAATTGGCAGGAAAAAAAAGAGTGGTCTCTCTTGGGCTCGGCCCAGTGCTGGGACAAAACACCTCTCCCTCTGTGGGTGTGAAGCCTTGGGTTCCAGAGGAAGCTTTGTCTTCAGCTTCAAAGTCGTAACTCCCAGAACTGTGTCGTCCTGACCCCCCACGGGGCTTTAATAGCAATAATGATTGCATTTATTACGATCTTATTGTATATCGAGCATCGTGCCAAATACCGAAGTAGATTCAGGCTTGTCAGACCAGCTACAGTCCTGAAACCACACAAGTTTTACCAACTGAAAAGTAGGGACACAGGTATTCTATCCCCATTTTAGAGTTGACAAAATTAACAAAGTTAAGTGACTTGCCAAAAGTCACACAGCAGGCAAATGAGAGCTGGGATCAGAACCCAAGTCTCCCGGTCTTGGGATCTTTCCACTAGGCCATGCTGGCTGGATTAGAATCCAGCTCCTTCTGACTTCCAGGCCTTGCTCTAACCACCATACCATACTGCTTCTTCTCAGGGTGGGAAGTATGATCTGCTACCCTGCCCACCATCTGGGATCTGGAGGAAACAAATGATGCTTAATAAGAAGCCAGCCAGAAGTTTGGTGGCCCAGGCCAACAGTCTCCAAGCCCATAAACTAAACCAAAAAAACACAACTCAGAGGGACAATAAACCATTTTATGCTTCATTAAAATCAGATTCAGGGGAACTTTTGAAACTTAAGCTCACTGCGGGCAGGGAATGTGTCAACCGACTCTGATGTATTGTATTCTCCTAAGCGCTTAGTACCGTGCTCTGCACAAAGTAAGCGCATAATAAATATCATTGTTGATGATGAATTGGCTACCCTCATTTGTCTTACACCCAGCTTGGCCTTTCCAGCTTACGCAGGTTATCTGTCAGCTCATAGAAAATACGCTCCCAGTTAGACACCAGCATTGAGCCCACCCAGCAGCTCAACCATGTAAGTCCCCTAGGAGAGACTTGGTTCCACTTTCCTCAAGGTTCGACCCCTAAGGGTAAAAAAGAGTTGTTCTGTTCCCTGACCCTCAAGCCTGTGCCAGTTGGAGTTGGAAGAGAGAAGAATTCAGAAACCAAAGCTCAAAGGGACATCTCAGATTCAGGTGGCGGGGCACCGGAGCTGCAATTTAAGATCCCGTATAGGGTCTGCAACGCTCCAGATGAGGGGATTCGGGGATGACAACATGCTAGAAGTGACCCACTGTGATGGTCATTCAAACTAGCCCCACATACAGAAATGGGAGGTGGGGGGAAACCTCAGAGGTTGCTTGAACAGGTATAAATTCCCTCCCCAAAAGCAAGCTAATCGACTTAAGAGCCAGGAACTCTGCTGAGGGTGCCAATCACAGGGGAGTAGGGGAATCAGTTCATCAATCGATGGTATTGAGCATTTACAATGTGCAGAACACTATACTAAATCCCTGGGGGAGTACAATACAGCACATGTAGCTGACACATTCCCTGCCCATAAGGAGCTTACAGGCTAGACGGAAGAGAGCAGAGAGCTCGGTAATTAGGGAGAAGGCCCTCCGCCATTTTAAGTGAGACGGGTTGGAGGGATCCTGAGGAGAAAAGGTTCTCCAGGTTTCAGGTCAAGAGGGTCATATCCACACTCGGAGAGTGATGATGATGTTGGTATTTGTTAAGCGCTTACTATGTGCAGAGCACTGTTCTAAGCGCTGGGGTAGACATAGGGGAATCAGGTTGTCCCACGTGAGGCTCACAGTCTTAATCCCCATTTTGCAGATGAGGTAACTGAGGCCCAGAGAAGTGAAGTGACTCGCCCACAGTCACAGCTGGCAAGTGGCAGAGCTGGGATTCGAACTCATGACCTCTGACTCCAAAGCCCGTGCTCTTTCCACTGAGCCACGCTGCTTCTCTAAGAGGTTCCCACCCCACTGTGGCAGAAATATCGCAGTTTCACCCTGGCATATGAAGATCTCCCAGGGAAGGACCTGCAGGGGGTGAACCCGAAATCCGGGATTCCCCGAGAGAGGCTGAGTGGAATTTGGACCAAGGGGCTATCAGCACCAGGATGCTCGTGGGAAACCAAAAGGGGTCATGGGTGGGGAACACGGGAAAGGAAAGAGAAAGGTGTTTGGGGACTGTTCTTTTATTTTTGTTACCTGATAGGATTTTAATGAATCAATTTTTCTGTTAAAATCTCCAGTCGGAACTCCAACCTCCATGTCAGCAGGTGGACAGGCTTAGATGGCCCCAGAGCTGGAGGAGCGTGTTCCCCCAGGAGGCTGGGGGAGATTCTTCAGGTGGGGGCAGGATGGCTGAGGGGCTGGGTTGGGCAGGGGTGGGGAGGGGAGAAACGGCTGACTGGGTAGGGGGAATAACGGCTAATCAGGGAAGGGGATCGCCTGGCTATAGAGGGAGAGGAGGAGGAGGACGACGACGACAACGCCTGGCCAGGGATGGGGAGGAAGGTCAGCTAATTCCCAAATGACCTCCCGTCTTGTTCAGGGTGCTTAGCTAAGAGCCGATGGGTGGGGGTAGCATCTTAAGGAGTGGAGGATTGGTGGAGGTCCCCAAGTCTCTCCAGTTCTTGACAGAGGAACATCAGAGGGCATCAAGACTTGGAGGGTGCTGCCAAGGTGTCGAGCCCACCATCTACAGGGGTTCTGGGAGCTACTTCAGCCCGGAGGAAGGATGTGGAGGCCTCTCCGGTGCCCCACACCCAAGACCAGCTTAAAGCCGGGCAGCCAGACGTGATTCCTGAGAGAACCAGGGGGTCGCGGGTTGCATGCCATCGGGGCGAGTTAATGCGAGACATCCCCGTGTTCTAAATACGCTGCCGTGGAAAGGAGTACCTGGCCGAACCAAGTCTCTCACGCCCCTTCTCGCTCCCCTCCTCTCCCATTCCCAACAGCGCTCTCAGAATAAACACCATCAGGCAAAGTAGGCGTAGAAGAAGACGTTGACGCACAGCAGCAGGAGGGCGCTGAGGTTGCAGACCCGGGCCCAGAAGGCGGATTCGGAGGCGGGGCTCCAGCGGTTGGGTGGGGAGAGGTCTCCGCTCCCTGCTTGAACCATGGGGGCTGGGCTCCTCAGGGGACCACCACCCTCAGCACCTGGCACCGGAGAGAGGGAACCGTTGACAGGGGCAGCCGTGGGTGTGGATACAGTCAACCCACCTCCTTGTGGGCAAGGATCCCGTCTACTAACTCTATTGTATTGTACCTTCTCACACGCTTAGCACAGTGCTCTGCCCACAGTAAGCACTCAACACGTACCTTTGATTGCCTGAGGGGCTCCTTGTGGGCAGGAATCAGGTGTCCTACCTTTATTATGCTCACCCAAGTGCTTAGTACACTGATGATGATTGAGGTAAGTTCTGTGCCAAGCACTGTACTAAGCACTGGGGTAGATACAAAATAAACACTGTACTAAATACAAGATAAACAGGTCCACGTGGGGCTCGGAGTCTAAGTAGGAACAGGTTTGAAACCCTTCTTTGCAGCTGAGGGAACGGAGGCATAGGGATGTTAAATGACATGCCCAAGGACACACGGCAGGTAAGCAGTGGAGTCAGGATGAGAACCCAGGTCCTCTGACTCCCAGGCGTGTGCTCTTTCCACTAGACCATGCTGCTTCTCAAACGGAGCTCTGTACACAGTAGCTGATTAATAAATAACAGTGATCAAACTGCTGGTCATTAATCCCTCAACAGAGGGATTGAAGGACACTCACTGAAGCCTGAAAGTGGCAAAACCCTCCTCCTCCTCCCTGCCCCTACCCCCAAAAAATACTACTAAACAATCTGTGGTGTTGTCCACACAACAGATGGTAAGCCTAGGGAACTGATAACCCCAAGGAGGAATTTACCCATCTCAAGAACCATTTTATTCATTCGGGACAGAGAAGTCCATTAGAGAAACAGCGTGGCCTAGTAGAAAGAGCACGGACCTGGGACTCATAGGACCTGGGTTCTAATCCCCTCTTCGCTACTTGCCTGCTGTGTGACGTTGAGCAAGTCACTTAACGTCTTTGTGCCTCAGGTTCTTCAAGAGTAGAATGGGAATTAAATACTTGCTCTCCCTCCTACTTAGCCTGTAAGGGGACAAGAACTATGTCTCATTTGATAATATTATATCTACCCCAGCGCTTGGCACAAAGTAAGTACTTAAATACCACAATTATAAGGGATTATCAGAGCAGAAAAGTTAAGCACACTGGAAGGGGCATCCTCAGTTGTATTTAATCGATTGCTTTCTGTTTGCAGAGCACTGGACTAAACTCTTGGGTCACCACAGTATAACAGAGCCGATAGACACGTTCCCTGCCCATAACAGACTAGGTGGGGAAACAGACATTAATATAAATTAATTATGGATCTGTACATGAGTGCTAGGGGGCTGAGGGAGGGGTGAATCAAGGATACAAATCCAAGTTCAAAGGAAATCCAGAAGGGCAAGGGCATGGGGGAAACGAGGGCTTAGTAGGAGGCCTCTTGGAGATGTGCTGCTTGTATCCACCTCAGCTCTTCGTGCAGTGCCCAGCACATAGTGGGAACTTAACAAATACTATCACAGTAATAATAAGGCTTGGAAGATGAGGCTAGAATCCTGTCAAGAGAACCACGTCAGAGTCATAGTCATCACCGCGGCCTGCTCCGACCCCCTCCTTAGAGACACAACCCCCGCCTCCTTACCATCTGTTGTTCTCCTGGTTGAGGTGTTTTCCAAGATTCCATTAGGCACGGAGATGGCTCCGGGAGGGCAGTGCCCAGAGAGAGTCCACCAGGTGAGATTTTTGATCTGTGGGTCAGAAAGGCAGACTTAAGGTCACAGTCGCTGAGCGAGGGGAGATGATTTGAAGTGGGAGAAGGTGGACAGGGCTACAGCTGGGAGAAGGATCCACCACCATCCTTATAACCTCAGCAGAATGTGCTGTGGGAGGAGCCCTTGATTCTACACCTGCATCTAATTCAGGGGCTTCTGTCCTGCTGGGTTGGCAGAGGGGTAGTATTTGTTAGACCAATGTAAACAAGGTTACAGCCAGAAACTTCCGATACTTATATTATTTCCCAAGTATATATATTATTTCCTAAGCACCCAGAATGTGTAGGTATATAAATATGTATAAGCAATTGGGAGAGGACAATACAGCAGAATTAGCTGACACGTTCCCTGACATTAAGGAGCTTCCAGTCTAGAGGAAAGAGAGCAGGGGACGAGTCTATTAGGGAGAAGAAGACACCGTATCTATAGATTTGTGTATATACCTATATACATACATGATTACAAAAGGTTAACATGTCATTAAACTCTCATAGTAATGGCAATGCTGTACTGGATAATAATAATAATAATAATAATAATAATGATGATGGCATTTGTTAAGCACTTACTATGTGCAAAGCACTGTTCTAAGCACTGGGGGAATACAAAGTGATCAGGTTGTCGCATGTGGGGCTCACAGTCCCATTTTACAGATGAGGGAACTGAGGCACAGGGAAGTTAAGTGACTTGCCCAAAAGACACCCAGCTGGCAAGTGACAGAGTGGGTATTTGAACCCAAGACCTCTGACTCCCAAGCCCATGCTCTTTCCACTGAGCCACGCTGCTTCTCAATAAAGTATGTGGATGATAAAGTATGTTATTACTGAAAGGATCATTATGTCTTGTAAGCTCCTTGTGGGTAGAGAACAGTGCTTAGTACAGTCCTCTGCACACTGTAAATTTTAATAAATACCACTGATTGATTGACCTTGCAATCGGTGAGGTAAGGAAAGAGTAAAACATGCAGAGGGACCTCTGTTATATCTCTAAATCAGGAGAAACCAAGAGGGAGATTGCAATCCACTGGCAACTCCAATGGGAAACCTGATCCAGGTCGGGTCTTCTGATTCCCAAGCCCATGCTCTATCCATTAGGCCATGCTGGTGCTCACTGTGTGTTAAGCACTGTTCTAAGCGTTGGGGTGGATATGAGATAATCAGGTTGGACACAGTCCCCATGAGTGCGTCGTGGCCAAAAAGGCCAATGTGAGGATCATGATCCGGGCCACACTGGACACCGGGAAAGGCTGCCCCTTGCTGTATTCTTATGTTTAACGATTACAGCACCTGCTACTGTCTTCTCAGTGTGCCTCAATGGAAAGAGCCCAGGCTTGGGACTCATGGGTCATGGGTTTGAATCCCACTCTGCCACTTGTCAGCTGTGTGACTGTGGGCAAGTCACTTCACTTCTCAATGCCTCAGTTACCTCGTCTGTAAAATGGGGATTAACTCTGAGCCTCACCTGGGACAACCTGCTTACCCTGTATCTACCCCAGTCTTAGAACAGTGCTCTGCACATAGTAAGTGCTTAACAAATACCAACATTATTATTATTATTATTCTCCTTTGTCTCCTTGTCCGTCATTACATGTAAAGTGTTTGCCCCAAGATAGCGGCTCCTTTCCCGAGGGTATTTTGCCTCGCCAATCTATACTCGATCAATCAATTAATGGTATTTATTAAGCACTTACTTTGTGCGGAGCACTGTCCTAAGCGCTTGGGAGAGTACAATACAAAAGAATTAACAGGCACATTCCCTGCCTATAATGAACTTACAGTCTAGAGGGGGAGACAAATGTTAACATGAGCACTTAATTTATAATACATAATTTAAAGATATATACATAAGTGCTGTGGGGTTGGCGGTGGGGTGAATGTCAAATGCCCAAAGTCAGATCCAAGTGCTTAGGTGATGCAGAAGGAAAAGGGAGCGGAGGAAAGAGGGCTTAATCCGGGAAGGGCTTCCGGTTCTGACTTTCAGCTGGGATGCAGCATTAATAATAATAATAATAATAATGTTGGTATTTGTTAAGCGCTTACTATGTGCCGAGCACTGTTCTAAGCGCTGGGGTAGACATAGGGGAATCAGGTTGTCCCACGTGGGGCTCACAGTCTTAATCCCCATTTTACAGATGAGGGAACTGAGGCACAGAGAAGTTAAGTGACTTGCCCACAGTCACACAGCCGACAAGTGGCAGAGCTGGGATTCGAACTCATGAGCCCTGACTCCAAAGCCCGTGCTCTTTCCACTGAGCCATGCTGCTCCTCATTATCTCCTACTGTCTTATACCACTGAACATCTATGGCTGAGCAAAAGAATGGTGCATGTCCAGAGATGCCAGTGTGGGTCAGTGGAAAGAGCATGGGCTTGGGAGTCAGAGGACGTGGGTTCTAATCTCAGCTCTGCAGCTTGTCTGCTGTGTGACCTTGGGCAAGCCGTTTAACTTAATTAATGTTGGTATTTGTTAAGTGCTTACTATGTGCAGAGCACTGTTCTAAGCGCTGGGATAGATACAGGGTAATCAGGTCGTCCCACGTGAGGCTCACAGTTAATCCCCATTTTACAGATGAGGTAACTGAGGTATAGAGAAGTTAAGTGACTTGCCCACAGTCACACAGCTGACAAGTGGCGGAGCCGGGAGTCGAACCCATGACCTCTGACTCCAAAGCCCAGGCTTCTTACCTCATCTGTATAATGGGGATTAAGACTGTGAGTCCCATGTGAGACAACCTGATTACCTTGTACCCAGTGCTCAGAACGGTGCTTGGTACATAGTGCTTAACAACTATCATTATTATTATTATTATTACCAACAGCTCCAGAAGCCCCCAGGTAAACTACCCTCTCCCCCGCATCCCAGAAATAAAATAAAATAAATAAATGGTGGTATTTGTTAAGCACTTACTATGTGCAAAGCACTGTTCTAAGCGCTGGGGGGTACAAGGTGATCAGGTTGTCCCATGTGGGGCTCACAGTTTTAATCCCCATTTTACAGATAAGGTAACTGAGGCACAGAGAAGTGAAGCGACTTGCCCACAGTCACACAGCTGGCAAGCGGCGGAGCTGGGATTAGAACCCACAACCTCTGACTCCCAAGCCCGGCCTCTTTCCACTGAGCCACGCTGCTTCTAGGCTGGGTCCATAAGAGCTGGCTGGGACTTCAGGCTGCATTTAGAATCACATTCCTGGCTCAGCTTGGGCCGGGCCCCAGGATTTCAGGCCCCAGAGAGCTCAAGTGTCTCCAAACTCTGGACCCGGGCTACTGTCACTTTCGAATTGAAACACCCGAGTGACTAAAGCGATTATTTCCCTAAGATCCCCTGCTGCTCAGAGCTTGGCTGTAGCCAAGGCATTTTCTGAGTCAGGGAAGAGAACCTATGGGTAGACACTTTCAGAGTCCCGAGATGGCCTTTGGAAAAGGACGGATGTTTGCAGTGGTCCAGTCAAGCACTATTTACCATTGAAAATCCAGATAATTACTTAATGTCCATAATTACGTGGCTTGGCTAATTATAGAGAATAAAATGTGCGTGATTAAGCTCTTGCCCCCTCAGTGGTAGCTCCCTGAGCTACAGTACGGTTAGATGTCTCCTAAACTTGGCCAAGGTTCAGTCTGTTCATGGTCCGTAGGCTCGGTCTGGGGGGAGGGTCTGGGGTGCCAGATTCAGGGTACGATGGATGGGTGGGTTGCCCCCTTAGATTAAGACTCTGAGCTCTACGTGGGAGAGGGACTGTGTCCAACCCAATTACCCTGTAGCTACCCCAACGCTTAGTACAGTGTCTGGCACATTGTAAGTACTTAACAAATACAGTTATTATTATTATTGGGTTAGCCAGATGTTGATGCTTTTGGTCACAGCTCTCTCTTTTTATGGTATTTGTTAAATGCTTACTATGTGCCAGGCACTGTTCTAAACACTGGGGTAGGTATAAGGTAATAAGGTTGGACAAAGTCCACGACCCCCATGGGGCTCCCAATCTTACTCCCCGTTTTACGTATGAGATAACCGAGGCACAGAGAAGTAAAGTGTCTTGGCCCAGGTCACACAGCAGACAAGTGGCAGAGCCAGAATTAGAACCCAGGTCCTTCTGACTTTCAGGCCTGTGCTTTAACCACTAGGCCACGCCGCTTCTCGGCCTCGAGCAGGGAACGAGCATTTCAGACCCTGCCCGGCCTCGGCCCGCAGAGTGGAGGACGTCGACAGGCTCCTGATCAAATCCTGACCGCTCCTGCGTGCAGGTTTTCCGGTCCTGTGTGCGTCTGCACTCCCCCCTTTCAAGCCAGTGGATTGGCGGTTGAACTCCTCCTGAGGATTCTCTACGACATCAGCTTCTTCTCTGAGATGAGGGGAAGGAGACTTTCACAGCCCACAGAGTCAGTGGTTGGAGAGGTTGGCCCCACCTGGGGAAGTCTTGCCCATCTTGGTGAGGAAAAGGCTACAGAAGCAGCATGGCCTAGTAGAAGGAGCCCGGGCCTGGGAGTCAGAGGACCTGGGTTCTAATCGTAGCTCCGCCGCTTACCTGCCATGTGACTTTGGGCAAGTCACTTCCCTTCTCTGGTCCTCAGTTGCCTCTTCTGCAAAACGGGGATTTCAATGCCCGTTCCCCCTCCTACTTAGACTGTGGGACCTGACCATCTCGTATCTACCCCAGCGCTTACCACGTAATAAGCGCTTAAAAGATACCACAAATACCACTTAAAAGTTTAAGTCTCTAGTTCAGAGAGGTCCTGGTTCAGCCTCAACTTCCAGGGCCTTATCTCGCAGAGCCAAGCTCCTCTCCTTCCTCCAAACAAGATGCGGGGAAGTGTCCTGCAGGAAGCTGAGGACGGGAGGGACACGAAGTCCAGGAACGCTGCCCCCGCCCCCGACCGCGGGGCTCCCCGGCTGTTATTTGGGGTGCTCCCTGCAGACGGGCGTGGGAAGCAGTCCCCCTCGGGCTCTGGTGGGGCTTCCCCGTCACCTCCTTGCTCGGTGAGGTCCAAGCCAGTTCCACTGGATCTTTCTCTAGGCTGGCACATTGTAGCGGCCCTCAGGGAGACAGAGAGCCAGAAGCCACTGCCCCCTCCTGCCCTCTCCCGGGGCGACTCACCTGGGAGTCTTCGGGGGGTGCTGTCAGCAGGCTGACCCCGACGGCCACGGCCACGGTGAGCAAGCAGAGCAGGGCGGCAAAGTGGAGGTAGTGCACGTCCCTTAGGATCGCCGGCCGAGAGTCGGGGAGGCCACAGCGTGGCGGCGGCTGGGCAAACTCTAGGATCATCCGGGTCAGTCCCACCGCCAGGCCCACCATCAGGCCCCAGAAGGCGCCCTGCAGAAACAGAAATGAAGTCCCAAGCCGAGGGGTCGACTCCACGGGAGAGAAGGGGACACTTGCTCCCGGGGGGCTGGCCCCGAAGGCTGGCTCCCAGAGTTCTCCGGGCAAGGTGGGCAGTCGCTGATAGCCCACTCTCCTTTGGAGCCAGAAAGGGCCCAGGGGAATAGCCAAGATGGCGGCTCCACTTGAGGGTCTCTGCCTGCAGGAGGAGGAGGAGGACGAGCTGCCTCTCCTTTCGGTCCTCACTAGGCCTCGGGGGCTGGCCACCAGCTGCTCCTCAGGAGGTCTTGGATTCTAATTCTGGCTCCACCGCTAGTCTGCTGTGTGGCCTTGAGCAAGTCACTTCACTTCTCTGGGCCTCAGTTCCCTCATCTGAGAAATGGGGATTGAGACTGTGAGCCCCACACGGGACAGGGACCGGGTCTAACCCGATGTACTTGTATTCACCCCAGCGCTTAGTATAGTGCCTGGCCCACAGTTAAGCGCTTAACAAATACCAATGTTATTACTCCCGCGTGAGGAGGAGCCACCCGCCCGTCTACGTCACCCCGACCCGACTGGCCCATCCTGGGGACCCGTACCGCTTTCAGGACAGGACCTGCCAGTCACCATCATGGCAGTCGCTGTTACAGCAGCAGCCCAAACCTGTGCCCGTGCAGCTCGGTCGCTTGCGTGGCCATGGTGGCTGAGCATCCTGGGGCATACTGGCTCGATGCAGTGGGGAAACTGATCCAGACTCTGGTCACCAGTGCCGGGGGGGGGGGGGTCCAGAACTCTAGCCCCCAGGGTATCTCCCTGCTCATAGCGAACCCCCTCAAAAACTAGCTGGGCAGATCAAATGGGGGCAGGGCAAGCACTCAGGAAGCGCCTCCTCTTGGGCTGTGGCTCAGTGGGGAGAAGAATTTCATGTTCCTAGCCCCAGTGGTCCAGTGAGAACCAGAAAGGAGAAGGTCTGTCTTTCATTCATTCATTCATTCATTCAATAGCATTTATTGAGCGCTTACTATATGCAGAGCACTGTACTAAGCTCTTGGAATGGACAATTCGGCAACAGATAGAGACGATCCCTGCCCAATGACGGGCTTACAAGTCTAATCGGGGGAGACAGACGGACAAAAACAATAGCAATAAATAGAATGAAGGGGATGTACACTTCATTAACAAAATAACAAGGCAACATAATCACGATAAATAGAATCAAGGTGATGTACACCTCATTAACAAAATAAATAGGGTAATAAAAATATAGACAAATGGGCACAGTGCTGAGGGGAGGGGAAGGGAGAAGGGGAGGAGCAGAGGGAAATGGGGAGAAAGGGGGCTTAGCTGAGGGGAGGAGAGGGGGGCAGAGAGGGAGCAGAGGGGTGGGCAGTAGAAAGAGAGAAGGGAGGAGAGGTAGGAGGGGGCAAGTGGATGGACAGCCTTGAAGCCCAGAGTGAGAAGTTTTTGTTTTGTGTGGTGGCTGATAGGCAACCAGTAGAGGTTTTTAAGGAGGAGAGTGACAGGCCCAGAGTGTTTCTGCAGGACGATGATCCGGGCAGCAGAATGAAGAATAGACTGGAGTGGGGAGAGACAGGAGGAAGGGAGGTCAGAGGGAAGGCTGACACAGTAATCCAGCCGGGATATTTTGAGAGCTTATACCAGTACGATAGCCATTTGGATGGAGAGGGAAGGGCGGATCTTGGCGATATTGTAAAGGTGAGACCGGCAGGCATTGGTGTGTGCCTTTCCTACTAAAGTGTGAGCTCCTTGTCCCCTGACTCTAGTGTGCTCTCCCAAGTGCTTAGCACAATGCTCTGCACATGGTAAGTGCTCGATACTAACAATTCCAAGTGCTTAGTACAGTGCTCTGCACATAGTAAGCGCTCAATAAATACTATTGAATGAATGAATGAATGAATGAATGAATTGATCAAGCAATTGGAAAAGGAAGATAAGGAGCAGCATGAGTGAGTAGGTTCTGTTTCCTCTGCCATCCTCTTTCTTTTCTCCTTTCCTTCTCTCTCCTTCTTCCCCTTCCCCTTTCCTTCTCCTTCTTGTCAACCTGTAAGCTCATTATGGGCAGGGAAAACGTCCAATAATTCTGTTGTGTCGTACTCTTCCAATAACTTAGTACAGTGTTCTGTACATGGTACGTGCTCAATAAATATCACTGATTGATTGATTGATTCCCCCTTCAACCTGCAGCCCTCCAATTCACCTTCAGGTAATGCAATCACTCATCCTATCCCACCTAGATTACTGCATCAGCCTCCTTGCTGACCTCCCAGCCTCCTGTCTCTCCCCACTCCAGTTCAAACTTCACACCGCTGCCCGGATCATCTTTCTACAAAAATTTCACTTCACTTACAAGGACAATTCTTTGAAGTAAAACTAAGCCGACTCACTGGAGTTGCCCAGAGGATTTCACAAAAATCGAGTCGGACAAAATGTCCTTCTCCTCTTTTGGCAAGTGGGGAAACTGACGTATCCAGAGCCAGAAAGAAGACCACCCTCTGCCTCGGGCAGATCCCGGCATTGACTCCAAATCTCTTGGCTTCCTCTCTTCGTTCCAACTCACTCCTTCCCAAAGAGCTGACATCACGGCTCCCTCTCGCTCCAAGCCGAGACCGTCTGGGGCAACTGCACTTTGCTTCCAGGCCCCATCTCTTCCACCTGAGCCACACACATCAACCAACCCACACATTCTTGCTGTTCATTCATTCATTCATTCAATAGTATTTATTGAGTGCTTACTATGTGCAGAGCACTGTACTAAGTGCTTGGAATGTACAAATCGGCAACAGATAGAGACAGTTCCTGCACTGACGGGCTTACAGTCTAATCGGGGGAGACAGACAGACAAAAACAATAGCAATAAATAGAATCGAGGGGATGAACATCTCATTAAAACAACAGCAATAAATAGAATCAGGGTGATGTACATCTCATTAACAAAATAAATAGAGTAATGAAAATATATACAGTTGAGCGGACGAGCACAGTGCTGAGGGGAGGGGAAGGGAGAGGGGGAGGAGCAGAGGGAAAGGGGGGAAAAGAGGGCTTAATGAGGGGAGGTGAAGGGGGGCCTAGGGGAGAGCAGAGGGAGCAGAGGGAAAAGGGGAAGCTCAGTCTGGGAAGGCCTCTTGGAGGAGGTGAGCTCTCAGTAGGGTTTTGAAGAGGGGAAGAGAATTAGTTTGGCAGAGGTGAGGAGGGAAGGCATTCCAGGACCGCGGGAGGACGTGGTGCAGGGGTCGATGGCGGGATAGGCGAGAATGGGGGACGGCAAGGAGGTGGGTGGCAGAGGAGCGGAGCGTGCGGGGTGGGCGGTAGAAAGAGAGAAGGGAGAAGAGGTAGGAGGGGGCAAGGGGATGGAGAGCCTCGAAGCCTAGAGTGAGAAGTTTTTGTTTTGTGCAGAGATTGATAGGCAACCACTGGAGGTTTTTAGGAAGGGGAGTGACATGCCCAGAGCGTTTCTGCAGGAAGATGAACCGGGCAGCAGAATGAAGAATAGACTGGAGCGGGGAGAGACGGGAGGAAGGGAGATCAGAGAGAAGGCTGACACAATAATCCAGCTGGGATATTATGATGTTATATTATGCTGTTCTCTGGCACACACACACACACATAAACACACACACACAGGGACTCACCCAAGCTTAATGCCAGGGCATGTTTGCGGGGGCAAGGAGGAGGAAAAACAAATTCCCCGGGCCTGTTTATTTGGTTCTGATGCAAAACATCAGTGATCCAAGACCTAATGGTTCTGCATCATTTTACCCACTCAGTGAGGATTAAGTACTGACACATAGTGTCACACTGACCAATCATTATCCCTAACATTCTCACCAAGCCCTGACCTTAGCCTTTTCCCAAATCCTGGCCCTAATAAGATTTTCTGCATTTCATTTTTTGCTGATGATTGAACTGGAGGGCTGGAGTCAACCAACTGTTGGGTTTCCGGCCCCCTCAGGCAGGTGGGTGGGCCTTTCCTGGGCCCTGAGCGAGGGGAGCGAGGGGAGCTCCGGGACGGGCAGACCCAGCGGCTTCCCGTCCTTTTCCTTCTCCTCCTTCCCTCCCCATCCCATCCCCGTGCCATGCCCAGGAAACCTGTCAGTGCTGTTCGGAGGGTGCTGCCAGGCAGATCTCTGTCATGCTATCGGTTATCGTGTTCAGCTGTTAACCAAAAGGTTGGTGCTTCGAGCCCATCCAGGGATGGGGCCGAAGCCTTTTCCTTCAGCCTCTTTGTTTCAATTCGCTAGCACACGCCCATGTTTTGGAAAACCTCCTAAAGGGAATCTTCCTGGTCTTTTGGCATCCCTGGGGAGTCCTTGTGTGTCTAGACTGTAAGCCCGTTGTGGGCAGGGACTGTCTCTCTTTATTGCTATAATGTACTTTCCAAGCGCTTAGTACAGTGCCCTGCACACAGTAAGTGCTCAATAAATATGATTGAATGAACCAACTCCTTTTTTTAATGGTATTTCTTTAGTGCTTAGTACACACTAGGTACCATACTAAGTGCTGGGGTCGGGACAAGCTAATCAGGTTGGACACAAGTCTACATCCCACATGGGACTTACAATATTAATCCCCATTGTACAGATAAGGTAGCTGTGGCATGGAGAAGTGAAGTGACCTGATCAAGGTCACACTGCAAGCAAATGGCGAAGCCAGGAATAGAACCCAGGTTCTTCTGACTCCCAGGCCTGGTCTCTTTCCACTAGACCATGCTGCTTCTCTGTTGTACTCTCTATCGTACTCTCCCGAGTACGGTGCTCTACACGTAACGCGGACTTAAAGCCTTATAAGCCCTTCTCTGGACTGTAAGCTCATTGTGGCAGGGTACATGTCTACCAACTCTGTTGTATGGCACTCTCCGAAGCACTTAGAAGTATGCTCTGGTCACAGTAAGTGCTCAACAAATACCTCAGATTGATTAAGTACCCTTTACGGATCGCTTGATTGAACATCGTTTTTGACACTGGCAGTTATTGAATGGTCGGTTCTGCCGTAACGCACACTTTCGCTATGTGCTGAGAACTCAAAGGCAGAATGAGAGAACGTTCTTCCAACCATAAACCTCGTTCCAGATACAGCCTGACACGGTGCCGGAAGAAACAGTCGTCTTCAGGCCTGTGGCATCGGACCCAAGGTGAGTACTGCAGCACGAGATTGCCGTCACGTAGGAACTTTAAGAACGCAACATGGCCTTTTAAGAAGCAGCATGCCCTAGTCAGTCACTCAGTCGTATTTATTGAACACTTCCTGTGTGCAGAGAACTGTGCTAAGGGGTTGGGAAAGTGCCATATAGAAATGAACAAAACAATTCCCTGCCCACAACGAGCTTCTGGTCTAGGGGACAGTCTACAGTCAAGAGGCCTAGTGGAAAGAGCACAGGGCCTTGGAGTCAGAAGAATCCTAATCGACCCTTCGTCTGCTGTGTGACCTCGTGCAAGTCATTTAACTTCTCTGAGCCTCAGTTCTAATCCCACTCTGCCATTTCCCTGGTTTGTGACCTTGTACAAGTCACTTAACTTCTCTCTGACTCAGTTCCCTTATCTGTAAAGTGGGGATTACGACTGAGAGCCCCGTGTGGGACAGGGACTGTGTCCCACCTGATTATCTTGTCTCTACTTCAGCATGTAGTACAGTGCCTGGCACATAGTAAGTGCTTAACAAATACTATTTTAAAAAATGCGATCCCCATGATATAGGAAAACTGGGTAAACTTGTTGATGTTGATCATTTCCATGAGGTGATTTTTCTTAGCTTATCCTGTGTGTCTGTGGCTTTAGCTGATATAGGATATGCTAGGACCTCCTGCCCGTGGAGTTGGCACAGAGATTAGAACCCTTGGGCCCTGCTCCCTGCTCGGAGGGGGAAGGGATCTCAAGAGGTCATCTGGACCAGCCCCCTGTCTCTAGACAGAGAATTATCAACCATCCAGTATGCTGCTTTTCTCCAAAGTCTCCAGGGATGGAGATTCAACAGCCAAAATCATCAGCCTGTTTGTGTGTTTGGTTTCTTTATGGTATTTGTTAAGCCTTTATTATGTGTCTAGCACTGTTCTAAGCACGGGGTAAATACAAAATTTATCATGTTGGGCAGTCTAAATTGAAGAGAGGAGGGTTTAATCCCCATTTTACAGATGAGTTAACTGAGGCATGGATAAATTACCACTTTAATTATCACGTTAATCCAATCACTTATCCTACCCTCTCTTAATTACTCTATGAGCCTCCTTGCTGACCTTCCTGCCTCTTGTCTCACCCCACTCCAGTCCATACTTCACCCTGCCGGCCCAAATTATTTTTCTAAAAAACAATCAGGCCACGTTTCCCCATTCCTCAAGAACCTCCAGTGATTACCCAACCACCTCCACGTCAAACAAAATCTCCTCACTATTAGCTTTAAAGCACTCAATCATCTTGTCTCCTCCTACCTCACCTTGCTACTCTCCTACTACATCCCAACCCGTACACTTCACTCCTCTAATGCTAACCTCCTCGCTGTATCTCGATCTCATCTATCTCGCCTCCGACCTCTTGCCCACATCCTGCCTCTGGCCTGGAACACCATCCCTCTTCATTTCCAACAGACCACCACTCTTCCCCCCTTCAAAGCCTTATGGAAGACACATCTCCTCCAAGAGGCCTTCCCTGACTAAGCCCTCCTTTCTTCTTCTCCCACTCCTTTTTGTGTCATCCTTGCACTTGAATTTTCATCCTTTATTCACTCCTCCCGCAGCCCCACAGAACTTGGGTACATATCTGTCATTTATTTGTATTAACATCTATCTCCGCCCCCTCCTCCTAGACTGTAAGCTCGCTGACGGCAGGGAATGTGCTGTTTATTACTGTACTTTCCCAAGCGCTTAGTGCCGTGCTCCGCACACAGTAAGTGTTCAATAAATACAATTGAATGAATGAAGTAGGAGACCTGCCCAAGTGGTGGAGACGAGATCAGAATCCTCATCCTCTGAACCCACGCTCTTTCCACTAGGTCTAGTTGTTCCTGATGAGGTGTTTATTCACTTTTTGAAATTGACCCTGACTGGCTTGGCAGTTTTAAGAAAGAACGGTAGCCACAGACCAAGGGAAAAGCCTGGGTGAGGCAAGCTCATTTCCAAGTCACCCTGGAAGTCCATGGCCGTGACCCAGTGCTCAGAACAGTGCTTGGCCCTTGGCGAGCGCTTAACAAATACCTTCATTATTGCCATTATTTACAGGAGATCCAGAGAGTTCTGGCAGCTGCTGACACTTGTGCTCCTCGGTGCCACTCTGTCCCTGCCACTGGGAATTTGCTGGATGTGTTCTGTGGCTTCCAAGTCCTCCTAAAAATCACACCTCCTCCAAGAGGCCTTCCCTGACTAAGCCCCCAACTCCCCTACCCTCCCACCCTTCTGCATCGCTTACGCATGGGGATCTGCAAGTACTTGAGATTCACTCCACCCCTCTTCCCCTCAGTACTTATGACTGTATCCTTACACACTACCATTTCCCCTAGTTTTATGCCGTCGAGTCATCCCTGACCCGCAGCGACTCCATGGACACATCTATCCCGGAACGCCCCAACTCCATCTACAATCGTTCTGGTAGGTGTACTTATGGAGTTTTTCTTGGTAAAAATACAGAAGTGGTTTACTATTTCCTCCTTCCGCAGAGTAAATTTGAGTCTCCATCCTCGACTCTCTCCCACGCCGCTGCTGCCCAGCACAGGGGAGTTTTGACTTGTAGCAGATTGCCTTCCACTCGCTGTTGCCGATTTGTACTTTCCAAGTACAGTGCTCTGCACACAGTGAGCGCTCCATAAATACGATTGAATGAATGAAGGGATGAATGAATGGCCACTGCCCAAGCTAGGAATGGAATGGAATGGACAGGCCTCTGCTTGACTCTCCCTCCCATCGTCGAGACTGGTAGAGTACTGGGATCTCTCCAGGTGTGGTCTCCCCCGTTTTAGACTGTGAGCCCGTTGTGGGCAAGGATTGTCTCTATTTGATGCTGAATTGTATTTCCCAAGCGCTTGGTACAGTGCTCTACACACAGTAAGTGCTCAATAAATACGAATGAATGAATGAATGATCCAGAGAGGGGACCATTTTCTCTATCGGTAACATATTTTAATATTCTGTCTTCCCATCTAGACTGCAAGCTACCTGTGGGCAGGGATCGTGTCTATCAGAGAAGTAGCATAGCCAGGTGGTTAGAGCATGGGCCTGCAAGTCAGAGGCTCGTGGGCTCTAATTCCGGCTCCACCACTTGTCTGCTGTGTGATCTTGGGTAAGTCCCTTCACTTCTCCGTGCCTCAGTTACCTCATCTGTAAAATGGGGATTGAGACCGTGAGCCCCATGTGGGTCGGACCCAATTTGCTTGTATCCACTCCAGCACTTAATACAGTGCCTGGCACATAGTAAGCACTTAACAAATATTATCATTATTATTATCATTATTTACCAACTCTGTATTGTACCCTCCCAAGCGCTTAGTCCAATGTCCTGCATGCAGTAGGAACCCAATAAATACCATTGATGAATCAATTGGTTGGTTAATGTTGTTTGAATGCCACCTGGCACCCTGGCCACCCACTAGGCTCAGGAGCCGCGATCTGTTGATTCTTGCTTCCATCAGGGTGCAGAGGAGGGTGTTTATTTATTCTAGGGGGAGTTGCCACGCACTTCCTTCAAAGTGGCGTTTGGGAAACTCCTTCCCCAGCACTGCCCACATGAGATGGCTGCAGATCCCAATTCAGGGGCTCGTTGTGGGCAGAGAATGTGTCTGTTAATTACACAGTATTACAACACTGTACTCTTCCAGGCAGCTTAGTACAGTGTTGTGCACACAGTACTCGCTCACTGAATATGAATGAATGAATGAACGAATGAAGGGCTGAAGCCTGAGGCCCAGCTACACTTGGGGACCCAAGCTGGTTGGCCCAGGCCAAGCGGAGACGCCATCTGTAAAGACCGAGAACTGGTAAAACCCCACTCAAGCATTCGTATTTATTGAGCATCTACTGTGTGCAGAGCGCTGTTCTAAGGGCCTCAGAGAACATAATAGAATTAGTAGACTCTAAGCTCGTTATGGGCAGGGAATGTGTCTGTTAATTCCGTTGTATCGTACTCTCCCAAGCGCTTAGTACGGTGCTCTGCACACAGTAAGCGCTCAATAAATATTACTGATCGATTGATTGAGTAGACATAATAATGTTGGTATTTGTTAAGCGCTTACTATGTGCACAGCACTGATCTAAGCGCTGGGGTAGATACAGGGTAATAAGGTTGTCCCACGTGAGGCTCACAGTTAACCCCCATTTCACAGATGAGGTAACTGAGGCACAGAGAAGTTAAGTGATTTGCCCACAGTCACACAGCTGACAAGTGGCAGAGCCGGAAGTCGAACCAATGACCTCTGACTCCGAAGCCCAGGCTCTTTCCACTGACATGATCCCTGCCCTCAAGAAGCTTACCATCTAAGTAGCTTCACAGGAGACTTCGAAGCTGGGTCCTGTGTTCCCACTTCCATGACGCATCCAGGATTGGTGAGTGACTTGGGGTCCGCAGCTGGTCTAACTGAGCCCCCAAGGGAAACTTTCTGACTCGGATTAAGGTCACCCTTTGATCTCCCCGAATGAAGAAGGGAGCAAAGAGTCAGTCTTTGGGAAATGGGCTTAGGCTTTGGGCTACAATTCTTTCACGTGCCCAACACGGTCTCAAACAACTGCTGTCCCCAATGAAAGTTGGCAGGGAGTGGATCTGGATAAAGAGAAGTTAGAAGCATAGAATGGCAGGGAGTCACAGCTGTGACTCCACGCCAGACTGTGACGTTCTGGAGTCATCTGTGAGGGAGTCACTCGTGACCACGGTAGATTAACCTTCCGATGCCACTCCACCACTTCATGGGAAGAAGGAGAAATCCTTCTGGACCACTGGAGTAGGAAAATCTCTCTGGCTCTTTCGGTGATC
This sequence comes from Ornithorhynchus anatinus, assembly GCF_004115215.2. Taxonomy (NCBI): domain Eukaryota; kingdom Metazoa; phylum Chordata; class Mammalia; order Monotremata; family Ornithorhynchidae; genus Ornithorhynchus; species Ornithorhynchus anatinus. The sequence continues at coordinate 25,097,219 of NC_041729.1, read as the reverse complement.
ATTTCTGTTTCCGACTCAGAGATTCAGTTTCCAGCCTCATCCCTTGTTCTAGTGTTGACAGTGAACAGTTACAGAAATGAAACCGACCCATCTTCACAAACTTCTGCCCAGGGATCCCTCTCCATTGTTACCGATGACTATAAATTACCCAGTGTGTTCACTAGCTGTGTACCCAAGTAATCTGTTTGCCCTTTAATTTATGAGTCTTAACTTTATCTAGTTCCTCTGTTCCTACATTCTGCAACCACTCAGCCGCCTCTATGGGTATCAGGAAAAGGCATTTGCCTGAGCGTCTCAGCCTGGAAAACGGGCTCTCCCGCTACCCTGCAGGGCCACGGGGACTGATCCAGAAAGACCAAGAAATGAAGAAGTGGAGGGGAGATGCTATATACGCTTTCTGTGATCTTAACTTGGCACTCCCGCTCCCGGGGCAAAAAATCCATAGGGGCAGATATTGAGCACTTACTCTATGCCCAGAGCTGTACTAAGTGCTTAAGAGAGTATGGAAAGGAAAAGCCACAAATGCCCCATTCTGTAAGCTCGTTGTGTGCAGGAGTGTGTCTGTTTATTTTGTATCATACTCTCCCGAACACTTAGTACAGTGCACACAGTAAACGCTCAATAAATACGACTAACCGAATGACTTTGAGCTTCTTTTCTTTCCCAAGCTACCACCTTCTCATCCACTTCCCTCCTTTCCTCCCTCCCTGTAGCTCTCCTCCTCCTGCTTCTCCTCCTCCTCCTCTTCCTCCTCCCTTCACTATCTCAGTAGCTTGGCCTAGCTGGCCATGCTACCAGTAGAGATGACCGGGGTTCTCCACTGTCCCAGTCTTAGTGGACTTGGCCTCTTTCCTTGGAAGGGTTAGGGGGGTGATAGTAGCAGGAATGGGAAATCACCTGTGGTTCTCTGGAAGAACCCCAGCCCATCCCCTACCTGCTCGTTGGTCCTCCTCCAGAAGATAGCCAGGGTAAAGACGGCCGTGATGGGCGGGGCCAGGAAGCTGGTGACGGACTGGATGTAGACGAAGAGCTGGCCGCTGCTGGAGCTCTGCAGGATGGGGATCCAGACCACGCTGGCCGCAACCAGGACCACGGTGACCACCCTGCAACAGGAGGAACCGCAACCTCTGCAGGAAAACTGCAGAAGACACATCCCAGGGAGGGCGCTTGGTGACCTCCTAGGCCAGGAGGTGGATTGTGTCCCCTTTCTTGGGAACAAGAAGGTGCCCCAGGAGAGTGATACAAGTGCTCTGCAGACAGTAAGCCCTCAGTAAATAAGATTGAATGAGTGATACAAGAGTGACGCTGTTATAGAAAGGCAGAGACCAGAGCCGAAATAGAGGAGCAGGATTCTTCGACTAGAAGAGACTGCAGTAAGTCCAGTCCACTCTCAGTGTGTCCACTAGCTCTGTACCCAAGTAATCTGTTTGCCCTTGAATTTATGAGTCTTAACTTTATCTAGTTCCTTCATTCCCGCATTATGCAACCACCCAGCTGCCTCCATGGGGATCTGAAAAAGGCATTTGCTTGAGAGTCCCAGCCTGGAAAAAGGGGCTCCCGCAGCTGCACTGCAGGGCCAGGGGGACTGACCTGGAGAGAGCAAGAAATGAAGGTGTGGAGGGGAGACTTTGCATATGTTTTCTGTGATCTTAACTTGGCACTCCCGCTCCCAGGACAAACAATCCATCAGGGGCAGTTATTGAGCATTCATCATTCAGTAGTATTTATTGAGTGCTTACTATGTGTAGAGCACTGTACTAAGCACTTGGAATGTACAATTTGGCAACAGGTAGAGACAATCCCTGTCCACTGACGGGCTCACAGTCTAAACGGGGGAGACAGACAAAAACAAGACAACATAATCACGATAAGTAGAATCAAGGGGATGGACACCTCATTCACAAAATAAATAGGGTAATAAATAATATATACAAATGAGCACAGTGCTTAGAGGAGGGGAAGGAGGAGGGGGAGGAGCAGAGGGAAAGGGGGCTTAGCTGAGGGGAGGTGAAGGGGGAAAAGGGAAAAGGGAGGAGGGGGAGCAGAGAGTGCCCAGCGCTTAGAACAGTGCTCGGCACACAGTAAGGGCTTAAGAAATACCGTCGTTACTATAAATAGGATTGAATGAATGGAACGGGGAGGGGGAGCACTTACTCAATGCCCAGAGCTACACTACCCACTTAAGAAAATATGGAAAGGTAAAGCCACAAACGCCCCATTCTGTAAGCTTTGCCTAGAAGAGACTGCAATAAGTCATCTAGTCCATCCCTCTGTCTCCAGGCAAGACTGTACCTAAATGTCTCAGTGGAAAGAGCACTGTCTCGGGAGTCAGAGATCATGGTTTCGAAACCCAGCTCTGCCACTTGTCAGCTGTGTGACTGTGGGCAAGTCACTTACCTTCTCTGTGCCTCAGCTACCTCATCTGTAAAATGGGGATTGAGACTGCGAGCCTCGTGTGGGACAACCTCATTACCCTGTATCTACCCCAGCGCTTAGAACAGTGCTGTGCACATAGCAAGCGCTTAACAAGCACCAACATTATTAAACCATTCCCTGATCTTCTCAACTAGAGTCCTTTCAAGACTACTGGCCCGGATCCAGACTAGTGGTGCTAGAAGCCACCCTGTCCCTATGAACAGCTTCCACCCATCCCCAGTCACCCTGGCTCTAGTCCCAACTCCGCCACTTGCCTGCTGTGTGACTTGGAGCAAGTCACCTAACTTCTTTGTGCCTCGGCTTCCTCCTCTGTTAAATGGGGATAAAATTCCGGTTCTCCCTCCCTTTTAGACAGTGAGGCCCCACTGAGACAAGGACTCTGTCCAATCTGATTGTCTCAGATCTATTCTAGGACTTTGGCACAGAGCTTGGCACATAGTAAAAGCTTAACAATTCCACCTTCATCCTCCTCCTCCTCCTCCTCTTTATTATTATTATCATTATTATAGATACGGGGGGAAGAGAACCATGAAGAAAGAGATTTGGCCTTTGTACTCAAAGGAGACGTCCCAACGTATAACTCCCTGGGCCCAAAGGTTGGGAAAGGTCACACTCTTTCATTCATTCATTCAGTTGTATTTATTGAACGCTTACTATGTGCAGAGCACTGTACTAAGCCCTTGGAATGGACAATTTGGCAACAGGTACAGACAATCCCTGCCCAGTGATGGGCTCACAGTCTAAACAGGAGAGACAGACAGCATAACAAAACAGAACAGAACGTCAGAGTGGAGGTGGGGTGCGGGACCTGCACCAAAGAAGGTGAAGCAATCAGAAGACCCTCATGGAGGAGCCAGGGAAGAATCAGAGCCGGCTCCGGGCCAGCACAGGGCTCATACTTTGGGCTTCCATTGGCGGGATCGGGGCCCTGGGGAGAAGCAGTCAGACCAACCGCTTACCATCGGTCCCCCTGTGCCGCTTGTCAGTCTTGGTTGTCAGCCATGGGACACCCCGGCCCGCCCGACCCGCCAAGGCCCAGTCCCATCCGGTCCTCCAGACTCAGGAGATCACAGCCGGAAAGACCTGGATTCTAATCCTGGCTCTGCCATTTGCCTGCTATGTGATCTTGGGCAAGTCACTTCACTTCTCTGTGCCTTGTTACCTCATCTGTAAAATGGGGATTAAGACTCTGAGCCCCATGTGGGACAGGGACTGGTTCCAAGCTGATTAGCTTGTACCTTCCCCAGCAATTAGAATAGTATAGTACCTTCGTCTTTGTCTTTAGGGACGTTGTTGGTCAGTGTGCTCCCTGGAATTTAGAGTCAGCAATTAGCTCTGTATCACTGAAAATTAGTGAGAAGCAGCATAGCTTAATGGAAAGAGCACAGACTGGGGAGTCAGAGGAACTGGGCTCCGCCACTTACCTGCTGTGCGTGACCTTGGGGGAGTGTACTCTCCCACTTCAAAACCTTATTGAAGGCACATCTCCTCCAAGAACCATTCCCTGACTAACCCCTCCTCTCCTCCCACTCCCTTCTGTGCCGCTCTTACTTGCTCCTTCACATTCATCCTCCCTCCCATCTCCACAGCACATATGTATATACTATATATCTATCTATAATTTATTATATATATATACAATTTATTTATATTATATATAATTTATTTACATTAATTTCTGTCGGCCCCCCCCAAACTGTGAGCTCACTGTGGGCAGGAATGTGTGTTTGTTGTTATATTGAACTCCCCAAAGCACTTAGTACAGTGCTCTGCGCACATTAAGTGCTCAATAAATATGAACGAATAAGTGCTAAACAAATACCAAAATTATTATTATTATTATCAGATGTGCGATCCATCATGTTTTTCATGCTGAACATGACATAAAGACCATTTTTTGCCAAGCTGTCAGATTTGCTCTCTGTGGTGTCTAGAACAATCTTTTATTTCCCCCCTTGGTTTTGCAGTCTTTCTCTAGCCCCTGCTCATTGCCAGTTGCCCATCTGTGACCCACCGCTCTGTGGCCACCATTAGAGGTGGGGGACTTCTGTAGCTTTAAAATGCTTCTTCTGCCTTCCTTCCTTCAGTCTCCCAACTGCTTGGTACAGTGCTTACATACAGTAAGCTCTCAGTAAATACGACTGATGAATTGATCGATTGAAGTCTCCGGGCAGCGACTCTCTGGGTGCCTTGCTGGCTTCATTTCTCCTGACACAGGTCCTGCCCGGCCAAGAGCATTGATTCAGTGCCGGTGGAATGACTACATTCCGAGACCTCATCGTCTTACTGTTTGATGTTTAACTGTGGCTCGGGGATGACACTGCTGGAGCCGCGCGAGAAGCTTGATGTGGTCAGATCAGGTCTTGCAACTGTAAAGAAGGGTGGCCATTACAACTTCCCCATGGCCCTTTCATGGCCGATGGATGCCAATTTCTGGGCACTACCTTGTCCGCCGATCCCCTTGATTTAGTTTTCTAGGCCTTTGTCTTTAGGGGCGTTGCTGGTCAGTGTGCTCCCTGGACAATAGAATTTAGACACAGCAATTAGCTCTGTATCGCTAATGAAAATTAGCGAGAAGCAGCAGAGCCTAGTCGAAAGAGCACAGGCCTTAGAGTCAGAGAAACTGGGCTCCGCCACTTACCTGCTGTGGGCAAGTCACTTAACTTCTCTGGGCCTCAGTTACCTCATCTGAAAATGAGGATTGAGGCTATCAACCCTATGTGGGAAGGGAGCTGTGTTCATTCATCCCGTTTACCTTGTACTACCCCAGGGATTAGCACAATGCCTGGTACATAGTAAGACTTTAACAAATACCACTTCGAAAAAACTGGTGGTGAGTAGGGACTCCTGGGCACGGGCTAGCAAGCAGCACTTTAATAATAGTGATAATAATAATATTTGTTAAACGCTATGTGCCAAGCACTGGACTAAGCATTCGTTCAATCTTATTTATTTAGCACTTACCGTGTGCAGAACACTGGACTAAATGCTTGGGAGAGTATTTCACAACAGTATAACAAATTCCCTGCCCACAACGAGCTTTGTAATCAAAAGTTATTCTGCTTAAATCATAGAGAAGCACCATGGCCTAGAGAAGCAACATACCTTGTGGAGAGAGTCAGAGGACCTGGGTTCTAATCCTGCCTCTGCCAATTGCTTACTACGTGACCTTGGGCACGTCACTTAATTTGTCTGTGCCACAGTTTCCTCAACTGTAAAATGGGGATACTTGCTCTCCCTCCTACTTAGATTGTGAGCCCCATGCGGGACAGGGACTTTGTCCGACCTAATCAACTTGTGCCTACCCCCGTGCTTAGAAGAGTGTTTGACACATACGTGCTCTGAAAGTCATCACAGATGGTAAAATGAGGGATGCTATTAGCGGTGTGGTGATCTCCTGTTTTCAGTGAGCTCTCAGGCCCTCTCTCACGTCCAAAGTGCAAGTCACTTAACTTCTCTGTGCCTCAATTATCTCATCTGTAAAATGGGCATTAAGACTGTGACCCCCGTGTGGGACCACCTGATCACTTTGTATCCTCCCCAGCACTTAGAACAGTGCTTTGCACATAGGAAGCGCTTAACAAATGCCATTATTATTATAATAAGTGCTTAATACATATCATTAAAAACAACAACATAGGCCTTCCGGGTTTGGGAGACTTCTCCCTCCTAGCAAGAGAGAGCATGGTGTAGGGGATAGATAGAGCATGGGCCTGGGAGTCAGAAGGTCATGGGTTCTAATCCTAGCGCTGCCACTGGTCTGCTGTGTGACCTTGGGCAAGTTACTTCACTTCTCTGTGCCTCAGTTACCTCATCTGTAAAATGGGGATTGAGACCGTGAGCCCCGTGCAGGACTGAGGCTGGGTCCACCTCGATTTGTGTGTATTAGTACAGTGCCAGGCATGTAGTAAGTGCTTAACAAATACCATAATTGTTATTATTATTAATTTCCCCTTTCTATATAAAATGTGGTTAAGATGATATTCAATACTTTCCTCTGGACGAGACTCCTCACACACCTGGCATCGAGGGCTGGGCGGGAGGAATATCCAGCCAGCACAGCTGGGGGAGCTCAGGGAGGCCGAGTGCTGTGCAGTCAATCAATCGATCGATCGATCGATCGATCGTGGCTTCCAGAGTTGGGTGAGTTTGGGCACCTGTTTGGCCCCAGCAGCGTCGTTGTCCACAGGTAACTCCAGCCCAAATGTCCAGGCCAGACGAGTGAGGTAGCTGAAGCAAAAAAAACCCTCCCAAGATGGAGCAGTCGGTAGAGATGGAGGAGAAGGTGGCTCTGAGCAAACAGAAGCCCTGCTCTTGGGTGGGGCTGAGGGCGAAGCAATAATAATAATTAATAATAATAATAACACTAGTAATAATGATGTTTGTTAAGTGCTTACTATATGTGAAGCACTGTTCTCAGTGCTGGGGTAGATACAAGCTTATCAGTTTGGACACAGTCCATGTCCCACATGGGGCTCACAGTCTTAATCCCCACTTTATAGATGAGGCAACCGAGGCACAGATTAGTGAAGTGACCCTTGGAGTTGTCATATAAGGCAAGCTGCATCTCCCACACGGAGGCCAGCAACAGCAGTAGCAAGCAGCCGCCCTGCACACCTAAGCAGGAACATTCGTTCCCAGAAGCCAGTGCTCCATGACTAGTCTTCCTGCCTTAGAACAGGAAGGACAGGATCCTGGATCTTCCATCTCCAGCTCCCAGAAAGGCTGGTGAGGGAGAGAAGAGCCCATAGTAATGAACACTAATTAGCCCACAGATAACACTCTTCATCTTCAAAGCCCTTTGCAGGCACTCATTACCCCCACGTTCTCCTGGTGAATGGGCCACTCCCACGCTACACGCTACAGAGGAGCCGGAGACCCGGAGACACTTACCTTGGGAGAAGTGGAGACTGATGGGATTGCCACGCTAGAGGCCTGGCGCCAATGCCAGGGTCGGAGCTTAGCCCCTCCTCCCCAGACACCTTGTCCCTGGCTCTTCCCCTCACCCCCAATCCCAGAAACCAGCTTATCTGCTGGGTGAGGATGAGTGTGAGTAGCAGGACAGGAAGCTGGATCAAAGGGGTGGAAGTTTTTTTAATTACCTGTGTTAGGAGATGAGTCCGAGTTACCTCAGCACTGGTCTTCCCATCTAAGGTGATGGATGTGCTCACTGTGCTCGGGCCTACAGGCCTGGAAGAGGAGGTTTCTGGCTTGCCCGCTCAGGGCCCCGTCCTCCCGACCCCTGCCCAACTCATCCCCCCACCTCTGCCCCTCTTCACGCTCTCCAAAACCTTTTGTCCAAGAGCTTCCTCACCCTGCAGTGACCCTCCTGCCTGAGTTTCTAACTTGGTTCTAGAGTGGCAGCTGATGGTGGAAAAAGATGGGTTTCCCCCCTCTGCTCGCCCAGGCCCCATTTACTCACCCCCTCCCACACACCTTCCCTTCCCTCAGAGAGGCCCCGCCCTTGGCCCAGGCCCTGTCCTCTGTGCCATTCTGTTCTCAGAATATGGATGGTGAGACACTAAAGCAGAGGCAGGAGCAGCAGGTTCCACTTGTCTCCTACTGGTAGAGAGCCTTTTCCTTTCCTCCTCCTCGATGCCCACCAAAATCGACACCGAGATGGGCTTCATCAGGCTCGGAGGCTCATCACCGGGCCCTGAGGCAGCCGGCCTGGGATCGGTCACTCAGGAAATTGATTCTCGCCTCGGGGGTCCCCAGGCAACCTGGTTAGGACTGAAACAACAGGAAAGCCTCCTCTAGACCCCCATCACCTTTAAGAAGTGGGGCTCACCCAGGGCTCAACCTGGGCAGGAAAGCAGGCCCAGAGAGACAGAAGTAGAACGTGCGGCAGGGCCTGGACAGTTGGCATCCCTACTGGCTGTCTCAGTTTCCCTCCCCTGGGCCAGCAACACCTCACCCTCATTTCTGATCAGAGCCCTGAGGCGTTATCCACAGCCAATTAATAAATGTGGCTAATGAGCTGGCTCCGTCCAGCCAACCCCATCTCCTCTGACTCTCCTGGGGAAACAGGAAGTTGATTGCAGTTTACCAAGGGTTTTCAGATCCCGGGCTGAAAGGTGGCCTCGGCCGGTTCTCCAGAGGCGCTTTGGCTCCCGAGCATACACCCCGAGAGACCCCAGTCCGACTCCGGTCTGCAGCCAATGCCTCACGACTCAGTACAAGCGCGATAAACTCCTAGACACAGGCCAAGAGAAGGCTGGGGCATCCAGGGTCAGGAGAAACCACCAGCAGAGACCCCATAGGCTAGGCCAGCCCCACTGGGCTGTCCGCTTGCCAAGGAGAGGGAGGGAAGAGAGGACGGAGGGAGGGAGCCCTGTGGGCTGAGGCACCCAGAAGCCAGGGGTGGTAGTCAGGGAGACCAATGCAGGAGGCCTTGTTGTGACTGGCCCAGGATGAATCAATATCCAGCACTGGTGAGGGAAGGATTCTCAGAGGGAGAGGCCCAGATAGCTGAGCTTCTGCCCGGCTCGGGACGTTCCAGGGGAGATTCTGTTCCAGGACTCCTCGCCTTGGCTTGCGAAGACCTGGGAAGGGAGCAGGGAAGGGCTTAGGATGAGAGAGGGAGGCTCTGAGGAAAAAGGGGCAGGAGCCTCATCCCTTTGGAAGCGGGAAAGGAGCAGTAAAGATGTGAGTCTAAAGAAGTCCCAGGAGAGAGAAGTCTAAGGATAAATGCGTAAAGGGGATTGCCTGACCTAGCAGATGCCACCAAGCACTTCCCTGCTCACTCTGGACTGGAAGCAGACCCCAGACCCTAAGATGACCAGACATCCTGATTTCAGTCAGGCAGTCTTGAAATTTGAGGGTCTGCTCCACTTACTCTCCGAGGTTCTTCAGGCTCGCATGAGGCCTGAGAAACCTAAAGAAAACGAAAATGTGACTGAGGTGTGAGTGCACCTTAGCAGATGGGAAGCCAGCTTAGGGGAGGAAGGGGGTGAGTGGTGATATTTACTGAGCAATCACTTGGGGCGGGGCGGGGGTTCGGGTGGAAGAGAGGGGAAGGCAGCCTTAGCCCCCCGCCCAACTCGGCGCTCGTGGGTCCAAGGCTGTGCCAGCCCGAAGCCCGTTGACTCTGCATTAAGGGGGAAAGGAGACGACTGTCTGGACTATGTTTTCATCAGAGCTTCCAGCAGGAAGGATTAGAAGGAGCCAGAGGGGGAGAAAGTGAGTGCTTTACCTCCCCATCTTTCACTTTACCTTTCTTCTCCTTGTCTCCTTGTCTCCTGGTCTTCTGTCTCCCTCCCTACTGCTATTTTCTCTGGCCACTTCACCGACGCCTCCAAGACCAGAGAAACTACCTGGCCCCAAGCGACCCCATCAGCAGATGATTATTTTATAGTATTTGTTAAGCACTTACTATGTGTTAAAACACTGTTTTAAGCTCTGGGGTAGATACAAGTGAAATTAGGTTAGACAAAGTCCCTGTCCCTCATGAGGCTCACAGTCAAAATGGAAGGGAGAACAGGAGAACTGAGGCACCGAGAAGTTAAGTGACTTGCCCAAGGTCACACAGCAAGCAATTTCCAGAACCAGGATGAGAACCCAGGTCATCTGACTCCTAGGCCCACTAGGCCACGCCGCCTTCTCGGCGTTATTGGTATACAAATGCCTCTGTAGAGCTGGGAAAGGCCAAGATGGGCCACTTCAGTGGCCACGCAATGCCCATTACCCCTGGGCATTTGTAGAGTTGGTAAACACATCCCCTGCCCACAAAGAGTTTATACTAGATTGTGAGCTCCTTAGGGGCCAGGGATTAGGTCTGAGTCCTGTGAATTTTTTTCCTAGTGCTTAGAATAGTTCTTTGCTCTGCACAGAGTAAGCACTTAATGACAAAAGAGTTTCCACCATTCCCTCCCTATAGCCAGCTCCTCTCCTTGGGGATGCCAAGGCACTGGCCTTAACAAGAGAGAGCCAGGGCCCAACTTGGAAAGGAGAATGATTCTCTAGGCCTCTCCAGGCATTGCTGCCCATCTGCTCCCAACCCCTTTCAGGTGGAACTATGATAGTTACTTACCTTGCAGGGATGATGGAACAGTTAATTGGAGGTTGTTGACATGAGGCTTTGAAGATGAAAAGTGCTAGGCTAATTGCCAGGCAGAACCACTATTACACAAGTTGAGTGTAAAACAGCTTGAAGGACACTGCCCAAACCCCAAGGGACACGATCGTCAGCCTGGGCGAGCAGGCAGACCTTGGGTCCTTGGGTTCTGGGGTCCTGGAGTCTCCGAGAGGGTCTTGGAGAGCAGCAGGTCTGGGAGGAGCTACGGGAGTGCTAATTTCCTTCAGGAGAGGTGTTGAGGTACTAAATGACCTCATCTTTCCCTGTTTCTATCCCCAGGGAATTCCTGCAAACTGGGATGAAGTGGGAGAAGAGAGCAGATAGATAGGAGGGAAAAAGCTGAGATATTAAAAGTCATAATACTTGTTATTTTTGTTAAGCCCTCATCGTGTGTCCAATACAGCAGTAAGCACTGCGTTAGATACAAGCTAACTAGGTTGGACATAGTCCATGCCCCACGTGGGGCTCACAGTCTAATCCCCATTTTACAGATGAGGTAACTGAGGCACAGAGAAGTTAGGGATTTACCCAAGGTCACACAGCAGACACCAGACAAGTGACAAGGCTAGGTTTAGAACCCAGGTCCTCTGATTCCCAGGCCTGTGCTCTTTCCACTAGGCCACCCTGCTTCTCTAATGCCTTAAGTCAATGTCAGGAGTTTCTGCTTGATGTAACCACTGGGCGATTTGGAGGAGATGGGAGATGGGAGCAGAAAGGTGTTGGAAAAAATGAACCGCACAGCAGTATGGGCTGGCAGAGGGGAGGTCCCCACTCCCAAAAAGTGAAAGAAGACTAGAACGCATTGGTCAGGGGGTCCTCACCCTGAGCACTGGTTTTTCCCCGTATCCTGTCTCCAAACAAACACAGCAGCCTCAGAGCCACTGCAGAAGTGAACATTCGCCCGAGCCAAGCAGATCCTGCTCCCTGCACACCCAATCTTGAAGCCTGAGGACCTTGTAAAAGTTTAAGGAGTAATCAAATAAAGTATGTGTTTTTATTGTTTCCCCTTTCCTTATGTGTCTTTCACCAACCCTCTACCCCTCCTTAATTAACCAACCAATCAATGGCATTTGCACTTGGGAAAGTACAGTATAATAGAGGTTTTGCTGAGGGATTTTATGGTATCTGTTAGCGCATACTAGGTTCAGGCACTCTACTAAGTCCTAGGGCAGATATGACTTAATCAGGACGGATCCAGTGCCTGTCCTACATAGGGCTCACAGTTTTAATCTCCATTTTACAGATGAGGTAACTGAAGCACAGAAAAGTTAAGTGACTTGCCCAAGGTTACGCAGCAGACAAGTGCAGGAGCCGGGATTAGGACTCCCAGGTCCGTGCCCTACCCACTAGCCCACACTGCTTCGCGTGTGTAGAGTTGGTAGACACGTTCCCTGTCCATGAGGAGTTTATAATAGACTGTGAGCTCCTTGGGGACCAGGAATTATGTCTGATTCCTCTGAATTTTTTTCCTTATGCTTAGAGCAGTTCTTTGCTCTGCACAGAGTAAGCACTCAATAAATTCTACTGATTGATTAATTGAGACTTGGCTCAGAGCCGGTACTTAATAAATACTACCGTGATTACTGCTGGTGGTTACAGGCAGAATTCTACCCTGGTAAAACCTCACAGGGGGATTGAGAAAGGAGGTCAGAAGGAATCAGTCGTTTGCCAACTGGGAGGCTAGGAAAACAAGGCTCTATGAGAGCCCCAGGATACTTCCTGAATCTTCTACCTATTCCCCTCCCCTCCTCACTCTCTTCCCTCCCTCCAGATATGCTTCTACTTCCTGAGAACCCAGGGAAGGAGTCACGGAGTGCCCCCAACCCGGACCGGACCGGTGCGGATGGAGGTGGAAATGGGAGTTGGTGTTTGGAAACAAACTGCAGGACAGAGGAGCTCGGGTTTTCCTAGAGGCTGAAGCAGCATCAGCAAAAAACCGGAAGCGCCTGGAAAGCCAAGAAGGGAAAACATCCCTGGATGGGGGAGAGAGGGAGGGTCTTCTCCGTATTCCAGGGCTAAAGCCCTAAAGAGAAGGATCCTGGGGATGGTCACTGGACCCCAGTTGGAACCCTGACTCTCTGTCCTGGAACTTGTCTGCTGTGTGACCTTGGGCAAGTCACTTCACATGTCTATGCCTCAATTACCTCGTCTATAAAGTGGGGACTGAGGCTATGATCCCTAGATGGGACAGACACCGTGTCCAACCCAATTACCTTGTATCTACCCCATTTCTTAGTACAGTGCCTGGTCCATAGTAAGCACTTAAATACCGCAACCATTATTATTGTTATCATTACCACTTGAGAACAAAACACTAGCTGGGCTTGATGGCTTTGGTTGGGGGGTGGCTGCGAGGCCAAAACCTCTGAGCCACCGGGTCTGATCCAGCCATCACAGCCTGAAGGTCTGAATGACAGAAGCCAGGAATTAATCAGGGCCAACTCAAGGACAGAGACCCTCCCCTGTCTGCCACCAGCCCCGAGCATCAGCTGTAAAATGGGGATTAAATCTGTGAGCCCCATGCGGGACAGGGACTGTGTCCAACCTGATTAGCTTATATCTACCTCAGCGCTTAGAACAGTGCCTGGCACATAGTAAGCACTTAATAAATACCATTTTTTAAAAAAGAAGTCGATCGGATCGGCCAGCGACCTCGCGCCACAAGGGTCACAGTCTAAGTACCTGTCAGTGTACTTCGACACTGAGGCCCATCCTCTTTTCCTGGAAGGCACCACCAAACCTTGGTTTCCCCGACACTGTCCTCTCCTGGTCCTCTTCCGATCTCTCCGGCAGCTCCCTCTCAATCTCTTTAGCCTGTTCCTCCTCTCTAACTGTGGGAGTCACTCAAAGCTCAGTTCTGGGTCCCCATCTAGTCTCCATCTACACCCACTCAGGGAGCTGAGAAGCAGCGTGGCTTAGTGGAAAGAGCCCGGGCTTGGGAGTCAGAGGTCGTGGGTTCTAATCCCGACTCCTCCACTTGTCAGCTGTGTGGCTTTGGGCAAGTCACTTCACTTCTCAGTGCCTCAGTTACCTCATCTGTAAAGTGGGGATTAAAGACTTGTCCCATGTGGGACAACCTGATAAACTTCCTTCTACCGGTGCTTAGAACAGTGCTTGGCACACAGTAGAGAAGCAGCGTGGCTCAGTGGAAAGAGCTCGAATTTAGGAGTCAGAGGTTGTGGGTTTTAATCCCAGATCCGCCCCTTGTCAGCTGTGTGACCTTGGGCAAGTCACTTAATTTCTTGGTGCCTCAGTTACCTCACCTGTAAAATGGGGATGAAGACTGCGAGCCTCATGTGGGACAACCTGATTACCCTTTATCTACCCCAGTCCTTAGAACAGTGCTCAGCACATAGTAAGCACTTAACAAATACCAAAATTATTATAGTAAGCACTTAACAAATACCATCATCATTATTATTATCCCCTCCCACGGTTTCAACTATCATCTTTACGTAGACGACTCCCAAATCTACTTCTCCAGCTCCGACCTCTCTCCTTCTCTGCGATGTCCCATTTCCTCCTAGACAGACAAAATAAAGGGAAGTGATTGAGACCGGATATCTTCATTGTTCTGGACACCTATACTTGGATAGCTCACCTCAAATTTAACATGTCCAAAACTGAACTTCTCATCTTCTCTCCCAAACCCTCTTCTCTCTTTGACTTAATGATAATACTACTACTAATAAGAAGAAGAATAACTGTGGTATTTGTTAAGCACTTACTATATGCCAGGCACTGTACTAAGTGCTGTTAGGCCGCTGAGCGTTGGGGTGAATACAAGCAAATCGGTTGGACCCGATCCCTGTCCCATTATTGTTATTAGGAAGGTAGGAACTGGTAGAGGTTAGAGGCTTCAACGCTGCTTCCAATCAGCTACGCGACACGTGGCGGGGTGGCGCCCATTTGCGGGCACAACCATGCGGAAGCAGGGGTCGCTCGGGGAGTAACTGGCCCCAGGGAATCCTGCTGCCCTCCCAGAGCCTGCCGGCTCCCCTCCCAACCAGCGCAGCTCCCCCGTGACCGGCCCTGGGAGTCCCACGCCGCCCGTTGTCAAGCTAATTAAGCCAAATCCCAACAAGGCCGGGGGATTACAGGGGATGAGCTCATGGGCATGACACCTCCGGCTCTGCCAGAAACATGTTCCAACAGCCACCGCCACGGGGAGCCACCTCCCGGGTGAGCGGGAAGACCGTTCCCCCTCCCCAGTTTGCAGATCCAGACTTCCTGGGGCTGGAGAGAGAGGGAGGGGAATGGCCATCCTATCCCGACACTCCACAGGTCCCTGGGCTCTCCGCACTGGGGAGCTAACTGGGCGCCCACCTGGGGAATCCTGCTAAGTGCCAACCACTGGGTGAGCTGGGTCTGGTCCCAGTCCAGGGCACTGGGATGGACTGGTGGGCTCCACTGAGTGCTCCCCCGGTAATGTAACGCTACGCTCCTGGGAGCTGCTGCCCCTGTCCGGAGGAGGCCTGAAGAGGGGCTCGTTCAGCCAGACTTAAGCCCGGCACCTCCATCCCGAACTTGGGCCAAATGGGACAGGGGGTAGAGTGAGACCAGAAGCCCGAATTTATTGAGCGCTTACTGTGTGCCGAGCACTGTACTAAGCATTTAAAGTTCTACTACAAAGACCTGAAGGGCTAGTAACTAATAAGTAGTTACTAGTACTAGTGAAGCCTAGTAAATAGGTCTAGCTACTGGGGGTAGAGAAGCAGTGTGGCTCAGTGGAAAGAGTCTGGGCTTGGGAGTCAGAGGTCATGGGTTTGAATCCTGACTCTGCCACTTGTCAGCTGTGTGACTGTGGGCAAGTCACTTAACTTCTCTGTGCCTCAGTTACCTCATCTGTAAAATGGGGATTAAGACTGTGAGCCTCCCGTGAGACAACCTGATTACCCTGTATCTGCCCCAGGGCTTAGAACAGTGCTCTGCACATAGTAAGTGCTTAACAAATACCAACATTATTATTATTACTATTATTGGGAAAACTAAGAAGAGTGGAAATTGGGTCAGATCATCAATTAATAATATTTATTGAGCACCTACTGTACGCCAGGCACTGTACTAAACACTTGCGATGGTACAGTGGAAATAGTGGACACGTCGCTTACCCTCAAGGAGCTTACAGTCTAGCAGAGGAGACAGACACTATCTATAGGATGAAATAAGGGGGTTTATCAATTGTGTACGTGTTACTGGGGGTTGAGAGTCCTTAAAGTGCTTAGGCGACACAGAAGTGCTGGAGTGGGATTTGTGGGATACGAAGTGTGGAAATTAGAGATACAAAGTGTGGAAATTAGAAGCGAATCAGGGAAGGCCTAGTCGGGGAGGAGACATTTCAGAAAGACTTTGATGACCTGGAGTTAGGTTGAGAGGAACAAAGAGTGTGAGCTGGGGCGTACTGGGAGAAGAAAGCAGATAAGCAGGAAGGAGTGAGCTGATTATCTGTTGTAAAACTAACTGTCAAGAATTTGTTGTGGCGAGGATTCGGCAACTGTTTTTAAGGAATAGAAACATGTGCAGAATGTAGAATTAGACAAATGGTCCAGGCAGCAGAGTGAAATGCGGACTGGAGAGGGAAGAATCTGGAGGCAAGGAGGTCAGCAAGGAGGCTGATGCTGTAGTCACATCAGGGTATGGCAATCAATGGTATGTACTTATGTATTTTTTTAAATGGTATTTTTTAAGCAGTTACTATGTGCCAGAAACTGTACTAAGCGCTGAGGTAGATATAAGACAATTAGGTTGGACACAGTCCCTGTCCCACATGGGGCTCCCAGTCTTAATCCCCATTTTATAGATGAGGTAACTGAGGTGCAGAGAAATTAAGTGACTGGCCCAAAGTCACACAGCAGACAAGTGATGGAGCCGGGATTAGAACCCACAACCTCTGACCCCCAAGTCCATGCTCTTTCCTCTAAGAGGTTACTGTGTGCAAAGTGCTGTACTAAACGCTTAAGTGACCGGTGCCTGGACTAACACTGCGACCACTTGAAAGTTGAGAGAAGGACAGATCCCAGAAATGTGGAGGTGGACAAAATAACAAAATTTGGTCACGTATTGACTATGAGGGGTTGTAGACGAGGGAGATGGTGTAATACCTGAATGTTATGGTGGAGTCCAGAGAAGGAAAGAAATAGCATAATTATGTAGCAGCGAAGCAGTTAAAGCCAAATTCAGAGAAGCAACCAGCAAGAGGCATAAAACGTAAGAAGACAATTATTCAGTTTTATCAGATGAAAGCAAAGGATCGGAGAGAACGTCGCCCTCCTGTTAGGAAATAAAAGCCGAAAAGGGATGATTGAGAAAAGGTAAAGTCTTTTAATGTTCCTTTCAATTCTATCTTTACAGAAAGGATTCAAGAAAGCTCAAAGGCCAAACTTGAACGGGGAAAGAAATAGTGAAAGGGTACACAGAACAGCAGTACAGTGGTTAACCTGCTGGCCCTCATAGCACTGCTGAATT
This sequence comes from Ornithorhynchus anatinus, assembly GCF_004115215.2. Taxonomy (NCBI): domain Eukaryota; kingdom Metazoa; phylum Chordata; class Mammalia; order Monotremata; family Ornithorhynchidae; genus Ornithorhynchus; species Ornithorhynchus anatinus. Next base: position 25,080,241 of record NC_041729.1, on the reverse strand, counting down.
TAAAGAATTGAGAGATGTCCCTGACAGGGCACCAGTTTCTGAGAACTCAGGAAAGACAGAAGTCCCTGGGGATTAAAAATTCTCGAGGATTAGATGTGCCAATCTTCGATCCTTTAAAAAGGAAAATAAGGAGGGCCCTTGAAAAATAGAGACCAGCCAGCCTAATCTAAACGATCAAGCATCAACCCCGGGAGAGGAGCTTAAGATAGGAGGAGGCAACCAAAACGGCTTTGTGAACAGTGCCTGACTAATTGCATTTCCTTCTCTGATAGAATGACAAGCTATGTAAACACGGGAGCAGCAGTAGATTTAATCTATCTAGTCCTCAGTTTGGCTTTTGATGAAAATGGCATGACATTCTCATCCCCAATCCTGGGAGTTTTGCCTAAACTCTCCGATTAAGGGGACACTGCTTAACTCAGCTATTAGTTGGGAGTCCAACTGTCCAGAGGGCTGCGCCCAGAAGGCAGCGTGGCCTAGCGACGAGAGCCCGGGTTGGGGAGTCAGAGGATGGGGGTTCTACTCTCACCTCCGCCACTTGTCTGCTGTGTGACCTTGGGCAAGTCGCTTCACTTCTCTGGGCCTCAATTACCTCATCTGTAAAATGGGGATTGAGACCGTGAGCCCCATGTGGGACAAAACTGATTACCTTGGATCTATCCCGGCGCTTAGAACGGTGCTCGGCACATAGTACGGGCTTAACAAATACCATTATCCAGCGCTTAGAACTGTGCTTAGCACATAGTAAGCACTTAAATATAATTATTATTACCTAAAGGAAACTTATCAACGGCATGGTGTCCCTGTGGGGAACATCCTTAGACGGTGAGCCCCATGTGGGACAGGGACTGTATCCAACTTGATTATCTTGTATCTAGCCCAGTGTTTAGTTCAGTGCTTTCCACATGGTACCATAATAATCACACTGGTTTTCTCTGTGTCTCTGGGGAACATAACAATAGTGTTCTGGGCCTCCGGAGGACAGAATAGTGATGTATATCTTTGGAGGACATTACAGTGGTGTTCTGTGTCTTTAGAGTACTTAACAGTAGTGTTCCACGTGACTAGAGGGCAAATGGCGGACAGATTGCTTTTTGGTAAAATGGAGGGGCCGCAGAAAATTCAATCCTAGATTCCTTTCTGGCCCTGAGGGCAGAGTCTTCCTGTGGGCACCTGGGCTCAAGGGTGTTATTTCTGTTGGCTTCCTGTGGCCGCATACAAGCCTCGTTAAGGTTCGAACAGATTTAGTGGCCTCATCATCCCGATGCTTCCCTTCTCTCTCTCTCTTTTTTTTAAATGGTATTTGTTAAGTGCTTACCATGTGTCGAACACTGTGCTGAGCACTAACGTAGGTACCGGTTAATTACGTCAGACACTCTCCTGCATGAGGCCTGAAGGGATTGTCTCTATCTGTTGCCAAATTGTACTTTCCAAGTGCTTAGTAGAGCGCTGTGCACACAGTAAGCCCTCAATAAATACGATTGATCGAATGAACAGTGGTGTTCCGTGCCTTTGGAGGATATTACAGTGGGTTTTGTGTCTTCAGACACATAACAGTTGTGTTCCATGTCTCTGGAGGACACAACTGTGATGTCCCGGGTCTCTGGAGACCATGACGACTTTGTGGGGGACATACCGGTGACATTCCAAGTCTCTGGGTGAAGAGAAAAAGAGAGAGGGAAAAAGAGGAGAGAGATAGAGCTAGAGAGAGAAAGGAGACGGAGGGAAAGGAAGAGGAAGAGAGCAAACCGTCCAAAGATGGAACTACTGAAGGCAATGCCCAATTTCTCCCGCACTGCACTGTTCCGTGATGCATGGTTGCACTGGAACCACTTACATCTCTCCTCATGGTATTATGCAAAACATGAGAGAGAGACAGACAGAGACAGAGAGAACATATGTGCGTGTGCAAATCTATGGTGCATTTCTACCCACTCACACAGAGGACACCTAGGTACACACATTTATAACCTGTTTCTCTCCAGACATGTCACAGCCAGTCAGATGGCTGTCAGTGCCCAGGGCAGACCACATACCGTGGAGCTTCTCCCACCCCTCCCAACCTGCATTTACAGTTCTCAGCTCAGGTGTGAGTGGGAGGAAAGGCAGGGGTAGGGGGTGGGGGAGGGTCAGAGTTATTTGGATGCAGCAAATCTGTCCCATTCAAATCCAGGTGGTGTCCAAAGCAAGGTCTTCTGGCAGAAGAGGGGACCCGCCGGAACATCCAAACACCCATCCTCTAAGGAGTCCCTGTCGACATCTGAGAAGCGGGTGCAGTTGCCCAGACTCTGTATGTAGGAGGGGTAGGGGGTGTCCATTGGGGCTGCTTTCAGCATCAAAAAGATGGAAGCCAAGCGGCCGGCTTCCTGAGGGCTTGGGGGTTCTCAGCCATCCCTGAAGGACTGAAGAAGTGGAGCGCTGACCTCTTGGATTGTAAACTCCTCGAGGGCAGGGGATGTATCTACCAACTCTATTGTTCTCTTCAAATGTTTAATATGGTGTAGTGACTAAACCACAGGCCTGGGAGTCAGAGGACTTGGGTTCTAATCCCGTCTCTGCCACTTGTCTGCTGCGTGACCTTCGGCAAGTCACTTTACTTCTCTGGGCCTCAGTTATCTCATCTGTAAATTAGGGATTGAGACTGTGATTACCACATGGGACAGGGACTGTGTCCAACCCGATCTGCTTGTATCAATCCCAGCATTTAGTACAGTGCCTGGCACATAGTAAGGGCTTAACAAATACCATGTATACAGCACTCTGTGCATAGGAAGTGCTCAATAAATACCATTAACTGATCGACTGATAGGAGGGCGCCAGTCAAGGGGATCCTGGTTGTTTTTCAGAATCAGAGGCCCGAGCCAGCCAAGCTGGGGACGGAGGAGCTCCCAACAAACGTTGTGGACAACCCCCATCCCCTGACCCCCTACTAACATCCCTGGTAATCCCTCACAGGGGTCAAGGCCAAATGTGAAAGAGGAGTAGGAGAGCCCAAAGTCCCTGGTCCCTCTTCATGGCCAGAGAAGCCAGACTGAAGAAAGGCTCCCCCTCTGAAGGGGGGTCTGGGATCCACCAAAAGACCTCTCGAAACCTTCAGGAAACCTGGCCAGGGATGGACAATTGTGGTCAGACGGGAACCTTGGACACTCCAGAAATTCAGACCCCTCTGGGGAGGGGAAAGAACAGCGGTTTAGCCCCTTTCACCCCCCACCCTGCCCCCGCATCACCCCAACCACAGGGAAAGAGGAACTGATGACAGGAGGAGACTAATAGGGAGGGCCCACCTAAAATGGGCCTGATTAGTTGATAATTAATAATAATTATGGAACTTGTTAAGCTCTATGTACCAAGCACTGTTCTAAGCACAGGGGTGGATACCAGCAGATATGGTTGGACAAAGTCCCTGTCCCACATGGGGCTCACACTCTTCTCCCCATTCTCCCAGATGAGGTAACTGAGGCCCAGAGAAGTTAAGTGACTTGCCCAGGGTCACAACGGACATGTGGCAGAGGTGGGATTAGAACCCAGGCCTTTCTGACTGGACTCAATCAGTCAATCCACCTATCCATGGTAGTTATTAAGGGCTTACTATGTGCAGACCAGTGTACTAAACGCTTGGGAGAGTACAGCATTGCCGGTAGACACATTCCCTGCCCACAAGGAGCTGACAGGCTAGGGAGGAGGTCCATTTTAAGTGGAGGCGATTTTAAATGGACCCCTCTGAAAAATTTGGTGACATCCTCCTTGGTAAGAAACAGGTAAGGGCCAAGACAAGACAGGATTTCAGGAGCCAGGTGAGACCAGGGTTTGTTGAGGTGCAGAGCGCTCCAACTCTCTGCGAATTCTATGGAGTGAAATGGAACTGGTGGACTACAGGTGGACATCAAAGACAGCCACCATCCCGTGAATCCACCGACCATCCAGCTTCCACGGTCAAAGAGAGAATATCGGACTGGACAGACTATTGGTCTGACCAGTAACTTGATGTTTCACTAGGTTACTGGTGATTGTGGAGCTTATTTCCTTAGAACCGGAGCAGAGCTGGCCTCTCCTACCCCTGGGCTCTGTGACCCCCAGCTCCAATAAACTATAAGGAGAGGGGTTCCAAACAGCCACTGTCAGTCAATGGTATCGACTGAGCGCTCGTGGCGTGTAGAACACTGTACTAAGCGCTTGGAAGAGTACAATACAGCAGTGTGACAGACACATTCCCTGCTCAAAACAAGCTTACGGTCTAGAGCGACTGCCCTCTTCGGAGGCTGGGGTCAGTCAGCTCAGCGGCTTCAAGGGAACTGCCCCATCCCCTATAGCCTCCTTGATTCATTTACCTAAGGGCTTCTGCTACAGTTTTTGCCTAAGGATTCTGGCTACGCTAGGTGTCATAATAATAATGGTATTTTAATAATGGTATTTGGTAAGCTCTAACTACGTGCCAAGCACTGTTCTAAGCGCTGTGTCATCCGATCGATGCCCACGGGGGTAGGGTGAACGGAGGAAGGTGGACGTCCTCTCGGACAGAGGAAGAGAGGTGTGCAGTGGCCAACCAGCCTCCCCCAGGAAAGCAGAGCTGAAAATATCTCCTTGAGTCACCCCCTCCCCCAGCCCCTCAGCAGAGCCTCGTGGGACAACCTGATGACCCTGTATCTCCCCCAGCGATTAGAACAGTGCTCTGCACATAGTAAGCGCTTAACAAATACCAAACCAACTTATATATATCCAAAATTTATTTTATAATCTGCCTCCCCCTCCAGACTTGAAGCTCACTGCAGTCAGGGAACGTGCCTATCAGCTCTATTATATTGTACTCTCCCAGTCCAGTGCTGTGCACACAGTAAGCGCTCAATAAATACCACTGATTTTTTTCATGGCATTCGTTAAGCACTTACTCTGTGCTAGGCATTGTACTTAGTGCTGGGGTAGATACAAGATAATCAGGCTGGACACAGTCCCTGTCCCCATATAGGGCTCACAGTCTTAATCCCCATTTTACAGAAGAGGCATCTGAAACCCAGAGAAGTTAGGTGACTTGGCCAAGGTCACACAGCAGACGAGTGTCGGAGCCGGGATTAGAATCCAGGTCCTTCTGACTATCAGGCTTGGGCTCTACTCACTGCGCCACACTGTTTAGCAAGTGTTTTGCATAGGCTAGACCACAGTCCTCACCCTCTCATTCTCTGGCCCCTTAAGCCAAACCTTCATCCTGCCCCAAGCGGCCTCCTTCATCTTCCTCCCCTCTGGGACCACTTCCCTGCCTTTCCCTAGGAGCTCCCCTAGCCCTGGGCCTCAAAATCTCCCAACTAGGAAAGGGAATCAGTGAGTAAGCAGAAGGCGACCAGACAGCCTTCCACACCGTCCACTACCTTCCCACCAGCAGCAGCTCCCGCTCCCCGGCGCCGGCCCGGAGCCTCCTCCAGATGTCCATGGTGAAGAGGGTGCTGCTGCTGTTGAAGATGGAGGTCAGCGAGGACATCAAGGCCGCCATCATCACCGCAATCATTAGCCCCCGCAGCCCTGGAAGCACCAAGAGAGGACGGTCGGCATTAGAGCTCCTCGTGAGCCAGGGAGGTGTCCATCGAGGCGGTTATATTGTGCTCTCTCGAGCATTCAGTACATTGCTCTGCACACAGTACGTGCTCAATAAATACAACTGACTGACTGACTGGAGACTTGGCTCCCTCAACCTTAGGGACAGGGATGGTGTCTAATTCCCACCTGCGTATTCTTTCCCAGCACTTCCCCCCCTTTGTTCCCTCTGCTCCCTCTACCCTCCCCCTTCACCTCTCCGCAGCTAAACCCTCTTCTCCCCCCTTTACCTCTCCTCCCCCTCTCCTGTCCCACCCTCTCAGCAGTGTACTCATCCGCTCAACTGTATATATCTTCATCACCCTATTTATTTTGTTTATTTTGTTTAATGAGATATACATCACCTTGATTCTATTTATTTGCCATTGTTTTCATGAGATGTTCTTCCCCTTGACTCTATTTATTGCCACTGTTCTTGTCTGCCTGTCTCGCCCGATTAGACTGTAAGTCCATCAAAGGGCAGGGACTGTCTCTATCTGTTACCGATTTGTACATTTCAAGAGCTTAGTACACTGCTCTGCACATAGTAAGCGCTCAATAAATACTATTGAATGAATGAATGAATGAATGAATGAATAATAATAATAATAATTTTGATATTTGTTAAGTGCTTCCTATGTGCCAAGCTCTGTTCTAAGCGCGGGGTAGATACAAGGTCACCAGGTTGTCCCACGTGGGGCTCACAGTCTTAATCCCCATTTTCCAGATGAGGTAACTGAGGCACAGAGAAGTGAAATGACTTGCCCAAAGTCACTCAGCTGATAAGTGGTGGAGCTGGGATTAGAACCTACGACCTCCGACTCCCAAGCCCGTGCTCTTTCCACTGAGCCATGCTGCTTCTCACAGTACAGTGCTCTGCACACAGTATGCGCTATATAAATACATTTAATTGGTTGATCGATTGTCTGGAGACTACGTTCCCCTCTCCCTGAGCCACAGGGATGATGTCTAATTCTCTCCCAACCCGTAATACAGTGCTCTGCACGCAGTAGGCGCTCAATAAATTCGTTTTATTGTTTTATGTACTTGTTAAGTGCTTACTACGTGGCCAACACTGTTCTAACTGCTGGGGTAGGTACGAGTCAATTAGGTCAGACACAGTCTCTGTCCCTCGTGGGGCTCAAGTCTGAAGTAGGAGGGACAGCAGGTATCAAATCCCCATTTTACGGTGGAGAAACAGAAGGACAGAGAAGTTAAGTGACGGGCTCGAGGTCACACAGCAAGGAATTGGCAGAGCAATGGGCAGAGGCAGGATTAGAACCCAGGTCCTCTGACTCCCGCCCCATGTTCTTTCCTCTAGGCCACGCTGATTGGAGTCTGGAGTCCCCTCCCCTTGAGGGACAGAGATCAGGTCTAATTCCCTGGTATTCTTACCCAGAACTAGTACAGTACTCTGCGGAGAGTAAGTGCTTAATGAATAGTAATGTTGGCATTTGTTAAGTGCTTACTATGTGCAGAGCACTGTTCTAAGCGCTGGGGTAGATACCGGGTCATCAGGTTGTCCCACGTGAGGCTCACAATCTTTCATCCCCACTTTACAGGTGAGGCAACTGAGGCACTGAAAAGTTCAGTGACTTGCCCACAGTCACACAGCTGCCAAATGGCAGAGCCGGCATTCGAACCCATGATCTCTGACTCTCAAGCCGGGGCTCTTTCCACTGAGCCACGCTGCTTCTCATACTATCTCGCCAACTACTCTCTCTGAAAACTAGCGAGATCTCTGAGTTGTTTAATTCTACTTGCCCCATCTCCCCCCCAAGCCCAGTGATGCGGGGACTCTGGCCTTTTGTGGGAGAAGAAGGGATCCCTGGAGGGGCTCTGCTGGTGGGGGGGGATTCATCGTTGGGGGAGAGATGGCTCTCTGGGGTAATGTCTGAGGATTCTCCCGAGAAAGACAGGGTCCTGGGCTTGGGTGGCCATTGATCCAAACCAAACATGCAGGGGTGATTTGTCCCCTCCTGAGATGAGGGTTTCTCCCAGATGTGTAGATTCCAAGGGGTTGCTTGTGGGAGAGAGCTAAACTCTAGACTGAAAGCTCCTTACGGACAGGGGTCACGCCTACCAAATCTATTATATTATCAGCAGCCAGTTAATCATATTTATGGAGCGTTTACTAGGTGCAGAGCACCCAGAAGCAGCTCGGCTTAGTGGAAAGAGCATAGGTTTGGGAGTCACAGGTCGTGGGTTCTAATCCCGGCTCCGCCACTTGTCTGATGTGTGACTTGGGGCAAGTCACGTAACTTCTCTGCGCCTCTGTTCCCTTATATATAAAATGGGGATTAAGACTGTGAGCCCCAAATGGGACAACCTGATTGCCTTGTATCTACCCAGTGCTTAGAAAGGTGCTTGGCACATAGTAAGCACTTAGCAAATACCATCATCATTATTATTATTATTACTAAGCACTCGGGAGAGTACTATACAACAATATAACTGACAAATTCCCTGCCCACACAAGCTTATAGTCTAGGATCTACAGCCTACACTCTATTAAACTCTCCCAAGAGCTTATTACAGTGCTCCGCACATAGAAAGTACTCAATTCATTTCCTCCCTTTATTCATTTGCTCCCTTTATTCATCCCCCCATCCAAGCCCAAAGCACTTAGGGACTTACCTGCAATTTACTGATTTATATTAATGTCTGTCTCCCCCTCTAGACTATAAGCTCGTTGTGGGCAGGGAATGTGTCTGTTTATTGTTATATTGTACTTTGCCAAGTGTTTAATGCAGCAGTCTGCACATGGCAAGCACTCAATAAATATGATTGATGGCTGAATAAATACCATGGATTGATCAATCGATAAAGCGCAGGAGGCAGCAGTCCCAGACTCATCCTAGTTTTCCCATCCCTGTGCCCCCGCTGAGCGGCACACCAGCCTCCAAGATCTTCAATAGCCAGGATGATAATAATAATAATAATAGTGGTATTTTTTAAGCACTTACTGACAGGCACTCTACTAAGCGCTGGTATGGATACAAGCAAATTTGAGTTGGACACTGTCCCACAAGGGGCTCACAAGTCTCAATCCCCATTTTACAGATGAGGGAACTGGGGCCCAGAGAAGTGAAGTGACTTGCCCAAGGTCACACAGCAGTCAAGTGGCGGAGCTGGGATTAGAACCCATGACCTTCTGACTCCCAGGCCCGTGTCTTGCCCTTCCTCTACAACCCGTAAGTGAAGCGATGGCAGCCAGAGGTGGGCAATCAATACTGTTGCTGGGGGACAGACCGCTGCCTGTCATCCCGTCTGCACAGCAGGAAGAAGGCGTGCACCACAGCAGGAAGTCAGCACATGTGCCAGATTTATTAATAATAATAATAATAATGGTGGTATTTGTTAAGCACTTACTATGTGCAAAGCACTGTTCTAAGTGCTAGGGGGATATAAGGTGATTAGGTTGTCCCATGTGGGGCTCACAGCCTTCATCCCCATTTTACAGATGAGGGAACTGAGGCCCAGAGAAGTGAAGTGACTTGCCCAAAGTCCAACAGCTGACAAGTGGCGGAGCCGGGATTCGAACCCATGACCTCTGGCTCCCAAGCCCGGGCTCTTTCCACTGAGCCACGCTGCTTCTCTCGAGATCGCCGCTTCTTCTCATAGATACAAGATTTCTTTGCGTGGGAGCATGGAGGGAACTTCTTCCTCTCCCACTTCACAGGGCTCATTCCCAACAGCACCCAGAGCCGTTGGGGGTGGTATGATAATGATCACTGAGGTATTGGTTAAGCACTTTCTATGTGCCAGACACTGTACTAAACACTGTAAGGGACGGGGAAGGAGGAATATAAGCAAATCGGGTTGGACACAGTCCCTGTCCCTCATTGGGCTCAGTCTCAATCCCCATTTTACAGATGAGGTGACTGAGGCCCAGAGAAGTGCAGTGACTTGCCCAAAGTTACACAGCTGATAAGTGGCGGAGATGGGATTCGAATCCATAATAATGACGGCATTTGTTAAGAGCGTACTGTGTGCAGAGCACTGTTCTAAGCACTGGGCGGGGGTAAGGTTATCAGGTTGTCCCACGTGGGGCTCACAGTCTTAATCCCCATTTTGCAGATGAGGGAAATGAGGCACAGAGAAGTGAAATGACACAGCTGACAAGCGGCGGAGCCGGGATTAGAACCCATGACCTCTGACTCCCAAACCCGGGCTCTTTCCACTGAGCCACGACCTTCTGACTTCCAGACCTGTGCTCTATCCACTAGGCCATGCTGCTTCACAAGACAAGCCTGTAGTTACAAGATAAACATGTTGGACCACAGTCCCTGTCCCACACAGGGTTCACAGTCTAATAATAATAATTATTATCATTATTATGGCATTTGTTAAGCTCTTACTACGTGCCAAGCACCGTTCTAAGCGCTGGGGTAGATACAAGGTAATCATGCTGTCCCACGTGGGGCTCACAGTCCTAATTCCCATTTTACAAATGAGGGAACCGAGGCCCAGAGAAGTTAAGTGACTTCCCCGAGGTCACGCAGCAGACAAGCGACGGAGCCGGGATTAGTTTCTGTGGACGATGGTCAGAACCTCCCCTTCCCCGAGCCCAGAGGGGGCAAGCGAGGGAGCGGTGACCAAGTAGAGCAGAGCCCTGGCCTGAGGGAAGGTGGGGGGATCGGGGAGCCTGGGGCTCCTCCTCTCTGGCTACCAGGGACGCGACCAATTATTCAGGACAACCAGAGTGAAACGACCGCCCCAGCGGGCCAGAGCCAGAGCCAGCCAACGGGGCAGGGCCCGCCTGCTGCTAAAAGACGTCTCCCAAAATCATTAACTGCTCTTCTCCCTCCTAGACAGCTTTGTGCAGGGGAGGCGAACAGGTTTCCTGATTTCCTGTCCCTCACCGGGACGTCCTGAAGGCCGCGGCCGATGACCCCGCCGAGCTCCCGGCGCTGGCCCAGACGGGTGAGGGCTTTTAAAGGAGGGAAGTGGCCGCCACGCCCCGCTCGGCCCTGAAACGATTAGCGCTGAGCCATCCGCTGCCCCGGCCTGCTGAGCCGGGCCGCGACCCGGGGCCGGTGCCACCCCGGCTGCCCCCCCGGCTTACCCCTCGGCATCAGCTCCATCACCAGCTTGGGGTAGGCGACGTTGGAGCAGCCGACCTCGGAACCGCACACCCGCAGGCACTCCGCCGGCTCCACGCAGCCCACGGCGTCTGGAAAACGAGAAGGGAGGACAGCTGTCATTCTGCCCTTCCTGGAGCTGCAGTGTATCCCAGGATCTCAACCATTTGCACTCTCAATTAATGTGGTATATCTGCTCTGTGACCTTGGGCAAGTCGCTTTCCTTCTCTATGCCTCAGTTACCTCCTCTGTAAAATGGGGATTGAGACTGTGAGCCCCACGTGGGCCAGGGATCGTGTCCAGCCCGATTTTCTCGTATCTACCCCAGCGCTTAATACAGGACCTGGCACATTCATTCATTCATTCAATAGTATTTATTGAGCGCTTACTATGTGCAGAGCACTGTACTAAGCGCTTGGAATGAACAAGTCGGCAACAGATAGAGACAGTCCCTGCCGTTTGACGGGCTTCCGGTCTAATCGGGGGAGACGGACAGACGAGAACGATGGCAATAAATAGAGTCGAGGGGAAGAACATCTCGTAAAAACAATGGCAACTAAATAGAATCAAGGCACATAGTAATCGCTTAACAAATATCATAAATATTATTATTATTAAGCAACAACCCCTAGGCTAAGTGCTGGGACAGAAACCCATAATCCGATGGGGCATAGTCCTTTTCCCCTTGTCCCTAAGGAGGTGGAAGAATCGATTTTTAACCCCCATTTTACAGGTGAAGAAACCAAAGCATATGACCAAACCAATGACTTGCCCAAGGTCCCACGGCAGGCAAGCGGCAACAATCGGGGTCTCCAGACTCCCCATCCTGGGCTTTTTCCAGAGCATGGGCCTGGGAGTCAGAAGGACCTGGGTTCTAATTCCGACTTAGTCACTTGTCTGCTGGGTGACCTCGGGCAAGTCACAACTTCTCTGTGTCTCATTTACTTCATCTGTAAAATGGCAATTAAGACTGTGAGCCCTATGTGGGACAGGCACCTTGTCCCACCTGATTATCTTGTACCTACCCCAGTGCTTAGAACAGTGTAAGCACATAGTAAGCACTTAAAAAATACCACGATTAATTCATTCTCCACTAGGTCACCCTGCTAACATCCCCAGGAAGGAAGATTTGTTATTCGTAAATTTATTTTGGGCAGGGAACGTGCCCGTTAATTCTCTGGTACCGTACTCTCCCGATGTGCTCTGCACATAGTAAGCGCTCAATAAATGCGCTTATTATTACCCCTAAGTTCTGCCCCGCACTCCTCTCCATTTTGCAGAGGTCCAGAGAGAGGGAACAACTGGACCCAGGTCATAAAATGAGTCAGTGACAAAGGTTGCAAGCAGAACCCAAATGCTTGGCTGGAGACGCCTTGATTTTTTGATGAGCTGGTCGGTTAGCCGTGGCAAATTAATCAATAAAATGCTCAGGGAGGAAAGGCGTTCTACTGTCATTACTGGGCGCTTAAATAGCACTTTCCATCTGCAGAGTGCTTTGTAGTCATCATTAGTCAAATCTCCCCACATCTGGCCAAGTCTCCGTATTATCCTATCCTGAGATGAGGGAACCGAGGCACGGAGACATTGAGTGGCTTGCCCAAAGTCACCCCGTGGAAGAGACGAGTGGAAAACCCAGGGTTGCTACCTCCACATCCATCCTCACGGAGCAAACCCACCCAGAATCTCTTTCTCCTCCTTTTGACCTCTCCAGGGATGAGATTCTTCCAGCTCCCACGTGGAGCTGGCAGCTGGCAGGATGGGCAGGACCTTGGCCTACCTGCCCACTTCATTCATTCGACGGGGTTTACTGGGGGCTCGCTGTGTGCAGAGCACTGTGTGGGAGAGTACAGTTTTACGATAAACCGGCACATTCCCTGCCCACACCGAGCTTACGGTCTAGAGATGAGCGTCCGTCTTACCTCGGGAAAGGGGAAAGGAGAACCGACCCCAGCTCCCAGTGATCCATCAAGGAGAGGGCTGACGGGGCAACTTCCTCAAGCCCTGCTGCCCTGTGACAACCCTGGGTCGGAACTCAGCCCCCGGGCCGTGGGCAAAGCCCCGGGCCCCTTTTCCCAAGCCCGGCTCCCAGAGGGTGTTAACCGTCCCCCTCCCAGGTGCGTGGGGGAACAGGAGTCTCGGAACCAGGAATGGGCGCCCGAGCCCCAGAGCTGCATGTGAGCAGAGGAGCTCCGCTGCAGGAGGGGACTGCCCCCTCGTTGGGAGAGGTACCAGCCGGCGTGCCAGTTTTCAGTGCCCTGGCACTCCTCCCAGGACAAATTCAGGGCAGCTGCTCCCAACCTAGCCCGCCCGGCCTGGCCCGCCCCGAGAAAATCCCCAGGACTAAGGGCCCAGCCCAACTTCTATACGAGGGGAAGGGCACGCGGGGGGGTTGTACACAGGTGAGGGCACAAGACGGGAGAGTTGGTGGCAAGAGGGCAATAGTACAACGGCAAACATAATGGGGGAACCCGGCCGCTCCGTCCTGCGACCGGAGACCTTAGGGTCCGGCTCCATGTCTAGCTGTGGGGGAGAAGCTGATTTTTTTATCCCGACAGTTTTTGGCTGGGCTCCCGGGTTTTCTGATTCCCGATGCCGACGAGCCCTCGGAATTTCAGAACGGGCTGAACAGTCCTGGATCTCTTTGATCTGTTCTCTTTTTCAAGGCTACTTGGCGCTTTCCAGCTCCACTCCCCCCAACTCACCCCGCTGAAAGCCTCAACCGTATTTTGTCCCTTTTAATATTCTACTCCTCAAAATGGGAGGTGGTAGACTGGAAATCTCTCTGGACTATAAGCTCCTTGAGGGCGGGGATCACGCCTCCCCACTGACTGGTAGCGTGGCTTAGTGGAAAGAGTCCGGGTTTGGGCGTCAGAGGTCGTGGGTTCTAATCCCGGCTCTGCCATTTATCAGCTGTGTGGCTTTGGGCAAGTCACTTCACTTCTCTGGGCCTCACTTACCTCATCTGGTAAATGGGGATGAAGACTGTGAGCCCCACGTGGGACAACCCGATTACCTTCTATCTACCCCAGTGCTTAGAACAGTGCTTGGCACATAGTAGGCACTTAACAAATACCTTAATTATTATTATTATTGTCAAATAGAAGCTCCTTACCATCAGCTTTAAAGCACTCAATCAGCTCATCCCATCCTACCTCACCTCACTGGGCTCCTACTACAGCCCAGCCCACACATTCCTCTCCTCTAGCGCTAGTTTACTCACTGTGCCCCGATCTCATCTCTCTCTCTCCTCTGACCCCTTTCCCACATCCTCTTCCTAGCCTAGAACTCCCTCCCCGTCCATATTCACCTAACCACCACCCACCCCACCTTCAAATCATTATTAAGGTCACCTCCTCCAAGAAGGCTTCCCCGATTAAATCCTCTCTTCCCCATCTTGCTCTCCCTGTGACCTTTGGCCATTTAATATTCACCCCACCCGCAACCCCACAGCACTTATGTACATATCTTTAAATTATGTATTAATTACATATTTCTTCATATTAATGTCTGTCTCCTCCCCCTCCAGACCATAAGCTCCTTTTGGGCAGGGAACGTGTCTGCTAATTCTGTTGCGGTGTACTCTCCCCAGTGCGTGGTACAGTGTTCTGCACCTAAATACCACTGATTGATTTTTGTACTCTCCCAAGCACTTGACACAGTGCTCTGGACACAGTAAACGCTCACTTAAAAACCACTGATCGACTGCTTGCTTGGGTGTTGCGGGAGGGGAAGGATGCCAACAGAAAGAAAACACAGGCCATCCTGTTCCAGTTTAGCCTGGTCTGCCCCAGACTCTAAGGCACAGATCCATGCAAGAATCTGTGGGCAGCATAAATGAGTCACGGTGCTATCTTGGGCCCCATCTGAGCGGCTGCAGGAGGTGGTCACAGGCCCCGTCTGGGCAACAAACAGAGGAAGCCCTGAGACAATGGAAGTCAGGCCTTGCCACCATCACAAAGCGTGGGGGCCACAATGGGCCGAGGCCGGCTCACAGCTGGCGAGAGTTTGCCAGAGAAAAAAGGAACCTCTAGTGCAGATAACCCGCACAGATAATCCACTTCTCTCTCGTTGAGAGGCGTGAGAGAGAGGAAGAGAGGAGGGGGAGAGAGACCTGAAGCCAGCGAAAGGTAGAGCGGGTGAAAAATGCCCAGGATGGACTGTTAGAAGCTCGACCGCAGGAAAGATCTTTCTTCAAAGGGAAGAGATGGCTTAAAAAACCTCAGAGCACAACCACAATCTGCTTTCTCTTTTAATAGAGAGAAAGAAGACAGAGAAAAGAGAGGAAGAAGGAGAAAAGGAATGAAGGAAAGAGAGAAAAGGGAATGAAGAGAAGGAGAAGCAAAGAGGGGAAAGAAGAGGGGACAAGCCCAGCAGCACCCGCGGAGGCAAGAGAAATGGGAAATGAGAAAACTGAGCTTCAAACACAATACTGTCGGAACAAAACACAGTGAGTTCAGTTAAATGGGAGGAGAAGAGTTGATTAAAGCCTGTAAGTAGGACAAAGCAACCATTTTGGGCACTGCCCAGCTCAGGGCCCTAATTTAGCTCAACCCTACCTCCGAGGGAGCAGAGAGTCATCGGCCATTCGGAAACATAATGACTTATAATCACAGAGTCATTAAATAATTTATTTATTTAACCTATTAAAAGATGCCTAGAATAAAGCAGATGCTCTTTCGTTTCTGTGCTGGGCGTTTATTGCCAGACCATAAAAATTCAAGCCCCAAACATGTTGGTTTTTTTCCTTGTTTATTTGTTTTTAAAAAAACACCTCCAGGAAAAATCCCAACTGGTCCATCTGAGGAGGCCCCAGAGCCTGAGACAGGCTACCTGATTTGAGCCAATGAGAAAAGGGAATGAGCGGGAAGCCCCACCGGCCTCCAGGCCTCCGACAGGCCGGCGGACACTCGCCACTCTGCCTTCTAGGCCAGTGTAGCCCTGAAGCCACCTCTCTGGCTCCACCCAAGATGAAGGGGAGCAAGGCAGAGAAGTGGTGAGGCCTACTGGACAGACCACGGGCCTGGGAGCCAGAAGGACCTCGGTTCTAATCCCGGCTCCACCGTGCATCTGCTGTGTGACCTTGAGCAAGTCATTTCACTTCTCCGGGACTCGGTTACCTCATCTGTAAAATGGGGATTAAGCTTGCGAGCCCCACGTGTGGGACATGGACTCTGTCCAACCTTGTATCTACCCCAGAGCTTAGTACGTTGTCTGGCACGTAGCAAGCGCCTAACAAATGCCATTTAAAAAAAAAGGTACAGCAGCAGAATGTAAGATGATGCCACCCACCCTGATGAATGAAGCCGGACTCACCGTGCTCCTCCGAGTGCCGGTTGTCCCTCCGAGACTCCGCCTTTAGGAGGCTGAAGCAAAACCACTGGTCGTTGACCACACAGGATGGAGGGGCTGAGGACCCCGGCACTCCCAGGCAGAGAATAAGCTGCCTCCTCAGGGTAGGTCTGAGCCGATAAGCGAAGAGCAATCGGCAGGCCCTCAGAACCACCAGCCCGCTAACCGTCTCATTCATTCAATCGTATTTATTGAGCGCTTAGTGGGTGCAGAACACTACTAAGAGCTTGGAAAGTACAATTCTCCAACCTTCTCAGGTCCCCCGCATTGTCAGGGGCCAAACCACTGCCTAACAGGAGATCCCCACAATCCCGCTGGGGCTACCAAGCCGCAGGGACAATCCATCGATCTTATTTATTGAGCGCTCACTGTGTGCAGGGCATTCTTGGGAGGGTACAATAAACAGAGCCGGTAGACGTATTCCCTAGCTACGTGAGCTGACAGTCCCACTCCTCAGGATGCTCCAGGCCATCTTAGCCATCCTGGATGTGGGTAGGACCCCCTTTACCTCTCCGCAGCTAAACCCTCCTTTTCCCCTTTTCCCTCTGCTCCTCCACCTCTCCCTTCCCATCCCCACAGCACTGTACTCGTCCGCTCGACTGTATATATTTCCATTACCCTATTTATTTTGTTAATGAATTGTACATCGCCTTGATTCTATTTAGTCGCCATTGTTTTTACGAGATGTTCTTCCCCTCGACTCTATTTATCGCCATCGTTCTCGTCTGTCCGTCTCCCCCGATTAGACCGTAAGCCCGTCAAACGGCAGGGACTGTCTCTATCTGTTGCCGACTTGTTCATTCCAAGAGCTTAGTACAGTGCTCTGCACATAGTAAGCGCTCAATAAATACTATTGAATGAATGTAGGACCAGGGGAGGGAAGCTGCTCGGCTTCAGAGTCGTGACAGGATTCTGTTCCAGGCTGGGCCTTGGCTGCCTGGAGGTAGCCAAATGGGTGGGGTGGTTTGGGATCCTCTGCCTCCGGAGCTTTGCTCTGTAGCTTCCAAGGATCCCAGTCAGACCTCCTTGTCCAGGGAGTCCTCCAGATCAGAGCAGACCTCCCTCTTGGGGCAGGCGGATCCAAATGCACTGGCTGTGGGAGGCCATGGAGACTCAGGAACCAGTTGGGAGACGAGGTTGGCATGGGAGCCGTGGCACCTGGTATCCACCGACTCTCTAGACTGTAAGCTCATTGCGGGCAGGGAATGCATCTCCCAGCTCTGTTGCCTTGTCCTCTCTCAAGCACCTAGTAAGGTGCTCTGCACATACTAGGTACTTAATAGAGGCCATTGATTGATGGACTGATTGACTCAGATCATTTCATGAGGGGCGGGAACAACTTTCCTCCCAGCAAAGAACAGCAGGCACTCCCCGGGGGAGGAAGACTGAAACATCAAATCACCACTGAGAGTCTTCCACCGATCTGGCACTCGATGAAATTCCAAGTCAATCACAGAACAGCACAGGCCAGATGCAGAGTCAGTGCCAGGCCGGGCTTTTGGATAAGCGCTGAGTGATGAGAGGACACTTAGTTCAGGACTGTGAAATCAGTGAACGGATCAGTAAATGCTTGCTGATAGAAGGACTAGGTCTGCACAGGGCAAAACTCCAAATGATCTCCACAAAATGCCAGAGCCCTGTTTCCTAAGAAAGGAATCGTGTCCTGCTCCATTTTCACTCCCCCAAAAAGGGACTGCAAAACAGAAAAATCGGTCAAAGCTGGTCATCGGAAGTTTCGTGGACCTAGATCTGTGACTGATGCTCCTGCAAGCCTCTTGATCGGTCCAGGAGGTCCACTGACAACTACAGCCTAGGGGTCCTCTCCTCGCCTTCTCATGAGGCCTTTGGTCTGGAAATTATCTAGGGGTTCCTCAAGATGGTAGCAGGAAGGGGACAGGAATAGGAGCTGGAAAAATCCGAAGCGGAGTCAGCCGAGCCGGTGAGAAATGCCGTCTTGAGGCTCTCAGGGACGGCTCTGGAGAGAGGCTAGTGGGAAGGCACCACTCCTGCCTGCGTGTTTTGTTTTTTTTAATAGTATTCGTTAAATGCTTACTATGTGCCAGGTACTGTATTAAGTGCTGGAGTAGATATGAGTCTACTACAGGTTGGACACAGTTCATGTCCCATATGGGGCTCACAGTCTTAATCCCCATTTTATAGATGAGGGAACTGAGGCAGAGAGTTGAGTTGAGTTCATTCATTCATTCGATCGTATTTACTGAGCGCTTGCAGAGCACTGTATTAGTTGGGTCCTTGGAATTGGTTCTGCTGTTTCCTATAACTTAAAGAGAAAAGGTCTTTCAGGGCCAAGCTTGGCTGTTGTGAATGATTTATAAAGAAGTAGGGATGAAAAGCTGGCTTCTTTTCATTCCTAGTCTTCTCTTAAGGCTGGATCCACCCCCTTTCTCTCCACCTCAATGGCCACACCCAGGTTCAGATGCACGGCATCTAATGATTACACTTCTCTAGCCACGTGCTCATTGGTCTTCTAACGTCCAGCCTCTGCCCTCTTCAGCATATACTCTACGCTGCTAATCTCCGCCCTCTTCAACATAGAATAATAATAATTGTGGTATTTGTTGAGCGCTTACTATATGCCAGGCACAGTTCTAAGCACTGGGGTAGCTATGAAATAATAGGGTTGGACATGGTCCCTGTCCCACCTAGGGCTCACGGTCTTAATCCCCATTTTACAGATGAGGGAACCGAGGCACAGAGAAGTGAAGTGACTTATCCAAGGTACACACAGCAGGCAAGTGGCGGAGCCGGGATTAGAACCCAGATCCTTGTGACTCCCAGGTCACACTGCTTCCCTAGCATATACTCCTTCCTGTCGCCCAAGATCATCTTCCTAAAATATCATTCAGCATGTACCTCTCCACTCCCCTAAAAACCTCCCATGGCTACCCATTTCCCTCCACCTTAAGCTGCAACTCCAGTCCATAAGCGGCAAGTCTCATCGCCAGCTTTCTCCATCTTAGATTTTGAGCCCCGAGGGGGACAGGGACTGCTCCTGATCTGATTATCCTCTCTCTACGCCAGTTCTCAGCTTAGTCTTCGGCCCAGAGTAAGTGCTTAACACTGTTATTGTTATCTATCTTCTCTCTCCATCCGCTACACCCCACTTCACATCCTTTGCTTTTCCCTAGCCCAACCTAATAAATACTAGTAATAATACTATTTGTTAAGCGCTTACTATGTGCCAAGCACTGTTCTAAGTGCTGGGGTAGATCCAAGGTAATCGGTTTGTCCCACGTGGGGCTCATAGTCTTAATCCCCATTTTACAGATGAGGTAACTGAGGCACAGAGAAGTGAAGTGGCTTGCCCAGGGTCACACAGCAGACAGTGGCGGAGCTGGGATTAGAACCCATGTCCTCTGACTCCCAAGCCCATGCTCTTTTCACTAGGCCACGCCGCTTCGGTGGGATGTGTTAAACCAAGCCCTGAACTAAGTACTGGGGTAGATACATGACAAGCAGGTCAGACACAGTCCCTGTCCCGCAAGGACTCAAAGTCTAAATGGGAGGGAGAAGAACATGCACTTAAAAACTCCATTTTACAATTGAGAAAACTGAGGCACAGAGAAGTTGAGTGACTTGCCCAAGTCACCCAGCAGACAAATAGCAGAGAAGGGGTTAGAACCCAAACCCCAACTCTGAGATCCACGCTTTTTTTGATTAGGTCACGCCGCTTCCTTCTAACTGTTCTTCACACTAAATTTTTCTACTTTAGATCTCTTGCTCGTCCTCTTCTCCCTTCACAATCACAAGACCATGGCTCTCCCCACCGTCGAGGCTCTCTAAAAGGCTCCTTCCTCCAGGAAGCCTTCCCTCATTAATTTCCCCCAATCCAACAACCACCCACAGCAATTAAACACTTACACCCAACCTCGCTGATAATAATAATAATGGCATTTGTAAAGTGCTCAGTATGTGCCAGGGACTGTACTAAGCACTGGAGTAGATACAAAGTGATCAGGTCCCTCACAGTCTAAGTAGGAGGGTGAACAGGTAGTCAATCCCCATTTTACAGATGAGGGAACCGAGGCACAGAGAAGTGACTTGCTCAAGGTCACAGAGCAGACAAATGGTGGAGCTGGGATTAGAACTCAGGCCCTGCTAGTAAAGAGCTACTTTTGCTCCTTATTTTCACTTACGCATTCATCTTCCAGACTCCTACCACTACCAAGTGCATTCCTATTCTTTCTCCTGCTCCGGGGGTATATAAATAATTTGTCTGCTTACCTCCTCCATTAGATTCTAAACTTCTTGTGGGGGCAGTGACCATGTCGTTTGTTGCTTTTATTGTGCTCTTCCAAAAACTTAGTTCAATGACCTGCACACCTTGTGCACTCAATAAGTATGGTTGATTGAAGGTGAGGTAGGGCCTACCCCCACCCGCACTATCTCCAACCCCCGCAACATAATCACTGTCAACAGACCATCAGGAATGGAGCTCTCCCAACCCAAATGCCTTCCCTCCATGCCTCAAACTAGACATTAATCTTCTGCTCCTATTTATACCCAAACCCAGTAGAATTCCGGCTCGAGACTACATTTTTTCTACCTTCCCAGGAAGCTGGAGTCAGCCATGATCGGCCTCGATTCCACTTTAAATACATATAAGACTTTCCAGCACTGGCCAAACTTCATTGTTTCTTCCTTTTTTGCTTAAAAAAAAAAAAACCTTCCCCACTAGCTTCCCCAACCCCCTGACCACAGGGTCGGGATCAGTATCCCTGAGCCATCTCTTCCCCTAGTTTCTATTCCCAGGACCTCTCTCTGAGGTCCCCGTCTGGATCCGGATTCCCTGTGCCGCGATCCCACCTCTGCCCTAAACGGCATCATTTTATCACCTCCCACATCTATCCAGACGTCTAGCCTCACGGCATGATATCCAAGTCCAAGCTACCCAAACCCGGCATCCAATTCGGTCCTTTGACTATTTATAAAATGGCCCCGCTGGGGCCCCCACTGACCGCAAACACATACCGGAAGGCCCACCTGACAAGGACCACATTTTAACAGGCTTGTGTAAATATCCCGACAATCACACTCCTCCCTTCCGATGCAGCTGTCTAAAGGCTCTCTGGATATCAGATGTGGCATCGTTCATTCATTCAGTAGTATTTATTGAGCGCTTACTATGTGCAGAGCACTGTACTAAGCACTTGGAATGTACAATTCGGCAACAGATAGAGACAATCCCTGCCCGTTGACGGGCTTACAGTCTGATCGGGGGAGACGGACAAAAACAATAGCAATAAATAGAATGAAGGGGATGTACATCTCATTAACAAAATAAATAGAAATATATACAAATGAGCAGATGAGCACAATGCTGAGAGGAGGGGAAGGGAGAGGAGGAGGAGCAGAGGGGAAGGGGAGGAAGGGGGCTGAGCTGAGGGGAGGGGAAGGGGTGGGGCAGAGAGGCAGCAGATGGAGCAGAGGGAAAAGGGGAAGCTCAGTCTGGGATCGTACAACCCACTACCTGACACCAGTGACATTGGAGCCCCTGGCCGGAGGCTGACACCTGAAACAAAGCAGAGGGCAGCTCACCTCTTGGGTCCAACTTCTAGTTTCTCTGTCAGTCAATCATATTTACCGAGCGCTTATTATGGCAGAGCTTTGAACTGAGCACTTGGGAGAGTACCATACAATATACCACGCACATTCCCTGCCCGCAACGAGCCTACAGTCTAGAGGGAGCTTAGAGTATGGCCAAGAATCCCCTCCCACGGCCCTGACCTGCTCATCCTCCCAAACACACTACATAGTCTCGGGTCTAAGCGCTCTGAAACTCCCAGAGGCAGCAACGTTCTGGGGAGACTGGCTGCCATCCCACACAAGACCCTGGGTTCCAGGCCCGGCTCCATCACTTGTCTGCTGTGTGACCTTGGGCAAGTCACTTCACTTTCTAGGCTATAGTAACCTCATCTGTAAAATGGGGATTAAGACTGTGAGCCCCATGAACAGTGCTCTGCACATAGTAAGCGCTTAACAAATACCAACATTATTGTTATTATTACGTGGGACAGGGACTGTGTCTGACCTGATTACCTTGCATCTATCTCCCTGCTTAGAGCAGTGCCTGGCACAGAGTAAGCGCTTAACAAATACCATAAAAAAGAAGCGACCAGCCCCGCTGTCCTACCAACCCCATCAGAGAACCAGAGTGGGCATCAGGTAGCTGGGGGTGGCAAGCCACAAGGGCTTCATTTGGGTAATGCCTTGCTTTGTCAATTGTGAAACACAAAACTACCACTCAATCAGTGTTATCTCTTGATGTCTAAGTCCGGCCCAGAACACTTGGAAGACTACCCACGTCGTTCATCTAAGAAGTGGGAATGTTATAAACAGCTAAGAGTCAATTGACAAATAGTATTTATTGAGTGCTTTACTGTGTGCAGTGGACTGTACTAAGCGATTGGGAGAGTAAAATACAACTGCTGGTAAAGATTTTCCCCGCTCACAAGGAGCTTACAGTCGAGGACTAGCACTCCTACAGAGCTCCATTAGGAGGTTTTTATTTGAAGTAAACTTGCTTTGACTGTATTTTCAGCAGTGTTATTGTCCACAGTGATGACATTAATATGCTGCACTTTCAAAGCCATAACAAATTTTAAGGGTACAATTACTAGCCATGAGTCCCAGCATCCCTCTCCGAAAATATTAACCACGTTCCAACCCCTCCAAGAAAGTACTGGGGCAAGCAGGCCACCTGGGGAGGTGGGTGCCAGGAGAGCGGGCTGCTGGGTGAGGTGTGGGCAGGGTTAGGTAGGGGCCGGGTGAAGTAGGGATCAGGCAAGCGGGCTTTCCCGTGAGGTGGGGGCCGGGTGAGGTAGAGGCCTGGTTTGACCCGGGCCAGCAGGTCAGTGGGTGAGGTGGGGGCCAGGTTAGGGAGGGGCTGGGCTAGTAGGCTGCTGAGTGAGGTGGGGGACGGGTTTGGTGGGGACCTGGGAGAGCAGGCCGCCGGGTGAGATGGGGGCCGGGTTTGGCAGGGTCTGGGTGAGGTAGGGTCCGTGTGCGGTTAGAGACTGGACGAACAGACCACTGGGTGAGGGTAGACCTGGTTTGGTAGGGCCCTGGTGAGCAGTCACCTGGGTGACTGGCTGGGTGAGGTAAGAGAGACCGGGTGAGCAGGCCACCGGGTGAGGTAGGCAAGGGCGAGCGGGCCGCTGGGTGAGGTAGGCAAAGGCGAGCGGGGCACCGTGAGGTAGGCAAGGGCGAGCAGGCCGCCGGGTGAGGTAGGAGAGACTGAGCGAGCAGGCCGCCGGGTGAGGTAGGAGAGACCGGACGAGTGACCGCCGGGTGAGGTAGGAGAGCCTGGGCGAGCTGGCCGCCGGGTGAGGTAGGTCCGGGTGAGCGGGGCTCCAGGTGAGATAGGCCCAGGTGGGCAGCAGGTGTGAACTTAAGAGGTGGACGACGGCATAGCCCCATGTGGGTACTCTCCCCTGGCTCTCCGAGGCGTTGGATCCCCCACCCCGGGGGCGAAGAGGCCGGGGGGTGGGGGTCGAAGGGGCGAGAGGAAAGGAGAGGAGGGCGGTGGGCTGGCAGCAAGGGGCGGCTGAGTTAGGGCGGCCGAAGCGGCGGCGGGGAGGGGAGGGGGCGGGGCGGGGCCACGTGACGGGCAGGTGGGGTGGGGAGGGGCCATGAATCACCTTCTCCTCCCCCCCCCAGGTGACCCCTCCCCCCGGTGACCCCTCCCCCCCGGCGGCCCCTCCCCCCGGGCCGACCGCGCGCTCTCCCGCCTGTCCTTTCCGTGTCTCTACCTGTCGGGCTGAGCGCCGGTCCCGGCCGAGGAGCCCGAGCGTGCCGCGCAGACCCCCCGGGTAAACCCACCGGGACGGGGGGGGGCGGGGGGAGGGGTCCGCACGGGGAGCCCCCACCCCCAGCCCCTTCCCACCTCGGGCCGCTCGGAGATCGGCGGGCACCCGCCGCCCGAGGCCGCGCTTGGGGCCATCCGAGCGTCCGGCGAGGACGAAAGGGACCGGGGGACCCGAGTCCCAGCCCCCCCGACCCTCCCCACCCTCCCAGCTCCGGGACCCTCCCCCTCCCCCTCTCCTCCTCTCCCGAATCTGGGATCCTCCGACTTTGGGAAGGTCCCCCCGTCCGCCCTCCCCGCACCGGCGACCCCTCCGTGACCCTCCGCTCTCTCTGTCCGGCTTTTCCATCCAGGTTCCCTATGGGCAGCATCGAGGCCACATCATCATCGAGGCCCAGTCGCCCCCCTGCCAGCCCTGCCCCGGGGAACGAGTCGGACCGTCCGGCGGGAAGAGGAGCGGACTTCGCCTAGCGAGGCGAGGGACGCGGGAGTCCGACCGCCCGAAAGAGAAGAAGGAGACGAAGAGGGTCCTGCTTGGATTTAACCAGCTTCCCCCAGCCCTCTCTCCTCCCCTCCTGTGACTCCTCGCCCCCCACCCCGGGACTGCCCGGTGCGTGCGGCTGGGGCTTGGGAGGAGCCGCCGCTTGAGGGTCGAGGGGTGAGGAGGACGGGCGAGCGGCCATGGCCTACTCCCAGGTCCAGTGTCTGGACGACAGCCACGTAAACTGGCGGTCCAGCCAGTCCAAGCCAGAGTTCTTCTACAGCGAAGAGCAGAGGCTGGCCCTGGAGGCCTTGGTCTCCCAGGGGCCCGAGGCCTTCTACGAGGTCCTCAAGAAAGAGAACATCCGGGACTTCCTCTCGGAACTGGAGCTTAAAAAGATCCTGGAGACCATCGAGACCTACGACCCGGGCTCGGAGGATCTCCGCGGGTCGGGGAGCCCCGGGGGCGGGGGCTGGGGCCCGGGGCCCGAGGGGGAGGACGCCGAGCCGGGAGGGGAGGTCGAGGACTCGGTCCCCTCGCTGGAGTACTGGCCGCAGAAGTCGGACCGCTCCATCCCGCAGCTGGACATCGGCTGGCCGGACACCATCGCCTACCGGGGGGTCACCCGGGCCAGCGTCTACATGCAACCCCCCATCGACGGCCAGGCCCACATCAAGGAGGTGGCCAGG
Organism: Ornithorhynchus anatinus; assembly: GCF_004115215.2. Taxonomy (NCBI): domain Eukaryota; kingdom Metazoa; phylum Chordata; class Mammalia; order Monotremata; family Ornithorhynchidae; genus Ornithorhynchus; species Ornithorhynchus anatinus. The sequence goes on along the minus strand of NC_041729.1, from coordinate 25,055,251 downwards.
AAGATGATTAACCAAGCCCAGAAGGTGAGCCGGGGCCAGTGGGGGACGGGTCCGTGGCCGCGGGGGCGCGGAGCGGGGAAAAATGAGGTGACTCCGAGGGAGAGCCGAATCCCTACCCCGTGCCTCTCTCCCCGTGCCTCACTGTCCCCATCAGTCCAAGGCGGGGGGCTGGATCGAGGCTATCCTGTCCTCAGTTAGGGGAAGAACGGTCGGTGCGAGCCCAAAAGGAGATTGATGAGGTGTAAAAACGGAAAGCGTCTACAAATTCAGGCCACCGTCGTCATTATTATTATACTAATGGGGTTTGTTGGAGAGCCTCCTTTATTCGCCTTAGCAGGATGCTTTGTACCTGCCTTGACTGCTTCGTCTGATAGACGAAACCCAAAGTCAAAGGCAGATCATTCCAGAGCTAGAGATGGCGTTCATCAAGCCAGTTGTCATCAATCAGTCGGTCGGATTAATCCGTTGTTCTTATTGAGCGCTTACGGTGTACAGGGCATTGAACTAGGTGCTTGGGGGAGTGTAATAGAGCAGAGTTGGTAGGCACATCCCCTGCCCGCAAGGAGCTGACAGTCTAGAGGAAGTGTCCTTATCTCTCCTCCCCCAGAGTCTTACGGAAAAGGGTTCGAAGTCCGAAAATGGACTCAGTGGGAAAGAACTCTGATGTGGCGTGACAGTTTGAGGGGATGGAGGTGGGCTTGGTAAAGTCTAAGATGGAGCTATGGGTGGTGGGCCTCGGATGACTAGGTCAGAGCAGATCCTGGGGGACGGAAGCTCAAACCGGTCAAAAAGAGATCGCAAGGCAGAGCGTGGCGGGGAGAGACTCGGCCCCGAAATCTGTATCGTAACCCTGACTCGCCGTGTGACCTCAAGCAGATAGCTTTACGTACGTGCCGCCGGTTTTTTCGGGTGTAAAATGGGAAAGTAATTCCCACCGACCGTGCTCGTGGCTCTGCCGCGGCGTCCGGGGGGGTTCGCGGGGCAGCGGAGGGCATGGCCGTGGCACAGCTGAGCCCTAAAATACAACCGGGCGGGAATGCCGAAATGGAGGGCGGGGACCGGGCAGTGACCCCTCCCCACTTAAGTCCCTGTTGGACTTAACAACACCGGCACAGGCTGCTGCAACCTGGCGGGCTGATCTTGAGTCATTCTAGGGCACGCTGGGTGAGGGCAGCAGAGGAGGAAAGAAACCATGGGAAGAGGAAGCCCTTTATCTCTGGGAATACTGGGTGATTCCGTGCCCCTCTCTGCTGCTCCCCCCCAACTCCCACTCCCCACACCCACCGGGCAGCTCACCTTGTGCTGCCCCTCTGGGCTTTGGAGCAGAAGCAATAGCTAAGCCAACAGGGGAGTGGAATTGACTCACTTCTGTCCTTGGGACTGATTTAAAGACCAAAATTGCCACATTGCCAGCCTGGATTTTTTTTGTTTTCCTCCAGAGACTCTTCCAGTGCCGCAAGAGACAGTGAGACTTTGGGGGATTGATGTATACTTTCTTAATGGGCTCTTCACCCCACGTTTGGTAAAACAGGCCTCCTTCGATATAGTCCGGTCTCAAGTGGACCAGGTAATAGAATGTGTCGGGCCTGCTTATGGATCGCCGCCCTCTGTCTTTTAAGCAGAGAGCCGAACGGCCAGCTCAGATTTGCTTGTTGAGTTCCTGAAAGTCTCCCTGTTGCTATTTTTATGTTTGTTTGTTTGTTTTTCTATTGGCACTTGTCAAGTGCCAACTATGTGCCAGGCACTGTACTAAACACTGGGGCAGATACAAACTAATCCGGTTGGACACAGTCCAGGTCAGTCTTAATCCCCATTTTACAGATGAGGTAACTGAGGCACCAAGAAGTGAAGTGACTTGCCCACAGCAGACAAGTGACAGAGCCGGGATTAGAACCCGGGTCCTTCTGACTCCCAGGCCCGGGCTCTATCCACTAGGCTCCGCTGCCGTTTGGTGAGGGGAGGTGGGTGCAGAGGTGGGGGAGGATATGTTTCAGGCAGGGCCGGGAGTCTGTTAACCTCAGTCCTCTCAGGTTGACAAACCTGCCTAGGATGATCTCTGATCTCTGCAGACGCACACTCAGAGATGGAAGATGTAGGTCAGGAGCGGATGAGGTCACGTCCTGACTGCGTATCTGCCTGCCCTCCTTAGAACCATCCTGCCCCTCGGGACAGCCTGGCAACTCAGCCCGGGCTGACCAGAATCAGGGTGAGCTCGGATAACTGCCGGGGAACCGGGCAGTTCCCAAGTTCGTTCGTTCGTTCAGTCTATTTATTGAGCGCTTACGGGGTGCAGAGCACTGTACTAAGCACTTGGAAAATGCAATTCATCCATTTTAGACCTCCCCCCGCCAGACCTTTTTCACAGTGGCTAATGGAGAAAGAAATGGCCCTGCTTGAAAGCTCTTCCTCTCCCCACCCCTGCTGCCCTTGTGTCTCAGCACCCACTGCCCGGAGCCGCCGGATTGGGGCTGGATTGATGAATTTCAAAAGATGGGACCTCAAGTTTTAGCCTGGAGGGAATCTTAAACTTGGTGAAAGCTGGAAAGTGAGGACAAGTAGCAATACTGCAAAAATGAGCAGCTGGAGGGAGGGGGAGGAGAAACATCTGAGGTGGGCCACGTCCGAAAAAGGCTGGGAAGCCCGCTGGGGCTGCAAGGGCAGCCCAGATCTATCTGGGCATGGCCCACTGTGCCTCCTTTAGCTGAAAACTACCCCCTGCCCCGGGAACAGAGAGAGTAAAGCCCCATTAAGTACCCCTGGGCCTGATCCTGTGTTCGAGGGGAAAGGAGGGAGGTTTGAGGCCCCATCCATCCTAAGATCCAAAAAGGGGGAAATTCTCTCTGCCGGCTTTCCGCCCAGCCTGGAGAAAGAAGTCAAGATCCCTGTGAGACTCAAGGCAGGGACGGGGCGGGACTCAGGAGGAGAGAGGGGAGTGTCTGGCCGGGCGGGGTGCCCTGACGCCAGCAGCTGAGCCCTGTGCAAACGGAGAAACCACCCAGGGCATTGTCAGGCCTGTCGCCACCGTGCCAGTGCATTAACGAAGCTTTTCTCTGGACACGCCGAGGCTCCCGTTGCTACGTTTATTGTGGCCGCGTGCGGGAGACGTTGGCTTCCCGGGACAACCGTCTGGCTGCCGTTCGAGTTGGGAGCGTAGGGGTGCAGGGTCTGGTAGCCCCCTACCCTAAACCTGCACCTGTGCAGCGAGGCGTCGTGCCAACCGGAAGCGAGACCGCAGAACCCAACTGAGCCTTTTAAGTCTGCCTCTCCCTTCCTAGCCTCGTTCCCCCGGAGATCCAGGATTGTGTCCGCCGACTCTCCCGAGCGTCCGGAACAGTGGTCTGCGCGCAGTAAGCGCTCAGTAGATACCACTGATTGATTGATCCAAAGCTACCCCGGAGGGCCGGAGGCAGAGAGGACCCCCATCCAGGCCTTAGCTCCCTGTGGGAACGGAACGTCAAACCTGTAATCTCCCTGAAACTGCGCCCGCCCCGCCCAGTTCTGCCCCACCAGGGAGGCTGGGATGGGCAGAGTGGGGCTCCCCAGCCTTTGTTCTGAGCACTTTATCAAGTGACATTTCCCACGCCGCCCGCCACCTTGGAGTGAGGCTCCAGGGAGGAAAGCCACCTGTGGGGGAAGCTGATCGATGACAACGTGATGTAGAGAAAGACAGGGACCCAGCTCTGCCATGTCTCTGCCTACAGAGACCCCTTATTCCCACCCTGCCCAGAGATTAATTCATTCAATCATATTTATTAAGTGTTTACTGTGTGCAGGGCTCTGTACTAAGCCCTTGGGTAAGTACAAAGCAACAATAAAGAGTGACAATCCCTGCCTACAACAAGCTCACAGTCTCGAGGAGGGAAGGAAGGGTTGGCCTGGGCCCTTAATTCTGATTGTTGAGAAAGGGAAAAGTGCTTCTATTTAAAAAATTAAAAAAAAAAAAATCAGCAGGCAGTGCCCACGTAAAGCTAGAAATCCAGGTAACTGGCTAGACCGAGGGGACCGGGGCCAGGCCTCAGTTTACCTAAGAGACACTCCTTTCCCCTGGCAAGGAGGGATCTGATGTCAGCTCTTTGGACACCCTTGGCGGAAATGCTCTCCGAGGTCCAGAAGCGATGACGAATGCTGACGGGGCATTATTCCTGCCAGCTCTGATTCCCCGCCAGCACTCCCGAGACGGCGTTCCACCTCCTAACGAGGTCTCGGGTCCTTATCTCCCCACCCCCCGGCTGCTTCCATCTCCTGAATCACCCCGCCGCCGCAGCCTCACCCTCCACCCCATCCCACGCTCGCCCCAAGTTGAAAGTCGGCCCAGGAGCCTGGAAATCCCAAGTCGTCAAGCCAAGCGTCCTCCCTAGCCACGTTGCGCCCCTCTCTCCAGCTGGGTGCCACAGCCAGGGTGAGCAGGAGGCTCGGAGGGGCTCTCCCGCCCATCCCAAGTTGCCTTTTCCTTTCCCTCCAGTCTGGGCCAGAGTAGCTGCCATCAGCATGATTCACACTGGGTGCAGCAGCACCTGGGCCTCACGAACACCCGTCGCCCGACAGCCACCCCGGGCCCCCGGGGCAGGGAAGTGACTCTGCCGAGACTCACACAGGGTCTGGCCGAGGGGGCGGGAAGGGGTGGGTGTCTGCCTTCCCAACAACCACCTGGCAAGTCAAGACAACAAGCTGGAAGAAGAGATGGCTTTCTCCCGGTGAGAGGCCTCACTCGATGGGTTGCCTTTTCCCCCTGGGGAGGATGCCCAGAAGCCACAGGGCATCTGGCCATTGTGTGGGGCCACGGGAAGGTCGTTGTCATCTCCGAGCCGTGCTCTTGGCTTCTAACTCTATCTCCCTCCCTTTGTTCCCCCCGCCCCGCCGGCTCCCCGCCACTACCAAGTGCTCGCGCGTATGAAATGGATTTATAAGGGGGAAAAACCTGTTGCTGCATTCTACCTTCAGCTGCTGGAATTTCCAACTACATTCCGGGTGACCTGTTCCCTCCGCGTGGCTTGTTGTTTCATGTTGGGAAAGGGCAGAGCTCTGGCTTGGCTTCTGCAGAAGCCAGGATGGGCCACAATAACATTCCTCCGTGTGTTTCTCAAATTGCCTTCTGGGATGGGACTGGAGTTTGGGGCAGGACCCCCCGCCGGGGCCAAGAGGGAGACGGAGGTAGGGAAGGGGCATCAGGACTGGAGGGTCTTGGGAGGAAAACGGGCAGGGACGATTGATTACTGCTCCTTCCCGGAGAGGTGTCCCCGGAGGTCTGGCCGTATGACTGCCCAGGGTAGCCCCCCCCAAACTAGACTTAGGCATGGGATGGTGGGATTCCTGTCTCTGGAGGGACACGTACTCTGCCCGTATTGAGCTTACAGATGTAGAGGGGAGCCGATGATCTAGTTGGGGAGAAACACACTGAAATAATTTACAGGTGAAGGAGCGACTATGTTTCTGAGCAGTGTGACCTTGGGCAAGTCACTTAATTTCCCTGTGCCTCAGGATTGAGACCGAGTCCTCTGTGGGACGTGGACTGCGTCCGACCCGACCATCTTGTACCTACCCCAGCGCCTAGTACAGTGCCTGGTACATGGAAAGCACTTAAATACCATTATTATTATTATTATTAGCTAATGCTTAAATAGGGCTGTAAGTCAATGGAGACAGAAACACTACAGGCGGTAGCAAATATAACAGTCCCTCGCTGTCCCCTTTCCTACCTTCCGTCCTGTTTCCCTTCCTCCCCGTGCCCCCTTCCCCTCGCGCACACGCACACAGACACACATACACTTTGCAACCTCTGCCCTTCAGGAGCCCGTAAGGTGTGTTGGCTTCTTTCAGACCACAGCCTCAGGAAGCTAGCAAACCAGACTCCGGTCCCACCCTAAAGCAGCTACCCACACGCCAGACCTTTAATTGTGCTTCGGAGACTTTCTATTAAGGAGGAGTGCGTGTGCCGTACATCACAGCTCCACCGGGTCCAGTTGGCCCGTCTGCTGACAGTAAAATTAGTGATAATGGCCCTCCCTCTTCTACAGGACCATCCAACCATTTGTGCACTAATGACCTAGGGTGAGGCCCAAACATGGCAATTACTGCCGGGCCTCAACTAAAGACTGCTTTTCGCCTTCCCCCCTGGCTGTTTGGGAGGACCAGCCCCACACAGTCCAAGTGCGCCCGCGGTTATCCGCAAGTCTGGCAAGAATCGTCATCTGGAAGTAACTCGAGCCATCGATCGTATTTGTTGACCGCTTACCGTGGGCAGAGAACTGTACTTGGGGGAGTACAGGAGAATAGAGTTGGTAGACACGTTCCCTGCCCACAGGGAGCTTACAGTCTAGAAGAGACAGACGTTAATGTCAATACATGAATTATGGATTTGGACATAAGTGCTGCGAGGCTGAGGGAGCAAATCCAAGGACCTGGGCGACGCGGAAGGGAGCCGGGGAAGAGGGAATGAGGACTTAGTCAGGGAAGGCCTCTTGGAGGAGATGTACCTTCAATATGTAGAGATCCACAGCTTGGCCTTCATGATCGTAGGGAACCAAGGTGACCCTCTGGGACTTGGGAGAACTTTGACTGCTCCAACTAGGTGACCTGGGATGTCTGATAATTTCTTTTTGGCCTTTACCCCTGAACTGCCTTTTAGTCCCGGGAAACAAACTTCCCAGGTCATAGGAATGGGATAGCCCTCGTAGCTTTCATAATTCTAAGATGGAAGAGGAGGCCTCTGACCATCAAATCTCATTGCAACGAAAACTCAGGATCACACACACCCAGGCTGGGTGTGGCTCAATCCTGGCTGGGTTGGGTGGCCATCCTGCCCCAGCTCTCCCCGGCCAAGAATTCCATCTGCGAAGTAGCAGGTAACGAGCCAGAAGCCAGTTAGGGGGTAGCAGAAAAGTGTGCTTGTTTTTTTATGGTACTCGTTAAGTGCTTACCACGTGCCCAACTGTTCTAAGCACTGAGGTAGATATAAATTAATCGGATTGGACGCAATAATAATAACGGTGGTATTTGTTAAGTGCTTATACCCTCCCGCATGGGGCTGACAGTCTAAGTAGGAGGACGAACAGGTAGATATTCCCCATTTGAGGTAGCCGATGCACAGTGAAGTGAAGAGACTTGCCTAAGGTCACACAGTAAACAATTGGCAGAGCCAGGATTAGAACCCGGGTCCTCTGACTCCCAGTCTCATGCTCTTTTCCTCTAGCCCGTAGCTAGTGGAGAGGAGTGACGGCCTGATCATTGTTTGCGGTGGTGAGACCTTGCCAGACCCGACTCCTAGAAGAACCACCTTCTCCCTGGGACAACTCCATCTTCCCTAACTGATTCTGCACCCGACTGTTTGTCCGTGTTAATCCAGGGTGGCCCATTTAAGAGCAGTCCCATTTAGGTCAAGGAGCTGCTTGTCAAGGAAGCTTCCTTGCCGTAGAGTGCTTAGAATAGGTCATGACCCACAACCGTATCTATTGAGAGCCTGAGGCGGGCAGAGGACTGATTGTACTTGGTTTGCAGGAGAAGCATCAGGCGTAATCTCTGCCCTCAAGGAGGTTACTTTCTGAATATGTGAAACCGTACACATTGTTCTGAGCTGAGGAGCCCAACTTTCTGATTCCTTCACGTTAGCCTCTGGTCCGGGAGTCCGAATTTTCCTTACTTCCTGGTTCTGGGAAACCCAATTCCAGCACTCCTTCCGGAGGGCACCTCAAGCCCAACGGAATTCAGCCGAGAGGCAGGCACCAGGCAGGAGTTGAGGCAAAAACTGGAAGGAAGGATGGCCGAGGCGGCTTTCCGGGAACAGAGAGGGGATTCTGTTCGAGCTGCCGACGTAGGAGATGGGCATAATGGGGTATGGGTTCTGGAGCTCTGAAAGATGAGCAGCTCCATCCCCACTTGGACGAGGGGGAGGAGCGAGCTGGAGGTAAATGACCGCAATGGGGCCTTTGGCGTTACCTTAATTTAGTACCTTTCCCTTGGCTTGAAAGCATTTCAGGAGCCACACAACGTCATGTTTGGTTTTGCCCCTGAGTGTAACAAGGGAGGGTTTTGGGACCTGTGTATAACGGGGTGTGATAGGTGTGAAGTTGTGGCAATCCCATTCCGGCTAACATGGCCCTCCTGTTTCCTAATCCGGCCCCACTCTAACGCCACGAGCAGACAAAAGGCTAAATGCGCTGGATCCAAAGAGCAAGCAAAAGACACCTTCCAGTTCCCCCCAGAAAGACAAACTGGTTTTGGCCCTACCCTGGGTGTGCGCTCAATGTGATGGGGATGGGAGGGAAAGTAGTCGTAGAGAAGTAGAGTAGTAAAGAGGCAGCGTGGCTCAGTGGAAAGAGCCCGGGCTTGGGAGTCAGAGGTCATGGGTTCAAATCTCAGCTCTGCCACTTGTCAGCTATGTGACTTTGGGCAAATCACTTCACTTCTCTGGGCCTCAGTTCCCTCATCTATAAAATAGGGATGAAGACTGTGAGCCTCACGTGGGACAACCTGATTACCCTGTATCTACCCCACCATTTAGAACAGTGCTCCGCACATAGTAAGCGCTTAACAAATGCCATCATTATTAGTAGTAGTAATAGCAGCAACATTTACTGAGCACCATCTTCGGCCAGTGCACTGTTCTGGCTGCTTGTCTTAGGACAGTCCTGATCTCTCAGAGAAGCCTTCGAGTTAACACTGCCTCCTGAGGGTCCTGAGGTCTGGGGTGACCTCCAGACCGGGATATATATTATTTATTACTCTATTTATTTTATTAATGATGTGTACATATCTATGATTCTATTTATCTTGATGGTATTGATTCTTGACTACTTGTTTTGTTTTGTTTTGTTGTCTTCTCCCCCGTTTAGACTGTGAGCCCGTTGTTGGGCAGGGATCGTCTCTATCCGTTGCCGAATTGTCCATTCCAAGCGCTTAGTGCGGTGCTGTGCACACAGTAAGCGCTAAGTAAATACACTTGAGTGAATGAATGAATGAATCCCACCGAGAGCCTCCTGGGCATGGCTGGGGAAGCAGCGTGGCTCAGTGGAAAGAGCCCGGGCTTGGGAGTCAGAGGACGTGGGTTCTAATCCCAGCTCCGCCACTTGTCCGCTGTGTGACCTTGGGCAAATCACTTCACTTCTCTGTGCCTCAGTTACCTCATCTGTAAAATGGGGATTAAAAGTGTGAGCCCCACGAGGGACAACCTGAGTGCCTTGTATCGACCCCAGCGCTTAGAACAGTGCTTGGCACATAGTAAGCGCTTAACAAATACCATAAGTATTATTATTATTAGGGGATAGCACTAATAAGAGGATAGGGGAGACAGAAGGATCTGGGTTGTAATCCCGCCTCCGCCACATGTCCGCTGTGGGAACTTGAGCAAGTCACTTCAGTTCCCTGTGCCTTGGTTACCTCCTCTGTGAAAGGGGGATTAAGAGTGTGAGCCCCTTTGGGGACAGGGACTGTGTCCAAACTGATTAGCTTGTATCTACCCCAGTTATTAGAACAGTGCTTGGCACATAGTAAGCGCTTAACGAGTACCGGAATTATTATTAGTAGTAGTAGCGGTAGTTGCATTTACTGAGCACCCGTTCGGGCCAGGGCACTGTTCTGGGCACTTGTCAGAGAGCAGACCTAATCTCTCGGGGGAGTTTTGGGGCTAACACTGCTTCCTGAGGGGCAGTCTGAGATCTGGGGTGACCTCCAGTCTGGGCCACCCCGCCTAGGGCCACCTGTGTCACACCCAGCACCCCCCCAGGGTCGAGCCAGAATGGGCACAGACCACAAGAGAGAGCGGAAGGAGGAGGGCTGCCTCTCGGTGAACCCGGAGACAGTCGCCTTGCAGGAAAACTCAGCTCACCTCGGAAACCTCTCCCAGACCCCAGCGGGCCAACAGAGGGAAAGAGCATCCCATCACACCCTCCGGCTCCCTTGGCTGATCCGGCCAGGCCTTGTTCACTCCGAATTCTCCACCGATTCCCAGACTGGCATCCCTCCACTGTTTCACCCTTCACGGGCACCCTTCACGCGTGAACTCAGGCTACACAGTTAGCGGCGGGAAGAACGAAGCCGTGTCCCTGAAATTCCCTGGATCAGAGCTGCCTCTTTCAGGGGCCGGGTGAGGAGAGAACTGGTTTTTGGATTAGAGAGAGGGAGTGCTCCTCCGCGGGCTGTTCAGCGGGGCCCTCCGGGATCTGGCTTCTGCTCATCCCCCGGCTACGGGCTCTCCCCGCTTTCATTCCGGGATAACCGCACGACCCACGCCTCGGTGAAAGAAGCGCAGAACCGCCTGGGCTTTCCCCAGCCCTTTCCGCATGAGCCCTTCAGAGCCCGGACAGACGTTATCTCACTAATCCTTTCAGCGCCACTCGGGGGGATGGAGGCGGCGGCTCTGTGATCTTCCAGAGCGACTTATCCCGGCCGGCCCGGCCCGATTGCTCTAACCACTGGGTCGGGCCTTCCTCTCCTCCTCCCTTAAATCGTGTGGCTGCCCCAGCCCTGCGGGTTCTAGGAAGAGAGAAGAGACACTAGCTGCAGTCGAATCCTTGAAGGCAGCCACAGGCCTGTGGTCAGAATTGAAGAATGTCGGCGTGGGCTGGACGGAGAGCCAAGGTGGGGGAGGGGGCAGAGGGGGAGAAAGGACAAAGTTTTAGTTTAAGTGACCGGCTTGTGCAGCCCAATGGATCCCAGTTGGGTTTAGGAGGCGAGTTTTCCCAGGTCCGCACGAGATTCCTTCCGGGGGTTCCCGATGGTGTCTCTGTACTGAGAAGCTAATCCCGGCTCCGCCATGTGTCTGTTGGGTGACCTTGGGCAAATCACTTCACTTCTCTGGACAGAGGTTACCCCATCTTTTAAGTGGGGACTAAGACCGTGAGCCCCATGTGGGACGGGGACTGTGTCCAACCTGACTAGCTCTTAGTACGGTGCCTGGCGCATAGTAAGCGCTTAACAAATGCCATAAAAATAAAGACAAAAAGCTTCTCCCCCGCCGGGTGGCTGGGTCCTGCGGGTTTTCATTGTCCCTGAGTCAAGAAGACTTTGAAAATGGACTCCAGCAAACTCGGGTGGTGGAAAGGTGCCGTGAGATGTGGCGGCCCCATGAAAACTCTCCCGATTCCCAGCTCGTCTGTCATCCAATAAAACGCCCTGTGTCTTCAAAGGGCATCAACGAGCACCCGGATCGGGGAGTCCGGGCCCGCCACAGCAGCGTTGTGGGATTTTAACAGTGCTGACCGCTGAGCTACACGCATGCAGATCATGCCCTCGTCACCCATTGTAAAACCCCACCGGGGGAGGGGGAGGGCGAGGTCTAGCAGCTGGAGAGTAAAGGTGCCCGGGTTCCTCATTGGTCAGCGGCTTCCTGCGGTCCCCGTCGAACCCATCTGTCTCCCTTTTTAGCGCAAAGACAGCAATGGGTATATGTGTACATATTTATAATTATAATTCTATTGATTTTTCTTAATGATGTGTATATATCTATAATTCTTTTTACTTATAATGATGCTACTGATGCCTGTCTACTTGTTTTGATGTCTGTCTCCCCCCTTCTAGATTGTGAGCCTTTTGTGGGCAGAGATTATCTCCATTTGTTGCTGAACTGTCCTTCCCAAGCGCTTAGTACAGTGCTCTGCACAGAGTAAGTGCTCAATGCATACGATTGAATGAATGAATGCATCCGCTTCAGGATGGGAAGCAGAGGATAGAGAGGTGCCCGGTGGAGGGTCAGAGATAAATTATGGATGAATGTCTGGGCACGAACAGGAATTTTTTTATGAAAACTCCCCGGTGCCTCTGTGGGTCCAACCGGATTACGAGGGCCGTAACCATACCAAAGTTTGGTTGAGCTGACCTCGGTTTGGCATGCGTTTCCACATTGCCTCAGTTTATTTTCCCATCCACCTGTCCAGCTAAGGGTTCAAAAGAGTGAAGATGCCAGAGGCCAAGTGCGGAGGTCATTCGGCCCAGGTTATAGTGGAAAGTGGGAAGGACTCGTGAGACCTCCCTTCCTAGCTTTCTTTTCATGCATTCAATTCTATTTATTGAGCGCTTACTCTGTGCAGAGCACTGTACTAAGCGCTTGGGGGAGTACAGTACAACAGTAAACAGACACAGTCCCTGTCCGTTACTCACATTAGTAGACTGCACTCTCCCCTTTGGTGATTTTTAAGGTTGGCTTTGGGTTGGCAGGAGACCTTCCTGAAGAAGGAGAGAGAGATGGAAAGAAAACCCCAGGGAAGCAGCATGGCCTAATGAAAAGTGCCGAGGCCTGGGAGTCAAGAGTCCCAGGTTCTAATCCTCGTTCTACCACTTGCTTGCCTACTGTGTGACCTTAGGCAAGTCACCTAATTTCTCCGAGCCTCCGTTTTCTCATCCGTAAAATGGGAGAGGGGGGAGTTCAATACCTGTTCTCTCGTCTACTCAGACTGTGAGTCTCGTGTGGGGCAGGGACTGTGCTCAATCTGATTATCTGGTATCTGCCCAAGTGTTTAGTATACATTCATTCATTAGTATTTATTGAGCGTTTACTAGGCGCAGAGCACTGTACCAAGCGCTTGGAATGTACAATTCTGCAACAGATAGAGACGATCCCTGCCCAATGATGGGCTTACATTCTGATCGGGGGAGAACAGTGCTTGGCACATAGTAAACACTTAACAAATGCCACAATTATTACGTATTATCACTATTATTATTATTACTAGGTATATTCGAATCTTGCCTTTTCTAACTTTAAGATCCCCAACTTGGTTATTGCAGTGCATTCTTGATAATAATAATAATGGTATTTTTTAAGTTCTTACTATGTGCCAGGCACTGAGTGAGCAAGCGCCTAGTTCAGTGCTCTGCACAACGTAAGCACTCAATAAATACGATTGGATGAAAACGCTTGGGGAGATTGTAGTAAATCAGGTTGGACACAGTCCCTATCCCAGGTGGGGCTCACAGTCTCAATCCCCATTTTTCAGATGAGATAATTGAGACACATAGAAGTGACTTGCCCAAAGCCACACAGCAGGCAAGCGGGGGAGCCAGGATTATCATTATTGTTACGCGCTTACTATGTGCCAAGCACCGTTCTAAGCCCTGGGGTAGATACAAGGTAATCAGGTTGTCCCACGTAGGGCTCACAGTCTTAATCCCCGTTTTACGGATGAGGTCGCTGAGGCGTGGAGAAATTAAGTGACTTGCTCAAGGTCAAACAGCAGGTAAGTGGCAGAGCCGGGATTAGAACCCGTGACCTTCTGACTCCCGGGCCTGTGCTCTCTCCACTAAGCCATGCTGCTACCTGTCCGTTTAAACCGGACCCTCTCTAGGTTTTAGATGGGGTTCTGACTGGTTAGAAAGTCCAGCCCACTCACTGACTGGTGTCCGTAAAGACCGTTTTCAAAACGGACGCGCCGGGCCTCGGCTCAGGGGGAGTTTCCGTCCCTCCACCCCCGTCCGTGATGGTCACCCAACTCTCCAACCCACTTCACGTTGAACTCCGTGTTAATGGTGTGAATGGCTCTCTGAATCATCACGGCGTTGCCGGATTTCGCTCCTGAGAGCTGCAACACGGGCATCAGAATCAATTGCAACACTTCCTTCCTGGTAAGGAGCCATCCAGACGGAGCCAGCTTCAGCAGACCTCTGCCCGACCATAAAATCGAATAGCAGAACTTTAGCATTCAGGTGCCCCACAGCCCGAGCTTCCTCAAGCTGTACTTTACCCGCTCTCCGCCCAGCGGCCTGGAAGTCGTCCGTCTGGGGAAGAGGCGGCGGAAATCAGCGGAGCCCGCCGGGGGCAAAGAACAGCCCGTGGTCAGCATGTCATTCATTCCGACTACACCCCTGCTCCCAGGATACAGTGTGTTCCTCGGCGTCCAGGTTGTTAATCGGATTTTTATGGGCTTTCCGGCGTGTCCTCCTCCTCCTCCTCCTAAGACACGTATGGGCAGGACGTCTCTCGAGCAGCCCCCCTGGCCTTGGGGTGCCCGAGTCGGCCGACGTACGCCCCATCTGGGAAAGGGTGGGTCGTGTGGCCGTCGCCCTGGAACTGCCTGGCCTGCGTTCTCTTGGAACAGCGTACCCCCTGTTTATTATAATGGTATAAGAGAAGCAGCATGGCTTAGCGGAAAGAGCCCGGGCTTGGGAGTCAGAGGTCATGGGTTCTAATCCCGGCTCTGCCGCTTGTCAGCTGTATGACTTTGGGCAAGTCACTTAACTTCTCTGGGCCTCAGTGACCTCATCTGGAAAATGGGGATTAAGACTGTGAGCTCCCCGTGGGACAACCTGATTACCCTGTATCAACCCCAGCTCTTAGAACGGTGCTTAACAAATACCATAATTATTATTTAAGCGCTTACTACGGGCCAGACACTGGGGTGGATACAGGCAAATCGGGTCGGACACAAATCCATGTCCTACGTGGGGCTCACAGTCTCGATCCTCATTACACAGAGGAGGAAACTGAGGTCCAGAGAAGCAAAGTGACTTGCTCAAGGTCACACAGCAGACATGTGGCGGAGCTGGGATTAGAACTCATGACCCATTAGACTCCCAGGCCCGTGCTCTATGCACATCACGCCGCTTCTCAGTCGTGCCAGTACATATGTCCCGGTGGGCCTGCTACCCAGCCCTGCGAGTCTTCGTCGTTTGCCTCCGGAGTCGCCCTGCCGGGGAGCGGGGAAGGAAGGCTTGAGCCTGCCCTGACCTATTTTGCAACTGGATTCTCCCCTCCGGCTGGGGCCTGGGTCCCGCCCGGGATTAAGGCGGCAGAGGGTTCCTTTCCAGAGCAAGCTCTGCCCTCCCGTGTTCCCCTGCAGTGGGAGCAGCGGAAGAAGCAGCCTGGCCTAGTAGATAGAGCCAAAACGTCATGGGTTCTAATCCTGGCTCTGCCACTTCTCTGCTGTGTGACCCTGGGCAAGTCACTTCACTTCTCTGGGCCTCAGTTCCCTCATCTGCAAAATGGGGATTAAGACTGTGAGCCCCATGTGGGGCAGGGACTGTGTCCAACCTGATTAGCTTGTATCTACCCCTGCACTTAGAACAGTACTTGGCACATAGTAAGCACTTAACAAATACTATGATGATGATTAGCAGATTATCCCAACTCAGGACAGCGAGAGGCTTGGGAACTTCTAGTCCTGGGAAACTGCGGGATGGGAGTCCCCTCCACCATCAGAAAAGGAAAGCTGTAAAATCTTCGGCTTGGATGTCACTGAGCCCCGGCCAAAACGGAAGCAATCGATCAATGGTATTTATGCAGCACTTGCTGGGTGCAGAGCACTGTCCTAAATGCTTGGGCGAGGGCAGTAACTACAGAGTTTGTAGGTACGGTCCCTGCCCACAACGAAGCAGTGTGGCTCAGTGATAGAGCACGGGCCCGGAGGTCAGAAGGACCTGGCTTCAATCCCAGCTCTTCCCCGCGTCTGCTGTGTGACCTTGAGCAAGTCATTTCACTTCTGTGGACCTCAGTGACCTCATCTGTACAATGGGGATTAAGCCTGTGAGCCCCACGTGGGACAGGGACTGTGTCCAACCCAGTTAATTTCTACCTACCCTGGCATTTAGAGCAGCGCTGGGCACATAGTAAGTGTTCAACAAGTACCGTAATTATTATTACGGTGATTATAATAGTAATAATCATAATAATGATGAGCTTACAGTCTAGACAGGGAGTCAGGCATTAATAAAAATAATTCCTAACTTCGGCACGATCTTCTGAGGGGAGGGGAGATGCTCTCTGGAGCTTCGCTGAAGTCTCTGGCTTCAGGAGGAGGAGGCCTAGTGGAAAGAGCACAGGCTTGGGAGTCAGAAAGACCTGGGTTCTAATCCTAGCTCTGCTACTTGTCTCCTGTGTGACCTTGGGCAAGCCATTTCACTTCTCTGGGCCTCGGCTACTTCATCTGTAAAATGGGGATTAAGACCGGGCGCCACATTTGGGACCTGGACTGGGTCCATCCAGATTAGCTTGTATCTCCCCCAGTGCTTCGATCGGTGCCTGGCACATAGTAAATGCTTAAAAAATGTCATTAAAAAAAAAGGTAATAGAACAGAGCTGGCAGGAATCGGCAGGTGACATAAGCTCCGTCGAAGCTTTACTGGTGACTGGGTCAAGACGACTTGGTTAATCGATCTTCCCTGGGATGGACCCGGCAGGGACAATTCCAGGAGTAGAGAGGGAGCTTGGCGTGGCCCGGAGCCGAGGGAAAGGACTGTTTGACATTCCGTTCTAATAATGTTGGTATTTGTATTTGCTAAGCGCTTACTATGTGCAGAGCACTGTTCTAAGCGCTGGGGTAGATACAGGGTAATCAGGTTGTCCCACGTGAGGCTCACAGTTAATCCCCATGGTACAGATGAGGTAACTGAGGCACCGAGAAGTTAAGTGACTTGTCCAAAGTCACACAGCTGACAGGTGGCGGAGCCGGGATTAGAACCCATGACCCCTGACTCCTAAGCCCATGCTCTTTCCACCGAGCCACGCTGCTTCTCCGTTCTCCCCGTCTAGACTTCCACCTCGGTGTGGGCAGGGAATATATCTGTTACATCGTTGTGCCGTACTCTCCCAAGCGCTTAGTACAGTGCCCTGCACACAATCAGTGCTTAATTAATACAACGGATGGATTGATTTCTAATTGTTAACAAGGAGCGGGTGCAGTGGCTAAGTGCCGCCTCTCCCTCCCACACGGCCATCATCGTCATTCAAAGCGTCGAGTGCGCCAGTCAGACTGCCGGTCGTATTTATTGAGCGCTTACTGTGTGCAGAGCACTGTACTAAGCGCTTGGGAGAAAGCAGCCTCCAACCCCTCAGCTCAAAAAATCGGCACTAGTAAAACAAAAACAGGCCTAAGGGAAATTGTGCTCATCACCTTCCCCGTTGCGTTTTACTAGGGACCCTGATTTGACTGCAGGGAAATGCTGGGCTTTCCTACAAAGCCATGCTGACGACGGCGGGGAGCGGAATAAATATTGATTAGCCCTAACGGGAAATATGGCAAGAGTCACTGCCGGTACAGAAGGCCAGAGAGAACTGTGCTGGTCTCGATTTGCAACCGGGCATAGTGGGCACGGGCCTGGGAGTCCTAAGGTCTTGGGTTCTAATCCCGGCTCTGCCGTTTGTCTGCTGTGTGACCTAGGGCGAGTCACTTCACTTCTCTGTGCCTCAGTTACCTCATCTGGAAAATGAGGATTGAGACTGTGAGCCCCACGTGGGACAGGGACTGTGCCCAACCCGATTTGCTTGTATCCACCCCAGCACTTAGAACAGAGCTTAGATGCTGCTTAGAGAAGCAGCACGGCTCAGTGGAAAGAGCACGGGCTCAGGAGTCAGAGGGACCTGGGTTCTAATCCCAGCTCCGCCTCTTGTCAGTTGGGTGACTTTGGGCAAGTTGCTTCACTTTTCTGGGCCTCAGTTACCTCATCTGCAAAATGGGGACAAGACTGTGAGCCCCACGTGGGACAACCTGATTAGCTTGTATCCCCCCAGCACTTAGAACAGTGCTTAGCACATAGTAAGCGCTTAGCAAATACCATCATTATTATTATTATTATTATTATTACAGTACCTGGCACCTAGTAAGCATTTAACAAATATTGCAATTATTATTTTTATGAGACAGCATGGTCTAGTGGATAGAGCACAGGCCTGAGAGTCAGATGGACCTGGGTTCTGATCCCGGCTCCACCACTTGTCTGCAAAAGTGACCTTGGGCGAGTCACTTCACTTCTCTGTGCCTCAGTTACCTCATCTGTAAAATGGGAAATAAGGCTGTGAGCCCTATGTGGGATGGGGACAGTGCCAAATCCAATTATCTTTTCTCTACCTCAGTGCTTAGTACAGTGCCGGGAACTTAACAGATACCACAATTATTATCATTATCATTATTTTCTGAGATATCTGCAAGGCTACAGGCCGCCAATCTCCCGGCCTCTCAACACGGTCCCCCTCCCAAGATAGTCAGTCAGTTGAACTTATTGAGACATTACTGGGTGCAGAGTACAATATAACAGACACATTCCCTGCCCACAACGAACTTCCAGTCTAGAGGTCGCTCAGTTAAAAAGGAGGGTGGGGAGGCTGTGCTAATTCACGCTTTACAAGTCAACCTGAAATGATGACAGTTGTGACCGGTGCGGAGATGGTTTGCCGCCGGGATGTTTGAGAGTGAGATGCAGGTTGAATCGAGCCCGGGACAGGCAGTTCACAGGCTCAAAGAGTAACGTAGAAGCCCTGCTGTTTTCTGGGGCCCTCACCTCTGGCAAGGCGGCATTGTAGCCAAGGTATGACATATGCCTTGGCGGGCAGTAGCAGAGGAGATTTGGGGTGAGGGCAGGCCTGTAAGGGCCTGCTGACTGGGACGAAATGGTTCTGTGCGCAGAGGGTACGCAAACACGCCCCGAAGCATGCCTCAGGCCTCCAGGCTGTGAGCTACGCGAGGGGTTGGGCTGGAGGTAAGCGGGCAATGGTTGCGGGGGTGGATTTTGAGTAGGGGAGGGCAGGGGGCAGAGGGGCGGCGTTCCAGTTCGGAAGACCACGTGTACCTACCGGAGTAATGTGTGTGTGTGTGTCTGTATATAACACAACCCTGTAGACTAGGGCATGTCGGGGCCCTGAATGTTCCTGCAGGAGGGGCGGGATTGTGGGGATGGGAGGGTGCCTCGCTGTGGCATTAAGGTGCGTTTCGTAAGAACTGCAGGTAAATCCTAAACCAGCCGAAGGGCTTAAGGTAAACAGAGTCACCAAGGAACCCTGAAGCTTGTTCAGAGGTGCACAGAGGTATGAAATAACAGTCGCCCAGGTGACGTTCCCAAGCACCAGTTTGCCTTCCCTGGTGCTGAAATGTCTGTCGGTCCGTCAGTCAGTCATATTTATTGAGTGTTACTGTGTACAGAGCACCGGGCTAAGTGTTTGACAGAGTACAGTACGACAATAAACAGACACATTCCCTACCCACGTCGAGCTGCTGCGCTGGCCAAATATTTTGGCCACCATTGCCAGGGATTTATTATTCTGGGAGGGTGTAAAGTTCACCAGCTGATAATAATAATAATAATAATCGTGGTATATCTTAACGTTTTCCGTATGCCAAGCACTATTCTCAGCACTGGGTAGATACAAGATCATCAGGTCCCACATGGGACTCACAGGCTCAGCAGGAGGGAGAACACGTTTTGAATCCCCATTTTGCATACGAGGGAACTGAGGCCCAGCAAAGTGAAGCGACTTGCCCGAGGTCACACAGCCGGTTAGTGGCATAGCCGAGATTAGAACACAGGTCCACCGACTCCCACGCCTGTGCTCTTTCCACTAGACCACACTGCCTCTCTAAACTAAGTAACAGAGAGGCCCGATACCACAGATCACGGGACAGTTCAGTGGAAGGTTCAGTGAAAGGTTTTGTGTAGAAACCTTCCCCTACCCTTTCCACAGCAGCAACTTTGGTCCGGGGTTCTAATTTCCTCTTGGGCTCCTCCCGGCCACCATTTTGGAAGCATGGCCCACTCACAACTCATGGTTCAGGCAACACATACTTGCTGTCATCACTCACCCTCGCCCCCACTTGCCTATCCCCTTTCCAGTGGGAATCCCCACCTCCGGCTTTGATTTCCTAAGGCTCCATTTCCCCAGGCCCACGTCTCCCTTGCCGATGATTTTTCCACACAGAAAATGGGGGTGGGGAGACCCTTCTGGTCACCAGCCCCGGATACTGACTGAACTCACCTTACTGGAGTGGCCTTGTCAGTCAGTCAGTTGTATTTATTGAGGATTTACTGTGTGCAGAGCACTGTACTAAGCATTCATTACAAAAATAAACAGATACAACCCTTGCCCACAACAAGCTTACGGTCTAGAGAAGGAGAGAGACATTAATACAAATAAATAAATTACACATATGGGCGTAAGTGCTGTGGGCCTGGGAGGGGGGATGAATAAAGGGAACAAGTCAGGGTGAGGCAGAAAGGAGTGGAAGAAGAGGAATGGAGGGCTTAAGGAAGGCCTCTTGGAGGAGATATGCCATCAGTAAGGCCTTGAAGAGGGGGAGAGTAATTGTCTGTTGGATATGAAGAGGGAGGGCGTTCCAAGCCAGAGGCGGGACGTGGGTGAGAAGTCGGCGGCGAGATAGACGAGATTGAGGTTCAGTGAGAAGGTTAGCATTAGAGGAGCAAAGTGTGTGGGCTGGGTTATAGTAGGAGAGTGGTCAGGTGAGGTAGGAAAAGGCCAAGGTGATTGTGTACGTCAAAGCCAATGGTGAGGGGTTTCTGTTTGAGGCAGTGGTGGGTGGGCAACCACTGGAAGTTCCTGAGGAGTGAGGAAACTTGGCCTTCCCTCTGGAATTTCCGCTCTCTCGTGCCCCTCTGCACAGCCACGTTTGTTGGCTTTAAAGCATAATGCCAGCACGCGGGGTGGCCGCGTGACTAGTTGCCGAAGCAGTTAACAGCCCACCCACCTGCAGGGTGCGGGGTAACAGTCCAGCGAACAATAGGTTGGCCAAGTCCGGACAGGGAGGACAAGAGCGACGTCGATGGCCGATCAAACTGATCAGCTGTAGGGCGGGGAAGAGAAGCATTTGGAATTTGACCTTCCAGTATTATTAAGACCTTTGACAGACCCCCGAACTAGGTCAAAGATGAAAAACCTTTTCCCCTCGGTCAGCATGGTGCAACCCGGCTAGAATATATACAGACTCGGAGAGAGCCAACCCCTCGGAAGAAAACCCCCAGCAGGCAGAGGACCCAACCGGGGCTCACGGGGCCCTCCGCTCCGGACCCACCCGTCCGTCCTCACCCCGAATCCCAAGCCGTCCCGGTCACGCCTCAGGTGAGGAGGTGCCGGGTTCAGCCGCTCCCGGCTTGGCTCCGGGCCCACACCTCCTCTCAGTCAGTCAGTCGCATTTACTGAGCGCTTACCGTGTGCGGAGCGCTGTACTATGCGCTTGGGGGAATACAATACAGCAAGAGACACATTCCCTGCCCGCGACGAGCTTATAATCTAGAGGGGGAGCTGCCCAAGCCGGGTTCGGGATCTAACGTGCACTCTGGGCCCTTCCCCCGCAGGTGATCGCCGTGGTCATGGACATGTTCACGGACGTGGACATCTTCAAGGACCTGCTGGACGCCGGCTTCAAGAGGAAAGTGGCAGTGTACATCATCGTGGACGAGGCCAACGTGAAGTACTTCCTGCAGATGTGCGAGAGGACGCAGATGCACCTGGGTCACCTGAAGGTGAGTCTGCAGCAAGAGCTAGGGCCTGGGAGTCAGAGGACCGGCGTTCTAATCCCAGCTCCGCTGCTTGTCTGCTGTGTGACCTTGGGCAAGTCACTTTTCTGAGCCTCGGTTACCTCATCTGTAAAATGGGGATTAAAACTGTGAGCCCCATGTGGGTCAGGAGCTGTGTCCAACCTGATTGTCTTGTACCTACCCCGGTGCTTAGAACAGTGCCTGGCACGTAGTAAGCGCTTAATACCATAATGGATAATTATAACCCACTGGGGAAGGGGGTGGCCTCTATCTCTGGGAAGCTGCGTGGCTCAGTGGAAAGAGCCTGGGCTTCGGAGTCAGAGGTCATGAGTTCGACTCCCGGCTCTGCCACTTGTCAGCTGTGTGACTGTGGGCAAGTCACTTCGCTTCTCAGTGCCTCAGTTCCCTCATCTGGAAAATGGGGATTAACTGTGAGCCTCACGTGGGACAACCTGATTACCCTGTATCTACCCCAGCGCTTAGAACAGTGCTCTGCACATAGTAAGCGCTTAACAAATACCAACATCATTATTATTATCTCTGCAGGGCCTCCTGCTCCTTTGTAGCCTGGGGTGAGCAGAGCAGGAAGGAACCTTGCCCGAGGGAGGCAGAGTCGAAGGAATCTGTCCTGGTGCAGTGCGTGCTCACCCTTCCCCCGCCAACAGTCACCTCAAACTGAGAAGCACTGTGGCCTAGTGGATAGAGCACAGGCCTGGGAGTCGGAAGGACCTGGGTTCTAATCTTGGTTCTACCACTTGTCTGCTCTGTGACCTTGGCCAAGGCAAGCGTGGCTAGGTGGAAAGAGCCCGGGCTTGGGAGTCAGAGGTCGTGGGTTCTAATCCCGACTCCGCCACTTGTCTGCTGTGTGACCTTGGGCAAGTCACTTAACTTCTCCGGGCCTGAGTTACCTCATCTGTAAAAATAGGGATTAAAAAATGTGAGCCCCAAGTGGGACAATCTGATTACCCTGTATCTACCCCGGCGCTTAGAACAGTGCCCTGCACATAGTAAGCGCTTAACAAATACCATAATTATTATTATTATTATTTAACTTCTCTCTGCCGCAATGACCTCATCACTCAATCAATCAATCGTATTTATCGAGCGCGTATTATGTGCAGAGCAGTGTACAAAGCGCTGTGGGGAGCACAATACAACAGAATTAACAGACGTGCCCTGCCCACAATGAGTTTACAGTCTAGATGGGGAGACAGACATCTGAAAGATTTGGATTAAGACTGTGAGGCCCATGTGGGACAAGAACCGTGTCCGGCCTGATTAACTTGTATCTATCCCAGGGATCGACACGTAGTAAGCGCTTAACAAATACCATTTAAAAAAAAAAAAAGCGGGTCGGACCTTCTCCGGCCCATCAAGGCCCGAGGGACGCCAGTGCTCAAAGTGATTTAGACTCGCCAGGCCAGAGGGATGTAAGGACTAGAATGAAAGAAGATTTTAAAAAGGAGAGACTCCCAAATCACTGCCTGCTTTACAAGCTCCCCAGCTCTCGGCACCTATAATTTACGGGCTTTTTTCAAGAGGGATCTTTCTTTCTTTTTTCTCCAAAGTCTGAGTCCTTTCAAGTGGGAAAGTGCAGGCCGTATGTGTGTTGCCTCTGAGTTGGCAAATTCTCCCCCTTGCCCATAGGGAGAGCCTGGTGAGCGGCCTGAATTAATTAATTCATTCATTCGATCATATTTATTGAGTGCGTACTGTGGGAGAGCTAAGCGCTTGGGAGAGTACAACATAATAAAGACACATTTCCGGCCCACGACAGGCTTACAGTCTAGAAGCTGCAGCATCCTGGCCTGTGTTAGGTAACTAAGGTCTTCGAAGGGACGATTCTTAAGCTGGGAACTCTAACCGGCTGCCACTCAGGGCTGCCCGGGGGGTTCCCCTTTGGTGGATTGGCCATCGGCAATCACCGTTAGTGGAAGCCGGAATAAAATCGGGCCACCGGGTCCAGGAAGCTTAGCAGGTAGACCGTAAGCTCTCTGTGGGCAGGCATCACGCCCACCAATTCTATTAGACGTAAACTGGGAGCCCCTTGTGGGACAGGGACTGTGTCCTGATTACCTTTTTTCTACCCTAGTGCTCAGAGCAGTGCTTGACACCTAATAATAATAATAATAATAATAATAGTATTTGTAGTAGTAAGCCCTTAGTAAGCACTTAAGTACCATAATAATATTGTATTTTACGACATTGTACGCGTTCTGGAAGCTGCGTGGCATAGTGGATAGAGCACCGGCTTGGGAGTCGGAAAGTCATGGGTTCCAATCCGAGCTCCACCACTTGTCTGCTGGGTGGCCTTGGGCAGGTCATTTCACTTCTCTGGACCCCAGTTACCTCATCTGTAAAATGGGGATTGAGACTATGAGCTCCCGTGGAACGGGGACTGTTCCAACCCAATTGGCTTGTATCCACCCTAACACTTAGTACAGTGCCTGGCATATAGTAAGCGCTTAACAAATACCACAATTATTATTGTATGACAGAAGCAGATAGTAAGTCCTTAACAAGTGCTTGGCACGTAGTAAGAGCTTAATAAATACCATAATTACTATTGTTACTAAATACTTTCCCAAGTGCTTAGTATGGTGCTCTGCACGTAATTAACCAAATAAATACCACTGATTGATTGAAAGGGGTTAAGGAGCAGAGATCCTCCTGTTCTCCCTCTCTCAACCCAGGAGTCCCATGTGGGACCAGCGCTTAGTACAGTGCTCTGCATAAAGTAAGTATTCAGATAAATACTATTGATTTATTAATAGGAACCAGGTCCAATCTAACGATCGTGTTTTTATCCCAAGCCCCGTGCCTAACCCATAGTAAGTGGTCAATATTGCTATCGTCGTCCTTTTTAGATTGTAAGCAGGGAATGTGTCTGTTATATGGTACTCTCCCGAGTGCTTAGTACAAGGCTCTGCACCCGAGAAGCCCTCAATAAATACGATCAACTGACTGAACAGGTGATTGCCTCTCCCCTCCCAGTCCCCCTTACACCCCCAGGAGGAAAATCTGGGTCTCACCAGGGAAAGGAGATGGCCATCAAGTAACAGTGCCGTCCTCTCCAGTGCTGCCTCCCTGCCACCAGGCCAGAGGAGAGGAGAGTGCCACCTAATAAGAAACACTCATTAATGAATCCACCCCCAGCGCCCCTTTCAAAGGAGACTGCTCAGTGCCTACATTACAGATGAATCGATCAATTGATCAATCGGAGCTACTCCCTGATGCTTACTTTGGGCAGAACACTATACAAGGCACTTAGGAGAGTACACTACAGTAGAGTTGGCGGGCACGTTCCCTGCCCACAATAAGCTTACTGTCGAGAGGACTCTAGATTGTAAACTCGTTACGGGCAGGGATTTTCCCAAGCGCTTAGTAGAGTGAGCTGCACACAGTAAGCGCTCAAATACCACTGACCGATGGATTGAGAGGAGCTTACAATCAAAGGGGAGAGCCACGGGTTTCGCTTTAGGTTTATGTATTTATTTGTGAGCAGCAGCATGGCCTAGTGGAAAGAGCACGGGTCTGGGAATCAGAGGACCTGGATTCTAATCCTGGCCCTGCCACTTGTCTGTTGTGGGATCTTGGGCAAATCACTTCACTTCTCTGGGCCTCAGTCCCCTCAACTGCAGAATGGGGATTCAGTGCCTGTTCTCCCTATTTAGAATGTGAGCCCCGTGTAGGGCCCGATGATCTTGTATCTACCCCTGCGCTTAGAACAGTGTTTGGCACATAGTAAGCACATAACAAATACCACAGTTATTCATCTCTGTGCCTCAACTTCCTCGTCTGTAAAATGAAGATTAAATCATATTCCCTCTCACTTAGACTGTGAACCGCTTGTGAAACAGGGACTGTATCCCAGGTGATTATCTTTTATTGTACCCCAGTGTTTGGTACAGAGCTTGGCACATAGTAGCCACTTAAAAAATACCCTGATTGTTTATTTTACCCTGTCCAATGGATCTGGCCTCCACCTATCCCACCCAACTGATTTTTCAGTTCCCTTCCCTCGAGGCTAGCAAAGAACAGCTGTCTGGAAGGATACTGGCTCGGCCTCTAACCTCCTTGCAACCCCACTGCCTCATCTTTCCTCGCTTCAAAACTGTCCACCTCACAGGGAAGAAAAGAGCTCATCGTGGGCAGGGAACATATCTACCAACTCTGTCATAATGGGCTCTCCCAAGCACTTAGTCCAGTGGTCTGCGCACTGTACGCAGTCAATAAATACCATTGTTGGATGGATTGATTAGAGGGCAGCATTGGATGTAGACATGAAAACAAAAGATTGGTGCCACAGAAACCTAAGTTGGTGCCAATGCAGCCACACTGGCCCCGAAGTGGATTCTTCCAGGCTTCGTCTCATTATGACTCTTCCTTCAACAGTCACCCTAGTCACCTGGCCCGTGACTTTAACTTGTCCCTGAAACTCTGTGAAGACTCCTGAGAGCATTTGCATCTGTTTGAAGAAGATGCTTCGAAAGCGAAGGGAAAATTAGGACAGAGACTCCATTGGCCCCGAGGTAGCACTTGGAGGGCTCTGGAGGGAATTTTCCTTAGGTTCTGCCACCCATGAGCAAGTAAGCTCCTTCTTTTATGGCAGTCAGGTGCCCCGTGAAAGCCCCAGATTTCTGCCATCTCCAAAGTTTCCCCACATATCAGTAGACATTGTCTACCTAAACACCCACATGATGACACTTCATTGGAAGCTGATCATGAATCAACTTGGCAATATATACCATGTGCTTCTTCATTCCTACCCACGCCACCCAAAAATTATTCTCCTATGACCTCTACCCTTGAAATAATAATAATAATAGCTGTGGTATTTGTTTAAGAGCCTCATATGTGCCCAAAACAGTGCTAAGCAACATAGCCTAATGGGTAGGGCACAGGCCTGGGAGTCAGAGGGACCTGGGTTCTAATCCCGGCTCTGCCTCTTGTCAGTTGGGTGACTTTGGGCAAGTTGCTTCACTTTTCTGGACCTCAGCTACCTCATCTGTAAAATGGGGATTAAGACTGTGAACCCCATGTGACACGGACAGTGTCCAACCTGATTAGCTTCTGTCTACCTCAGTCTTAGAACAGTGCCTGCCGCATAGTAAGTGCTTAACACAGTCCATAAAAAAGCCAAACGCTTGGGTAGAAAGAGTACAATCAGATCAGATACCATCCCTTTCCCACTTAAGGCTCACAGTCTAAGTAGGAGGGAGAGCAGGTACCAAACCCCCTTTTACAGATGAGGAAACTGAGGCACAGAGAAGCTAAGTGATTCACCCATGGTCACACAACAGGCAAGCCAGGGCTGACGGGATTAGTACCCAGATCCTCTGACACCCGGCGCTGTGCTCTTCCGACCAGTCCATGGCGTTCCCCTGCCGCCGGAAGCCGTCGATGGCCAAAATGGCCGATGGCTCCACTCCCCCTCCTCATCCCAGATAACTCCTCTTACTGTTTCCTGCCCTGCCTCTGACCCACCCTCCTGCCCAGCCTCCGCAAGGTGTTAGCTGCTTCTGCCTCACTCTGCAAGTTACCCTGCCCTCAACACCCAACGTCATCTGGGCGTCTTGGGTTATCTTGTGTTCCTCAGCAGCTCCGTCCCTCCCTCTCTCCCTGTGCTTCCCTCCTTCCCTCCAGGCCACACGGGCCGAGGCTTGTTGGAGGTTTTCCTTACAGCTTCCTCTCTTGGCACCCTCCCTCCCGCTCCCCGGCCTCGCCCGTCGCCACCCGGGAGTTTCCAGTCTCTTGAAGGGTGCCAGCCTGCTGTATTCATTCCTTCCCTCCCCGCGAAGCGTGCTGTGGTTTCCCCACACTGGGGGAAACCGGTCCCAGTCAAGGGACTTAGGTCAGCCATGGCCTCCCCGAGGACCGAGGGGCCTCCAACCCTAAGGGTGACCCGGGGGCGGGACGGATGTCCGGCAAACCAAGGACGCAGGCCTGTGCTTTTCCACCGAAACCAGGCTGAGGCCACTATTTTTGCCAAGTCCGACCTTCTCACTAAGTCTGGCAGGGACTGGATTATCAGCAGATGACCGAGGAGGCCTTCCTTGTCTCAACCCTCATTTCCTTTTCTCCCACTCCCTTCTGTGTCATCCTGATTTGCTCCCTTTA
This sequence comes from Ornithorhynchus anatinus, assembly GCF_004115215.2. NCBI lineage: Eukaryota > Metazoa > Chordata > Mammalia > Monotremata > Ornithorhynchidae > Ornithorhynchus > Ornithorhynchus anatinus. The sequence goes on along the minus strand of NC_041729.1, from coordinate 25,027,948 downwards.
TTCACACACCCCTCAGCCCCACGGCACTTACGTACGTATCCGTAATTTATTTATTTATATTAATGTCTGTCTCCCCCTCCAGACCATAAGCTCACTGAAGGGAGGAAATGTGTCTATTATATTGTTATATTGTACTCTTCCAAGTGCTTAGTACAGTGCTCTGCACCCAGTAAGCGCTCATTCAATACCATTAATTGATTGCCTGATAGAGGCTCGGCCTCTTGCTGGTCACCGGACCCTTTCTGGGCCCACTCTGAGCCAAGCAGTGAAACCTTCAGTGCTCTGTCCACAAGGTTGCAGCCTGCTCTGTTTTTAGAACAGTGCTCAGCATAAAGTAAGCGCTTAACAAGTACCATCATCCTTTAGCAGACTATTTCTCTGTACAACTTATTTAAGACCATTACACCTGTACTCAAGAATAATCCTTTCTCTGAGTACACGAGTGAGAGGGTGTGTGAGTGAGAGAATCTTCTTTCCTCCCACTCCCTCAGTTATACACTTCTGAGATATGGGTTCAAAGTCTGTGATAATGGATGACTAGGAAGGAAGAGAGAAGACAAAAATCAAAAAATGATAACCTCCAGGAAGCACAGACTATGTTAAGCTCATCTCTAGATTGCAACCTTATTGTGGGCAGGGAATGTGTCTATCAACTCTGTGATATGTCACTCTCCCAATCACTTAGATAAGTACCTGTGGGACATTCAGTCCTCCTGTAACATAGAGGTTGGGTTCTTGAACTTTGCGTTGTGAGAAAATTGTGTTACAGCAACCGTTGATTGAATGAGAATTAATGGGTTAGGGGGTTGATGGTTCAAAGATAACCATAACTGACACTTTTTTAAAAACCAATTCCTGTATGATTATGACCAGTACCAGTAGAATGTTTTACACCAGTGCCACTCATTGCTATTTCACTGTTTTCACCGGTGTAAAGATAAAAAAAACACAGAGTACTTACTGCAAGTTCCAGATAGTACGGCTAAGGTAGCAAAGTCCTGCCTTGACCAACAGAACACACATACACACCCATTCTTTCCTACCTCAAATAATGCTTACACCACTTCTGGAGTCCCCAGTACGAATTCATGTAATGGGAAGAACTGTCCTAATTCTTATATCCAAACTGGGAAATCAAAACCCAAATAATAAGCTCTTAGTACAGTGTTTTGCACACAGTAAGCGCTCAATAAATACAGTTGAATGAATAACAGAATTTACCGATTTGCAGTGTCTCTCCCTCTTCACTTTCTGGGAGAGTCTTAGCACCTTTCTCCAAGGCACCCGGTGCCTTTTGCAGACTCTCACAACAATGCCAGGAGGGAAGAGCCATTAATCCCAGGGGAAATTAAGGCACCTAGGTCAGTTTGGGGGTAAGGACCTGAGGCCTTAGCTCCCACTTGAGCCTCACTGGGCTGGTTCTGGGCCTTCATTCCTCCTGACCAAGTCATCTCCAACCAGTGTCTAACCCTAAATATGGGGTCATAATGGGTTCTGGCTGTAACTGTCCCTTCAGACCCTCTGTATCAATCAATCAATGGTATTTATTGAGCACTTACTAAGTGCAAAGCACTGTAACCACAGAATTAGCAGACTTATTCCCTGCCCATAACGAGTTTACAATCTAGAGGTCTGTATCTCCCAACATGATCCTGCTCTCTGGTCCTAGCAACACCCATGCTTTGGCTGCAGATCCTACTAAAGATTTCTGCTTCTGAGATCTTTTATGTTTTTCCTTCTTAGAGGGACCAAATGTGGCACCTTTCGAGCTGGTGACCTTTAAAATCGGCAACCACCCCTCTAACGAGTCTAAATGGGTCCGTGACCGAGACTCCGGTCCGGGAACCCATCCGTTTGGATTCTCATCCTTAACCGGACGCGACCCCATTTGGTGACTTTGGGGCAAATCACTGAGCCACAACATGCCTCCATTTCTGAAAATGAGCAGAATAATCCGCACTTCCCTTTTCATCCGACAAGGATGAGGTGAAAATTACATCTGCATCATGATTTCACCTCTGGGAAAAGTTCTCGAGAGGGAGTTACCTTCTTTGGCTTTTCCAGGGTTCGTGAATTTGGTTCTCAAACAAAAATAGCCAGGTACAGGTCCTGGAGAGAGGTTGGGCCGTCATATCTTTTGCATCTTACATTTTAACAAGATCCTGCGTTCTCCCCTCCCAGGTTCTGCCTTCCTTTAGAAGCCGCGTGTCCTAGTGGATAGAGCATGGGCCTGAGAGTCAGAAGAACTTGAGTTTTAATCCCAGCTCTGCCACTTGTCTGCTGTGTGGTCTTGGGCAAGTCATTTCATTTCTCTGTTACAGTCCTCTAGACTGTAAGCTCGTTTTGGGCAGCGAATGTGTCTATAATATGATACTCTCCCAAGCGCTTAGTACAGTACTCTTTACACAGTAAGTGCTCGATAAATACGACTGACTCAGTCCCAATCCCCATTTAACAGATGAATATTACCAAAGAAAGAAAAATGACCCCTTTGGCAGCAATGTAGGAGATGTTAGACCTAAAATATTTAATGTCTCCGTAGGAAATCACATATATTAGTATTGCAAAATACTAGCGTGGCTTAGTGGAAAGAGCATGGGCTTGGGAGATGTGGGTTCTAATCCCGGCTCCGCCACTTGTCTGCTCTGTGACCTTGGGTAAGCCACTTAACTTCTCTGTGCCTCAGTTACCTCATCTGTAAAATGGGGATTAAGACAGATGAGATAACTGTGAGCCCCACGAGGGACAGGGACTTGCCAACCCGATTTGCTTCCATCACCCCAGCACTCAGTGCTTGACAGATAGTAAGTGCTTAACAAATGCCACAATTATTATTATTATGGACACTCTCCAGACCCCCGAGAGCCAGGATCGGGGCACGTTGGGGCGATGGTTGAGTGGAAGGGCCAGAGCTTGGGGAAGCCCGTCTAAGGAGGCTTCCTTGAGGTCTCCTGCACCTCAGCTGTGCTGGCAACTAGCCAGCCCCCATTATTTTCGTCTCCTTTCCCTGGCAAGATCAACAAGCTGGAAAGTGTCCCAAAGGGGTTTTGCGGTAGACCAAGAAAAATAGGACTTTGTGTTTTACTTGCACTCTTTATCTCAGGAGCTCAAAGGCTCTGCAGACGTTACCTCATTAGCCCACACGGCAAACAGTTGGTCGGGAGGGGGCATACGGGGTTCTTCCTTCCCATCCTAAGGATGGGAGAAACTGAGGCTTCTTCCTGTGTCGGAAGGAGCCGGAAATAGAACCCAGCCCCCACCCCCAACCCCGACCACCGTCCTGATGCCCTCTCCCCCTAACCACATCCTGGTGCCCTCACTGCTTCGTGATACCAGCTCAGTATTCAGGAAGTTGACAGGCACCCGCTAGTAACAAAGAATTGTTTTGTGGTTGCTGCAGTGACAGCGTACACACGTTCAGGAGGGTTCTTCCAAGGTCTTCCTCTTTATTTCCACTTTCTGGCCCCTCTTTAGTTTTTTGTTTGGGTTTTTTTTATGGTATCTGTTAAGCACTTATACGTGCCAAGCACTGGACGAAGCTCTGGAGTAAATACAAGATAATCAGCTTGGACACAGTCCAGGTCCCACCAAGGACTCACAGTGTTAATCCCCATTTTACAAATGGGGTAACTGAGGCACAGAGAAGGGAAGTGACTTGCCCAAGGTGGCAAAGCCAGAATTAGAACCCAGGTCCTCTGATTCCCAAGCCAGTGCTGTTTTCCACCAGGCTTCGCTGCTTCTTATTATTTTTGCATGGCTGGTTCAAAGTCACCGATGCTGATTGCTGCAGGTTAAGGCCAACTTTCTCTTCCAGTCTTAAAAAGAAATGGGGGGTGAACAAAGCTGTGGGAACAAATTATCATCATTGTTGTTGTTATTGTTGTATTTGGTAAGTGCTTACTATGTATCAAGCACTGTTCTAAGCGCAGGGTAGATTCAAGATAATCAGGTCGGAGACAGTTCCTGCCCCACATGGGGCTCACAGTCCAAGTAGGAGGTAGAACAGGCATTGAATCTCTGTTTTACAGAGGAGGAAACTGAGTCCCAGAGAAGTTAAGTGACTTGCTCAAGGTCACACAGCAGGTAAGTAATGGATCCGGGACTAGAACTCTGACTCCCAAGCCGATGCTCTTTCCTGTAGGCCCCGCTCTTCTCGCTAGCAAGACCCCCAGCTGAGGAGAATCGCTCCTCGATCCGCCCGCATGCTGACGGTGCTGGTGTCTTCCCTGCCGTGACACGGTTCGGTTGAGCACCACTGTTTGTGGAGCAGTCGGCTGGTGGCGGAATGACTCAAGTTATTTGAAATGGTTATTGCGTGCTTGCAATCCGTCATCAAAACCTTTGTTGGCTGGCACTTTCTTCCCGGAAGAGATTATGTAAACGGGCTTGTCCGGTGCAGTGATCTTCCAGAGTGAGGACAGGGAAGAGTGAAATGCAGGACATCTCCCCTGGGCGTTTTGGGCTCTCAGAAAAGGCCAGTAAGGCACTGGATGAAGCCAGGCAGCCCGGAGCGGGAGGAGTAGGGAATGCAGAAAAACAAAGGTTTGGGTTTTGGGACCTTGTCTCCCCCTCTAGACTGAACATTTCTGCTAGTTCCATTGCATTGTACTCTCCCAAGTGCTTAGTTAAGTGCTCTGCACGAAGTAAGGACTCGATAAATACCGGTGATTAATTGTAAGCTCCTTGTGGGAAGGGAAAGTGCCTGCCAACTCTGTTATATTGTACTCAACCAAGCTCTGCTCACAGTAAGTGCTCAGTAGATACCATTGATTGATTAATCGATTGATCGAAGAGGGGCTAAGAGAACACCCCACTTCCTTTAACCCTCCCAAGCCGGGGCTAGGGTTTGCCAAAAATTAGACCCCAGTTGTCTCTTGGGCATGGTTCATCCTGCAGGGCATCTGAGGCTTCCTTTAGGCAATTTGTAAAGGGAGCAGACACTTAGCAGTCAATTTGACTTGAAAACCTTGATTGCTTAAAATCCTCATGAGAAACATCTCTTTCCCCTCAGAGGATTTTGATTACTCTGGTTTTCTCCACACCACTTGGCCCATAGTGAACATCCCCCTGCTTGAGAACTGAGGGTACACACGGAAAGGCTTCCTAGGTTGGAGTCCGAGCCCGTTGAGATCTTCATTCAGCTCTCCCGTCCTCAGTTTCTAGAGACGGCTCTGTTGGCCGCCTCGATCGAGACGAAAAGAATCGTACTTTTCCGTACAGTCATGGATCGGGATGGAATTCGGAGGAGAAATCCTGTTAAGGGCCAGGGTGAGGGAAATGCCCTCCAGCTTCCTGGGGCCTCCCCCCAGACTCGGGGTTTTCTGGAAATCATAGCAAGGGAGGAAAGTTAAGCACCTGAAGAAAACAGGGCCACAGTCAACTGGCGATTATTACCAATGGTCAGGGGCACTATTAATCTTCCAAAAATGTATTTTAGCTCCTTTTCTCTTCCTCCTTTATCATCATTATCGGTGGTATTTATGGTGGTATTATGCCCTTACTTAACTCTTAGGAGAGAACAGTAGAACAGAGTTGGCAGACACCTTCCTTGCCCACAGCGAGCTTAGCGTCCAACAAGCCTTTCACCCGAGGCCTCTAAATAAGCAGCAGAGCTGTCCCTGCGGAACAGCTGCTTATTCGTCAGCCTACGGTGGTCCAGGGCCAGGCATCATGTGGGAGAAGGAGGCCGAGAGGAGAAGCGGGAAGAGGCTGGCTACCCGTTGTCCACCTGGACATTCCGCCCCACCCCGGGCACACGAGTCCATTTTCTCTTTCCCCCGTGCTCGACAGCCCGGGAGCCTCTCCCGCCCATCATTTTTTTTTTCTTTCCAGAATCTGAGAGTCCGGAGTATCGGAGGAACTGAGTTCTTCACCCGCTCAGCTACCAAGTTCAAGGGAGCCCTGGCCCAGAAATTCATGTTTGTGGATGGAGACCGGGCGATGTGTGGCTCCTACAGGTGAGATCCCGGCCAGCGGAAATAGCAGCAGCAACAGAGCCTGCGATAGCTTCTCCGGGGCCACGGCCTACCTGCTTTCCTATCCCGTGTGACAAAGACCCCGGAGAGTACCTCTGAGGGTCAGGGTGTCTGGGAGGCAGACATAGAGAACTTCTCTCACGCCCAGTGCTGTCGCCGATTCTCCCCACCCTCACCACTTCTGGCTGTGGTCATTCCGGGCAACGCCCCTTAATCCACGCCCTGGTTATTCCAGTCTTGGGATGGGCTGCTGTGGACAGAGGCGACCGATTCCAGCTAATGATGCTGGGGTTCTGAGGGATGGTTTTCCGCCCGGCAGACTCACCTGCACCCTGGCTCTGAGCCTGAATGTTTCAGCCTGGTCTCTGGAACCCAAACAATGCTGTGCCTCGATCCTGCACTTTTTGAGGAGCTGGGAGCTGCTTCCTCACTCGAAACTAAATACCGCAGAGGGAGGAGGGGTGGCTGGCTCGATTATTCTCCCCATTTAGCAGATGGAGAAACGGAGGCACAGACTGAGCACGGGGCTCTTGGAACTCACATGACTCTCTGGGGGAAGAGCAGAAAGTAGGCCTTAGGCCTCCTGAATCCCCCACGTCGGCTCTACCCTGGTTGCTTTCCCGTCAAGCCGGGGAAATGGCTCCCAGAGAGTAGACCGCCTATTAGCGCAGTGTTGTGAGGGAATCGCAAATATCTATCAGCCCTCGTGGCTAATCCACCGGCCCACCCTCTTCCAAGAGGTAACAAGGAATAAGATAATACAGCTCCTTGCCGGGCACCAACCGTGACCTAGAGAAGAATGGTTATCTGCCGGAAGTTGCCAAACGGCTTCCTTCAGGTGAAACTACCCACCTAGACCCAGGCTAAGGGTCGGCAGAGCCCGAGTGCCAGCCTGAGGAAACCGTCCAACCCAACCCGTCTCCTTTCTGTCCTAGCTTCACCTGGTCGGCGGCCCGGACAGACAGGAACGTGATCTCGGTCCTCTCGGGCCAGGTGGTGGAGATGTTTGACAAGCAGTTTCAGGAGCTGTATCTCATGTCCCGTGGGGTCAGCCTGAAGTCCATCTCCATGGAGAAGGAGCCCGAGCCGGAGCCCATCATCCTGCCCAGCGTGGTCCCCCTGGCACCTTCCGGCACCGTGGCCAAGAAGCTCATCAACCCCAAGTACGCCTTAGTGAAGGCCAAGAGCGCGGACGAGCTGGCCAAGGCCGCCCCCTCCTCCTCCGAGAAGCAGGAGAACGGCCCCGCCAAGCGGCTCAACGACAAGGGCAAGGCGCTGCCCGGCAACCAGCTGGCGGGCGACCTCCTGGAGCCGCCGCCCCCAATCCACCCGGGGCTGCTTAACATGGAGCGCGCCAACATGTTCGACTACCTGCCCACGTGGGTGGAGCCGGACCCCGAGCCCGGCAGCGACATCCTGGGCTACATCAACATCGTCGACCCCAACGTGTGGAACCCGCAGCCCTCCCAGATGAACCGCATCAAGATCTGCGACTCCTCCCAGGCCGCCAACGCGCAGCACAGGCAGCAGCTGCTGCAGGACCGGGAGGCCCAGGCCCAGGCCCCGCCATCCCCCTCCCTGGAGGGGAGCGAGGCTCCTCCCGGCCCGCACAGCCCTTGCTCCTCGGGGAGGGACAAGGCCGGAGCGTCTGCCTCCCCCGCGGGGAGCTGCCCCCTGAGGGGCGGGGGGGTGGACCGCGGAGAGGAGGAGGAGGGAGAGGAGGAGGAAGACGCGGGGCTCAAGCCGCCAGTCCCCAAGCCCCGGACCGTCCACGTCTCGGACTTTATCAACCAGGGCAAGGCCCTAGACGGAGGCCGGTGCTCCCGGGCCGGGGCGACCTCCGGCCAAGTCCCCACCAACGGCCACCCCAAGCTCCGCCGGCAGCTGTCCCTGGCCCAGGAAGACGACGACCCCCCGGCCCCGGGGACCCCCAACGGACTCGACGGGGCGGCGGAGCTGGGGGAGGAGGTGGAGGAGGAGGAGAGGAGGAGAGACGGGGACGAAGAGGACGAAGAGGAGGAGGACGACGACTACGTGACCATCAGCGACCAGGACAGCTTCTCGGGCAGCTCCACCCACAGCCGTCCCCGGCGGTCGGCGGCGTCCTCGGTGTCGGACGAGTACTTCGAGGTGAGGGACCGCTTCTCCGGCCTGCGGAGGCGCCACTCGGATCACGTCCCCAATGGCGCGGGCCACGGGCAGCTGCACAGGAAGCTGAGCGACCCGCACCTGAGCCGGGGGACGTTGGGCAGCCCCCAGTGGATGCAGAGCTTGAGTGTAGAGGATGAGTTTGGCAGGAAGAGAAACTGCACCATTGAGGAAATTAAGCATGTGTTGGGCAGGGGACTCCCGCTCAACGGCAACGAGGCGTATTCTAGCCCAGCAGCCCAGGTAGGACGGCGTCTCTCCTCTCACGCGCTGGTTCGGTAGTCTGCCCCCCCGCCAGTCCCCACCCCAGACAGACTTCAACACGAGAAGCCGTCCCCTCGGCCCCGCCAGACCCCTGTCCACCCAGAGACGCCTAAAACCCTGAGCTTGGAGGCACTGGGAGTCAGAAGGACTTGGGTTCTAATCTCGGCTCCGCCACTTGTCTACTCTATGACCTCGGGCAAGTCATTTGAAGCAGCGTGGCGTGGTGGATAGACCACCGCGTGGATAGTGCTCTATCCACGGGCCTGGGAGTCAGAAGGTTGCAAGTTCTCCTTCCAGCTCTGCCACTTATCTGCTGGGTGACCGTGGGCGAGTCACTTTATTTCTCTGTGCCTCAGTTTTCTGATCTATAAAATGGAGATTAAGACTGTGAGCTCCATGTGGGAGAGGGATTGGGTCCAACCTTATCTGCTTGTATCCATCCCAGCGCTTAGTACAGTGTCTGGCACACAGTAAATGCTTAACAAATACCAGAATTATTATTATTATCATTATTGTTATTATCCTCTGGGGTTCAGCTACCTCATCTGTAAAATGGGGATTAAAACTGTGAACCCCCCGTGGGACAACCTGATTACCTTGTATCTACCTCAGCACTTAGAACAGTGCTTGACACAATAATAGCACTTAACAAATACCATCATTATCATCATCGTTTATATATCACTCTCTGCGGACTGGCCCAACTCGAGCTCTGTAAAGCCACAGCGCTTCAGTTATGTGTCCACTCTCGACTCTTCACAGGTCTTTTTATTCCCGAAGGTTAACAGCATTCAATCCTCTGTGCAGACAAAATAACTGAGGGACAAGGAGAAGGAGACCTAGCAGCCAGTCGTAGTGCTGAGATAATAATAATAAGCACTTACAGTGTGCCGGGCACTGTACTAAGCACTGGGATTGATACAGGCAAGTCGGTTTGAACACCGTCCCTGTCATTCATTCAATTGTATTTATTGAGCACTTATTGTGTGCAGAGAACTGTACTAAGCGCTTGGAAGATACAGTTCAGCAACAAAGAGAGACAGTCCCTGTCCACGTCGGTTCACGTGGGGCTCACAGTCTTAATCCTCATTTTTCAGATGAAGTAACTGAGGTGAAATGAAGTGACTTGCCCAAGGTCACACAAAAGACAAGTGGTGGAGCCTAGATTAGAACCCATGACCTTCTGGCTCCGAGACCTGTGCTCTATCCACTATGCCATTCTGCTTCTCAGTCCTGCTAGTGAGTCTCTCCATTGGCTAAGCTTCTGCTGCAGGTCTTTGAGGTATGGGGGTGGCTGGATAGAGACAGTTGTTGGGAGAATTGGCTCACAGACCTCTAGATCAGATCCCATTCCAACTCCCATTTGATAGAAAAGATTAACCTGCATGGTGACCTCTACTCCACCTTTCAAGAGAATTGTGTGTTAGACTGTCCATCCAGCCTGCTACCCAGCAAGTCCCAGGCCCAGAGTTGGCCCTGGATTTTTGTTTTCTTTCTTAAGATACATGTTAAGCCTTTACTCTGTACCAAGCACTGTATTAAGCACTGGGGTAGATACAAGCTAATCGGGTTAGACACAGTCCCTGTCCCCCATGGGGCTCACAGTCTAAGGAGAAGAACTGAGGCCTCATTTTACAGGTGAGGAAACCAAGGCACAGATCAGGGAAATGACTTGCCCATGATCACACAGCAGACAAGTGGCGGAGCCAGGATTAGAATCCAGGTCTCCGACTCCCAGGCCCGGGCTCTTTCCACTAGACCACGTTGCTGGCTCTAACTGGGAGGAGTTGCCAATGTGGGAAAAGAGCTCAGAAACTCCGAGACCAAATGTTGTGGGCTCCATTCCATCCAGAGGCACCAAGAAAAGTCCTAGTAAAATCCCAGCCTGTTCCGAAAGCGGAAGCTATCGGGAACCACCCACCTTATGCTTCATGCCTGGAACCAAAGCCCAGGGTATTAAGTAAATCTCTCATATCCACTTGTCTGTTTGGTAGGCTTTAGAGTAAGAGGAAACTGCCCAGGTGAGTGATAAGAGTTGATCTCTCTCTCTCTCATACATACACACACAATGCCCCTGAACATGGAGAGGGAAGAGACTGAAAAACCAGAATATAGAACTTCCTTCCTAAAAAGGGCCAAATAGAGCTGGTTGAAGGGCAGTCTGGACATGCCAGGGAGGGATGAGGGGGGCACCCCAGTGCTGGCTTCTGCTGTAGTGGAGCTCTAGTGGAGGTGCGTGGAGCAGAAATTCCCTCCCGGGAGAACCGAGAGGGCTGGGGCCTACGTGGGAGATGGGAGGAAGGAGACATGAGGCCTTGGGGGCTCCTGGTCCGTATTAGCCGGCTGTCCACAGGGAACAGGAGACTCCTGCCCCAAGCCCTCTCTCCACTCCCTTCAGCATGGGGAGGGGGCAGCACTCGAGATGACCAGCCTGGCGCATCCCCAGGAGCCCTCCCTTCTCCTCGGCCTACCACCACCCACTCGGCCCGGAGAGCAGAGAACACGGCCTGGGAGTAGCCAAGACAAACCCACTGCTGTCCGTGTCCCTCTCACCAAGCTCACACCCGAGCACCGACAGGCCCCCGCTCACCAGCCCCTTCACCGGGGAGCCTGGCAGGGTGGGACTCTTCTGCCTCTGCCCTTTTGAGATCAGGCGAGGAGGCCAAGCAGGAGAACAGCATAGGTGCAGAGCAGCCGCGTGGGCAATACCGGTCGGCCAGGACCGAGCCAGAGGGCCCCGGCCCGCTGAGCCTTACCTGGGTAGAGGGCCCGGCTAATCATTCCCGGCATGATGATGAGGACCATGGGCAGCATCTTTAGGTAGCTGGCAAAGATGGACCCCCCTTTGGCGTGGTTTAGGTCCTTGGCCGAGAGAGATCTTTGGACGATAACCTGAAAGGAAATGAGGAGAGTGCGGCATTTGGATATAATAATAACGGTGACATTCGTTAAGCGCTTACTATGTGCAAAGCACCGTTCTAAGTGCTGGGGGACAAAGGTGATCAGGTTGTCCCACGTGGGGCTCACAGTTTTAATCTCCATTTTACAGATGAGGGAACTGAGGCACAGAGAAGTGAAGTGACTCACCCAAAGTCACACAGCTGGAAAGCGGCGGAGCTGGGATTAGAACCCATGACCCCTGACTCCCAAGGGTTTAATATCCATGGTTAAAAGGAGCTAAATGCTAAGGATGTTTGGGTTGGGTTTTTTTTAAGTGCTTCTATGTGCCAGGGACTGTACTAAACGCTGGGGTAGATACAAGATAATTAGGATGGACACAGTCCATATCCTACATGGGGCTCTCAGTCTTAATCCCCATTTTACAGATAAGGGAACCGAAGCACAGAGAAGTTAAGTGGCTTGCCCACGGTCACATAGCAGTCAAGAGGTGGAGCCAGAATTAGAACCCAGGGCCTCTGCCTCCCAGGCCTGAGCTCTTTCAACAGGGCCACACTGCTTCTCAGAGGACAGAAGGGTGGACCTGTCCTGAGATTTTGCCAGCGCTTCTCTTCCCGAGTCTTCGCCGGTCCAGAATGGTAGTGGAGGCGGCAGGCAAGGGCCTCAGAGAGGGCATGGGGCTGAGCTCCTGGCTCTGATCTGATGCCAATTCCAGCGCTAGGGTACCCCATAGCCCAGAGTCTATCTTCTCTGAACCCCCATCCTTCATGCTCCACCCGAGGCTGGGGTAACTCGGGGCCAAGCCTGTCATCAATCGCAGGGCAGTGCAGCCTGATGGCTCTTGGCAAGCAGTAACAGGCTGGCCCTCATTCGGACAAAGTCGGATTCCTCGTGATTCCACTATTCGGCTCTTTAGCCTGAGAGAGAAGGAGAGAGATAGTAAGGAGAGACACTGAAGGAATGTGGCCACAAGCATCTGGGTGAAAAATGTTCACGTCTGGATTCACTCAATCGTATTTATTGAGCACTTACTGTGTGCAGAGCACCTACTAAGCGGCGGATGTGGGGAAGAGCACCACATCTGCCGTAGGTAGAGTTGGAGTGGCGGGAACCAATGCCCTGCAGGATGAGGGTGAGGGAGGGGGGCTTGTCCAATTTTGTTGGTCTTTGACTCTGAAAGGCCTAGGAGCAGACAGCACGAGGGATTTTGGGGGACAAGTAAATCTTGGCTGATGGGTACAGTCACCCTGGCACTCCGGCCCAACTCCGCCTGTAGTTTGACCGACAGGGCCTGGGAATGGAGGTTCCCTCTTGCAGTCACCTTGCTTTCCTAGCACAGCCCAAGATTTTCCTCTCCCTCTGTCCAGAACCGAAGTAAACGCAGACAACTGGGACATCCCCCCACGAAAAGCCTCCGAGCAGTGTGCCCCCAGCCTGCCTCCCTGCCTGCCGTTCCGGTGGCCCTTTTGGCCTTGACCAGTTCTTCAGAGAGTAGCCCCCGGGCTGGGAACAGTATCCCAGAGGCCTGGGTGGCAGCTGGGGCCAGGGTCTGACCCCGTGGCCTTTCCCAAAATATCCAACGTAAAGAGAAGTAGTCTCACATTAAAATCATAAGAGCTGCAGTAGGAGAAGTGTGTGGTCTAGTGGAAAGAGCACGGGACCGGAAACCAGGAAACTAAACCCAAACCCACTAAACCACCCTGGTTTGAAGAAGGTGGTCTGCGGCCTTAAAGAGAGAGGGAGTACCAGGGAGGAGGGAGCTATTAGTATTATTAGTTTAATTATCGGTAGTAGTATTATAATTATTACCTTCCGCTTCGATGTGGATTTGGAGGTGTGGAAAGGGTGAAACCTGAATGGTGTCGTCTCTGAGAATTTTCATTCAGCTGTATTTATTGAACGCTTACTGTGTGCAGAGCACTGTACTGAGTGCTTGGGAGAGTGCAATAGAACAATAAACAGACACATTCCCTGCCTACAACAAGTTTACAGTCTACAGAATGGGGTCCCATTACAGATGACAGGCTTCAGGAGACCCTGAGCAGTGATTTTTGACAGCGTTTAGGAGAGGGGCTTTCTTAGGCCCAAATCTGGCTTTCAGCCGAGCAGGGGTCCCTCTTAACAGCCCCAGATGCTTGCCCCTGTGTGGTTACTGAGGTTAACGGCAGCATGTCAGGGAAGAGAGTGCTGGTAGGGGTTGGTTGAAGATGGAAGGAGACTAAAATGGTTTTGCCCTCAGGTTCTGGTTGGGAGTAAATAAGCTGTGCTCTATTGGTGACCCTGAAACTGAAACCAGGGGCCCCAGGGACCTGTTGCAGTGGGATTTGAAAGGCTTCCAGATCACCACTGTGTTAAGTTCTGGAAAGCAGTGTGGCCCATGCAGGGCAGGGCCTGTGTCCAGCCTGGTTAGTCTATATCTACCCTAGCACTTAAGAACAGCGCTCGGCATATAGCAGGCATTTAACAAAAATCACCAGTTCTTTATTTTTAATTTATAAGTGGCTGTGCCCAGGAAAGGAATATTTAACTGTGGTATTTTTTATGCCCTTACTAAATGCCAAGGACTGTAGTAAGTGCTGGAAAATAATTGTGGTATTAACCGTCACTGAGGGTAGCCAGGAGGAAAGGAGAGGGAAGAATGGAGCCAGGAAAAGAGGCCCGCTGATCTTCCATGGGTCGCCCCATGGAATGCCTCTCGGTCTGCTGCGTGGCGCAACTGGCTGAGAAGAGGCCTGGGGAGGAGAGGGGAAACAGGCAGGTTAGGTAGGACAGTGGCTGGCCTGAGCCTCTCCCACTAGCCCAAGGAGTGTGGTGGCTTTAAAACTCTGTCCCTGGGGCCACCTCCCTGGGAGTTGTGCATATTCTCGTGGGTCCCTGAACAGAGCCTGGCCCCCAAACGTCCAAAGCCAAAAACTTTGATCAGAAGGACCAAGAATCTGAGAGAAGTTCATCTCCAGACTGAAGAACATTGCTTTTCCAACTGTCAGTGTTCAGAACGAACAGGGGCAACCGTCCACGCTGGTTCTCAACTCTCCGAGTTTTTCCTATCCCGAGTCGATTTCAGTAACATTGCCAGTCAGTTGTATTTACTGAGCATTTTCTGGGTGCAGAGCACTCTACCAAGTGCTTGGGAGAGGACAGTATAACAGTAAACAGACACATTCCCTGTCCTCCAGTGAGCTTACAGCCTAGAAGGGGAGACCAGCTTTCCTGAGCCAGGAGGCCAATAACGGCAGCAACGGTGGCCTAGTGGTGGAGCACGGGCCTAGAAGTTGAAAGGACCCGGTTTCTAATCCCGGCTCCTCCACTTGTCTGCTTTGTGACCTTGGACAAGTCACTTAACTTCTCTGTGCCTCAGTTACCTCATCTGCAAAATGGGATTGAGACTATGAGCCTCATGTTGGACATGGGCTGTATCCAACCTGATTAACTTTTATATAACCCAGCACTTAGTACGGTGTCTGGTAAATAATAAGGGCTTAACGATTACCATTACAATAATAATAATGATAATAGCAATAATAATTGTGGTATTCATTAAGCACGTACTACGTACCAATCACTCTGAGAAGCGTTGAGGTAGATACAAGACGACCAGATTGTACACAGTTCCTGTCCCACCCGGGACTCGCGGTAGGAGGGAGAACGGGTTTAGAAACGCCACTTTACAGATGAGAAAACGGAGGCACAGAGAAGTTAAGGGACTTGCCCAAGGTCACACACAGCAGGCAAGAGACAGAGTTGGAATTAGAACCCAGATCCCCTGACTCCCAGGCCTGTGATCTTTCCACTAGGCCAGGTTGCAATGCCCTGAAGAATTCCACTGCAGCATCTCTCCATCCCTATAGCTCTGGAGAAGGGTCTCGGTTTCCTCCACAATGCGGGACCAAACCACCCAGGGGAAACGTGAGTTGACAAGCAGAAGTATGAAGCGGTCACTTTTATGGGAGGACTGGGGACCAAGATCCGGCTCTTCGAGGGAGACCAATGAAAAAAAGGCCTCAGCCAAGAACAGTGCCAAGCACTGTGCCGAGCACCGGGGTAGATACAAGATAATCAGACGGGACGCAGTCCATGTCCCGCATGGGGCCCACAGTCTAAGGGGAGGGGAGTGTTCTAATAATAATAATGATTGTGGTATTTGTTAAGCATTTACTATGTGTCAAGCACTGTTCTAAGCACTGAGGGAGTACAAGATAATCAGGTCCCACGTGGAGCTCACAATCTAAGTAGGGAGAACAGGCACCGAATTCCCATTCTGCAGTTAAGGGGACTGAGACACAGGGAAATTAAGTGACTCGCCCAAGGTCACAACGCAGGTATATGGCAGAGCTGGGATTAGAGCCGAGCCCTCTGACTCCCAGGCCTGCGCTCTCTCCACGAGGCCACACTGCTGTTCTGGGTTCCGTGTCACCCTAGTTGCTAGTCCCTCTGCGACTGAGGTTTCTGTCGTCCTACAGGCGGGCTCCCAAACCCCCTCCTCAGGTGGTCCACGGTCCTGGATCGTGGCCCCGATTGCTGCTGCCGACTGCTTTCCGTCTCCAGGCCGGCTGCTCCTTAGAGAGTTAGATGGGAGTCTTTCAGCCGGAGAGTCCCCTTCCACCCGACCCCCGCCGTTGGTCAAGTCCCTCTGTTTTGGGTCTGCGTGGGCGTTTTGGTGAGGGGAACCTCTCCCAAGAAGCCTGGCAACCACCCTGCCGGGGGCTCAAGACCATATCGTCAGGGGCTGCAGGGCGAAATGAGAGAAAGGAATGCGAAAAGGCGGCCGTCTCCGAGCCGATGGCTGGGCAGACCCTCCTCGGGCTACGTGATTTCACGGAGCTCGGTTCAGCCCGGTGGCACCCGAGGAGGAAATCCCTATCGGTGCCACGGCCCACAGAAACGCCCACAGCAAGGCAGCTTCAGTGGAGGCGGCCGGCGGCGGCAGAGCTGACCCTTGGCTCTAGCTCGGGGTCACCCGGCCGACCGGATCCTGCCCCGTGGAGTAGGTTTGCTGGCAACCAGGAAGCCATCCCCCAAGGCCGGCCGGAGATCCGGGCCCCCTCCCTTCCGCCAACTCCCACGTCCCTGTGTTGGCTTTTGTGCCAAACCGCTGAATGAGGAAATGACTGGGAAATGACAGGCTGACCCAAAAGGTACAGACCAGAGTCCAGAGCTGTATTCACTGGACCGTTGACTCCCAAAAAGCCTCTAAGGTCAAAGGACATTTCTGCTGCCACACTGGCCTCCAGAGGTACTGACCCCACCCCACGTCACTGTCACCCACTTCTATCCTAAAAAGAAGAATTGTGGTATTTGTTAAGCGTTTTCTCTATGCCAGACACCTGGCGGAGGACTGAGAACCAGCAGGGTGTAGTGAGACGCGGCATGGTTTAGTGGCCTGGAAGTCAGGAGATGATGCGTTCTAACCCCGGCTCCGCCACACGTCTGGCGTTTGACCTTGGACAAGCCATTTAACTTCTCTGGGCCTCAGTTACCTCATCTGTAAAATGGGGATTGAGAGTTTGAGCCTTTTGCGGGGCAGGGATTATGTCCAACCTGATTAACTTTTACCTACTTCAGCTTAGAACAGTGCTTGGCACATAGTAAGTGTTTAACATTTACCACAATTATTATTACTATGATGGAAGATACGGTTCTAAGTCTTCTTCCTCCTCAACCCCATCCCCTGAGGGCCCTTAGTAAAGATTCGCGTTACCGACTGACACACCCACTGCTTTCTCCTTCACTCAGGTGAAAGAACAAATATCCAATATCCGCCTGCAGCCAAATAACCTCAGGGTTTCGTGTTAAAGACAAACGTGTGTGCATCGGAATCTCTCTCTCTCTTTAACCCTAGGAAGCAGTGTGGTCTGGTGGAAAGAGCAGAAACCAGGGAGTCAGAGGACCTGGGTTCTAATTCCTGCTCCGTCACGTGCCTGCTGTGTGACCTGGGCCGAGTCACTTCTCTGCGCCTCAGTTTCTTCATCTGTAAAATGGGGGTTCGATACCTGTTCTCCCGCCTACTCAGACTGTGATCCCCAAGTGGGACGGGGACTGGGTCCAACCTGATGACTACCAGATCATCACCCCGGTGCTTTGAATCGTGTTTGACACAACAGGAAGCGCTTAACGAGTATCACAGTTAACAACTCTCCTCCCCACGTCCCGAAATGAAGAGGCAGAGTTTGAAATGCCTTTTGTTTGGACTTCGCTGTTTGCTATTTCTTAAGTTCTGGGCTGATCAACTCAAGATAGGGGTTGGTCTGAGAATCTCTGAACTCCACTCTACTTGTTTCATCAGAGGTAGACTATGGTGCCTCTGGCTATTCTGGGGCCTTGGTAGACTAGTAGAACCCTGTAGGTGTGGGGTCTGGCCTCTGCCTTTAAGGAGCACAAGGACCTAACAGATTTCATCTTCCTGACACATTAGAGAGCTAGAGATGGCCTTGTCGTCAGTTGCTTTGAGAGATTATTTTTCATACTCTTGTTAAATACTATGTGTCAGCCACTGTACTGAGCGCTGGGTTGGACACAGTCCATGACCTAACATGGGGCTCACAGTCTAAGTTGAAGGGAGAACAGGTATTGAATCCCCATTTTACAGATGAGGTAACCGAAGCACAGAGGAGTGAAGTAACTTGCCCAAGGTCCTACAGCAGGCAAGTGGCAGGGCCGAATTAGAACCCAGGCCCATGCCGTTCCCTCCAGGCCACGCTGTTTCCACACGGCTCGTTCCCGTCACCTGACCTTCCCACACCATTCTTTAGAGGGGGAGCTGAGGGGGAGCGCAGAGCATGGCTCGACCCAAGACCCCAGAATAGCCCGAGGTGCCCAATCCGCCAAACCTGGGCCCTTCGGAAAACCAAAGAGGAGGGTTAGCCCGGGTTTGCCAGGCGGAGCACCCGCCAGGCCTCACTCACCGGACGTTGGCTCACCGGCCGTTTCCCACCTTGTTCCCTCCCGGCAGGGGCAGCAGTTCTACTACTACGGAGACAAGCGTCCCCCGCTTGGGAGCAGAGACAAGGACAGCTGCCAGCAGTTGGTGAGGAACCCAGGCCTACCCAAGTACCGGCGGGACGGCGCCCACCCGAGCGACGGCCACCAGCAACCCGCCCAGAAGCCCAGCCCGGCCGTGGCGGGGCAGCGGTACTGGCAGAGTCAGGGTTACTCCGGGACCAAGGGCGGACCCCCCTCCCGCCTCTCGCCGGACGGCGGCCCCCTGAGAGCCGGCAAAAGCCAGGCCCTGGGCTCCCCGGCCGAGAGCAGGACCCTGGACGAGATGAGGACCCCGTTTGGCATCCCTTACTCCAAACTGTCGCAGACCAAGTACCTAAAGAACAAGATGGGAGGAGGCCAGTGGCAATCCCCTGATTCCAGGAGGAGGAACCACGGACCCACGAGCCACAAGGACCTGTAGCGACCCCTCCCCTGCAGGCAAACGTGCTCTCTCTCCCTCTCCCTCTTTCTCTCTCACTTTCTCTCTCTCTTTTGCTCAGACTAGACTCTGATCGTGCAAGTATTCTAGACCATGCTGCTTGGATCGCGGATGACCACGGGGGAAATGCAATTGTGTCGTGCTGGGGAAGGGGGAGGGCGGGTAGAGGGGGCGGGGGGGGGGGGGCGGAGGGAGGGTCAGGGCAAGCCGGGGAGATGTTTACATTTACCTGATCGGTGCACCAGTACCAGGTGGCCAGGACGGTCAAGCCAAACGTCATCCCGGTCCACGGCAGGTCCCCCGCCACGGGATCTCGGAAAAGGTGCATGGCGTCGGGCCGGGGAAGGTGGCACGTGGTGTTGGGGACCACCTTGGCTGGAGTGGCCTTCATGTACGTGGCCTCGAGCTGGTGGTAACCCCCGATCTGGTTAAAAGCTGAAAGGTAAAAGGGGTGGGGGAGGGAGTGGTGGGGGGGAGAGAATGGTGGCCCGGGAGATTTCAGATGCATTTTCTCAGTTCTCCCGTTGAGTCAGCTGGTAGCACCCTCTAATCCTGCAACAGACTTCCTAGTGCATCAAGTCTGGAGTCTTTTCACCCGCCTGCCCCCACCCCCAGCTCTCCCCCGGCGGGGCACACGGGGGAGAGACGGGGCGTGAAAAAACTCAAGTTTTATGATTGTATTTTATTTGTATTTAAAGAAAAAGAAACTATTAAATGAGCATTTTGCACACTGGTACTATTAGATTCCTGTTAACAGGACAGGGGGTGTTTCTGCTGCTCCATCCCGCACCACGGGGCCCTCAGAGGGAAGGTCTCCATTGGTTTGGGAATGGTAAGAAAAAAACATATATTTTTATTGAAAAGGGAGGGCCCCTGGGGGCAGGAGACGGTTAGGTTTCGTGTGTTAAACTGGTGGGCGGAGGAACCCTGGTTAAATTCCAGGCCTGGAGTCTAAGGTATGCTGACAGGGATTGGCAGCTCCTTGAGAGAGGGTTAGGGTGTGGTTGCATAGGCCTGGTGTCTCTCTGTCCCCCTCCCCAGCTTTCCTCCCACCTCAGAGACTTAGCTCAACTTCCACGGCGCTTCCCGGAAGCCCCCTTTCATTTCACCTACCGCCTCACGCCAGCCCCGAGCCGTGCGATCTAAAAGCTGCTCATGACCCTCGGAGACCAGTCTAGTACCGGTCTGCAGCGTCTGGCTTGGGAGACAGATACGCTGTCACCACGGCTAGCATCTCTACGTTTCTAGCCGTGTTGGGAGCGGGGGGTTTGCTGTGGTGGTGGTCAAAACAGGAGCTTGCTGACCCAATTCCTTCTGCCAGGCACATCCCTGAGCTAGTGACCCAGTGTGGCCAGACGGGGCCAAGGGTGAGCCACAGTTGTTCGCTTAGAAAGTCCAGAGCCCTCTGTTTGGCACCCCCCAGGCAGGGTCAGAGACGGATTGGCAGTCCGAGGAGAAGCAGACAGTCCAGCTCAGTGAGCTTGCTAACCCCAATCGCGACCCCAGAACTCTCCTGACAGAGAAGCAAGGCCTTGTTCTGAGACTAAGCCCTCTGGGGGGTTTTTACCCCTTCTGAGCGAGAGCTCGGGTGCTGTCTTCCGAAGGGGCGGGGAGAAAACCTGGAGCCCCTCCTTTGGCCTGCTGGAGCTGGGTTTCTGCCTCTCTGGGAGAATTCCTATCCAGTGGGGTCTTCTCTGACCCCAAGCTCACAAGCAGCCTTTTCTGTCAGCTCAAGTCTGTGTACCCAAACCTTCTTCCTGGAAAGGTCTGCCTGAGCCCAGCAACCTGAGAGAGTTGGGGATTTGGGGGAGAGCAATTCAGAGGATGGGAAGAGATAGGGGATAAGCTTCTATGCCTTTCTCCTGAGGCCAGCAGGGGATTTGGGCACCAAGGACTGCCCCTCGGGAACTGCCTCACGACAGCAGGAATGGGACGGGCAATCAGAATGGATAAAAGGACATCCCAGCGGATCTGGAGGGACCCAGAACAACCCCTAAGGACAGATCCCTAGGGATATTGTTTTAGCCACTAGTTTGGCCCAGAGAGCCAGATTCCGGGCTGACCCTTTGGACATCTAGGCCCCTCCGGGACACCTGTTTCCCAACTTCTCCCTGCTCTCCTTGTGGCTCTGCCCCCCTCCCCAAGCAATATGATTTTTTTTCCTTAACCCTAAGATTGGTAGATCCTTTCCCTCCATTCAGAAGCAGCCAAGGGATTTTATCCTTCCTATCCAGGCCCCTTCCCTTTCAGCTTGGCTGCATGTCAGTCACGCTATCATATTTATTGAGCGCTTACTGTGTGCAGAACACTGTACTAAGCTCTTGGGAGAGAACAATACAATAACAGATTCCTTGCCCACAATGAGCTTGCAGTCTAGAGGCCCTCAGCATGTGGCCCTCATTGGCTTCCCTATTCCCTGCTTCCTTCCCTTTGGAGGCCCTAGGCCTGGGTATTTGAAACGACAGCTGCCCTAAAAGATGCCTGCAGCTGTCTTAGCGAAGCAGGGGTCCCAGCGGAAAGGGCCACTGCTCACCCAAGGTTTTGCCAACATTTTGGTTCCCAAAAAGGGTTAGATGAGACTTCCCTGGGGTTCCGGTTTCTACCTAGTCCAGAATGTGAGCGTATGCGTTCTTGCATGTGCCTGTGGGTAAATGGGAAACCAGGGTAAGAGCTTTGAGGATAGAGGGGATGAAGAACCAGGGGAGCGGCCAGGGAAGATTGGAACCTGAACACTGGCTGTCGGGGCTCAAAGTCACCACCGGAGTAGAATCACAGTTGGCAGACTCAGCCCTTTCTGAGATCACGTGCAATCCTTAGGCGCCATCGATCCCAGTCCAAGCGCCATACTGGACAACCTGTCGTCCCTCTGAGGGCCTCGTTGTGCTGATGTGACCAGAGAGGGTCTGGCCTTTGATCCATCAATCAGTGGTATCTATTGGGCGCTGCCTGCTGCTGTGGCGGAATCTGTCTTTACCTGTTGGTAATTCACACTCAAAAAATGGGAACAGAGCCTATTTTGGGAGGAAGCTGGCTGCCTGCAGGGGCTGGGGTGCTTTATAGGGTACACAGCAATAGTAATGGCAGACGCCCTCAGAACCAGGACTTGAGAGCAAATTCCCCATCCGTAATGGGAAGGAGAAGTAGCCGGCGGCTGAATCTTCCGGCTTCTCCGGCCCGAGCCGAGGCAGATTTGCTGCCATCCAATGGGTTTAGACGGGGAGTGCCCAGTGCCCCTACCAGGATTTTGAAAGAAGAGAGGGAATGCTGGGGTGGCTTTCAGGGGCGTCCCCAGGGGCTTAGGCCGGAGACCAGTCCCAGTAACTGATTCAGGATGTCATGGCTCCCGGAGGCGGGGTGGATTTAGAGCCTCTGGGCAGCAGGGTACAAAGTTGAGACCTGGGGTCTACCAACTCCAGGAATCCTTTGGGAGCCAGCTTGGTCTGGAGGTCCCAGCATCAGGGCAGCCCGCTTCCTCCCCCTCAGCCAGTGGTCCGTGTTACCGTTTTGTGAGGTTTTTGTTTTTGTTTTTTTGTATTGTTTCTGGGGATTATTATTTTTTTAATGGTTGAGAGACATAGGTGGGTTTTTTGCCTCTGAATTGTACCTTTTTCAAAGTCTGTTTCTGGCTCCTGCGTGTAGTAGAACCACAGCAGAGAAATATGCACTGGAAACCCAACTTTTCTTGGGTTAATCGAGCAGTCAGATCCTGGGTCCAAACCGAGGAAGGGTTCTGCTTCTACAGGAGAGCTGGAAGAGGATGAGGCAGAGAAAGTCCGTGAGGACCACTCGCTTTGGCCCTCTTTTAATGGGGGCAGATCGGTTGCAGGTGTTTCCAGTGGGACCACCAGATGTACTGTACTCCGTGACTGTAGACACCACAACTAATTCTTGCTGAGCCAACAGCTGCTGAGCTATTCGGGGGAGAGGACCGTGTTGACTGCCAGTTCTGTTGCTGGCCTTTCCATCTGTATTATCACCTGAATTTGGCTTTGAGTATTTAAAGACCCAGAAAGCAAAAAGATGTATGGCAGAAACCAAACCAATAAAAGACTTGAAATTTACTCAGCCTGCTTGGTTGATGTTATTGTCTTCGCGTGAGAGTCCCTGAAAGGAAAGCTCGCTGAGAAGCAGCTTGACCCGTGGATAGAGCACGGGCCGGGAGTCAGAAGGACCTGGGTTCTAATCCGCGCTCTACCATTTGTCTGCTGTGTCCTTGGGCAAGTCACCTCACTTCTCTGTGCCTCAGTTTCCTCATCTGAAAAATGAGGATGATGACTGTGAGCCCCTTGTGGGACAGGGACTGTGTCCAACCCCGATTTGCTTGTATCCGCCCCAGTTCTTAGGCCAGAGTCTGGCACATAGCGCTAAACAAATACCATAATTTTTCTTATGGCCCTGAGCACGGGGGCCTGAGCCTCCTCCCTACCTTTAATCGCCAAGATGACAGCGCCAATTAGCATGATGAGTGTCTGCAACGCATCCGTATAAATCACAGCGGCTAGTCCCCCTGCAAGAAGAGAGAGCCATGTTGAGGGGTAGGTTCTCCGCCCTGATGGGGGCGGCGGGGGCGGAGGAGGAGCGGGAAGAGGAGCAGGAGAATAAAGGGCGATTGGATGCGAGGGAACAATGAACAAGGAGGGAGGAGGGGGTGTTTATCCCTCTTCTCTTTCTCCTTTCCTGCCGAGGCAAAAGGACCGACCTTGCCCATTAGCCTTCTGCTGCTCTCGTCCCTCCTCATTCACCACGGATCACCCACTCGGCCCCACGTAGGGGGCTGCCCAATAAGAGACCTTAGAGACAACAACGACTGGTCGACACTCAGTATTTCCTTTCTGATTTTATGGCCTAAGAGCAGCTCTATGGGTAGGACGATGGCAGAGGGGAAAAAGAAGATGGAATGGAACCCACTCATCTTCTCTTGCTTCTTTCTCTCATTCACGCACAAACGCCTACACACGAACACCGTACACACCCTCCCCCTTCCTAAAGTTCAGTGATTGGCTATCTTGGCCCTGACCTAAAGACTCCTGATGCTTTCAGTTGCTGGGTTTCAGAGACCTCCCAGGAAACAATCCCATTACATGAGTATGGTCCCAGCGGAACATCCCCCAGACAACACACACCCCCACTTCCTGCCATGTGGCAGCACGGCTCAGTGGAAAGAGCCCGGGCTTGGGAGTCAGGGGTCATGGGCTCGACTCCCGGCTCTGCCACTTGTCAGCTGTGTGACTGTGGGCAAGTCACTTCACTTCTCTGGGCCTCAGTTCCCTCATCTGGAAAATGGGGATTAACTGTGAGCCTCCCGTGGGACAACCTGATTACCCTGTATCTACCCCCGCGCTTAGAACAGTGCTCTGCACATAGAGGTGTGCTTAACAAATATCAACATTATTATGTGGTAATACTGGTGTCCTAGGCCCCTTGTGAGACCACAGGCTTAACCCACAAACTGCAGAAATGCCAACCCAGACCCTGTGGGATCACTTGGGGGCTTCTGGAGGTTTCTCTCACTCTTTCGCTCCTTCAGGAGAACAGCCGACGAAAGGGGACTAAATGGATAATCCAAGAATCCATAAGGAGAAAGAAGGTGCTCTCGAAATGTATGAGCGTGCCTCAGCCCTCCTCCTTCCCCTCCCAGTGCCAAAGGCCCCGAGCAGTTCTAATCCCGACGCCGCCTTTTGCTGATGTGTGTGACTTTGGGAAAGTCACTGGACTTCTCTGGGCCTTAGTTACCTCATCTGTAAAATGGGGGTTAAGACCGTGCGACCCATACGAGACGTAGACTGTGTGCAACCTGATTATCTTGCATTTACTCCAGTGCCTGGCATATAGTAAGCGCTTAACAAATTCCATTATAGAAAAAAGCTCAGAATCCAGGATCCACTGGCTACCAGTACAGCTACCGTGGACTTTCCTCGCTGGTCAGACCAGAGCCAGGTCTTTGCACCGGGGATGGACGTTCAGGCCAGGCCATGGGCCCTGGGTCAAGTGGTCCAAGTCGGTACCGAGAGGAAGGCAGAGGGGCTGGGGCTCTGCTCGGCATAAGCAGGAGGCCCAGAAGAGCCAACGGGTTATGAAATTATGGCGGGGGCAGCAGGAGGAGCGGCAGTCCTTCAGGCCGGCAGAGAATGGCGGGAGTGGTCTTGGGTCAGAGAGGAGCAGCCCCGTCCTCAGAGGGTGGAGCCGGAAACTGGGCTTTGGGCAGCGGCGGGAGTGGGGTGATGGGTGGTTAAGGACTGGATCCAGACAGCCCTCTTCCCGGAGACCTGAGGAGGTGAGCACTGCTGGATCGGAGGTGCTCTGTACACAGTAAGCGCTCAACAGATACGATTGAATGAACGGAGGACCCGAAGGCAAAACCACTTGGAGTCAAGACTGTGCTCCTCCTCAGCACAGCTCTTTCGGTCCAGCCAGCTGGGGCCCCCAGCCACCTCTCCCTGCCCACCAAGGTAATAATAATAATAATAATGATAATTACGGTATTTGTTAAGCACTTACTATGTGTCAAGCACTGTTCTAAGCGCTGGGGTAGATATAATAATAATGTTGGCATTTGTTAAGCACTTACTGTGTGCAATGCACTGTTCTAAATGCTGGGGAGGATATAAGGTGATCAGGTTGTCCCACGTGGGGCTCACAGTCTTAATGCCCATTTTACAGATGAGGGAACTGAGGCGCAGAGAAGATAAGTGACTTGCCCAAAATTACACAACTGACAAGCAGTGAAGCTGGGATTTGAACCCATGATCTCTGAGTCCCCAGCCCGGGCTCTTTCCACTGAGCCACGCTGCTTAAATATAAGCTAATTAATTTGGACGCAGTCCCTGTCCCACAGAGGAGTCACAGTCTTAATCCCTATTTTACAGATGAGGTCACTGAGGCCCAGAGAAGTGAAGTGACTTGCCCAGCAGACAAGCAGCGGAGCTGGGATTAGAACTCAGATCCTTCTGACTCCCAGGCCCTACCCACGAGGCCACCCTGCTCCCCGACCCCTATCTCGCCACGAGCCTGGTCTCGGAGGTTACAGGGAGAAGCAGAAGGAGGAGGAGGAGGAAGAACAGGAAAGGCTCAGGTCTGAGCAGGAAGTCCCAGCCCAGTCCTTCAGCCCCAAGGGCCCTGTCCCATAGAACTGTGGAAAGAGCCACTCTGGGAGTGGGGACTGAGGGGGAGGGAGGAATAATTGCCTCTCTCTGGGGGTTTCTCGTCCCTGGCTCGATAAGTCGAGACCAGAGGGAGCGGGAGGAAGAGGTTTGAGGGTGCCCAGCCTGCGGCCCCGCCCACGACATTATCACATTAAGCTGCGTGCCCGGCATAATGTGTGTGACATCATTAGCCGTGTAGTCAGAACTTCGATCTAGCTTCAGCAGCCCTAGCCTCAGTAGCCCTGCCAGGGGAGAGTGTCGGGGTCTCGGAATAGGCAGCTGCATTCGGCCTTTGAAGAGTAATAATAACGATAATAATAATGATGATGGTATTTGTTAAACACTTACTATGTGTCCAACACTGTTCTAAGCACAGGGATAGATACAATTAGTCACTATGGGCACAGTCCCTGCCCCACTCGGGGTTCACAATCTAAACAGGGAGGAGGACAGATACTGAATTCCCCTTTTACAGATGAGCAACCTGGGGCCCAGGGAAGTTAAGTGACTTGCCCGAGGTGGTACAGCAGGCAATTGGCAGAGCGGGGATTAGAACCCAGGTCCTCTGACTCCCAGCTCCCCACCATCTCCCTGTCCCTTACCTGCAATGGTGTAGAGAGCTGTGACCGCCAGCATCAGGACGGTGGAGAGGTACAGGTTCCAGCCCAGGCAGATCTGCACAAACAGGGCACCCGAGTACAGGTCCGTCTGAAAGAACCACACCAGACATCAATCCCCTGAGACCCGTCTCCTCCTCTATCTTTTCTTCCTTTTCCTTTTCTTCTTCTCCTCCACTGGCTTCCTGGGTCATCTCAGTCCTCAGTTTCCCTCCCTTATAAAATGGGGGGGTGGCCAGCCTGAGGTATGAGGAGGTATGAGGCACATATCTACCAACTCTGTTACATAGTACTCTCCCAAGCGTTTACTATAGTGCTCTGCACACAATAAGCACTCAATAAATACCATTGATTGATTGAGTTGGAGATGAGGAGCCTTAAAGCCCCTGGAAACCGTGGTATTCGTTAAGCGCTTTCTGTGTGCCGGGCACTGTACCAAGTACTGGGGAGGATACGAGCAAATCGAGATGGACACAGAACCTGTCCCACCTGGAGCTCTCAGTCTTAATACTCATTTTCCATATGAGGTAATTGAGGCACAGCGAAGTGAATGACTTGCCCAAGATCACACAGAATCGGGATTAGGACCCAGATCCTTCTGACTTCCAGGCCCAGGCTCTATCCACTAGGACACACTGCCTCTCCAAAGAAGTGTTGGTCTATTCCAGTCGTTTGCGTCGACTGTGGGAGGGTTCGTGAGCTTCAAGAAGTGCTTGGGCCCAAATGCTGAGAGGAAAGATCTATGCTTGGCTTCCCTCTCCCACCCAACGTGGTAGGGTGAGCACCTGAGGCCTTGCCCTCTTCTGAGAGCAAGGATGGGATGGAACCAAATGTTAACTCCACAGCAACCCAAGTATAATAATAATAACTGTGGGATTTAAGTGCATACTACGTGTCAGGCACCGCACTTACGCGCTGAGGTAGAAACAACATAATCAGGACCCACCCGGGGGTCACAGTCTAGATAGGAGGTAGAACAGGCCTCATTTTGCAGATGAGGGATCTGAGGCCCAGAGAAGCTAAGTGACTTGCCCAAGATCACACAGCAGGAAAGCGGCAGAGCTGGAACTAGAACCCGGGTCCCTCTGACTCCCAGGCCCGTGGCCCTATCCACTAGGCCACACTGCTTCTCAGCATCACAGAGCGAAAGACTCCACAGTGCCAATGAGCCTTTGGGAAGAAAGGGCTGCCGCAGGGAAAAAAGACACTCGTTTCTGAGACTACCTCCCCCCACCCACACATATATACTGATACCCACCAGCCCCTCGGGGTCCCAAACTCCATTTCTGTGACAGTTTTCCAAGAGGTCAGACTTCTCGGGCTTCCTTCCTTCAGGATCCTCTGAAATCTCCCCCAAGGCGCTCAGGAGGTGTTTGGATACATTTTTTTTTTTTAATGGTCCTTAAGTGCTTACTATATGCCAACATTGTACTAAGCAGTAGGGTAGATTCAGGATAATCTGGCTGAACACAGTTCCTGTCCCACATAGGACGCAGTCTTAATCTCTGTTTTTCAGACGAGGCAACCGAGGCCCAGAGAAGTTAAGTGACACGGCCAAGGACACACAGCATACAGGCAGCGGAGCCAGTATTAGAACCCAGATCCTCTGACTCCCAGGCCTGTGCTCTTTCCACTAGGCCAAGCTGCTACTCATTCACGGCCCAAGGGGACTCAGGGGTGTTTCGGTTGGGTGTTCCCTTCCTAATAATAAGGACGGTTGCTAAAAACACCAGTTGTCACCCGGACCCTCCCCAAACGACGCAGTCACCAGCGGAGGGAGAACACCAGGCTGAAGGGACCTGGTTTTTTTCCTAGGGCTCATTATAGCATAGGTGAAGGCCCTTCCTTAGGAGCTGGGGAAACCGAGGGGCCGAGCTGAGACATTTAGCCAATGGAAGTCCCCACCCCTGCCTTCACGCTCCCTGCCCCACCTGCACCCTCGGGCTGACTGGCCCAACTCCACCGGCAAGAAGCCCTTCCAGGCTGCGTCTCAGCCCTTCTGTGCCAGCTGGGGGTTGAGGGAAGGGTCCCCTCTTGCTACTGAGCCACCTCAGATTGCAGAAGCCTGCCATTTGCATGCTTGTTCAACGCAAGACTCCAGACATAGTAGCTGCCATCAGTGGAGCGGGCACAGTGACGGGACACGTACCCCCCGTGAGAAAGGGGGAAAGTCACCACTCTCCTCTAATAATAATAATAATAATGTTGGTATTAGTTAAGCGCTATGTGCAGAGCACTGTTCTAAGCGTTGGGGGAGATACAGGGTAATCAGGTTGTCCCACGTGAGGCTCACAGTTAATCCCCATTTTCCAGATGAGGGAACTGAGGCCCAGAGAAGTGAAGTGACTTGCCCACACTCACACAGCTGACAAGTGGCAGAGCCGGGAGTCGAACCGGTGACCTCTGACTCCGAAGCCCGGGCTCTTTCCACTGAGCCACGCTGCTTCCCCATACGTACATATATATATGTATACATCTATAATTCTATTTATTAATATCGATGCCTGTTTACTTGTATTGATGTCTGTCTCCCCACCAGCTCCAGACTGTGAGCCCACTGTGGGCAGGGACCGTCTGTCTTTATTACTTGTATTGCTCCATCCCTTGTCTGCTGTGTGACCTTAGGCAAATCACTTAACTTCTCTGTGCCTCAGTTACCTCATCTGTAAAATGGGGATTAAAGTGTGAGCCCCACATGGGACCACCTGATTACCCTATACCTATCCCAGTGTTTAGAACAGTGCTTGGCACATGGTAAGCACTTAACAAATGCCATAATTATTATTATTCCAAGCACTTAATACAGTGCTCTGCACACAGTAAGTGCTCAATAAATGCAGTAATGAATAAATGGTGACTAGTCCCCACTCCTGGTCCTAGGGGCCACCTACCCGGCCTTGAGATTGAGACCCTCTGGGGGAATTTGTTGGGGCTCAACTGCTCTCGTGACTCCTTTTCTGTCCACTCTCAGCTCTCTCTCGGTGTGCAGTCAGCTCCCACCTACTGCCCTCAGTCTCCTGCAGTGACCTCTTCTCTGCCCACTATCATCTCTCCCAGTCCCTCCAGTCAACTCCCACCTCCTGCACTCAGGCCCCACCTGTGACACCAGGAGTCCCTGCCTTTCCAGCCTCCGATTCCCATTCCCGGCCTGCGGCTCGGGCCTCGGGCTGACCAGACGGTATCTGAGCAAGAAGGAAGACACTCCATCAAATCCCAGTCAGGCCTACGACCTCCTGGAAAGCAGGGGCTCTGATTCCATCCGGCCGGGCCTGGGCCGCTCTTGAGCCACGCGTCAGGGCTACTTCCGTCACGGTCAGTCACCTGGCAATTCAGGACCGTGGCTCTTCTCCGGGTGAGGGGGCCGTCTCCTGCTGGTCAGTGCTCGTACTATTCATTCATTCAATAGTATTTATCGAACGCTTACTATCTGCAGAGCACTGTACTAAGCACTTGGAATGGACAATTCAGCAGCAGATAGAGACAATCCCCGCCCAATAACGGGCTCACAGTCTATACTACACTGCCTGCTGCCCTCACACACGCTGGCACAGGGTGAGGTTCAGTGTAGCTTGGTCGAGCAGATACGGCTCGGGTCTGGGAGTCCGAAAGATCCGGTTCTAGTCCCGGATCTACCATTTGCCTGCTGAGTGATGCTGGGCAAGTCATTTCACTTCTCTGTGCCTCAGTGGCCTCATCTGTAAAATGGGGATTAAGATTGTGATTATATCTACCCCGGTGCTTAGCACATAGTAAATGCTTAAATACCATCATTTTTACTTAATTTCTCTGTGCCTCAGTTACCTCATCTGTAAAATGGGGATTATGACTGTGAGCCCCACGGGGAACATGGATTGTGTCCAACCTGATTCCCTTGGATCTACCTCAGGGCTTAGAACACTGACTGGCACATAATAAGTTTGACAAATACCACACAAAAAAATTAACAATGAAGCCCTTGTTCCTGCTTTCGAGGCGCTCGAAGACTTCAAGGAGCATTTCTCCGGAAGTCGATCCCTCAGTTGGCAGTCCCCTTATGGTCTAAATGGGAAGGCCAAGGGTGGAGGGAGCTGGGGTACCTGTCAGGGTGGATGGGCTAACGGTAGCACCCAGGGGGAGACTAGGGTGCAGTTGGGAGTGGGGCTAACAGACGGGAAAGGAAGCAACAAGAAAGGGGAGGAGGTGGAAGCGTGAGGTACTGGGTAGAGCCCAAGCTTGGGTGTCAGAGGACTTGATTTCTAATCCCAGCTCCACCACTTGTTTGCTGTGTGACCCTGGGGGGTCACTTAAGTTCTCAGTTTCCTCAACTGCAAAATGAGGGTCTTCCCTTCAACTTGGACTGTGAGCCCCACGTGGGACAGGTACCGTGTCCGTTCTGATTCTCTTGTATCTATCCCAGCACCTTAGTACAGTACCTGGCTTATAGTAGGCACTTTAACAAAAAAAATAGAGCCCAGGCCTGGGGTCAGGAGACCTGGATTCTAATCCTGGTTCTGCAACTTGCCTGTTGTGTAACCTTGGCCAACTTCCCTCTGACTCAGTCTCCTCATCAATCAGTCAACCAGTGGTGTTTAGTGAGGACTTACCACATCCAGAGCACTGTACTAAGCACTTGGGAGAGCACAATACAATAGAATTATCAGACATCTGTAAAATAGAGGTTAAATATCTCTTCTCCCACACCCTTAGACTGAGCGTCCCATACGGTAGAGGGACCGTGTCTTCCCTGATTCTCTTTTATTTTCCCCGAGCTTAGTGCAGTGTTTGGCACATAGTTAGTGCTTATCAAATACCACAGTTATTATTACTAGGTAAGAGATGGGAGGTAACAGATGAAGGGAGAGATAAATTGGGAAGAGGGAGTAATAACAGGTGGGGAGCTAGGGTAATGTCCTGACGAGACATTCTTCCCCCTGCATTTCCCTTGATTTTCTGCTCTGGAATGGATTTTTCTCCCTTTTTGTGTGCTGGCTTTTGCTTTTGCCAAAAAGGACACTCCCTGTTTGCGCCCCTGACAAACTCCTCTCTCTTAAATTGTAAACTCCCTGATGATTGGGATTGTGCGACTTGAGATTGTTGTACAAAAATCTACTCTGTTTGTGAGGTCGTGACGCAGGTACGTCAACAGTCACTCCTCTCCTTGCCTCAACAGTTTCTGACCCATTCAGCGTCCCTCCTGTCCTGCCAGAACACCCCGCCCCCTCATCCCCAATGCAGAGGTTCAGGGCCTGGGAAGAAAGGCAGTGCCTAGAGCTGGGGGAAATGCCACGGCCATGTCTTTTCCCGGCTCAGCAGAGTGGCCAGGGAGAGACTGGCTTGGTGAGTCCTCAACACCAGCTCTGTCCGGCCCTCTGTCTTGCTGCCCCTCCCACAGTTCCCCCCTTCGGCTCCGGCAGCCTTCTGTCCCGCTGCCCCTACGGCCAGCTCCGCCCGGCCTCCTGGCGCGATGTCTCCACCATCAGTAGTTGTCCAGCTGCCTCCGCAGTCAGGTCTCTCCAGTCCCTGTCCCACAGTTCCTACCAACAGCTCTGTTCAGTCCTCACTCCCACAGCCCCAACCAACATTCTGGCTGGACTCCTGTCCTTCCCACTTAGACCCCCATCATCTGATAATCAATCAATCTTCAATCATATTTCTTGAGCACTTATTATGTGCAGAGCCCCTAATCTCACAAAGCACATTACAGGGCTAACTAGGTCCAGACCCAGCCCAGGGCCCGCGTCAATGAAAGTGCCTAAAACACACGATGTTAATTTTGATTGCCCACTCTGTCTCTGCCACAGCTGAACCTGGACTCAGCATCGTTCCCTGCTAGCCATTCGGCCCCACAGTCAACGAGAGGCCCGGCAAGGAGTGGAAGCCCATTTCCCAAATAGGGAAACCGAAACACAGAGAGGTTACGGGACTTCCCCGATGTCACCCGGCTGAGGGTCCCGGATAAGACCTCGTTTCCTTTTCCTTTCCACCACAGACGCGGATAAAAGAACCTCAGACCTCGACCCCTGGATTCCTCTGCCGGAGTCGTGACCCCGCTATCGCCCACTCAGGCTAGAGAATGATGGGTAGCCTCTGACAGAAGCAGGGTGCGAGGAGGGGTGGGAAAAAGGGTGCCGGGGGGCATCTGTGAGGGGCCATGCCGATAACCAGCCCACCGAGGGTGGTCCCCAGCCGATCCAAGGTAGATCGCCTAGCAGCGGCTCCCATTCCCCCACCTCTATGCTGCCTGGGGTTTTTTTTGGTGTTTTGTTTTTTAATGGTATTTAAGTACTCATTATTAATAATAATAATAATAATTGTGGTATTTGTTAAGCACTTACTACGTGCCAGCCACTATCTTAAACACGGGGGTAAATACAAGTTTACCAGGTTGGACACAGTCCCTTTCCCACATGGTGCTCACAGTCTCAATCCCCATTTAGCAGATGAGGGAACTGAGACACAGAGAAGTGAAGTGGCTTGCCCAAGGTCCCACAGCAAAGTGGAGGAGCCGACTTTAGAATCCACGTCCTTCTAACTCCCAGGCTCATACTCTACCCACCAGGACGTGCTGCCTGGCACATACGCTTACTACGTGCCAGGCACTATACTGAGCACCGGGGTCGCCACAAGTTAGTCGGGTTGGACACACTCCACGTCCCACATGGGATTCATGATCGATCCTCATTTTACAGATGAGATAACTGAGGGCCAGAGAAGTGAAGCCACCTGCCCAAGGTCACCCACAGCCAACAAGTGGCAGAGCCGGGATTCAAACCCAGGTCCATCTGACTTCCAGGCCCCTGCTCTATCCACTAGGCCCTTCTAAGGCGGGGAATCCTCAGAGGACCAGAGCGGGCAAGACCGACTGCTCCTCAGTAAATCCTGCCAGAGGAAACAAAGCCAACCCCACAAGGCCACCACTCCTCCCGAGGGTCTTCTTGCCACAGCTCTTCCGTCCAGGAGCTCCGCCTCTCATGGAGGACCTCCTTGCCAAGCTCCCCTTATTGAGCGCTTACTATGTTCTGAGCACTGTACTAAGGGCTTGGGGGAGTCCAGTGTCCTGGAGAGGAAGAGGACCACTGAGGGAGCGAAGTGAGGAGGGGCAGGCATCTCTCCGTACCCTTCCCAGCCCCGGGGGTGGACTAAGGTGTGAGCTCAGAACTGCCGATCTGCCGTCCGGGATGGTCACTCCCTGGCCAGGAGGCTCCCGCCCTTGTAATTTGGCCTTGGGAGGGGAAGATTGCAGGCACAGTCCTGCTCGTTAAAGACGTCTGTCGTCTGGGACAAGTCGGATAATTACACTGCTGCTTCCAATGAGGCTGGTGGGCCAGAGGCCTTTGAAGCCCGCTCCCTTGGGTCTATGGCCAAGGTCACGGCCCACGTGTTGGGGAACCTCTCTGTTCCGGGCTTCCCGCCCACCTCCCATCCCCTCTACCCGCCCCATCCTGACTGCAGGGTCTTGGGGGGGCCGGCCTCCTCGGCGTCTCTGGATTCACAGCGGGGAAGGTGACAGACGTCTTCGAGAAGCAGCTCTGCCTAGTGGATAGAGCATGGCCCTGGGAGTCAGAAGGACCTGGGTTCTAATCCCACATCTGCCGTTTGTCGGCTGTGTGACCTTGGACAAGTAACTTAATTTCACTGGGCCTGTTTTCTCAAATGTAAAATGGAGATTAAGACTGTGAGCCCCATGTAGGACATAAACTGCATCCAACCTGATGAGCTTGTATCGATCCTAGGGTTTAGTACAGTGTCTGACATAGAATAAACACTTAGATATTATTTTAAAAAAAACTTCCATGGGGATATGAGGATATTCTGTAGCCTATAAACTCACTGTGGGCAGGTAACATGTCTACCAGCCCTGTTATATCCTACTTGGAGAAGCAGCGTGGCTCAGTGGAAAGAGCACGGGCTTTGGAGTCAGAGGTCATGGGTTCGAATCCCGGCTCTGCCACTTGTCAGCTGTGTGACTGTGGGCGAGTCACTACTTCTCTGTGCCTCAGTTACCTCATCTGTAAAATGGGGATTAAGACTGTGAGCCCCACGTGGGACAACCTGATTCCCCTGTATCTACCCCAGCACTTAGAAAGGTGCTCTGCACATAGTAAGCGCTTAACAAATACCAACATTATTATTACTCTCCCAAGTGCTTACTACAGTGCTCTGCACACAATAAGTGCTCAGTGAGTACCAATGGCTGACTGACTAGCTATTCAACCCTCAATTCAACTCTCCACACATTAGTCCCCGCCTGGAGATTCCCTTCAGTCGGACCCTCAGCCAGTCAACAGATGGTGTGGATTAAGCGTCCCAGAGCTAAAGGAAATTCTAGAGGAAGAATGAGACAATACCTGCCCTCAAGGAGCTTATCATCCATTGGAGAAGTCGGGACTGGCACCTCACGTGAGAAACTAATAAACGTAAGCGCGAGGAGGGAAGAAAAGTAACATCAAAAGATACCAGAAACCTAGAAACCTAGAATTTCCGACCACGTGGATGATGAGGAGCGGTCGAGGCTCGGCAGTCCTGACGCGAACGTGCAGGGAGGAACTGGTTATATTGCTCACGGCTCGTTCAGGACCATTAGTCCTCTCTGGTCCCTGCCAGTCACACTCCTCTGGGGCCCAGGATGCAACGAGAAGCAGACAAGCAGCGTGGCCTCGTGAAAATAGCACAGGCCTGGGAGCCAGAGGATCTGAGTTCTAATTCCAGCTCTGCCATATACTTGCTGGGTTACTTTGGGCAAGTGACCTCTTTCTGCCTCGGTTCTCCTGTTCTCCCTCCTACTTAGGCTGTGTGCCCCATGTGGGACAGGGACGGTGTCTAATCTAATTGACTTGTACCTACTCCAGCACTTAGAAGAGTGTTTGACACATAGTAAGCACTTAGCAAGAACCATAAAATGAAGCAAAACAAATAAGAGTAGTCATCGTGGCATTTGTTAAACTCTCACTTTGCGCCAAGCACTGTACGGGGATCTGGGGTAGAGACAAGATCATCAGGTTGGACGCAGTCCAGCAGTGTGATAAGGGGCTGCCCCATCCCCGGCCAGAACTAAAAACCGGCACACTGCAAATGACAAATGTGACAAGAGAGCTAAGGTTGAGGTTTACTTGTGCACGGGGGAAATGTGCTCATGTTCACAATCATCCAACACTCCACTGCGCGCGCGCACACACACATGCAAGGAAGCAGATCATGTGTAGCACTCACACCCCAGGCTCCATCTCTCTCAGAAGTTCCAGTGTTCCCGGTTTCGCTCCTCTTCTCTTCCCACATACTCAATCTGTCACCAAATCCTGTCGGTTCCACCTTCACAACATCGCTAAAATCCGTCCTTTCCTCTCCACCCAAACTGCTGCCGGGCCGATCCAAGCACATATCCTGATCTGTCTTGATTACTGCGTGGCTCAGTGGAAAGAGCCCGGGCTTGGGAGTCAGAGGTCATGGGTTCTAATCCCGGCTCCGCCGCTTGCCGGCTGTGTGACTTTGGGCACGTCGCTTAACTTCTCTGTGACTCAGTTCTCTCATCTGGAAAATGGGGATTAAGGCTGAGCCCCATATGGGACAACCTGTTCACCTTGTATCTCCCCGCAGAGCTTAGAACAGTGCTTTGCACATAGAAAACGCTTAATGCTACCATTATCATTATTATTATTACTGCATCAGCCTCCTCAACCCTGCCTTCTGTCTCCCTCCACTCCAGACCATACTTGACTCTCCTGCCCTGATTATTTTTCTCTAAAACCTCTCCTCAAGAACCTCCAGTGGTTGCCCATCCACCTCGGCATCGAACAGAAACTCCTTTCCATTGGCTTTAAAGCACTCAGTCACCTTGCCCCCTCCTACCTTATCTCACTGATTTCCTACAACAACCCAGCCCACACTCTTTGCTCCTCTAATGCCAAACTACTCACTGTACCTCGTTGTCATCTATCTCGCCCTGACCCCCTCGACTATATCCTGCTTCGGGTCTGGAATTCCCTCCCCTTTTATATCTGACGACCCATCGCTCTCCCCACTTTCAAAGCCTTATTAACATCACATCTCCAAGAGGCCTTCCCCGATTAAGCCCTCCTTTCCTCCACTCCCTCTCTCTTCTATGTCACCCTTGCACTTGAATTTGTATCCTGTATTCACCCCACCTTCAGCTCCACTGAACATATGTATATAGCCATAATTTATGTAAATATAGGTATATACATCTCCTCCAAGAGGCCTTTCCTAACTAAGCCCTCCTTTCCTCTTCTCCCACTCCCTTCTGCGTCGCCCTGACTTGCTCCCTTTATTCACCACCCCCTTCCAGCCCCACAGCATTTGTAATTATATTTGTTTATATTAATATCTGCCTCTCTGTCTACCCCTCTAAACTGTAAGCTCATCATGGGCGAGGAATTGCCTGTTACACCGTATGTACTGTCCCCAGCGCTCATTAGAGTGCTCTGTACATAGTAAGTGCTCAGTAAATACGAAAGACTGACTATAGTCATATCTGTCTCCCCCAGTGGACTCCAAACCCGTTATGGACAGGGACCAGGGCTGCCAACTCTGTTCTAGTGTGCTCTCCCAAGCGCTTAGTTCAGTGATTGACTGACTGACTGATTCTCTCCGAATGTCACGAATGGGAAATGATGATGCTACAGCTGTGGCCTTTCTCCAGGACGACCCAGGGCTCCGGGCTGACACAGACCATCCTCAATTGACCAGATAAGCTCGTGGCTGTGGGGAGAGGTCCTAAAATCATGGTGGTCGGCGTCAGAGTGCACTGACCGGAGCCCGTTGCTGGGTTCCGGTACCACCTCGTCCCAGAATCTTTGACCTCCTTTACCCATCCGGTGCGTTCTCCGCAGGAAGCCGGGCGCATGTGGACTGTTCAAAGGGAGCTGGGGTGACTCCTCTCCTGCCCGCCCACGTCTGGACTACAAGGCGAGCCAGATGGCAGCCGGTGACGCGTGATCTTCAGCCAGAAATAGCCAAGCAAGCCGTGGCCAGACCTAGAAGCCGGGGGGTGGGGGGCAGGGGTTGGGGGGAGGGTGGCTTGCCCTGGGAGGAGGATCAGCTGTCTGCTGGATGTTTGTGGTTCAGCTCACCTCAAGGCCTGTGGCCATGTAGGCAGCTACACTTCAAATAGCCAAGATAAAACATTCTGCCCGGAAGCCATAGCTCATCAGTGGCACCTCTCCTTAGCCTGCTGTGAATATAATAATTAGCATTCTTGGCCTTCTGTTAGCAGCTTTCATCAAAATGCTTCAAAGCCCTTTACCGCCATTTATTATTCTGACCTAACCGTAGGTATTAGGTATTATGCTCTCCATTTTACGAGCAGGTAAACAGCAGGCCCTGTGAGGCTGCCTGAGTCGGCTTGGCTACCCACCAGTGGTGGAGCCAGGTTTTATAGCCAGGACTTCTGGATGCCAAAGACACCAGCACCCCTCTTCTTTCTCCCACCACACAATCCCAGCTGGATTCTTGATTTCCAAAGAATCCCCTGCATCCACTGTATTTTCAAAGCCAATCTACCATCTGACTGAACTTCCTCATATGCTGGATTGGTATTTTCCTCCCTTTTTGGCAAAGGACGAAACTGAGACAGGGAACGATTAAGTCATTTGGCCAACATTATCCATCAACAGTGGCAGAGGTCGGATTTGAACCCAGCTCTCTGATCTCCCAGGTCTAGATTCCCCCCGATGCCTTGGCTGGGAATATATTGCCGCTAAATGGTACAGGAAACTAACTGCACCCTGACGTGAGGCATTCTTGGAGTCCCACAGGGAGGAGAGGGTAGTAACTCTCAGAGTAGTGAGTACCGTAAGGTTGTTGTCCTCCCTGGAACCCAACTGAGTTCAATTTGCCTTCATTCTGGCCTCCTGCTAGCCAGTCCGGCAGACTCCACTTATTATCATTATTATCGTATTTGTTAAGCACTTACTATGTGTCGAGCACTGTTCTAAACGCTGGGGCAGATACAAGTTAATAAGGTCAGACACGATCCCTAACCCACAAGAGGCGCACAGTCTAAGAACGGGTATTCAATCCCCATTTTACAGAAGAGGAAACTGAAGCCCAGAGAAGTGAAGTGACTCACCCAAGGTCACTAGGCAGGCAAATATAGAGCTGGGAGTCTGGGAGAATTTCTCCCTTCCTCCCAATTACCTCAGCAGCTCAGCCCCATGGAGGATGTAGACTTGTAAGGAAAACTTGAGAGAAAGAGATTCTTTGTTTCCCAGATGTTTTAGGCTTAGGTTTTAGGTTGCCAGGGGAGAAGTCAGCTGAAGGCTGTGACAGGTTCAGTGTCATTAAGTTGAAACCTGACTATTGTTTTAACACAGCTCCCCAGTCTAGATCAGCCCTATAAAGAGCTTTTTTACTCTCTGGTC
Organism: Ornithorhynchus anatinus; assembly: GCF_004115215.2. NCBI lineage: Eukaryota > Metazoa > Chordata > Mammalia > Monotremata > Ornithorhynchidae > Ornithorhynchus > Ornithorhynchus anatinus. The sequence goes on along the minus strand of NC_041729.1, from coordinate 24,989,131 downwards.
CAGGTACCACGTGGAAAAGGTACAGGTAAGAGTACTTTCCCAGCTCTTCAAGCCCCACAACTAATGCACAAGTGCTCTCCCTGTCAGGCACTGTATTAAGCATAGAGAGAGAGAATGAATGAATATGAATGACCCAGTGGATAAAGCATAGGCCTGGGTGTCAGAAGGACCTGGGTTCTCATCGTTGCTCTGCCACTTGGGTGCTGTATGACCTTAGGAAAGTCACTTCATTTCTCTGGGCCTCAGTAACCACCTGTAATATGGGGATTAAGACTGACCCCTATGTGGAGCAGGGAACGTGTCCAATCCGATTGGCCTTTAACCATCCCAGCGCTTAAAACAGTGCCTGGTACATAGTTAGTGCTTAACAAAATACCACAACTATTATTATTATTATGCTTCAATTACTTTGATTACTCTATAAATACTTTCACACCCGTCTGCTCTGTTAGAAGGCAGGCACCTTGCTTGCAGGGAATGTGGCACTAGCTTGTTTGGTATTTGGTACTTTCCAAGGACTTAAAGTAGTTTATTGCTGCTAGTGGGCCCTCATAACTGAGTTGGGGTTTTTTGTGGCATTCTGTTAAATGCTCACTGTGTGTCAAACGCTGCGGTAGAGACGAGATAATCAAGTTGGACAGAGTCTCCGTCCCACAAGGGGCTCACAGTCTAAGTCAGAGGGGGGAGGATTTAATCCCTGTTTTACAGATGAGGTAACAGGAATGGAGAAGTGAAGTGACTTGCCCGAGGCCACACAGCAGGAAAGTGGCCGAGTTGCATTAGAACCCAGGTCTTTTCACTAGGACACCATCACTTGCTTCTACACTACTACTATTATTAGTTGGGCTCATCCTGCTGGTCACCCTGATCAAGACAGGGTCAGAGGCAGAGAATCAAAGCAGCTTCTGTAATCTTCCCGCTGAAGACCTGGGTATAGAGTCCTTTCAATCCCCTGTCCCAGTTCATCTGAGTTAGGCAGAAGAGGAGAAGCAGCATGGCCTAGTGGATAGAGCATGGGCCTGGGAGTCAGAAGGACCATCGACCGATTGATTGATTAATTGACTCCTTCCCTGGGTAGTCCGGAGGGCGGGTGGTGGGACCCATCTCGCCCCTGAGCCTCCCGGGGCCCCACACTTGCCGTCACCTCCAGACCTCAGGCCCTCAAGAAGTGCAGGGTCCCTTGCAGGGGCCCAGAAGGATGAGGGGGGACAGGGGCAGGGCCACTCACCGATATCTTGGTGAAGACAGACAGCAGGAGTGACAGGACGGACAGATACACCCGGATCCTCTGTCCACCGAACCGCCTCTGGAGGTACTCTGGCACGGTGACCACCTGCGGAACACACAAGCCTCTGCACCTGCACAGCCTCGCCCACGGACCCCAGATCCCCTCCCTTCCCCGCCCCTGCCCCCGGGACCACGAGCCAGATGCCAAGTCACTTAAGCTAGGGTCTTCCCTACTTGGCCAAACTGGGCCTCGCCCTGAGCAAGAGGCTGACTCTAATGGGGTCATCATGGTCTTTGGTCAGAACCCCAGAAGGACGGGGATCCCCAAGTTGGGGGACATCCGAGGCGTCTCGGGGCTTCTGACTCTCTTTGCAAGAGCAGTCCAGGATGGGGCGGTGGGAAGGGCAGAGGTGAGGGGGATCGGTGTGGGGGGAGGGGAGAAGGGGCAGTGTAGGAGGGACTGGAAGCTCTTTATGGACAGGGAATGTCTCTGTTTATTGTTATATTATACTCTTCCAAGTGCGCAGTACAGTGCTCTGCAGATAGTGAGCACTCAATAACTACAAGTGACCGACAGCGAGGACCGAACACAGGAGTGTCAATGCCTGGAAAGAAATTGAGACATTCCTTCCCCCAACAGGCTCTCTTAGGGCTGATGGACGCCAGCCCACCACAAGTCTCCAAGTCTCCAGCTCCTGACTAGTGTGTGGTAAGATCTGAGTCACAGCCGGGGAATCCCCTTGGCCCTCTTGCCTCCCCCACTAGCCTTCCTCCCCGACGGGGGCGGGCGGGCAGGCACTCACACACACCCTTCTCAGAGCCCTCCCTATTGCCAACTGTTCAGGAGCCAAAATGAAATCAATCCACCAGAATAGAAGACAAGTGCTCCAAGGACCCTCTCCCACCTGAGGCCCTCCAGACACCCAATGGCCAAGATCCCAGCACTCTTTGGACCTGGGGTAGGGAAGAGCTTCAGGGACATTCAAGGTCCTTTCCCTTCTTATTTATTTCAATGCATCTGTTAATACGGCCAGGCATCGTACTAAGTGCTGGGGTTAGTACGAGCTAGTCAGGTTGGACACAGTCCCTGTCCCACAAGGGGCTCACAGTCTTAATCCCCATTTACAGACAAGGTGACCGAGTCACAGTGAAGTGACTTGCCCAACGTCACACAGCAGACAAGTAGGGGAGTCAGGATTAGAACCCAGGTCCTTTTGACTCCCAGGACCTGCTCTATCCATTAGACCACGCTGCTTCTGGGCTCCTTCTCACAGGCAAAAGGTCAGGATCCCCGAGCAATGGGGGCTGTGATGGTGGCCCCCGGCCAAAGTCACGCTCCCCGCCCCTCACACCAGCCCGGCCGGCCGCCGTCGGACGGGACGTGCTGACCCGCGGCGGAACACTCACCCCTGAGGAGATGTAGACGGGCAAGAACACCCAAGCCAGGGCCAGCAGCACGTAGGTAGCCTAGGGAGTGGAAAAACCCAAACCCAGTGTCAGAAGCGGATTCTTGCCCCAACCAAAGCCAATAAAATCCCCATCCCACTGCAGGACCGAGACCCAGACCCTCAGCCAAAGGCCCTGGGTCCTTATCCCGTGGGAGAGACGTCACCTCCTGCAACAGGAAGGCCCGGGCGGGGGCGGCGGGAGACTTACGTTCCACTCGAAGCCCGCTACCGCCAGGCCGCCCGCAGCACCCGCCCCCGCCAGTCCGATGAACAGCCCGGATCCTTCGCTACTGGCAAACAGGGAGGCACCGATCTGCAAAACAAACCCACTGAGCTGAGCTCAGGTGGAGGGCCAGCCCCGGGGCCTCGCCACCACCCCCAGGATGGAGACGGGTCCCGCCTTGGGGGAATGAGGTCCGCGCAGGGCGACTGGGGGCTGCAAATCACCGTCACGCTGCCTCCGGGCCTCCTCACATCACTGCCACCTCCCGATTCCTCTCCCCTCAGTCATTCAGTCGATCGTATTTATTGCGTGCAGAGCACTGTGCTAATTGCTTGGGAGAGTACAACCTAACACATAGCATCGTGACACAGCTCCTTCCAGCCTTCTCTGGGTCCCCCTTGCCTACCCCCATTCCCTCCTTCCGACTTCATCTTTCCTCCTTCACCATTTCCCTACATTTCTGGCTCCCCCAAATTCTACAACCTCCTCAGTTCTGCCCTTGGGTGATGTAGGGGGGGAGGAGAAGGGAGAAAGAAGTGGAAAAATTACTACTACTAATAATAACAAATAGCTTATAAAACTAAAATAAAGAGATTTATTGAGTGCCCATTGCTCAATGTGAGCAGGAAATGTGTCCTATCGTTATACTGTACTCTCTCAAGCGCTTAGTACAGTGCTCTGCACACAGTAACTAGTCAACAAATATGATGACTGATTGCAAGACACTGTCCTAAGCGTCTAGGCTTCGCCCTGCTCAACAGGGAGGAACTAAAGGATGGCCTAGGAGCAGGCATGGACAGAGGGAACTGGGAGAGAGGCTCAGTTGCAGTGGTAGGAAGTTGGTGGCTAGGAGTCTGGTGTTGGGGGAGCGGGCGGAGCGGGAGATTTTAGCAGGGGATTTAGGAGTCAGGGGCTGGGAGTCGGATAGCCTGGGAGTTAGGTGGCTGGGGGCTGGGAGCCAGAGGGCTAGGGGACAGGGAGCTGGGAGAGGGCCCGACAGAAAGGTGCCGGGGCCTGCTGTACATCCCCTCGATTCTATTTATCGGGATCAATTTGTCTTGTTTTTGTCTGTCTCCCCCGATTAGACTGTGAGCCCGTCAATGGGCAGGGATCGTCTCCATCGGTTGCCCAATTGTCCGTTCCAAGCGCTTAGTCCAGTGCTCTGCACATAGTAAGCGCTCAATAAATACTATGAAATGAACGAATGAATGGTGGATCAGGGAACGGGCCTGGAGAGAGAGGGTGAGGGCAGCTAGCTGAAGAGGTTGGGGAGGGGGCACTCACCGGCCACCAGGCCACATTCCTGCCCGCGAGGAAGTATCCGCTCACCGTGTCCGTGCTCACTCGGCACGAGGCCTGCAACGATAGGGTAGAGTCGGAGAGGGGAGAGGAGCGCCGGAGCGGTCTCAAACCCGGGGCCCGCGCTAAGGAGACACGGCCTCGCCAGCCCCCCGGGTGGGACGGGGGACGGACCAATCTGACCACATCTGCCCCGGGCCCACTGCCCGCCGGCCTCGTGGCCAAGGCGACCGGCGGTGACCTCGACACGGGGACCTGGAATCTGTGGGTAAAAGTCACCTCCTGGGGTTGGAAGGGCCACATTTTGGAAATGCTGGGACGGGGTAGCCGATGAGCCGGCGCGGAGAACTCCCGTGGCGGGACCGTCAGTCTGAGGCACGCAGGTGGAGGATCCCTGAGAGGGGAGCACGCACGGCTGCCCCTGCCCCAAGCTGGACGGGCCAAGCAGCCAAAATTAATTAACTATGGTTCCTGTTAAGTGCTTACTTCGTGCCAAGCACTGTTCTAAGGATTGGGATAGATACAAGTTAATGAGGTTGGACACAGCCCCCGTCCACTTAATAATAATCGTGGTGTTCGTTAAGCGCTTCCTATGTGCCAGTCACTCTACCTTGTCTTCTCTGTGCCTCAGTTTCCTCATCTGTAAAATGGGGATTAAGAATGTGAGCCCTATGTGAGAAAGGGACTGTGTGCAGCACAATTATCTTGTAACTACCCCAGCACTTAGTACAGTGCTTGGCACATAATAAGCCCATAAATACCATTCCCTCCCACCTAGACTGTGAGTCCCATATAGGTCAGGCATGGTGTCCACCTATCTTGTATGTTCTCCAGTGTTTAGTACAGGGCCTGGAACATGGTAAGTGTTTAACAAACGCCATTATTATCTGTGCTCATACTATTATCACTATCATACTATTATTACTGAGCACTTATAATTCTTTGGTCGTATAAGCTATTTGTTATTGGTAGTAGTAATAATAATACTTATTATTAAGCACTGTACTAAGCACTTATAACTTTTTATTTTAGTTTTACAAGCTATTTGTTGTTATTAATAATGATTAATATAATAACATTACTATAACATTAATAATAATAAAAATATTCGTATTTGTTAGGCGCTCACTATGTGCAGGGCACTGTTCTAAGCGCTGGGGGAGATACAGGGTGATCAGGTCGTCCCACGTGAGGCTCACAGTTAATCCCCATTTTACAGATGAGGTAACTGAGGCCCAGAGAAGTGAAGTGAGTTGCCCACAGTCACCCAGCTGACAAGTGGCAGAGGCGGAAGTCGAACCCATGACCTCTGACTCCGAAGCCCAGGCTCTTTCCACTGAGCCACGCTGCATTAAATGTTAAATAATATATTATAATATTATAATTGCTTATAATTAGTCAATAATAATAACAAATAGCTTATAAAACTAAAATTAAAAATTATTATACGCGCTTAGTACAGTGCTCTGCGCAAAGTGGACAGAGCACAGGCTTGGGAGTCAGAGGACGTGGGTTCTAATCCCGGCTCCTCCACTGGTCTGTTAGGTGACCTTGGCCAAGCTGTTTAACCTCCTCCCTACGCCTCAGTTCCCTCAACTGTAAAACGGGGATTAAGACTCGGCGCCCCGTGTGGGCCGAAGACCTGATTACCCTGTGTCTACCCCAGCTCTTAGCCCGGCGATGGGCACGTAGTAAGTGCTTAACAAACGCCATGATAATGATAAGAATTGATGATAATAGTCCTTAATACTGTTATTATTATATAAAACCGTGGATTGGTTATTCCTATTGCTGCTGCAAAAAAGAACCACACAGAAGAGATAGCCAGGAGGGGGCGGCCTCACCCCACACATCCTCTTTGATGAGGTTTCCACCCCCTTGATTCTATTTATCGTGATTAAGTTGTCTTGTTTTTCTCCCTCTGTCTCTCCCGATTAGACTGTAAGCCCGTCAGTGGGCCGGGACGGTCTCTCTCTGTTGCCCGATTGTCCATTCCAAGCGCTTAGTACAGTGCCCAGCACCCAGCGCTCAATAAATACTACTGAATGAATGTGTGGAGGCCATGGACACAGCTGACGTTGCCCCCTCCGGGCCCAGCTTGGGGGCTCAGACGAGGAGGCTGTCGGACTCCGTGGATAATAATGTTGGTATTTCTTAAGCGCTATGGGCGGAGCACTGCTCTAAGCGCTGGGATAGATACGGGGTCGTCAGGTTGTCCCACGCGAGGCGCACCGTCTTCATCCCCCTTTTCCAGATGAGGGATCCGAGGCCCGGAGACGTGAAGCGCCTTGCCCACAGTCACACAGCTGACAGGTGGCAGAGCCGGGATTCGAACCCGTGACCTCTGACTCCCAAGCCCGGGCTCATTCCACTGAGCCACGCCGCTTCTCGGGGATCCGATCCGTGCCCCCATTCCCCCTCTTCCCCAAGGCCCTTGTCTTCAGCCACCTAAACCACCCAGAGCTGACTAGTATCACGTAGTCCTCTCCCCTCCTCCAGGAGGCCTTCCCAGCCTGAGCCCTCCCTTTCCCTCCGCTCTTCCTCCCCTCCCCATTCCCCCTCCTCCCTCCCTCTGCTCTACCCCCTTCCCCGTCCCACAGCACTTGTCTAGATTTCTATATATTATTTATTACTCCATTTTATTACGTCAGGAAGCAGTGTGGCTTCGTGGCAAGAGCAAGGACTTGGGAGTGAGACGTCGTGGGTTCTGATCCCCCGCTCTGCCACTTGTCAGCTGGGTGACCTCGGGCAAGTCGCTTAACTTCTCTGGGCCTCAGTGATTTCATCTGTAAAATGGGGATTAAAACTGTGAGCCCCACGTGGACCATCCGATGACCTTGTATCTCCCCCAGCGCTTAGAACGGTACTTGGCACATAGTAAGCGTTTAACAAATACCATTATTAGAGAGGCAGCGTGGCGTAGTGGAAAGAGCACCGGCTTGGGAGTCAGAGGTCATGGGTTCTAATCCCGGCTCCGCCACTTGTCAGCTGTGTGACTTTGGGCAAGTCACTTAACTTCTCTGGGCCTCAGTTACCTCGCCTGTAAAATGGGGATTAAGACTGTGAGCCCCACGTGGGACAACCTGATGACCTTGTATCTACCCCAGTGCTTAGAACAGTGCTTGACACATAGTAAACACTTAACAAATACCATCATCATCATTATTATTATTAATGATTTGCATATATCTATGATTTTATCTGTTTTGATGGTTTTGATGCCTGCCTATTTGTTTTGTTTTGCTGTCTGTCTCCGCCGTTTAGACTGTGAGCCCACTGTTAGGCAGGGACTGTCTCTATCTGTTGCCGAATTGTACATTCCAAGCGATTAGTACAGTGTTCTGCACACAGTAAGCGCTCCAGAAATACAATTGATTGAATGAATGAATAATAATCATGATATCTGTTCAGTGCTTACTATGTGCCGGGCACTGTTCCAAGCGCTAGGATGGATACACGATAACTGAGTTGTCCCACATGGCGCTCACAGTCTTAATCCCCATTTTACAGACGAGAGAATTGCAGCACAAAGAAGGTGAAGTGACTTGCCCAAGGTCACCCAGCGGACAAATGGCGGAGCCGAGATCAGAACCTTCTGACTCCCAAGCCCATGCTCTAACCACCAGGCCATGCTGCTGCTCCTTCTTGGCAGAGAACGTCAGGTTTGAATCCTGTGAAAGATGGCATGTAGCGTGGCGATTTTAGAGGGATTTTGAAGACACTGGGTAGTCACTGAAAAGCAGGAAAGTCTGCAAAAACGTGATTTCCGGCCATCAGAGCCTTCAGTTAGCTAGTAAATAATGGAAAAATAAAAAGAACTGACGAATCAGTATCCACATAGAGCTAGGCAATGATTTTCCCAGTTGATTTTCCAACACCCCGGATAGTAAACGCTTAAAATATACCATATTTACTACTTACCGTATTTACTTACTATGTGCACAGCACTGTACTAAGCACTTGGGCTAGTACAACAGAATAAGCAGATCCGTTGCCTGCCCATAACAAATTTACAGTCTAAAAGGGGAGATGGACATTACTATAAATAATTTACAATATATAATTAAAAGACTAGTAACCTGTATCATATTTCTGCTGTTCTCTCCCAAACACTTAGTACAACGCCGGGTACCTAGTAAGGTCTCGATAGTAACTACTGATTGATTGGCTGATTGATGGCATCCAGCAGACAGAAAAGGACTATCCCCCTGCCCTATAAACGGTGACATTCTAATCCCACCGACTCGTTCGAGCCTCCTCACAATATCTCATTAAAAATAATAACAATGCCATTTGTACAGCATTTACTATGTGCCAAGCACTGTGAAAAGCGTAATGGTCGGTACAAGATAATCAGATCAGACGGTCCCAGTTCCACATGGAGCTCAGAGATTAAGCGGGGAGGGAGAACTCATTTAACCCCCATTTTACAAATGAGGAAACTGAGGCAGGGACAAGTTAAGTGATTTGGTCAACGGGTTAGGCCTGCCTCGACCATTACTGTCTGAACCCTTATGATCCAGAAGGAAATTATTATTATTAGTCAATCATACTTATTGAGCACTTATTGCGTGCCAAGCACTGAACTGAGTTCTTGGGCGGGAACAATACAACAATTGAACAGACATTCCCTGCCCACTACGAAATTACATTATTCCTATTATATTTCCTGAGTGCTTATTATGTGTCAAGCACTGTACTAAGCCCTGGGGTAGATATAAGTTAATCAGGTCCCACATGGGGCTCAGAGTCTGAGTAGGAGGGAGAACAAGTATTAAACCTCCATTTTGCAGGTGAGGTAACTGAGGCACGGTTAAATGAAGTGACTTGCCCAAGGTCACACGGCAGGCAACGGGCAGAGCCAGGTCCTCCGACTCCCAGGCCCGCGTTCTTTACACTAGGCCTTGCTGCTCCTCGAGGAAAGGGGGAAGCTTAGGATGTCCATCCAAGAAAGACTTCCAGGAACTCTCAAGAGTTATACAACATGTGGCCGGGCAAGCTGCCAAAAGGTAAATCCACAAGAACGACAACAATAGATTGGCCGACAGATCCGGGAGACGGAAGCCCATAAGGGCAGAGCTCACCTCCTCCAAGAGGCCTTCCCAGACTGAGCTTCCCCTTTTCTCTCTGCTCCCTCTCTGCTCCCGCTTCGCCTCCCCTCAGCCAAGCCCCCTTTCCCTCTGCCCTTCCCCTCCCCTCAGCACTGTGCTCATTTGTATATATTATTTATCACCCTATTTATTTTGTTAATGAGGTGTACATCCCCTCGATCCTATTTATCGTGATCACGTTGTCTTTTTTCGTCCGTCTGCCTCCCCCGATTAGACAGTGAGCCCGTCATTGGGCAGGGATGGTCTCTGTCTGTTGCCGAATTGTACGTGCCAAGCGCTTAGTACAGCGCTCTGCACCTAGTAAGCACTCAATAAATACTATTGAATGAATAAATGAACACCTTCCTGGAATACGCATCCCAAGTGCAGAGTAAACTCCTTCATGGGTTGACTTTAGAACCGTGAGAGGCACATAGTAACCGCTTAATAAATATTGTAATTATTATTATTATTATTGACCTTTGAACTTCCTGCACAGCAGGGAAATACACCCACAAGCCATGGCTCCTGCTCTCACTCTTCCTTGAGAGAATGAATGAATGAATGGCCGCTAGGAGCCCAGGCCAAGGGGCCGCCGTAATTTGGGGGGCGTAAAGAGGGAAAGGGGGTAGAACATCCGGGGGGTGGGGGGTTCTGCAGAAGCAGGAACAGAGGAAAGGGAATCGAAAGACGGAGAAGCAGCACGGCCTGCTTGGAAAAAGCCCAGGCCTGAGAGTCAGAGGACCTGGGTTCTAATCCCAGATCTGCCTGTTGCCTGACCTTGGGCAAGACATTTCACTTGTGTGCCTCAGTTACCTCATCTGCAAAATGGGGTTCAATCGCCTTCTTTCTGATTTTAACCGAGTAGCAACGTGGCTTCGTGGATAGAGCCCGGGCCTGAGAGTCAGAGGACCTGAGATCTAATCCTGGCTTGTCTGCTGTATGACCTTGGGCAAGTCACTTAGCTTCTCTATGCCTCACTTAGCTCATCTGCAAAATGGGGATTAAAACAGCGAGCCCCCGTGGGACATTGTATCCAACCTGATTAGCTTGTATCAACCCCAGTGCTTAGTACAGTGCCTGGCACACAGTATGCAGGCCCTGTGAAGACTGTGAGCCCCATGTAGGAAAGGGGCTTTGTCTGACCTAATTAACTTGTACCTACTCCAGTGCTTAGAAGAGTGTTTCATTCATTCAGTCGTTCTTATTGAGCGCTTACTATGCGCAGAGCACTCGACTAAGTGCTTGGAATGTACAATTTGGCAACAGATAGAGACAATCCCCGCCCAATGACGGGCTCACAGGGAGACAGCAAAGCAAAACAGAACAAAACAAGTAAGCCTGGCGTAGATATCACCAAGATGAATGGAATTATAGATATATACACACCATTAACAAAAGAAATAGTGCCAGGCACATAGTAAGCATATTATTATTATTATTATTATTCATTCATTCATTCGATCGTATTTATTGAGCACTTACTGTGTGCAGAACACTGTACTTGGAATGTACAATTCGGCCACCGATAGAGACAATCCCTGCCCAACAATGGGCACACACAGACAATAACACAAAACACATAAACAGGCATCAAAACCATCAAAATAAACAGAATCATCGTTAATAAAATAGAGTAATAAATAATATATAGAACTATACACAAGTGCTGTGGGGAGGGGAAGGGGGTAGAGAAGAGGGAGGGAGGAGGGAGGGGAGGAAGGGCAGAGGGAAAGGGAGGGGTCAGTCGGGGAAGGCCTCCTGGAGGAGGTGAGCTCAGTGTTTGTTACATAGTAAAGCGCTTAACAAATACCATAAAAAAAAACAACTCAGCGAGCCCCATGTGGGTCAGGGACTATGTCCAACCTGATAAACTTATGCCCACCCCAGTGCTTGACACACAGTAAGCTCTTAATAAATACCATAAAAGAAAAAGGAAAGAAAAACTGACAGGGGCAGAAGTTATAAAGTCAGGCACTGAACACAAAGCCAGCTTCCCAGGTACGATCGACAGGCCGGTGATACTTCATCAGGTGTCCAGCGCGGCTCAGTGGAAAGAGCATGGGCTTGGGAGTCAGAGGTCATGGGTTCGAATCCCTGCTCTGCCACTTGCCAGCTGTGTGACTTTGGGCAAGTCACTTAACTTCTCTGTGCCTCAGTTCCCTCATCTGTAAAATGGGGATGAAGACTGTGAGCCTCGCGTGGGACAATCTGATTACCTTGTGTCTACCCCAGCACTTAGAACAGTGCTCTGCACATAGTAAGCGCTTAACAAATACCAACATTATTATTACCTGCCCGCAACTCTGAAACAACTGTGGCCTGAGAGATGGGTGGGAAGAGGAACAATAGTTTTTTGGTCACATATCCAGTCGGATGATAAGAGATGAGGTGAGAGATGAACCTCTCTTGGTTTAGGTGAGGTCTACTGAGATAGTGGAGCTGTGAGGAGTTAGCCAAGTTTAATATTAATGAAATATTAGCATTCCGTGGTCTGCTGGGTGACTTCGGGCAAGTCATTTAACTTCTCTGGGCCTCGGTTACCTCATAATGGTGGTATTCGTTAAGCGCTTCCTATGTGCAAAGACAACCTGATTCCCCTATGTCTACCCCAGCGCTTAGAACAGTGCTCGGCACATAGTAAGCGCTTAACAAATACCAACATTATTATTAAGTGCTGGGGGAGATGCAAGGTGACCAGGTTGTCCCACGTGGGGCTCACAGTTTTAATCCCCATTTTACAGATGAGGTAACTGAGGCACAGAGAACTTAAGTGACTTGCCCAAAGTCGTACAGCTGGCAAGCAGCGGAGCCGGGATTAGAACCCATGACCTCTGATTCCCAAGCCCGGGCTCTTTCCACTGAGCCACGCTGCTTCTCAACACCTCCCACCGTCAACTGAGATGGGTGGGAAGAGGAACTACAGGCTTTTGGTCACAAATCCAATCGGATGATAAGAGATGAGGTGAGAGATGAGTCTCTCTTGGTTTAGGTAAGGCCTACTGAGATAGTGGAGCTGTGAGGAGTTAGCCGAGTTTAATATTAATGATATATCAGCATTCCGTGGTTTGCTGGGTGACTTTGGGCAAGTCACTTAACTTCTCTGGGCCTCAGTTACCTCATCTGAGATGGGTGGGGAGGGGAACTATAGGTTTTTGGTCACAAATTCAATCGGATGATAAGAGATGAGCCTTTCTTGGTTTAAGTAAGGACTAATGAGTTGTGCAGTTGTGAGGAGTTAGCCAAGTTTAATGATAATGAAATATTAGCATTCTATTAGCAGTCACTTGTCTGCTGTGTGACCTTGGATAAGTGACTTAACTTCTCTAGGCCTCAGTTACCTCATCTGGGATGTGTGGGGAAGGGAGCTATGGGTTTTTGGTCACAAATCCAATCAGATGATAATAATAATGTTGGTATTTGTTAAGCGCTTACTATGTGCCGAGCACTGTTCTAAGCGCTGGGGTAGATACAGGGTCATCAGGTCGTCCCACGTGAGGCTCACAGTTAATCCCCATTTTACCGATGAGGTAACTGAGGCACAGAGAAGTGAAGTGACTTGCCCACAGTCACACACAGCTGACAAGTGGCAGAGCCGGGAGTCGAACCCATGACCTCTGACTCCCAAGCCCAGATGAGATAAGAGATGAGAACCTTTTGGTTGGGATAAGGCCTAGTGAGATAGCACACCTGTTAATTAAATATTAGCATCCATTAGCAGTCACTTGTCTGCTGTGTGACCTTGAGCAAATCACTTAACTTCTTTGTGCCTCAATTACCTCATCTGTAAAATGGGGATTAATAATAATAATAATAATATTTGTTAAGCGCTCACTATGTGCCAACCACTCATTGTTCTAAGGGCTGGGGGAGATAAAAGGTAATCAAGCTGCCCCTGTGAGTGGAGCTCACATTCTTAATCCCCATTTTACAGATAAGGTGCCTGAGGCACAGAGAAGTTAATAATAATAATAATCATAATCATAATAATGATGATGATGGCATGGCTCAATGGAAAGAGCATGGGCTTGGGAGTCAGAGGTCATGGGTTTGAATCCCAGCTCTGCCACTTATCAGCTGTGTGACTGTGGGCAAGTCACTTCATTGCTCTGTGTCTCAGTTGCCTCATCTGTAAAATGGGGATGAAGACTGTGAGCCTCACGTGGGACAACCTGATCACCCTGTTTCTAGTCCAGCGCTTAGAACAGTGTTCTGCACATAGTAACGCTTAAATACCAACATTATTAAGCACTTACTATGTGCAAAGCACTGTTCTAAGCACTGGGGAGGATACAATTCATTCATTCAATAGTATTTATTGAGCGCTTACTATGTGCAGAGCACTGTACTAAGCGCTTGGGATGAACAAGTCGGCAACAGATAGAGACGGTCCCTGCCGTTTGACGGGCTTACAGTCTAATCGTTACAGTCTAAGGATACAAAGTGCTCAGGTCATCCCACGTGGGGCTCACAGTCTTAATGCCCGTTTTACAGATGAAGTAACTGAGGCATAGAGAAATGAAGTAATTTGCCCAAAGTCACACAGCTGACAAGCGACTGAGCCGGGATTTGAACCCATGACCTCTGACTCCCCAGCCCGTGCTCTTTCCACTAAGCCACGCTGCTTCTGTGAGTCCTATGTGACGTATAGACTGTGTCCCGTCTGATCAGCTTGTATCTACTCCGGTGCTTACTACAGTGTCTGGCACACAGTAAGTGCTTAAATACCTTTTTTCTTTTTTTAAAAAAAAGCTACTTTATTAAGAAAATGGGCTACATCAGGGGAGATAAATTATAACACATTCATGGGGGGGGGGGGTGCCCAAAGCCAGGTGAGGTAGCCTGCGTCTTTGAAGCCACGAGTCCACGTGGACACTGCAGGGCTTATTGAATTTCCTTCCCATTGAGTTAGCACCTGCAGGGTGAAGCATCGGCTGGTTCCATTCACAACCTTAAACCAGGGATGTGGGAAGAAAAAAAGCTGGATTATAATGTTGCAGAAAGCAGAAGAGTCCTCAAAAATTGAAAAAAGGAAAAAGGCAGATTTCAAGTGCGACCGGAAGGCCCTCTGAGTCACCATCAGCTCGCACCAGCCAAAACGACATTTGTTCATTGTTGCACTGTATTTTCCCAAATGCTCAGTACAGTGCTCCACACAGTGAGCGCTCAATAAATGCGGCGAGAGAATGAATGAACGTGGGGGCTGATGATCTGTGGGCACTCCACGTTTGCCCAGAAGTCTTAAGATTTAAATCCATTTTCTCCAGGTTTCGTTGCCGATGCTACAGACCCAACAAATTGCCTGGAAAGAGTTCATTGAAGCTGAAAATGAAGGGCTTGAAGGACATCAATATATAATTCTTTATGATCATTTTGTTTGATACTGATGATATTTGCTAAGCGCTTACTATGTGCCAAGCACTGTTCTAAGCGCTGCGAAGAATAATGACGGTATCTAGAAAGGCCCAGCATGACTTAGTGAAAAGAGCGCAGCCCTGGGAATCAGAGGACCTGGGATCTGATCCCGGCTCCGCCACTTGTCTTGTGTGGTCATTCGATCGTATTTGTTGAGTGCTTACTGTGTGCAGAGCACTGTACTAATAATAATGTTGGTATTTGTTAAGTGCTTACTATGTGCACACAGTCTTAATCCCCATTTTACAAATGAGGTAATAATAATAATAATGTTGGCATTTGTTAAGCGCTTACTATGTGCCGAGCACTATTCTAAGCGCTGGGGGAGATACAGGGTAAGCAGGTTGTCTCACGTGGGGCTCACAGTCTTCATCCCCATTTTACAGATGAGGGAATAATAATAATAATAATGTTGGTATTTGTTAAGTGCTTACTATGTGCCGAGCACTGTTCTAAGTGCTGGGGGAGGTACAGCGTAATCAGGTTGTCCCACGTGAGGCTCACGGTCTTCATCCCCATTTTACAGATGAGGTAACGGAGGCACAGAGAAGTGAAGTGACTTGCCCACAGTCACACAGCTGACAAGTGGCAGAGTTGGGATTAGAACCCACGACCTCTGACTCTCAAGCCCGGGCTCTTTCCACTGAGCCACGCTGTTTCCTAGGGAGGAGTGAAGTGACTTACCCAAGGTCACACAGTTGACAAGTGGCAGAGCTGGGATTCGAACCCATGACCTCTGACTCCCAAGCCCAGACTCTTTTCATTGAGCCACGCTGTTTCTCAAGGAGAGGTGACCTTTATACTGCTTTTCCATATACAGAGGTGCCAGGGTTCATTCATTCAATCGTATTTATTGGGCTTATTGTGTGTGCAGAACACTGTATTAAGCACCACGGGGAGTACGCTGTAACAGACACATTCCCTTCCCACAACGAGCTTGAAACTCCCGCTGGGCAATCCAGGCCCCAGTTCACTAGAACAGTAATAATAATGTTGGTATCTGTTAAGCGCTTACTATGTGCAGAGCACTGTTCTAAGCGCTGGGGTAGATACAGGGTCATCGGGTTGTCCCACGTGAGGCTCACAGTTAATCCCCATTTTACAGATGAGGGAACTGAGGCACAGAGAAGTGAAGTGACCCGCCCACGGTCACAAAGCCAAGTGGCAGAGCTGCGATTCGAACCCATGGCCTCTGACTCCTACGCCCGGGCTCTTTCCACTGAGCCACGCTGCTTCTCATAAACAAGGGATCCCAGAGGGAGGGGCTGGGGCTTAGGAGAGTGGCCTAGTGGATAGAGCGTGGGCCTGGGAGTCCAAAGGACCTGGGTTCGGGATAGCCAATCTTATTTATTGAGCATTCCGTGCCAAGTACTGTACTAGGCACGTGGGAGAGTACAAGACAGCCGCAAATGGACACATTCCCTGTCCACAATGAGCTAGGTCAAAAATCACATCAGATAAGAGATGGGCTGAGTCTCTCTTGGTTAGGGTAACCCCTAGTGAGATAGCGCAGCTGTGATGTGTAAGCCAAATTTAATGCTAATGAAATATCAGCCACTTGTCTGCTGTGTGACACTGGGCAAGTCGCTTGGCTCGTCTGTGCCTCAGTCACCTAATCTGTAAAATGGAGAATTAAGACTGTGAGCAGCATGGTGTAGTGGATAGAGGGTGTGGGTGGGAGTCAGAAGGTCATGGTTTCTGATCCCGGCTCTGCCGCCTGTCTGCCGTGTGACCTTAGGCGGGTCACTTCACTTCTCTGGGCCTCAGGTCCCTCATCTGTAAAATGGGGATTGAGACTGTGAGCCCCACGTGGGACAGGGACTGTGTCCAACCTGACCTTCTTGTATCTACCCCAGCATTTAGTACAGTGCCTGGCACATAGTAAGCCCTTAACAAATACCTTGATTGTTATTAGTATGTGGGACAGGGACTTACTCTATCCTAAGTTTCTATCCACCCCAGCGCTTAGTACGATGCCTCAATAAGGCCCCAATAATTATCATAAGCACTATGATAATCATAGTAAGTATTATTATGGTACTTCTTAAGCACTTACTATATAACGTTGGTATTTGTTAAGCGCTTACTAGGTGCAGAGCACCGTTCTAAGCGCTGGGGTAGATACAGGGTGATCAGGTTGTCCCACCGAGCCACGCTGTATCTACCCCAGCACTTAGTACAGTGCCTGGCACAGAGTAAGTGCTTAGCAAATATCATTTTTTAAAATACCATTAAAAAAAGAAAAGGTAAAAGAAATGACCCTCGCCAGGGGACTCTCTCCTTCGGACACCGATTTTACTAAATCCCATACAAAGCAGTGGGTAGCCCCAGGAGTTGACGAGGGACAGGAAAATACGACTGACTGACAAGGGTCAGTGTGGCCCAGAGGAAAGAGAACAGAACCTTTTGCCCGCTGTTGACCTTGGACAAGTCATTTAACCTAAGCCTCAGTTTCCTCATTTGTAAAATGGCGCTAAGATCAAACAATCGACGGTATCTGTTGGACACTGACTGTGCCGAGCACTGTACTGAGCACTTGGGAAGAGTACGACAGTTATCAGACATGATCCCTGACCCCCAAAGATTCTACAATCTAGCTGGAGAGACTAAACTAAATTATAGATGCCCTCCTCGTCACTTCGATTTTGAGTCCCGTGTAAGACAGCGATTGTGCCTGATCTGACGGGCAGGTATCTACCCAAGTGCTTAGGCCCTAAGGAATAGCTAAACATAACCATCGTTATTACTATTATTAACAAGGAGACACTTTCAACACACCCATAGTCCTAAACAATCAGTAAACTGGCAGACCGAAGCCAATGACTGTAGAAAGAATTATAACAAAAAAAAAAAAAATACCTCCATTGAGCATCTAAAGACAATCCTACAGCCTGCGATCGCTGGGTTTTTGTGAAAAACGCTGTCCCCAAAACGCTGAGCCCTATACTCCTCTAAACTGTAATCTCCTTGTGGGCAAGGAACGTGTCTACCAACTCGGCGCTATTATAACTCTCCCAAGCATTTAGTACAGTGCTCTACACACAGTAAACGTTCAATAAATACCGTTGATTAGCCCAAAAGCACCACCTGGGGCTACGGGAGCCCACAACTGTATGGCAGTGTTCAAATCTTTTTTTTTTTCCTATCGAGACTTCGCAGGAATGAATAGTAGCGACTCTCTCGAGCACTTGGTAAAAAGCTTTCAATAAATTCATGGATTGATCGACTGATTGACCACTTATCCCGCTTCCCCAGTAGCTCAGGGTTTCACAGCTCCCGATCCCAAAATAATCTGCCGGGAAATCAGTAATAATAATAATAATGGTGATACCTTTAAAGTGCTTACTCTGTGCCAAATACTGTCCTAAGCACTGGGATAGACATAAGTAGATCAGGTTGGACAGGATCCCTGTCCCACGTGGGGTTCACGCCCTCCCCATTTTACGGATGAGGTATCTGAGGCCCGGAGAAGTGAAGCGACTTGCACAAGGTCACACAGCAGCAGAGGAGTGGTGGAGGCAGGATTAGAATCCAGGTCCCTCTGACTCCCAGGCCCGTGCTCTCCCCAGCTAGACCACGTTTCTTTAAGGTTAAACACTTCAGGGGAAACCCCGAGGGACTCTTACCCATATTCCCACGGCCACATTCAAGGCAAAATACACGACGATGACGACGACGTCGGCCACGTGGAAGGGAGGCTGAGGCCCGGAGGCTCCGTCGGTAGAGTTGTCTGCCATGACCCCTTCCTCCTCTTGGGCTCAGTCCGGAATGAGTCCCGCAGAGGGGCAGCCGACGGGGGACCGCGGGCCGGCCTCGCTCACTGGGAATTGATCATTAAACCAACCGGCGACTGCATTTCCACCCCGGATCTTGCCCAGGCAGATCCCGGACTGCTTCGAAGCACACATGAAGAGTCCCCTCCTCCCTGCCGGATCCCAAGAACAAGGGCGGCGGGGCCGGGGTGGGGGTCGGAGGGCAGACCCGAACCCCCCCGGGAGCAAAGACCTGATGTCTGGAGGGGTAAGGGGGGACTCCTTAGACACCCCTTACTGCTCCCGGGCTGAAGCTGAAGGGGAAGTGACCGAGGCTGTATGGCAGGGAATGTGTCTGCTCATTCTGATGTATTCTACCTTCCCGAGCGCTTAGTACAGTGTTTTCTACACAGTAAGCACTCGGTAAACACCACTGATTGTTTGGTGGAAGGGACTAGAGGGAAGATGAGAGGAGTCCAAATAGGTGTTTTTTAGGGTGGTTTTTAAAAATAGGCTTCCTTAAGCGTTTACTATGTGTCAGGCACTGTACTAAGCCCCAGGGAAGATACAAGCCCACCAGCTTGGACAGAGTCCCTACTTGAGTTAATAGCGTGCCCGGTGCTAGCCAGTTACTCCCTGATTCCAGAACTCCACAGTCCAGCTTTAGTGAGGAATTGGGAGTCTCCTGAGGTTCTCAAACTTCAGATGGCCAGCGGGAATCTCCCCCCTCTTCACTTCCCAGTTTCATCCATGAAATCTGGAGCTCGGGACTGTTTGAACCCGGAGCCTTACTGCTCCCCAGAGCTTCGAGGGCGCCCAACGGTGGACGTGTTCATTTCTGGACACCCTCCAGGGCTGCTGCATCGTCCACTGATCAACCAACTGAAGGTCTACAGGGAAAATACTCAAAGAACAGGCCCATCTGCCAATAAAGATGGATTTGACTGATTGTTTTTAAACGGTACTTTTTATGCACTTACTGTGTGCCAGGCACCGTACTAAGCACTAGGGTAGAGTGCTTAGACAAACTAATCAGGTTGGATGCAGTCCACGTCCCATATGGGGCTCACAGTCTTAAGTAGTATGGCTTAGTGGATGGAGCACAGGCCTGGGAGTCAGAAGGAGCAGGGTTCTAATCCTGGCTCTGCCACATGTCTGCTGGGTGACCTTGGTCAAGTCTCTTAACTTCTCTGGACTTGTTACCTCATCTGTAAAATGGGAAATAAGAGTGTGAGTCCCACGCGGGACACGGACCGTGTCCAACCTGATTAGCTTGTATCTACCCCAGCACTTACAGAATAGAGCTTGGCACACAGTAAGAGCTTAACAAGGACCATGATTATTCTTATTATTATTAATCCCCATTTTACAGATGAGGGAACTAAGGCACAGAGAAGTGAAGCATCTTGCCCAAGGTCACACAGCACATAAGTGGCAGAGCTGGAATTAGAACCCAGGTCCTCTGGCTCCTGGGCCTGTGCTCTTTCCACTAGACCACAGTGTTTATCAGAGTTTCAGAGATGAAGCTCAGCGGGACAACTTTTGCTTGACTGGTGGTTCTTGGCATCATTTATCCTGGGATCCTTAGCTGCCTTGGACCAGGCCGAGACTCTAAAACACAGGGTGTTGTAACAGTAAAAGAGATATTATTTATTAAGCACTTAGTGTGTACAGAGCTCTGTACTAAGCACTGGGTAGGAATTAGACACGGCAGCCTCTGTATCTCATGGGGCTCCTCCAGAGAGGAAAGATCTTTCAGGTCAATCTCAGAGAGCCCCTCAGTTCCCTCTGTCTCATTTATTGAGTGCTCTGCGTATAGCACTGAGCTAAGCGCTTGGGAGGATATAACAACTGACACATCCTCTGCCCATAAACAAGCTTACAGCCTAGAGGTGGCGAAATTCAAAAGGGTTCTTCAGGGGGTCAGAAGTGAAACCGGAAAATTCTCCATCTGGGTACCCACGAAACCATGAACTTGGTTTAATTGGATCTGATTCCTTGCATATATTCTCCAAATTATAGAAAGACACTCCTGAAGTTCCAAAAGTCAGCATGGCAGGGGAATGAAGGGGTCCTGGAATCTGTTTAACGGTCCTTCTCCCCCCTGCCCTCTTCTGGGGGCAGGCACCTCTTTTACACCATGGTCTAGTGGACAGAGCACGGGTCTGGGAGGCAGGTCGTGGGCTCTAATCCCAGCTCTGCCACTTGTCTGCTCTGTAGCCTCGGGCAAGTCGCTTCACTTTTCTGTGCCTCAGTTACCTCATCTGTAAAACAGAGATTAAGACTGCGTGGGACAGGGACTGCGTCCAACCCGATTTGCTTATATCCACCCCGGGGGCTTAGTATGGTGCCTGACCCATAGTAAGCGCTTAACAAATACCATAATTATCATTATTATTATAACCATGCAGACCGACGGCGGCCCCAGGATAGGAAGCTCGCCCGCCCACCCAGTCAATTCCGGGGAGATGAAATGGCCGGGGAATCCTCTAGTTTTGCAGAAACTTCAAGTCACATAAGTTTCTCTTACAGGATCAAAAACCCAACTTCTGGGAGTGGAGTCAGTTTAGCCAGCAGAGCCAACCTGTGGTCAGGGCCTGTCGATCAGTGAAGAAATCCAGTTTTAGAAAACGATTTCTTTAATGTCTGGTCTTCCTAATCTGAGTGGAAAATTTGGATCACTCTTGCGTACACTAGAATCAGTAAATTCAACTTTTGCATCTGCTGAGTACTTATTAGCCAATTTCATTTTTCTTATTAGGACTCAGTTATGCGTTTTCAATGTATTTATTTCACCTTGGAATCGGGTTACCCTACCCTCTTTCTCATTCTAATTTTCCCCAATTCAATCATCACATCAACCTGGACCAAGCATTCACTGCTCTCCCAAATGGAAGATTTTTCCAAAACTTTCTTAATGTCACTCCATTAAGGTTTAATCTCTGGTCAAACTTGCTGTTTTTAATGTGTCAGGTCAGTGTTTATAGTAACACTGCTAAACCGCACAGTCATCTACTTCTGGTAAACTATAACCTGGAGGTGAAATGTTAAAAGATTTTCTCCTTAAATAGGAAAGATTTCAGTGCAAGAGAAAACCCCGCAAAGGTAAAATGGACATAACATTCCACCCCTCTAAAAGAAAACTTGCATTGGAGGTGGCGATGTATCATTCTTAGCTAAATTCTTTGAAATCATTTGCATTAGTGATTTTTCTAAGCCCCCCGAAAAGCAGGTCTTTAGTTTTTTTTTTAACGCCCTGAAGGATAGAAAGTGAGACGAAGATTAAAGATGGTCGAGACGTATTTCCATCAATTCCTCTCTTTGCTCACTCTGAAAGGGGAAGCGGCCTGGCCCAAGTGGAAAGAACACGGGCCTGGGAGTCAACGGCCCTGGGTTCTAATCCCAGCTCTGCCACTTACCTGCTGTGTGATTTGGGCAAGGCACTTCACTTCTGTGCCTCAAGATTTCTCATCTGCAAAATGGGGATTCGATACTTGTTCTCCCACCTACATAGACTGCAAGCCCCATGTGGGACCTGATTATCCTGTATCTAATAACAATAATAATGGTACCTATTAAGTACTTACTATGTGCCAAGCACAGTTCTAAGCACTGTGGTAGACACAAGTTAATCACGTTGGAGACAGTCCTTGCCCAACATGGGGCTCACAGTCCTAATCCCCATTTTACAGATGAAGTAACCGAGGCCCAGAGAAGTAAAGCGATTTATCCAAGATTATTATTATTATTATGGTATTTGTTAAGTGATTACTATGCGCCGAGTACTGTCCTAAGCGATGGGGTAGATACAAGGTAATCAGGTTGCTCCACTTGGGGATCGCGGTTTTATTCCCCATTTTACAGATGAGGTAACTGAGGCACAAAGAAGTTAAGTGGTTTGCCCAAGGTCACACAGGAGACAGGCGGCATTAGAATCCACGGCCTCTGACTCCCAAGTCCGTGCTCTTTCCATTAAGCCACACTATGGACACGTGACGGAGCCAGGGTTAGAACTCGGGTTCTTCTGACTCTTAGGCCTGTGCTCTACCCACTAAATCATGTTGCTTTCCCAGCACTTAGTACTGGCATAAAGTAAGCACTTTTCAAATGGGATTGTAGACCCTTATTTAAAAAAAAGCAAAAAGAAAATCACTATGATTCTACAGAGCACTTTAATTTTCCATCAGTGCACATGCCCAACTCCCAGAAGTGAATCCTGGGCTATTTCCACCTTGGCTGTTGCCCCACTGCTGCACCACAGGCTTGTAAGCTCGTGGAGGCGCTGAGTACAGTGCTCCGCACACAGTAAATGCTCGACTGATTGGGACCTGGCCACAGATCTGCAGCCCACACAAGGCTCCACGGTCCCATTTCACTTGAGACTTCACGGTGAAGGCGGAGGAAGCAGCTGGATGAGAGGGAGATGGCTGGATGCAGTATCAAAAACAGGGACTTTTCCAACACAGAAAATAACTCCTTTTTATGTCATCGATACAACGGTTTTCTAAAGCAAAGGTGCATAGAGACCACCCCCAGTCCTTAGTGCCCACCTCAGTGACATTATTATTAATGATAATAGTAACAGTATTTGTTCAGCACTTGCTATGTGTCAAGCACTGTTCTATATAGAAGGTAATCAAGTTGTCCCATGTGGAGCTCAATCTTAATCCCCATTTTACAGATGAGGTAACTGAGGCAGAGAGACATGAAGTGACTTGCCCAAGGACACATAGCAGACAAGTGGCAGAGCTGGGATTAGAACCCATGACCTTCTCACTCCCAGGCCTGAGCTCTATCCCCTACGTGGGTTCTAATCCCAGCTCCGCCACCTGTCAGCTGTGTGACTGTGGGCAAGTCACTTCACTGGGCCTCAGTTCCCTCATCTGTAAAATGGGGATTAACTGTGAGCCTCACGTGGGACAACTTGATAACCCTGTATCTACTCCAGCGCTTAGAACAGTGCTCGGCACATAGTAAGCGCTTAACAAATACCAACATTATTATTATTATTACCCACGTCTATCTGGCGTGAGAACGCTACAGCACTCCTGATTGAAAAGCCCTAGCAGGTAATAATAATCATGTTGGTATTTGTTAAGCGCTTACTATGTGCAGACCACTGTTCTAAGCGCTGGGGGAGATGCAGGGTCATCAGGTCGTCCCACGTGAGGCTCACAGTTAATCCCCACTTTACAGATGAGGTAACTGAGGCACAGAGAAGTGAAGTGACTTGCCCACAGCCACACAGCTGAAGAGTGGCAGAGCCGGGGGTCGAACTCATGACCTCTGACTCCGAAGCCCAGGCTCTTTCCACTGAGCCACGCTGCTTCCCATCTCCCCCTCTAGATCGTAAGCTACCTGTGGACAAGGATCGTATCTACCAATTCTACTGTACTCTCCCAAGTGCTTAGCACGGTGCTCTGCACACAGGAAGTGATCAGTAAATTCCACCTGTCGAGAGTCCCTATTTATTAACAACTTCCCTCAAGGTGGGCCCTGTTTCAGACACTGTTACTGGTCCGAAATGTCTCGACAAGTTCCAGAACCGATTCGATCACATAAAACGCCATAGGATTTTCAACTTCGCTGTGGCTCTAGTTAGAAGATTCTAGACACACGCCACCGCGCTAGCTCCCAGCAAGGAAACCATTTCCACAACCTTTAAACCGAGGCTATCGTCAGGGCGAGCAGGTGGACCAACTCAAAAGCCAAGGCCCTTCCCCTAGGTCCACTGGTCAGTCGCGCTCCTTGTCGTCCCACAAGAGAGGGCTGTGGGCAGGGATTGTGTCCATTATATCGTTGTGTTGTACTTTCCCAAGTACCTAGTACGATGCTTTGCACACAGTAAGTGCTCAATACGACTGATTGGTTAGATGTAAATCACGGAGTGGGGTGTATGGAAAAAAATTAGACTGTCCTTTTTGCACAACTGCTGTAAAAAGGACAATTTCCTCCATGCCTTTGGGCGACGGGATTTCGATTCGATCTCCGTAACAAATGGTAAGTATTTCTGAGTCGAGTTTCCTATGTTATCACAAAGCTAACCATCTCGACTGGGTTCCTGGCCAAGCGATTAAGAAAATGCCCCTAGCTTCGATCTCTCACCAAGTGAACAGCGAGAGTTGTAGACGGCACACATCAATCCCTGGCAAAGGAGAAAGTGGAAACTGACTTAGAAAGTCGTCTCAGGCACGTGAAAGAGAAGAGAGGACTAACACTCTCCACATAAACAAACCAAGTACCTGAGTATGGGCCAGACAAGTGAGTGAACAATTCCGAAGGGTGAAGAATACAGATACCCAACGAAGAAACAGCTTTACATGGTAGGAGTTCAAATTGCCATGTCCTTTACTCGAGTAGAATGCATGATCAGATATGGAACTTCAGAAAAACACCCCAGTAAACACCTTATTTCATTTATTTCTGTTTTGGTCTTGAAGAGCATCTTATTAAAAAAATGACTGAAGATGCAGAGTCTCAGTTAAAAATCACAACCAAGAAGAGTAATGTTTCGTAGAATGAGACCGAAATACATCCATTTTCTAAAGAGACTCATCATCGATGCACAAAATACACAATAGAAGGAATGTACACTTTCAGTCCTACGAGGCTTGACGGATATGTTGCATACACACACGCGCATACACACAACAGAAAAGAAATGAAGAGTGACCGTTGTTTCAGAGAGCGAAGGAAAAGCACGAAGACAGTTTGCTAAATTCTTCACGGAGCACTGGAGAGTAGATATCGGTCAAGTGGTATTCACACAAAATCGCCACAGTTGTCACTGTGAAAACAGGTACTGAGCACAGAGTGAAACAGCAAGCTTTGGAATCCATTTTCCATTGGTAAAGACAGTGCAGTTGAATCACTCTCAGCAAACACAGCAGCAACACTGAACGATCGATACCCTGCCAGAGAAATCAGCACGTGTGAAAATAGCTAAGAGATTGTTCCGAAGGCATATTTCTGCACTCATTTCTCCAGAGCACCTCAGAATTTCATATGCTTCCATTACATTTCTTCCTTATTTTTCTAATTTAGATGATCCTGAGACTAAACAGAAATCTTGATAAAGGCTTTAAAAAAAAAACCAACTTAGCCACTCTCTGAATTAGCTATCGGAGCACGGCAAGACTTCGAATACATTAAACTTTGGCGCAAATCCAAAGCCTGGCTCTTGGCCACACAAACCCATGGCATTCCTCACCTCTCCAGATTCTGCTTTCCACCGGGGTCCTCGGCTGGCTCAGGATCTACAAAAGGTAGCTGGCCAAGCTTTTCTACTCTGTGTTTTCCCACAGCTAGGAAGCCCATACGCCCAGAAACAAGCAGGTTCAAAATGTTAACATTTTGTTTCCTGTTTCCTTTGGTATTCAAAGCGTTAGGAGGTTCGGGCAGAAGGTGCATAAAGATTTCTATTAAATCTGTTGCATTTTGCAAAAATGACCCTAAACCACCAAGAATACTACCCTTTGCATTTCTGTGCCAAGATTTTGAGGTACCCTGTTTCTTATCCTTCCAAAGAGCAAACTGTGTTAAAGGATAAGAGCACATGGCTAAATATATTTCATCATACTCAGATGTTATAGTTTCCCTCAATTCGATGGGGCTGCTTTAGAGTAGATAAAACAACTGCACAACTCTGATAAGTTAAAAAAAAAAAAAAACCTAACAAATTCTTTTATTCCTTCTTTCGTTGCAGAAAATAAATACAGATGCATATTTCATTTGCTCTTCTATAAAAGCACCTACAAAATGTCACTGTATATCACAGTTTAACAGTTTTGGCTTGTAAAATGCAAATATACAGCAATTACTTCATTTCATAACTTCTTAAACCACTTGAATCTAATGACTCAAATGGGACACTTCATTTGTGATCTAAATTCCTGGCTTCAAGTGTTTATGGGATTTGCTTTGAATAGTGAGCTAAAACTCAAAGAACTAGGTCTTTTTCCTCTGTTTTGTTTTTTGGTTTTTTTGTTTTGCTTGAACCTGAGGAGCTTGGAAACGGGTCTTTCAAAAATGTGTTTTAAAAAAACCAAACCACCACCAAAATAACTCAACCGATCGTAAAAGCACACCCATACGAACGCTTAAGAATTTGGTCTACCTTGATCGGTAGTTTAAAATCAAGTGGAAGGGGTGAAGAAAAAAGACATCCTCCCCACCCCCCCCAAAAAACAAAACTGGCTCCAATCAACTAGTCCAAATTCAGCAGGTCACTTCACAGTCATGTTCTGTATGTACATTTCCAGTTTGGCCCTTGGAACTTCGAAATGGAAGAAAGCTCAGTCATCCAGGCCTATATTCCTGAAAAGGTACGACATGGATTCCCCGTTGTGAATTCGGCGGATGGCTTCGGAAAGAATCATGCTGATATCCACTGTCTTAATTTTGGGGCACTGAAGCTTCTGAATTTCGTGTGGGATTGTGTTGGTGACCACCACCTGGGAGAGCGAGAAACAAATTCAATACAACCCACCAACAGGGAAACGTTCCCCGACTCGGCCCTTCGGCTGGGTGTGCAAGGGCTGGGGCTCCGACGCAGCCCACTGAAAAAACCCCGAGAGAGAACGTGGCCTGGGGGAAACGGCGTGGCCGAACACGGGGCCGGGAGTCCGAAGACCTGGGTTTTAATCCTGTCTCCACCACTCATCTGCTGTGTGTGAGAGCCCGGGCAAGTCACCTCACGCAGTGTGGCTTAGCACAGGCCTGGGAGCCGGAAGGACCTGGGTTCTAATCCTGGCTCTGCCCCATGTCTGCTCTGTAACCTTGGGCAAGTCACCTCACTTCTCTGGGCCGCAGTTACCTCATCTGCAAAATGGGGATTAAGAGTGGGAGACCCATGTGAGACAGGGGCTGTGTCCAACCTGATTAACTTGTATCAGCCTCAGTGCAGAAAACTGTGCTTGCCACAGTAATAAGCACTTAACAAGTACCATTATTATTAGTCTCTGGACCTCAAGTCCCTCATCTGGATAAGGGGGATGAGGACTGCGAGCCCCATGTGAGACAGGGACTGTGCCCAACCTGATTACCTCGTACCTACCGGAGCGCTCAGAACAGTGCTTGGCACACAGTCCACGCCTAACAAATACCACAATTATCACCATCCTCGCTTGGCTCCAGGGAGACGAATGACTATGGCACTCAAGAGACATCAAGTATTTACCGACTGCCTACTGAGCCCAGCGCACTGTACTAGGTGTGTCTTCTGGAAGATGATTTCGCATCCGCCTGCGGATCCCCCTACCTCATCGATGGCAGACTCTTCTATTAACCGGGGAGCATCTGAAGAAAGAAGGCCGTGGGTTGCCATCACAAAGATCTTATAGGCGCCCCTCTCCTTCAACGTCTCCGCTGCTGCGAGAAAGCTGTCGACGTCATCGATGATGTCGTCCTGCCGAGTTAAGGAGGGAGCACAGAAGGGAATCGGTGAGTCCTCGGATCAAAAAGCAGACCCCTAGACGAGGCACCGGCAGCTATGTCTGGTCCACGGGAGAATTAGCCCCGAGGGGTTAGGACACCTCTTCTGTGTAAAATTCAACAGAATGGGTTTCATCTTTTTGTGACCTATTTTTGAAAAGAGTCCTTCAATAAGGATTCTGATCTGTTTATTACTCTAAGACCACACTGTATGTCATTCAAGAACAATCAAGTATTACTGCGAAATACCAAATAATGTGCCTGGCAAAACAAAGACAAGCCTACTCGATTACACTTAAAGAGGGACACGATATTATCAGGATAAATTGGATGACCTTTCACTCCACTGTACGCTCACCCTCCAGACTGTAAGATCACCGTGGGCAGGGAACATGTCTACCAACTCTATCGTATCCCAAGCACTTAGTACAGTGCTCTGCACAAGGAAAACACTCGATAAATACCACTGACTGAATTTCTGACACAAATGCATTTCGTCTTTCATAAGTAGGCATAGAGGAGTCAATCTTATCTGGAAGTACTGAAAAGTAAAACAAAATTTCCTTGAAATGTCTTCTGCAATAAGTGAAGATCTTTGTGCTTCTTTAAACGTAAGTTAAAATGTTACCGATTCACGGACTAATCATTGTGGGAGTCATCTTTCCACATTAACTTATTTTCTATCACCTGGGCAATTTAAATAAGAAAAATGCCTCCAAAGACACTCCAAACAATCATTACATTAATTAACTGTTGGCAAAAGTTAATACATAAGCTAGTAATATTGCTGCTAACATTTACAGTTGTTGTACAAAGCTCACGGCTGTCAGATACAGTATATTCGCAATCAGCAAATCATATATGTACATGCATATGTTTGTATGCATATATCTATATAAATATATTCCTTATGTAGCCCACAATTTAATCCTTAAAACTCCTAGCTTCACTTTCCTTTACAAACGTTGCCATTTATAGATGGACGCTGTCCAGTTTGCCAGACTGCAAATTGTAGTGAACTGAGTCAGCATGGAAGAGGTTCTTCTTTTAAAGAGGTCTAAAGTGTGGTCGATACATTCTTTTCTTACGACCTTCAGCTCTATGTCCAAGTCTTGGTCAAGGAAACCTGCCTCTGCTCCCCAGTTCCCACCTGTCAGTTGGAAGACCAGCTCCCCATTCAGTCAGCCTTTTTTCCGGTAGGAGGAATATTGAGCAGGTGTTGAAAAAAGTCTTCAGTTGAGGTGTCTGAGGTTTACTTTCAGATAAAACTAGGACGGTTCTAATGTCAGTGGAGTCTTAGGTTACTATGTGAACTGGCCAAGAGGGAATAGGGCAACTTGGTTTCTCCTTGAGCCCATGAGCTCAGGAAGCAGTTTAAAACAGTGTCTACACTACTGATGAAACTCAAGTCATAAACCATAGGGCAGGACTGACATATGTAGAACTGGCCTTCATATCCCAATCACTCAATGGCATTTATTGAACAATTTATTGAACAATTTCTGTGGGCCGAGCACTGAACTAAGTACTTGGAGAGTATGATAAAATTTGAAGACGGCACTACTGAAGGTGATCAAACTTAGCAATTCCAAAACAGAACTCCTAATCTTCCCACCCAAACCCGACTTTCACTCCGACTTTCTCGTCACCGTAGGGAGCCCCAGTCATCCTCCTCGTCTCGCAAGCCCGTAACCTTGGCGTTACCTTCACTCCTCTCTCATTTGACCCACAAAGTCAATCTGTCACTAAAACCTTCACAGCGCTAAAATCTACCTCTCCCTCTCCATCCAAATTGCAACCATGCTGATCCAAGGACTGATCCTATCCCACCTTGACCACTGCATCTGCCTCCCTGCTGACCCGTGTGACTCCTATCTCTCCCCATTTCAATCCGAACTCCCCTGCGTCCAGGCTTGTAACCGATCTACCTCAGAGCTTACAAAAGTGCTTGGTACATAGTAAGAGCTTAACAAATGCCATCATTACTCTCTCTGCTGCCCGGATCAAATTTCTACAAAAATGCTCAGGCCATGTCTCCCCAGTCCTCAAGAGCCTCTAGTGGTTGCTCACCCATCCACCGCCCCATCAGACAGAAGCTCCTCACCGTCGGCTTTAAAACACTCAATCACCTTGCCCTCTCCTACCTCACCTCACGACTCTCCTACTACTCTCCGTAATTTATTTTTATATTAACGTGTCTCCCCTCTCGTGGGCAGGGAACAGGTCTACCAACTGTTATATGGCACTCTCCCAAGTGCTTAGTACAGTGCTCTGCACTCACAGTAAGTGCTAAATAAATGATTGACTGGGTATCTCTCAACCACACGTCAGCCTCTTTATCGGTCATTCTGCATTCAGTTCCTCTTCAATCTACCCTACAATCCATTTGCCCAGGTCATCTTGCTCAGAGTGCACCACTTAAAAATTTCTCATACCCAGTTTTCTCTTCAGACACAGGAACTCCTGCCTGCATGGCTCTACGCCAGATGTTGACTCTCCTGCTACACACCAGCTCCTCCCCAAAACTGGACCTCACGCTCAACTCTCCCATCTCCAATCCATCGGCTAGGGCCTTCCCCCCCTCCGCCAAGAGCTCCCCTTCCCTCAAGCCCGCATCCTGCCCAACCATTCAACCCTTCTAGAAAGACACTGCCTCCAGGAAGCACTTCCTAAGTAATCCCCGACTCTCTGATTCTGTTTTCTCATCAGTCACTCTTGGCACTTATGTGTATATTGACTGATTTGACATATTCATTTTGCTTACATTCATTTTTACCTGCTCTGTCGATGTTTCTCCTCTTCTGCTTTCTGTTTTTACTTAATCTCCGTCTGTCAGTCTTAAAACTCCAGGGCTAATGACTGTGTCTTCTACTACTGTACGCTCCTAAACTCCTAGTTCAGTGCTCTCCATATCGGAGGTTGCTCCATAAATACTGAAGTTGCTGATGTGTGTGTGTGTGTGTGTGTGTTTACATAAATACTATCACTATTGAGTTAAATGAGCAATGCCTAGGTTCCCCCTGCCTCCCACGCCCCCTGTTCCCCCCCCTCCTCCTCCCTTCCAGAGGCTCCAATATTCCATCTCTTAGCTACAGATTGTGCCCAGGGCAAAAAATTTTTTTCCTTCATTTTCATTGACTGAAAGGTGAGAGACATTTGAACTGATCAAAAACACACTTTGTGCTATATCCAAAAGAATGAAAGTAAATGCTTTTCCAAAATGGGAGCCTTGAATTTGATACTTTGTTGCTTCAACTCACAGACGGTCACATAAGCAATATGAAAATATTTTACTTCCCCTGTAATTTTTTAAAATATTGAAAAACTACATACCACAATAATGGCTATTCTTCCTCCTACATCTCCGACAACTGTAATGGGTGGCTTTTCTTTAGGAATCAACACTAATCAAAAGAACAAAAACAAGAATAAAGTACACCGGAACATTTCTGCCAGAACCATTTCAACAGTTTTAGAAATATAGTCTGCAATTCTCTAAGAAAACTTGTTTCACGGTCTAGAAAAAAGTCCCATCTCCCTCTTTGGTGGACATTTTTCTTAGCAAGGTGGTATTTAAGCAGCACCTACTCTGTGGCAAGCACTGTTCTAGGCGCTGGGTAAATATAAGCCAATTAGGTTGGCCACGGTCCCTGTCCCACACGGGACTCACAGCCTTCGTCTCCATTGTTTTTTGTTTTTCTTTTTACGGATGAGATAACTGAGGCACAGAGAGGTGAAGTGATTTGCCCAAGGTCACACAGCAGACAGGTAGCAGACCTGGGAGTGGAAACCAGGTCCTTCTACCTCCCAGGCCCGTGTTCTATCCACTAGGCCATGCTGCTTTCCAGCACGTAAAGCTGTAAAGAGCCTTCCTTTCTAAAGCAGAATTCATTGGAGAATTAGTTACTAGACTCTTGCTCTCCAAAAACCTTGGATGACAAAGGTTCGTCTCTGGCGGGTTCCCTAAGGTGGAGTTTAGAGTGGTGTAAGACAGCGCTCTAATCTTGGGGGTGCAGAATTTTAGCAGTTAAAGAAGCAAGCGAACGCTCATACTCACTGGGTATCTCCAAACTAGGATGGATAGCGGCGATATTTTTGACGGTAGGTGGAGAATGCCTGCCGTCCACCAAGTCAGACTCAGCATCCTGAGCTTCACCATGAATCACGGCAATTCCTAATCTCAGTCGTTCAGCAAAGGACTGGGCCCTAAATTCAAGTTAGAGGAAAAAAACGTTAAAACTCTCGACACCAGCTTAACCTCGGCAAAATGCCGAGAAAGAAAAAGTGAACTTCCCTTTTCAAGTAAAATGAGTAGCACTTTCTTCTCCCCGTCACCACTTAAACGTGCACGCAGTAGCTTAGACGGTTTTAGCTTTATGATTTCAGAAACACTTAAGAAGTGACAAAAATGAGATGCACTTTAGTTACGCAAGAACCGGAGAAGAGGTGGATGAACCTACCCTTAAGAGAGTGGCTGACTAATTTACTAAATTTGAACTTGCTTAAAGAAATGATGTTGTTAGGCAGATTGCAATCCTGTTAATGTTATAGAGCTTGATTTGGTAGATAATGAGAACCTACATTTAGGTCTGTCGGTATGTTCCCCAGGCACGCCAGAATTTGATTTAATTCTGTACATTAAAACCAGGAAGTGAAGCTAAAAAAAGACGACAAAACTCCCTCCCATCACAGAGCGTGAGCTAAGGGCAAAAAGAAAGCAATCACCATATACGGCAAAGAGCATGTAAGAACTAAAACTATTTTCTAAACGAGTGAGGAAATTTCAGTGACAATTTCATTGTAGAAGAGATGTTGTAAAGTAACTAAGCACATTCAAAATTCCTAAATAGTTCAAAATGGAAAGCCCCCTACTCTCGCTGCTGGTTTTGCCAAATGATGAATGCCGGTCTGGTCAATTCTCCTTCGACGGGTCAATGAAACTATCCAAACTCACAAGATCTGGGCCATGATCCCACAGCGGCAATCACCTCCTGAATATAGCAGCTGGAGTGAGTACACAGTCTAAGCGGGGGGGGGACGGACAGGCACTGAATCACCATTTTGCAGATGAGGGAACTGAGGACCACAGAAGTGAAGTGACTTGCCCAAGGTCAACCAGCAGGTTAGTGGAGGAGCTGGAATTAGAACTCAGGTCCTCTGACTCCCAGGTCTGTGCTCCTTCCACTAGGCCACGCTGCTTCTGTCATTTTAGAACACGTTAGTGTCTTATTGCCCCTTGACCCATCACAACAACTCTCACCTTAAAACGGGCGAGCCGACCATACTTTCAACTCCATCTTCAAATAGCTTCCTTACAAAGGTTGTTGAGGAGTTAAAAGCCGAGGGATTAATATTCTATCCACCTTCATAAATCAACCATCACACTGATAGGAGGGAGGTTGTATTTATTGAGATGGTGCTTTTAATGAATTCACCTCACCTATGTCATTTTATAAACTGAGCTTGCATGCAGCAAATTTCATATTACATTTCCTTTTCAAGTAGAAATCCCAAACCCCAAGTTATGTTTTTACTTTCTCCTAGCTATGAAATGAAGCAGCTCCAAGACAGTACTTTCATGATTTAACATACGTGGCTTGTGACACAGTATATGGCAACTCCGTGCTAACCTGACACTTCCTTCAAAAAAAAAAAAAAATGGGAGCTATTTCTTTCGGCCAAGAATTGAAGATGCACAAGGATCAAGAAATCGCTGGGCTGAAGGGTGCTTTGAGACACTGTCTAGGTCTGGTTTATCTCCCTGCCTTCAGGCCAGACCCACCAAAATATACATGCACAGGACGAATCATAGGTGTTTTTCAAGGTAACATCATTTCCTTTTTGCTCTCTGGTTACGTACTAGATATTTTGAGATTTTTGCCCGTCGCTTTTTTAAACTGGCCAGATTGTTCCAATTGCTCAGAATACCTTTCAAAACTCAAAGAGCAAAGAGAAACAGAGTCAGAGAGAGCACAGTAGATGTGAAAATGAGGAAATGAAAGTAATGGTGGAAAAAAGTGCTTGGCAAATTGAACCTGAAATTTAAAAAAAACGAAACTAAAAAGCAAACTGGATCTAACCTTTTGAAATTATCTGCAGCTATTTTCATATCTTTTCACAATTAAGGGACAAGTTCTATAGGCCACACAGCTGGCCTCATCTGAAAATTGGATAAGTGGCATGGCCAAGAGTACATTCATCCAGTGCCTGCTTGCTTCACATTATTAAAAAAAAAGGTCCAGAAGGGAAGGACAATGACTTCCTCTAAAAAGACTGGCATTTCTATGAAATAGCTGGAAGAGGCAGACTCGTGATGCAATAATGTATTATTCCAATAGAAACTGACAACATATTAATGGTACACTGTCCACAGCCAATAAATATAGATTTTAAGCCCTATTTTTCAGGAAGACAAAAAATTTTCAGAGCCACATAAAAAATGTGCATATTGCAGCCATGTAGAATAACTCTAACACTGCCTTGCTCATTTACTCACTTGTTTTCTGTCCACAGTGACTAAAAGAAGAAAAGGGTTGTAAAACCTCTGTTACCTTTTAGTAGTATTAGCGATAATGATTAAAGGGGAGGAGGGGAGGGTGCGGGGAATGGAGCCAGAAACATTCATTAGATTCCAAACATCATGGGAAATGCCTAGTACAGGGCAACTGGTTATCTGAGGATCCCTGTTATCAGGAAAGGAAATCCAAATCTTGGAAGAGGATAAGCCCATTTATCTATAATAGATAGCTAAAATATGCAGGGGTTATCTGAGGATCCCTATTATCAGGAAAGGAAATCCAAGTATCTGAAGAGGATAAGCCTATTTATCTATAATTGGTCGCTAAAGTATGAAAATTTGCACGGATTAACAATATGCACGGGTTAACTGAGGATCTCTGTTATCAGGAAAGGAAATCTGAATATCTGAAGAGGATATGCCTATTTATCTAAAACTGATAGCTACAATATGCAGAGTCATTTTACGAGAAACATTAAATCACATTTTTAGTAAATATTTGGAAGGACTCCGCAGAGGATTCATAGTTCTTTCATTCAGAATTGGCAATTCCACTGCACATATTTTCACCAATTACTGCACTGTACTCTCATCATCATCATCAATAGTATTTACTGAGTACTTACCATGTGCAGACCACTGAACTAAGCGCGTGGGAGAGTATAATACAATACAGTTAGACACGTTCCCTGCCCACAACAACTTATGCACAGCAAAGTGCTCTGCCCACAGTAAGCTCTCGAATACCACCGATTGCTAAGCTGATCACGGAAGTTAAAAATGTACACATTTTAGTAACATTCCTTTTAAAAACCTCAAGCAGAATCAAAACACAGGTAATGGTTCAGAAACTGGAACTTCACGTCTCACTGTGAGGTTGTTTCACCCTTAATGTAGACCTTCTAGCTTTGGGGCTTTATGTCTCACAGTAGGAGACCTCTCAGTTGCCTCTGACGCGGTGGACCCACCCCTTCTCCCGGAAACATTATCCAACCTCAGCTTCACTGACACTGTCCTCTCCTGGTCCTCCTCCTATCCCTCTGGCCATTCAATCTCAGTTTTCTTCGTGGGCTTCTCATCCGCCACCCAAACCCTAACTGTGGGGTGTCCCTCGAGGTTCGGTTCTAGATCCCCTTCTTCTCTCCATCTATACGCGCTCTGTTGGGCAGTTAACTCGCTGCCATGGCTTTCACTACCAGCTCTACGTGGATGATTCCCAAATCTACATCTCCAGTCCTGATCTCTCTCCCTCACTGCAGACTCCCATTTCTACCTGCCTTCTAGACATCTCTACTTGGATGTCCCATCACCTCAAACATGGCCGAAACAGAACTCCTCATATCTTCCCACCCAAACCCTGTCCTCCCCATGACTTTCCCATCACTGTAGATGGTGCCACCATTCCTCCTTTCTCAGAAGCCCATAACCTTGGCATTATCCTTGACTCCTCTCTCTCATTCAAGCCACGCATTCAATCTGTCGCTAAATCCTGTCGGTTTCACCTTCACAACATCGCTAAAATCCACCCTTTCCTCTCCATCCAAATTGCTACCACGGTCATCCAATCACTTATCCTATCCCACCTTGATTACTGTAACAGTCTACTTGCTGCCCTCACTGCCCCCGTCTCTCCCCACCCAGTCCATACTTCAATCTGCAGCTCGGATCTTTTTTTTTTTTTTTTTTTAACAAAACATAAAGTCCATGTTTCCCCACTCCTCAAGAAACTCCAGTGGTTGCCCATCCACCTCCGCAACAAACAAAAACTCCTCACCATTGGCTTTAAACCACTCAATCACCTTGCCCCCTCCTACCTCTCACCTGGCACCTCTCCTACTACGACCCAGCCCACACTTTGCTCTTCTAATGCCAACCTTCTCATTGTACCTCAATCTCGTCTATCTCGCCGCCGACCTCTCAACCTCTTCTGTCCTGGAATGCCCACCCTCCTATCTGACAGACGATTTCTCTCCCCCCTTCAAAGACTCCAAGAGGCCTTCCCCAAGCCCTTCTTTCCTCTTCTTCCACTCCCTTCTGCATCTTCATGGCTTGCGCCCTTTATTCATGCCCCCGCTCAGTCCCACATCACTTACGTACTTAGCTATAATTTACTTATATTTATGTCTACCTTCCCCTCTAGACTGTAAGGTTGTTATGGGCAGGGAATGTGTCTGTGATACTGTATTTTACCCTCCCAAGTGCTTAGTACAGCGCTCTGCACACAGTAAACACTGAATAAATATGACTGACTGACTGACTAGGAGCAAGTGATGAAGCTGGCTGAACTGAAGTGGGGGAAAGAAGCG
This sequence comes from Ornithorhynchus anatinus, assembly GCF_004115215.2. NCBI lineage: Eukaryota > Metazoa > Chordata > Mammalia > Monotremata > Ornithorhynchidae > Ornithorhynchus > Ornithorhynchus anatinus. Next base: position 24,952,422 of record NC_041729.1, on the reverse strand, counting down.
GGCAAGTCGTTCTGACGTGAACAGCTGTACATGCTCCCCTTCCCTCCAAGACATACGTCCTTTTCCTCTGAAAATAACCTCCCTCTTTTCTTACTGCTGCACAGGCTCATGTGGAACGAATGGTCTGTCCATGGGCCCTCAGGCTTTGGGGATGTTCCCAAAACGAATACTGGTTTGATCCACCTCCTTCACCAACCCAAGGGCCTTGAACTGGTTCAATTGCCCCAGTTTCCACTTAGAAGCAGCATGGCGAAGTGGATAGAGCAAGGGCCTGGAAGTCAGAGGGTATGGGCTCTAATCCCAGCTCTGCCATTTGTCTATGTGACCTTGGGCAAGCCACTTCACGTCCTTGTGCCTCAGTTAACTCATCTGTACGATGGGGGTTGAAACTGGGATCCCAATGTGGGACAGGGACTGTGTCCAATCTGATTAACTTATGTCTACCCCAGCACTTACAAAGGTGCTTGGTACATAGTAAGCGTTTAACAAATTCCATAATTATTATTATTATTTCGCCTCCCTATCATCTAAATACATGCCCCAACTCGGCCCTTCCTCCCATAACCACAAGGCAGCTGCATGGCTCCCGAGGTACTCGGACTTCCAAATGCCTCCATTTCCGATTCTGAAAAAGGTCACCTTTCAACCCGCCCACCCGTGTGTGACCTCAAAGACCAAGGTAACTTCCCTTAACGATCATTAGCCCTTTAGATGACAGGTCTGAAGGGTGTCCATCGGCAATCTGTGATTCCTACTCCCATTAACCAGGTCTGAGGAGTTTCCACCTCCCTCGGGTGTCTTCTGCCCAGATATATCATGAATGACACGGCCACGCCCGAGGCCGAAATACCATCGAGGCTCTTTCCTTTTCTTGTATGACAGCTGGAGTCGTGCATACGTGCTACCAGCCCCTTTTTGAAGTGTTTTGGAGAACAAGGGGAGTACGGTCAGGCAGAGGGTTATTTTGGAGTAGACAAAGTAGTAGAGATGTTTGTGCGGGCACGGAAAAGGGAAAAAGGGGGTATGTCCCCGAGGCGAAACAACCCCCAGGGTTCTCCTTCTTCACAAAGGTGACTCAAACACAGTTACCTCTGCTTCTCCAGGCCGAAATGGCCCACAGGGGTTCAAAGAACATACCCTCAGTCTCACGGCACTTACGTACATATCTTTATTTATATTCATGTCTGTCTCCCCCTTGACACTGTAAGTTAGCTCCTTGTGGCTAGGGAACACCAATTCTACCAATTCTACTGTATTGTACTCTTCCTCGTGCTTAAGCGCGGTGCTCTGCACAAAGTAAACGCTCAATCAATACCACCAATTGCTTGGTTGATGCTCTGACCTATTTGTGAGGAGGGTTACAGAAGTGCAAAGCGTCTGTCCTGATTTTTCCACGGCAGATTCTAAGGCCTAAAAATGTCGATCCTTAAACTGAGATACGAGTTACTTCTTAAATAATTACTCTAAGGAAAGGGAGACCGGGTGTCCTACCTCTTTGCCGAGGCCGGTGATTTGGCTACAATCACTGCATTCCTGTAATCTGGAATCTGTAGCAAATAACAGATGTCAAGTTTTACTGCCATGTCAGTTATGAATCTGTTCACATTCGCCTCTCAGCACCAGCAAAATGAAAAGTTCACCTGATCCCCAAGTGACAGTTTGCTGACGCTTCCCAGAACGCAGCGTTCACAAGCGTGAATGGTCAGGTGAAGAGAATCCTGACCTCTGAAAATGCAAGCATCTAAAACCGTTATTTTGGATACCATTTGTCTAGTTCAAAGTATATAGCTTAATAATGACTCAATTATGACATATTTCCATTTCCATCAAAAACTACCTTCCCTGGTGCATCCTTTAGTGCAGTGCTTAATTTCCTCCTTCTAATCTTCTGGAACTCAGAGACCCACCCAGAAGGTAAACGTCTGAAAAGATGAGATGTTGGTCCCGGAGGCAAACTGGCTTTGGAAAGCCAGCGGCTGCCTGACGATCCAAACTCCCTCCCCTACCTCCACCGTGGCCACTTCAGGATCTTTTTGGTGGGGAGTTGGGGGCCAGTAGAGAGGGGGATCAGCAGATGTACCGGGAGAGGGAAAATCCCTACAAGACAGCACACCCCCACACCTTAGTCTGGCCCCTAGCCATCTTCCAGCACATCTCCACACCATAGTAGTCTGGCCCCTGGCCATCTTCCAGCCTGGCCTAGTGGAAACAGCATGCAGAGTCAGAGGACGCAGCTTCTAATCCCGGCTCTCCCACACGTCTGCTGTGTTACCCTGGGCAAGTCATTTCACTTCTCTGGGCCCGTCACCTTGTCTGAAACGGGGAGCAAGGCAGAGCTCCATGTGGGACAGGGACTGTGCCCAACCTGATTTCATTGTATCTAACCCAGTGCTTAGAACAGTGCTTGGTACAGAGCACTTAACAAATATCACAATTATTATTATTATCATCTTCCCCAGTGTACAATCTCCCTTGGAGGGCGAGAGAGGATGAGGAATGCAGGATGACTGCTTGTGGGTGGAAGGTGGGGCAGGTCAGGGCCGCTCTAATGCTACCAGCTACCATCTTACGCATTTCCTGCTAATTCTGTTGTATGGCACTCTCCCAAGTACCTAGTACGGTGCTCTGCACATCATCAGTGCTCAGTGAATACCACTGATTGACTCCTCTCTAAGGGCTCTGCTCCCTGGGCCTCTGTGTCAGCTGGGGATTCAGCGGGAGAAGGAGGGTCCAGTGTATGCACTCAGCGGCTGCTTCTTTAATAGTTTCACTTTAGGTCTTCAGCTCTGACCAATAAACGCCACACTTTTCAGAAGCTGAGCTTCTCCGAGCGCCGTCACAAAAATCCTTTGGCCGTGATACAGGATGGTACACACAAAGGATCTTTTTAAAACAGCTAACGGAGTAACCCAGAAGCTTAAAAGACAACAGAAAAAATGATGTGCCTCCCATCGTAAAACAGCTGACCCTGCAAGTAACCGATGAATAGAGTCACTATGGGAGGCCATTTCCACTGATAGGCAAGCTTCGAAAGGGCAAAAAACTTCCTCTATAAAGTTTGGAAAGCAAAACCTTAGCAGGCTTAGAGCACTGGCTAGAAACGCACAATGGAAAGAAAGCAAGCTCACACTTCGGCATTCATATCTATCCTTGGCACTTAGCTGAATAAATAAATATGTACCCAGCTCCATCTGACCTATTTCTGTTACTCTGTTATGTCCTTGTACATTCAATTCATTCAACTGCATTTACTGAGCACTTCTTATTTTGCCTCCCGCTCCCACTCCTGGGAAATGGATTCGCTCTGCCCATCTTTCCCATTAGGTTGTAGATTTCTAGAAGTCAGGGACCGTGTCTTTTGTTTCTGGGGTACTCTTGGGAGCGCCCCGCTCTGGCAATCAGTAGACCCGGGTTCTACTGGCTTAGTGGAAAGAGCCTGGACTTGGGAGTCAGAGGTCTTGGGTTCTAATCCCAGCTCCGCCAATAGTCCGCTGGGTGACTTTGGGCAACTCACTTCACTTCTCTGGGCCTCAGTTACCTCATCTGTAAAATGGAGATTGAGACTGTGAGCCCCACGTGGGACAACCTGATAACCCTGTATCTACCCCAGCACTTGGAACAGTGCTTGGCACATAGTAAGTGCTTAACAAGTACCATCATTATTATTATTACTATTATTATTAGTCCTGATCCTGACTGTGGCTGGCTCAGGTGGGCCAAGACCACACACACATGCTGCTCCTGTGCCCCATGGGAACGTGGCTGGTGGGGACAAGAACGTGTAAGTGGCACATCCCAGACCACCATCATTTTCATCTGAAGTCCCAAGGGGCAGGGTTCACTGTCCAGCCATGCCCGGCAGGAGACTCCCTATCCTCTCTCTCAAGCACAGACTACAGTGCTTGGCACATAGGAGGCATTCGATAAACACCCCTGGCGATGGTGACGGTCGTTCCTCATATAGAAAGTTCTGCAGGCCCACAGACAAACCTCAACACTGAATAGGAGGGACAAGAAGGACGCAAGCCAAGTGGGCAAGATCCACGAGATTTGGGCAAAAACTATCAAGAGAGCTAATTAGACAGCAAACCACTGGAGAGTAGTACAAACTAGACAAGACAGGAAAAGCAAACACCAGAAAAGAGATCCAATTTTACTAGGCAGATAAGGAGGACCAGAAGATAACACCTCCCAAATAGACAAGAAGGGAAAACTGATCAGTGATGAAAGAGAAAAGGCGCTATTTATTTTAAACTTCTGACCTCTACAGAAGAGCTCAAAGAACAATGTGAGCCTCTGTTGCCATAAAAACCTGGACGATCCCCAACTAGGGGAAGAAAAAGCAAAAGGACACCAGAGAAAACTCAATGAATTTAGATCAGCAGAGCCCGGTGGTTCCTAGAGAGCTTAAGAAATTGGCAGATCCTATTACAGAGCCATTAGTCATTATTTTTGAAAATTATTTGACACAAGGACAAATGTATCAACTTGAAAAAAGAAATAAGGATGGCCTTGTTATCAGATCAGTCACCTTGCATCAGCGTCTGCTAAGGTACTAGAACAAATTATCCCACAGAGTGTTTTGCAACCACCTTGAAGAAGCAGAGGAGGGTTGAAAGTAACAGAGTGGCTTTATGAAGACAGAATTATCCTCGGCCAATCTAATTATCTTCGTTGGTAGGCTACAGGCTGCAGAGATGTAATCTATCTAGCCTGCAGCAGGGTTTTTAATTTCAGTCTGCACACAATATGTTCCCCAAATCTGAAGAGGATATGAAATCGGGAAACATTTCAGAAAGCAGGAATAAAACTAAAGCAACCATTCTAAAGTATACAGCATCCAGCGCCAGGAAGTATAATTGGGTGAAGGGGCGGAGATTGAATACCATATACAAGCAGGATATGGAAAGTATGGCTACCCACAGTGCGACAGAGTTAGTCTACGAGGCTAAAGCTGACCACAAGCTGAACAGAGACAGCCATATAGGGCTCAGGCAAAAAGAGTCAACCTAATGTCTGTCTGGATTAAAAGCAGGATGACATGCACGCACCAAAAAGCAGCCTTCCACTACACTCTATGATGGTCTGATATTTCAAATATTAGGTACTAGACTGAAAGCTTACTGTGGGCAGGGAACAGGACTACCAATTCAGTTGTACTGAACTCTCCCCAGTGTTTAGTAAAGTGCTCTGCTTGGAGTAAGCACTCAATAAAACCACTGGTTGATGTCCTGCTTTTATTACTTTGCTTTAAGTAGGATGTAGTGAAAGTGCAGGAAAAGGGGACAAAAATGACCAAAGGGATGGAAAATGAGTCCTCTGATGAAAGATTAAATGAATTAATAATATAATGACAGCATTTATTAATCCTTTACTTTAAGCCAAGCACTGGGATAGATATGAGATAATCAGATAATCAGATAGGAGATATTCCCTCTCACATGGTGCTTACAGCCAAAGAGTTTTACTGATGATGAAACTGAAGCCCAAAGAAGTTGAGAGAGTTGGCCAAGATCATACAGCTGGCAAGTGACAAAGCAGGGACTAGGACTCATGTCCCGACTCCCAGTCCTCATGTCCCTTCCACTAGGCCATGCTGTCTCCCACTATTAAAAGAGGATATAGGTGTAATGGTTAACACCCTAATTGGTTTTTTTTCTATCAACAGAGGCCTGAAGCAGAAGAAAAGGGCTTATATTAAAGTCGGGGAGATTTTAGTTGCACATAAAGATGACGACCTTGGCGTGAAGCGGTGAAATTCTATCTCCATTTCTGGAAATTTTCAAGTTGATTTAGTTGTTCCCCTTCGGGGAGGCAGGAGACTGGCTGGACCAGGAGATATCTTGAGGTCCCTTCAGCTCTTTGACCCTATGGCAACTTTTATCTTCTGCTTATAAAATACTTGATAAAAGTTTACTCAGAAAGTTACCAGAAGGGATAACTACATTCATGAGGAACCTATCTGACCTCTAATTTTAAAGTATGTGATGAATTAAAATGATCTAAAGCGAAGAGAAAAATGCAGACAAATGTTTAAATTTTAAAGGAGAATAGCATCCTACAAACTACGTCAAGTTTCACTGAACTTCTTTTTCCTGAATTTGGCAACGTATCAAAATAGAGCTCTCATTCAGTTTTAGATACCACATTAAAAAAAAAAAAGAAGCCCCCAACAATGAGCTAATTTACCTCTTCTTGAATATACTGCAGTAAGAAGGGAGAAGCTCTTAGATTATCAACAGGAATGTTGAAGAAACCCTGTATTTCCTTCTGATGTAAATCCATGGTGATAAGGTGAGTCAGACCTTAGAAAATAAAAAGGAGATATAGATACATACATGAGAAAACGCCTCTGAAAAATTGACTGCTCACGTCTTCACTAAGACGGGTATTAAAAATACACAAGTCTACTTCTCCTCGAGAAGCAGCGTGGCCTAGCAGGAAGAGCACAGGCCGGGGAGTCAGAGGACCTGGGTGCTAATCCTGGCTCTGACGCTTGCCTGTGTGACCATGCAAAAATCACGTGTAACTTCCCCGGGGGTCAATTTCTCACCTTTCAAATGGGGATGAAATAGCTCTCTCTCTCTCTCTGAGATTATAAACCCCCTGTAGGGCAGGAACTGGATCCAACTGATTATCTTGTATCTCTCCTAGTTCTCAGTACAATGCTTGGCGCATAGAAAGCATTTAAATACCACAACTGTTATCATCATTTAGAATTTAATGTATTTCTTCAATAATACTGTGACAATCCCATGGGAGGTTTAGAAGTTCTCTGAGGTGGGCGTCATTTCAATAATTCTCACAGAGCTTGGCATACCTTTGCCTCACTGATCTACAGGAAGACTGTTTTAAGTGTCAATCCCCAAGGACCAAAGCCAGGGGAGTGGAAAAATAAAATAGAAAGATCGATCTCTCTCTCACAGAACACAAGTCACTGGGTATTATCAAAAGTGTGGATGGCACAGTGAGAAAATTTGTCAGGGAAGCAAGCTTGCCCACAAAAATATGACAAAGGAGATTTGGAGCAGAAAAGCAGGACTGAAAGGATTATACCTTCCAGAGCACTGAATCAATTTTCTGGAAATTCAGTAAAGGTCTGTTCATTTTTATGACAGATTTCGATTTTTGCTGGGAGGGATTTTATTAGGAGAAGGGAAAGGGACTTACATGCATTAAGTTTGTGTTTAATTTTAGGGTTGCTTTAGTTTTAATGAAGTATTTTTAATAGTAATCTTTCTGAGAAATTGTGTCATTCTAGATAATGACTTGGATGGGAGGCTTAATTCTGTTCACATCAGTACATTTAAAACACACACCAAAATGTCCCACCCCAAACTGATTCCAAACCTTCTTACCAGCTTTGCACATCATTGAAGCCAACAATTTAGAGACAATAGAGCCCCGTTTTCTCATCTTACACTGCTTGCTGTATGGGAAGTAGGGAAGCACACCAATAATGCTTTTAGCACAGGAGGTTTTACAAGCATAGACCATGATCAGGAGTTCCATGATGGTAGTATTCACATCCCTGGAAAGAAAGATTTCTAGTCTGAATCCATTCATTTACTTAGAAAAAAATCCTTCAGCTGACTTCATTGAGACAGCTTTCTGATTTCCCCTTTATAGCGGAATACAAATGGTTCATCGAGTTGGACGGGCTTTGTTCTAGGGCACAGTTAGAGGGTGCCACGCCAAGCCAGAGGGGCACAGCCCGAAGTGATTTAACCTAGCCAACCACCTCGGTCATGAAGATTTATTTATGTATGTATGTACGTTAATGTCTGTCTCTCCCTCTAGACCAACAGTTTGTTGTGGGCAGAGAATGTGTTTGCTCTCTCCCTCTAGACCAAGAGCTTGTTGTGGGCAGAGAATGTGTGTTTGTTTTGGTTTTGTACTCTCCCAAACACTTAGTACAGTGCTTTGCACACAGGGTAAGTATTCAATATGATTGAAAAATTGAATAAATAGCCACTTTTCTGGGGGCTCTGGGATTTCACAAGCTTCTAGCACTGTCTTTGCTAATCCAAGTAGGTCCCTACTGCCTCGTCGATTTCCCGCTGCTCGCCCCATCCACTCCTGCCTCCCCTAGGACAGGTGGTCCTTGAAACTCCACAGAAGCCACACTCCGGGATAAAGAGCAGAATCCTGGCCCCAATGGACTGGGGTCCAAGCCTGATTTGTCCTGGAAGATCTCATAGACAAAAGATAGGGAAAGTGAATGGGGAAACTCCCTTGGAGAAAAACAGAGAAGGGGCACAGAGATCCATAAGTGTCTAACCATCGAGACTATTACTAGTCACCTTTGGGAGTCAGTCAACTGTATTTATTGAGCCTTGACTGTGAATCCCACAGAGAGCTTCTAAGAAGCATTCTCTGAGGGCTTTGAAGGAGAGAGAAGTATATGAATTAACGGTGTTCATTCATTCCAGGAACTCAGTGTGGCTTGGAATGGCCCAAGGGGAGAAAATAGCATAATCCGCTCACTCTAGTCATACTTTTAGCTTAATGCTGTCTGGTGCTTAAGGAGTAAGTGCCACCTGGGGTGCCACTTGCACCATAAAAGACTGTTATGCCCAGATGAAGGGGTCTAAAGGGTAGATCCAAGAGACCAGGAAAAGGTTTGGCTTCTTAGTGAGCTCCCGCTCCTTACAGTCTTTCCTTGTGCTACTGAAGGATTCAGAATCTCTTTCAAATTCAGGGTTCCCTTCAACACTGTACGGGCTACTCCTGAGAACCGTTCAGACTCTGAGACAGTTATTGGGCAGGGATTGTCTCTATCTGTTGCCAAACTGTACATTCCAAGTGCTTAGGACAGTGCTCTGCACATAGTAAGCGCTCAATAAATACACTGAATGAATGAAAGGCGTTGAAGGAAATCCTAGGCAGTGTTCCAGGGCTGGCATTCCCCAATCTTCAAATCCCTGCCAAATCCACCTTTTAGTTACTGACACTTCCAATGGGACATCCTCCACTCTTAGTCAACGGGAATTCCCAATTACCTGGCACTACATTCCTCATGCCAAAGACCAAAGTTCTTACAGTATTCACTGCTCCTCCAGAGTCTGCCATTTGATACAATATGGCTTAAACTAGGCGAAAAAGATAGTTTCAACATGAAAAGTATATGTTTTGAGCTCCTTACTCTGAGAAGGCACTATTTACAATACAATAATATACTGCTAAGTACTCGGTTCGATTTCCAAAATATATCCAAAGATCTCAAAATAATACACATTCCCTTAAAATAGTTCTCTATTATCTACTCAACTCATAAACTTTCAGTGCGTGAGTATTTACCCACCATCAATTTGCTTTCCCCTATGTCCAAAATGACTCAAAATGAAAACTTTCATTTTGGAACAACCAAGTAAACAAGTCCCTTTATTTCTGCTTTTGGAATGGAAAAATGTTTTCACGGCTTACAAAGTTCTGAAAAAACCATAAGATTCTGAGATGTTGTGGTCCTTTGTCAAAGAGGTGACTGCAAAGAGATCAAACTGCAAAAAGCCTAAAAAGAACATGGTGAAGACTGCACACAAATCATAAGAATGTAAAGGCAGGTGTAAATTTCTTTATATTCAAACAAAACAAAAAACATCCATATTCAGGGACTCAGGAACCCTCCTGGGACACTGCTTCACTCTTCTAGCATCATTAATAACTACTTACCAAAGCAGTATATCTTAAATTTACAAGAATAACTTTGTCCAAAGACTGAGATTTCCTTGGAGCACTTAAGATGGTAGTTACTCACTTTGAAATCGTTTGGATGATAAAAACATCTTTTCCTCTTACAGATTCTTGAATCTGTACTCTCGTTTCTGCCAAAAAAAAAAAGGAAAGCTTCAGTTGTTGAAAACACTGAAATTGAGAACCTCAACTACACTAAAGTTAAAGTTTGGCAGTGTATAGTTTGTCATGGCGAGAATAACTGCATACCATATTTTCAGCCAAGGGGGGTGGGGGGAGATATGTGAGCAAATTTCACTACAATTTAAATAAATACATATCTAAATATGTGACCCATTACAGAAATGTACATGTTCAAGAAATGAGTCACTTAAGAAGACATCAACACGTACATGTTCAGTATACAGTGTGTAGTTCTCCATAGAGAAAAACTCAATGTTGTTGAAGATGATGCTTTTCTTCTTGAGACTTTTAGACCCAGAATAATCTAATTAGGAAAACTAGTACATTCTCTTAATGCAAATTAATTGCTAACTTTCCCTCTACCCTTCAGTGTGGTCCTATTCATCTCAAGGAACAGATTTCAGACAAAGGATCCCATATAATTCCCTCTGAACATGGACTTTTCCCAGAGTCTCTAATACACTCCCTTGTCCATGAGAAGAGAGTAGTTTTGGGTTTTTATGTGATTTATTTTGGTTTTTTTTTTTTGAGGAAAGGATTAGTATGGCAGAGACGGACAGAGGAGAGAGGAATGTTTTTGGATTAAGCCTATTTCATATAAAATTGTACAGAATGGGCATCATTTAAACACTTAAAAGTTAAGAAAGCACCTACTGCTCCCTGGATGAAAACCAGGTATATAGATATCAGGATTTAAGAATAGAAGCTTGAGGGAAGCAGCACTGACTAGTAGGAAGAATATGGATCTGAGAGTCAGAGGACCTACTTTCTAATGTTGGCTCTGCCAATGCTGTGTGACCCTGGGGAGGTCACAACTTCTCTCTGCTTCAGTTACCTCATCTGTAAAAAAGGGATTCAATATCTGTTCTCTCTCCTACACAGACTGCGAGCCCCATATGGGACAGGAGCTATATCCAATCTGATTAACTTGTATCTACCACAGCACTTCAAAGAGTGTTTGGCATATAGTAAGCAGTTAACGAATACCATGATTATTATAATTATCATTTGTGTATATCCATAATAACCCACCTCTGTTTGGCTCCTGGTAAACCTGAACTTTACCCATCTCTACACCCAACCTCCTATCATCGAAAGAGAAAAAAAATGGAGTTTAGATCAAAAAAGACAAAACTGAAAAGTCGGTAACCATTCTTAACAGTTTAAGATAGATTCTTAGCTTTCCAGTGAAACTTCCTACTTTTTTTCCCCAAAATATAATGGCAATATATGAGAACCTAAAATGCTTTCAGTTACACTATTTAAAAAAAAACATTTTAAAAGAGACAACCGACAGCCTGTGACTAACTGCAAAGTTTACTCTCTTGAGCAGAACTAGCTATATGAGCAGGGAATAGACTGGGGTCAGGCCCTTCAGAGTTTTTCATCTGGCCCTCTGGCTCTAGGAAGATGAAGGACCTGGGCAGCAGCGGCCTGTCACAAAAGGTCGAAAGTGCCTCTTTAAACCATAAAATGTGCACGTTCCTGGCCCAAATTTAGAATACCATAGTACCACACCCAAGAGCAGTAAAGCTGGCACTACATATGGAGATATTGACAGAGTTATTTTGTTGCCAGGCTTTTAGATAAACTTGAAGCAGTTTAAGACTGGGAGCAAGACTGTGTTCAACCTGATTATCTTATATCTAGCCCATTGTTTAGCACACAGTGTTTAACAAATACCACAATTATTATTATTATTATTATTATTATTATTATTACTCTTTCTTCTTAGATGAAGTCAAAGGATCCCAGACACTGTAGTATATCGGGATTTTATTTCCAAAAAATGTTAGGTGATAATGAACATTTGCCTTGCAAATCACACTTCCCCTTAGTCGTAATCTTTAATCCTAATCCTCAATTCAAATTCAAATCAAAGGGAATAAGAACTTTACTTACTCGGCAATTTTCTTTGACAGTTCCATACAAGAGGAATTTGAATTTGCTGAAAACAGCACCAAGCCACCCTTCGTTATATTCATGTTGGCTCCTAGTTCAGGTGGTGTCTCACAAAACATCAAAACCTAATTTGGTTTTTCAATTTCAAGAATACTGGAAAAAAAGATTTTTTCTTAATTTAAAATCATTGCATTTTAATTATTGAAACACTACCATTTCTTAATAGAGCAACTGAACTGAAGCAACCTGGACCTCACCCAGAATACCATTTTTAAACATTCAAGCCATATGCACAGGCATATTAAATATTCATTAGAATTTCAGGGATGCTCTATTCACTGAGGTTCTGTTATTCCATGATTTCAATATTTTGGGGAGAGCGGAGGAGATAAAAGTATATACTTACAAGAGAGGTGGAGACTAAAGACTTTAAGCTCAGTTAAAACTGAAGTTGCGACTTAATGTCCTGCTGAACAACCTTTGAAATCAACAATGGTGCCGCTGTCATCCTTTGACATCAACCTTTCTCCTGGATGGACAAGAGGTAGAAATGGCCTATCATGAACCACACAATCCACTGGAGAAGCAGCGTGGCTCAATGGAAAGAGCCCGGGCTTGGGAGTTAGAGGTCATGGGTTCAAATTCCGGCTCTGCCACTTGTCAGCTGTGTGACTTTGGGCAATTCACTTAACTTCTCTGGGCCTCAGTTTCCTCATCTGTAAAATGGGGATGAAAACTGAGCCCCATATGGGACAACCTGATCACCTTGTATCCCCCAGCGTTTAGAACAGTGCTTTGCACATAGTAAGTGCTTAAATGCCAGCATTATTATTATTATTATTATCCTAAAGTCACTTCTTTACCTGACCTGAGGCCAGTAGATTTACGATTGGGAAGCAGCCCCAGCCTACTAATCAAAGAACCTCCTTCTAATCCCACCTCCATTGTCGCTTGCCTGCTGGGTGTCCTGGGACAAATCACTTAACATCTCTGGGCCACACTTTCCTCAACTGTAAAATGAAGGTTCAATACTTAGACTGTAAGCCCCATATGGGACAGAGACTGTATCCTACCTAATTACCTTGTACCTATCCCAGCAATTAGAATAGTGCTTGACATAGTAAGTGCTTAACAGATACCATTAAAAAATAGCTTACTTATCAAACTGCATTTTATAATGGTCCTGGGGGCCGAGGGGAGGGGAGACACATATTGAAACGCGCCTTATTGAAGGCACATTTCCAGGAGACCTTCCCCAACTAAATCCTCATTTCCTCTTCTTCCATTCCCAACTGCATCACCCTTACTTACTAATAAAGGGATCGGTTCCTTTTATTCACCACTCCCTCAGTCCCATAGCCCTTCTGTCTACATCTGTTATTTATATTCATGTCTGTCTCCCCCACTAGACTGGGCTCCCTGTTCACAGGGAATATGTCTACAACTGTTATATTGTCCTCTCCTAAGCCCTTAGTACAGTTCTTTACACATGATAAGGACTCAATAAAGATGACTGATTGACATCCCTGAGGAGGGAGGCTACCAACCCAAAATCAATCAATGGTATTTATCAAGTGCTTACTGTGTTCGGAGCACTGTAGATCCTGAGAAGCATCTACATATCATGTCAAGACTATGAAGTTCAGACACTGAATCCAAGAGCACTAGGCCGAGTTAAAAAACAAAACAAAAAACCCAAGCCCTTCCCTAAGCGTTACTCCCCTTTGCACTCTAAAATATCAAGTCTCCGTGATCCATCTTATGTTAGATTTTTAAGCTCCTATCTCTTGGGACTGTCGCCTTTTTAGAATTCACGAATGTTTCAAAGATTTGGAACTCCGATTGACAGCCACATTTTGCACAACCCACAGAAGCCGCTCTCTTCAAATTGCACTGAGCAGGTCTTTCTCCCTTCGCTGCCCACATAAGCCAAGGGACCACTTCCCTTCCCTGCCAGTCATGGCCCAAGCCTCTTCTCTTTATTTTATCCACACTACTTCTCCCTTCAGTTGAGACAATCTTTGCTGGTTCTTGCTCTGCCTCCCACTCTCTAACTGTGGGTGACCCACCAGGCTGTTCTAAATCCTCTTCCCTGCCCCGTCACACTCAATGATATTTATTCATTCATTCATTCAATAGTATTTATTGAGCGCTTACTATGTGCAGAGCACTGTACTAAGAGCTTGGGATGAACAAGTCGGCAACAGATAGAGACAGTCCCTGCCGTTTGACGGGCTTACGGTCTAATCGGGGGAGACGGACAGACGAGAACAATGGCACTAAACAGCGTCGAGGGGAAGAACATCTCGTAAAAACCGATGGCAACTAAATAGAATCAAGGCGATGTACAATTCATTAACAAAATAAATAGGGTAACGAAAATATATACAGTTGAGCGGACGGGTACAGTGCTGTGGGGATGGGAAGGGAGAGGTGGAGGAGCAGAGGGAAAAGGGGAAAATGAGGCTTTAGCTGCGGAGAGGTAAAGGGGGGATGGCAGAGGGAGTAGAGGGGGAAGAGGAGCTCAGTCTGGGAACGCCTCTTGGAGGAGGTGATTTTTAAGTAAGGTTTTGAAGAGGGAAAGAGAATCAGTTTGGCGGAGGTGAGGAGGGAGGGCGTTCCAGGACCGCGGGAGGACGTGACCCGGGGGTCGACGGCGGGATAGGCGAGACCGAGGGACGGCGAGGAGGTGGGCGGCAGAGGAGCGGAGCGTGCGGGGTGGGCGGTAGAAAGAGAGAAGGGAGGAGAGGTAGGAAGGGGCAAGGTGATGGAGAGCCTCGAAGCCTAGAGTGAGGAGTTTTTGTTTGGAGCGGAGGTCGACAGGCAACCACTGGAGTTGTTTAAGAAGGGGAGTGACATGCCCAGATCGTTTCTGCAGGAAGATGAGCCGGGCAGCGGAGTAAAGAATAGACCGGAGCGGGGAGAGAGAGGAGGAAGGGAGGTCAGAGAGAAGGCTGACACGGTAGTCTAGCCGGGATATAACGAGAGCCCGTAATAGTAAGGTAGCCGTTTGGGTGGAGAGGAAAGGGCGGATCTTGGCGATATTGTAGAGGTGAAACCGGCAGGTCTCGGTAACGGATAGGATGTGTGGGGTGAACGAGAGGGACGAGTCAAGGATGACACCGAGATTGCGGGCCTGCGGGACGGGAAGGATGGTCGTGCCATCCACGGTGACGGAGAAGTCTGGGAGCGGACCGGGCTTGGGAGGGAAGATGAGGAGCTCAGTCTTGCTCATGTTGAGTTTTAGGTGGCGGGCCGACATCCAGGTGGAGACGTCCCGGAGGCGGGAGGAGATGCGAGCCCGAAGGGAGGGGGAGAGGACAGGGGCGGAGATGTAGATCTGCGTGTCATCTGCGTAGAGATGGTAGTCAAAGCCGTGAGAGCGGATGAGTTCACCGAGGGAGTGAGTGTAAATGGAGAACAGAAGAGGGCCAAGAACTGACCCTTGAGGAACTCCAACAGTTAAAGGATGGGAGGGGGAGGAGGCTCCAGCGTAGGAGACCGAGAATGATCGGCCAGAGAGGTAAGAGGAGAACCGGGAGAGGACAGAGTCCGTGAAGCCAAGGTGAGATAAGGTATGGAGGAGGAGGGGATGGTCGACAGTGTCAAAGGCAGCAGAGAGGTCAAGGAGGATCAGAATGGAGTAGGAGCCATTGGATTTGGCAAGAAGGAGGTCACGGGTGACCTTAGAGAGAGCAGTCTCGGTAGAGTGGAGGGGACGGAAGCCAGATTGGAGGGGGTCTAGGAGAGAATGGGAGTTAAGGAATTCTAGGCATCGATTGTAGACGACTCGTTCTAAGATTTTGGAAAGGAAGGGTAGTAGGGAGATAGGACGATATCTGGAGGGGGAAGTGGGGTCAAGAGCGGGTTTTTTTAGGATGGGGGAGACGTGGGCGTGTTTGAAGGCAGAGGGGAAGGAGCCCTTGGAGATCGAGTGGTTAAAAATAGAAGTTAAGGAAGGGAGGAGGGCAGGGGCGATGGTTTTAAGAAGGTGAGAGGGAATGGGGTCCGAGGCGCAGGTGGAGGGGGTGGCACTTGCAAGGAGGGAGGAGATCTCCTCTGAGGATACTGCAGGGAAGGATGGGAAGGTAGGGGAGGGGGTTGTTGGGGGGGAGGGGAGAGGTGGAGGGGTGACTTTGGGGAGCTCAGACCTGATCGTGTTGATTTTCGTGAGGAAATAGGTGGCCAGATCATTAGGGGTGAGAGATGGGGGAGGGGGAGGAACAGGGGGCCTGAGGAGAGAGTTAAAGGTCCGGAACAATCGGCGGGGGTGACGGGCATGGGTGTCGATGAGGGAGGAGAAGAAGCTTTGCCTGGCGGAGGAGAGGGCAGAGTTAAGGCAGGAAAGGATAAATTTGAAGTGTGTGAGGTCGGCTTGGTGCTTGGACTTTCGCCAGCAGCGCTCAGCAGCTCGAGCATAGGAGCGTAGGAGGCGGACGGAGGAGGTGATCCAGGGCTGTGGGTTAGTGGCGCGAGAGCGGCGGAGGGAAAGGGGGGCGAGAGAGTCGAGATGAGTAGAGAGGGTGGAGTTGAGAGCGGAGACCCGCTCATCGAGAGTGGGAAGAGAGGACAGGGCGGCAAGGTGAGGCGAGATGCTATTGGAAAGACGGATGGGATCGAGAGAGCGGAGGTCTCTGTGGGGCAGTAGCGAAGATTTGCAGGGGGAGGGAGTGTGAGAGATGAGGCAGGTGAGAAGGTTATGGTCCGAGAGAGGGATTTCAGAGTTGGTGAGTGAGGAGATAGTGCAGCGGTAGGAGATGACAAGATCGAGGGTGTGACCGAGTCGGTGAGT
This sequence comes from Ornithorhynchus anatinus, assembly GCF_004115215.2. Taxonomy (NCBI): domain Eukaryota; kingdom Metazoa; phylum Chordata; class Mammalia; order Monotremata; family Ornithorhynchidae; genus Ornithorhynchus; species Ornithorhynchus anatinus. The sequence goes on along the minus strand of NC_041729.1, from coordinate 24,935,852 downwards.
GGGCGCGGTATGGTGGAGGAGGAGGTCGGCAGAGTCGAGGAGGGATAGCAGGCGGGCGGTAGAGGAGTCGTCGGGTACATCCGTATGGATGTTGAAGTCTCCAAGGATCAGAGTGGGCAGAGAGAGGGAGAGGAGGAAGGTGAGAAAGGGGTCAAGGTGGTTGAAGAAGTCGGAGGTGGGACCGGGAGGGCGGTAGATGACGGCGACAAGTAACTGGAGTGGGTGGTAGAGGCGAATGATATGGGCTTCGAAGGAGGGGAAGGAGAGGGAGGGGGGTGTTACTATGTGCAAAGCATTGTTATAAGTGCTTGGGAGAATACAAGAGAAATTAGCAGACATACTCCCCGCCCATCATGAGCTTAGTGTCTAGAGGACTCTCCCACAGAGTTCTTCAGCTCCCACAGCTTCAACTACCTCCTCTACGCAGATGGCTTCCATTGACTTTTCTCCACCTTCAAAGCCTTAAGGATGGCAGGAGGCCTCCCCTAAGATTTCATTTCCTCTTTTGCCTTCTGTGTCACCCTGACCTGCTCCCTTTACTCACCACCCCACCAGCCCCACAGTACTTAATGTATACATCTGTAATGTTTTTTTATATTAATGTCTGGCTCCCCCTCTAGACTCTATAGCTCACTGTGGGCAGGGAATGTACCTGTTACATTGTTTTGTATTCTCCCCAAATGTTTAGTACAGTGCTCTGCACACAGTAAGAGCTCAATAAATATGACTGACTCACCGCTCTATAACTTGCACACTTGATCTAATCATCTCTAGTCATGTACAACCTCTACCCTGGCCAACTCACAAATCACTCTATTCAACCACAGACTCCTCACCTGCCTTCTCCCCCAGAGACCTCCTCCCCACAAATCTGTTCTGTTCCCCCCGAGACCCCTCCAATCTTTTGACCCCATCCAATTTTCTCAAGTCATCATGCTCCAATTAGCCTCCAAACCAAACTACCTTCTCTTGATGACCTCAGCACGACTCTCTCTACTGAACTCAACACACTCGTTCCCCTGTCCCTTTGTCGATCTCATACCACTGACCTATAACCCTGGATCACCTCCACAGTCTGCTTCCTTCGCTCCTCTGCACGAGCTGCTTAGCGCTGCTGGCAGAAATCTAGATGTCAGGCCGACCTCATCCAACTCAAGTTCATCCTTGCGTGCTTTAACTCTGCCCGGCAAAATTATTTCTCTATCCTTATTGACACTTACGCTCATTGCCCTCACCAGCTGCTCCAGACATTTTAACTCCCTCCTCAAACCCCCTGCCTGCCCCCATCTCTCACTCCTAATGACCTGGAGGCTATCTACTTTGAGAAACTTGAAACTATCAGGGGTAATCTCCCCTGCTCCTCTCAGTCCCTCCCTCCTCATGTCCCTTCTTCAATCCTCCTACCTTCCCAGCAGTATCCCAAGAGATCTCCTGCCTTCTCTCAAAATCCACCCTCTCCAACTGTGCGCTCAACCCCATTCTTTTGCTCCTTATCAAAACCCCTGCTCCCCCCTTCCATCTCCCCTCCCTGACCACCACCTTCAAACTGTTCGCTCTCCAATGGCTTCTTCCCCACTGTTTTCAAACAGGCCCATGTCTCCCCCATCCAAAAAAAAAACCCACAAAAAAATCCCTCCCATGACCCCATAGCTCCCTCCAGCTATCCTCATCTCTCTCCTACCATTCTTCTTCAAACTCCTTGAGCGAGTTGTCTTCACCTGTTGTCTCAAGTTCATCTCCTCCAATTCTCTCCTCAATGCCCTCCAATCTGCTTCCTTCTCCTTCACTCCAGAGAAACCGCCCCCTCAAAGGTCACAAGTGGTCTCCTTCTTGCCAAATTCAACAGCCCCTACCCCATCCTAATCCTCCTTGACCTCTCAGCTATCTTCACAGTCAACCACTCCCTTCACCTAGAAAAATTATCCAACCTCAGTTTCAATGACATTGTCCTCTCCTGTTTCTCCTATCTCTCTGGCTGCTCATTCTCAGGCTTCTTGGCCAGCTCCTTTTTTGCCTCCCACCCCCTAACTGTGGGGTGTCCCTCAAGTTTCAGTTCTGGGTTCCCTTAATTAGCTCAGATGGCAGAGCGCTCACTTAGCCATGCGAGAGGTAGTGGGATCGATACCCGCATTCTCCACTCTTAAGAAGCAGCGTGGCTTAGTGGAACGAGCACGAACTTGGGAGCCAGAGGTCATGGGTTCGAATTAAGGTTCTGCCAATTGTCAGCTGTGTGACTGTCGGCAAGTCACTTCTCTGTGCCTCAGTTGCCTCATCTGTAAAATGGGGATTAAGACTTTGAGCCCCACATGGGACAACCTGATCACCCTGTATCTACCCCACCACTTAGAACAGTGCTCTGTACATAGTAAGTGCTTTATAAATACCAACATTATTATGATTATCTGCAAAATGGGGATTAAGACTGTGAGCCCCATGTAGGACAATCTGATTACCTTGAAACTATCTCAGTGTTAAAACAGTTCTTGGCACACTGTAAGCGCTTAACAAATACCACCATTATTATTACTTTCCAGGATTCTCCCCTTCTATTCTACACCCATTCCCTCAGAGAACTCATTCATTCCAATGGCTTCAACTACACCTCCATGCGGATGATTCCCAAATCTGCATCTCCAGCCCTGATCACTCTCCCCCTCTACAGTCTCACAGTTCCTCCTTCCTTCAAGACATCTCTACTCGGGTGCCCTGCCACCACTTCAAACTAAAACTCGTCCAAAACAGAACTCCTTATCTTCCCACCCAAACCCTGTCCTCCCTGACTTTCCCAACACTGTAGACAAAACCACCAACCTTCCTACCCCACAAGCCCGTAATCTTGATGTTATCCTTGACTCCTCTCTCTCATTTAAGCCACGAATTCAATCTATCCCTAAATCCTGTCAGTTCAACTTTCACAACATCGCTAAAATCCATCCTTTCCTCTCCAACCAAATTGCCCCAACGTTAATCCAAGCACTTATCCTATCCACCCCGATTATAACTGTTCTCCCTGCTTCCTATCTTTCCCCATTCCAGTCCATACTTCCAATCTGCTACGCGGATCATTTTTCTACAAAAACGTCGAGTCCATGTTTCCCCACTTTTTCAAGAACCTCCAGGTCCATCTACCTCCGCATCACACAGAAACTCCTTACCATCAGCTTTAAAGCACTCAATTACTTTGCCCTCTCCTATCTCACCTCACTACTCTCCTACTACCACCCAGCCCACACACTTGGCTCCTCTCATGCCAGTCTTCTCACTGGACCATGATCATCCATCACAACACCGACCACCCCATATCCAACAGACAATTACTCTCCCCATCTTCAAAGCTTATCAAAGGCAATTCTCCTCCAAGAGGCTTCCCCCAAGAACTCATTTCCTCTTTTCCCACTCCTGCATCACACACATATGCATAGTTTATATTTATCAAGTCTGTTTCCCCCTCGCTTACACTGGGGGCAGGGAATGTGTCTGTTATATTGTTGTGTTGAAGTCTCCCAGGCACTTAGTACAGTGCCCTGCACACAGTAAGCACTCAGTAAATCGACCAACTGATTGCTTCTCAGCACTTGTTAGCAGCTCCAAACTGTATCCAAAAGGTTAGGGAAAGAGGGAAAACAATTCATTCTGCTAATCATTTGCTATTCAGATGAAAAGGTTTAGCTGAAGGCAGAATTTTTCATCACCAATTATTAAAGATTTAGCATCAAAGTTTTGTTTTTCCCCCGTCGGAAAGGCAGAGACCTAATTTCCAGTGGAGGAAAAACCAACTGTAAAATCAGGATAGCAACTCTTAAAACCAATGAGGCTGCTAGGCAAAAGACAAAACCCTTTGATTATATGAAAACATCAGGAAAAAACCCAAAACAAAGCTCTGTCTTGTGTGGGATGGGGGGGTGGGGGGTGGGGGAGGGGAGGAGAGACACTTTCCGTTGATACAAACGTATTTATTTCAGTTCTTTAGACCTAGATTTTCAAAGCCGGTCCCTTTAGCCCTACGATTACCTAATTAACCCAGAGATTTGTTTAACCTTGCTTTAGAGAAGTCTATTTCTGACAGCTGAGTCTGCTTTCAGCCTGGCTAAACGCGGCCATGTTGGAGATGGCAGTGGCACCACAGAGAGGTGTGGAGCAACAGCAATGAGTCTCCATTTCCCACGGGCCCCTTCTTCCTTTTCTCCCTCCCTTCCGCCTAATAGATTTTGAGCTCCTAGGCCGCTAGATCACATCCTTTATTTCTCCTTTGTTTGCTTCTCAAGCACCCAATACAGAGCGCTGCATTCCTACCCCAGGTCAATCAGGGCAACTGGCCCAGGCCCCTGGCTCTAGAGAGTCTCACATCTCTAAGATAATGAATGGGGTGGGGGTCTCTTTACCCCAGGCTACAACAAGAAGGGAAGGAGCTGCTCGGGGTGGGGTGAGGGGTAGGTAGGAGGAGGAGGAGTTGTAGAGAGACTGGACTGATCGATAGCTCCTAAGGACCACGGATGCTGGTTAAATCTGTGGTATTGTCCTCTCCCAGTCGTTTAGTGCTGTGCTCTACGCAATGAGCACTCACTAAATTCCACTGATTGACTGAATTAAGCTGCAAAAGTGTGTCCCTCCACCTCTTTCCACCAGGTTGGGGTGACAACTGAAGCTGCGGGGTCCATGGGAGGGGAGACAGTAGGAGTAGGACTACTTTGCAACTCAGCCCACACAATAACTACTGGCGGAATTAAAGCACCTCATTGGGGATCTGTTCTTTCTGCCCTTTCCTCCCCATCCATATTTCTACCCCGTTAATAATAATAATAATGTTGGTATTTGTTAAGCGCTTACTATGTGCAGAGCACTTTTCTAAGCGCTGGAGTAGATACAGAGCAATCAGGTTGTCCCACGTGAGGCTCACGGTCTTCATGCCCATTTTACAGATGAGGTAACTGAGGCACAGAGAAATTAAATGACTTGCCCACAGTCACACAGCGGACAAGTAGCAGAGCTGGAATTCGAACCCATGACCTCTGACTCCCAAGCCCGTGCTCTTTCCACTGAGTTATGCTGTTAAATCATCCATTCATTCATTCAGTAGTATTTACTGAGCGCTTACTATCTACAGAGCACTTTAAACCATCCATTCATTCGATAGCATTTATTGAGCGCTTACTATGTGCAGAGCACTGTACTAAGAGCTTGGAATGTACAATTCGGCAACAGATAGAGACCATCCCTGACCAATGACGGGCTCACTGTCTAAACGGGGGAGACAGAAAACAGAACAAAACAGAACAAGACAAAACAAGACCACATCATCAAGGTAAACAGAATCAAGATTATATACACCTTATTAACAAAAAGGGTAATAAATAATATATACAAATGAGCACGGTGCTGAGAGGGGAAGGGGGACGAGCAGAGGGGGAGGAGAAGAGGCGAGGAGGGGGAGCTCAGTCTGGGAAGGCCTCCTGGAGGAGGTGAGCACCAAGCACTTGTCCTATTCCACCTTATTACCGTAGCAGCCTCCTTGCTGACCTCCCTGCCTCCTGTTTCTCCCCACTCCAGTCTATACTCCACTCTGCTGCCCGGTTCATTTTTCTACAGAAATGAATAGGTGGCCACTTTTCCCCACTCCTCAAACAACACCAGTGGTTGCCCAACCAGCTCTCCATCAAAAAGAAACTCCTCGCACCTGGCTTCAAAGCATTCAATCACCTCACCTTGCTACTCTCCAGCCAAGCACACTGCGTTCCTCTGCCCATCTCGCTGTCGACCTCTGGCCCTCCTCCTGCCTCCGGCCTGGAACACCCTCCCTCCGCATATCTGACAATTACTCTCCCCACCCTTCTAAATCACTCTATGTACATATCTGCAATTTGTTTATTTACATTTATGTCTGTCTCCCCCTCTAGACTGTAAACTCATTGTGGGCAGGGAATGTGTCTGTTATACGGTTATGGTACTCTTCCAAGCGCTTACAACAGTGCCCTGCACACAGTAAACACTCAATAAATCCAACTGAGGACAGTCCTGGTCCTGGCTTTCCATGCCATTCTGCTGAGGGTGGTAGTCCCTTTTCTCCGGTACTGGCCCCCTTCCCAACCCTTCCCCTTTTCCATGGATTTTACTCTCTCCCCACCCCAATCCATATACCACACTTCTATGTGCTCTACCTTCCCCCTCCTTCAAATTTTTTGTTTTGCTGCCTGTCTCCCCCTTTCAGACTGTGAGCCCGTTGTTGGGCAGGGATTGTCTCAATCTGTTGCCGAATTGTACATTCCAAGCGCTTAGTACAGTGCTTTGCATACAGTAAGCACTCAAATTCAACTGAATGAATGTCCCTCTTCTATAGGACCCACCTGTGACCTGGGGTCTCTAGACACACGGGGCAAAGCCAAAAGTTGTGCTACTTCACTATATTCCTTCCTTAAGAGTGGCAAAATAAGCGTTAAAAAGTTGTTCTTATATTTAATTGACCCAGCAATCAAAAGCCCGATAAAGATCAGATAATTACCCAAATCATTATCCGTAGGCTCATTAGCACAAATTTTGGGTGAGAAATGCAGAATGAAAATAATGCTCTTCCAAATATTTTTCGTCAAGCTCTGATTGCCTTCTCAAATAACTGCTCCAAGTTTACTCTAACTTGTCAGAATTACTCGTGAAATGTGAAAAATATATCCAACTAGACATGATAAATGCACTCCTCTAGACTGTAAGCTCCTTGTGGGTAATAGTATTAATAATAATTATGCTATTTGTTAAGCGCTATGTGCAGAGCACTGTTCTAAGCGCTGGGGCAGATACAGGGAAATCAGATTGTCCCACGTGGGGCTCACATTTTTTAATCCCCATTTTTACAGATGAGGTACAGAGAAGTTAAGTGACCTGCCCAAGGTCACACAGCAGACAAGTGGCGGAGTCGAAATTAGAACCCACCTTCTAATGGGTAAGGAACATTTCTACCAAATCTCTTATACTGTACTCTCCCAGGATCTTAATACAGTGCTCTGGCACACAGAAAGTGTTCAGTAAGTGTGACCGACTGATTACTTCGAGACCACCTTGGGCAAATCACTTCACTTCTCTGGGCCTCAGTTACCTCATCTATAAAATGGGAATTAAGACTGTGAGTCCCATGTGGACTGTGCCCGACCTGATTAGCTTGTATCTACCCCAGTGCTTAGAATAGTGCTTGACACAGTAAGCGCTTAACAAACACCCTTATTATTATATTGAGAATAATTAAGTTTAAGCACTGATTTTTTCATATTTTTGCACTAAAAAATTTATCATTTAGATTACAAACTCCTTGAGGGTCAGAAAGCATGCCTTGTTTTTCTACTTCCCCTGACTTAGGTTCACTGCATTGTACTCAGTGGGTACTCAATAAATACAAGTATTACTATGACTGTAACCTACTCGATAAAGGTCAATTTCTTGGAAATTTATCGGAGGGGAAACAGAAAAACAAGGTGACATTCCACTTCTTGAATTCTTTTGAGTAAACACATGTTCATTATTTATCCTTTCAATGATCCCCTAGAAATAAGGAATCCAAAACGCCAAGAGGATAAAAGTACCTTGGTTTGGAAAAGATGTTGAAGTGTCCCTGAACCGAATGGTCGATTCTGAGATCTGGTTTAAGAACATGCTTTTCAAAAGCCCTTCTACACGCAGGCAAAACTTTTCTTCGAACTCAAGACTTTCCTAGAAATGCTACTTATGATATGAATACAATACTTATGAAAATGACTGCATTTAAACGGCACGATAATACTTGTGAAAATTCCTGCATTTAAACAGCACAGTGAAAAGTGGGTGCGACTCAAACCTAAAAAGGACTTTTCCATTATGAAGCTCGCCCAAGCTTTGGAGGGGGGTGGGGTAAAGGGGAACCAGAAACTCCTTTCAGGATGATACAAAATTCCAAAGCATCAAAAGATCTGTCTCGGAGAACGACCCACTAATTGATCTAATTTACTATTCAGTCTCAGGAACTGACTCCATGCTCAGGAAGCGCTAATGGATGGAAAAGGGATGGCAGATTTGGCTCCTGAAGACTCACATAAAAATTCATTCCAGTCCTGATCAGATTTAAAACCCAGTTGGGTTCACTGTTGAACCATCTCACGCCTTTCCCTGGGCCTCACGGCTCACATTTTTCTACATACTGGTGCCCAAGAGGCAGTCATTAAAAACTAGGATGAAACCTCATCGAGACTGTGGGCAGAGACTGTGGACAGGGAAGGCATCTACTAAATCTACCATAATGTCTTTAATACAATGATCTGCGCACAGTAGGCGCTCAATAAATACCACTGATCTTCAACCAAGCACTGAAGCAGTGTGGCCAAATGGATAAAGCACAGGTCTGGGAGTCAGAAAGACCTGAATTCTGCCACTTGTCTGCTGTTTGACCTGGGGCAGCCCGTTATTGGGCAGGGATGGTCTCTATCTGTCGCTGAATTGTACAATCCAAGCGCTTAGAACAGTGCTCTGCACATAGTAAGAGCTCAATAAATACGATTGAATGAACGAATTTCACTTCTCTGCACCTCGGTTCTCTCATCTGTAAAATGGGGATTAAGACTGAGCCCTATGCGGTATATGGACTGTGTCCCAACTGATTATCTTAAATCGAGCCCTTGGTGCTTAGTACAGTGCCTGGCACATAGTAAGCGCTTAACAAATACCATAAAATAATTTTAAAGAACTGGAGGGAGGCTGAAGCCTCGAAATTTAAAGCTCATACAGTAGCCCATGCAGAAGCAGCATGGCCTAGTGGATAGAACACAGGCCAGGGAGCCGGGTCACGAGTTCTAATCTCAGCCCCGCCACTTGTCTGCTGTGGGACCTTGGGCAAGTCACTTAATTCTCTGTGCCTCAGTTCCCTCATCTGTAAAATGGGGATTAAGACTGTGAGCACTTTGTGAGACAAGGACTGTGTCCAAACCAATTTCCTTATATCTACCCAAGCGCTAGGCACTTAATGCCCTAATGATTATTATTATTGCTATTATTAGGTCTCGAAAGCCCGGAGAGTTTGCTGGGGCCTGCGGGCATCATCGGAAGAGAAGGGGTAGAGGCGAGGAGGAGGAGGAGGGAGAGAGGTGAGGGGGAAGCAGGGAGAAGGGAGAGGGAAGGGGGGGGGGCAGGGAGAAGGCAGCAGTGGGGGGAAGCACAGAGGGAGGAGAAGGGAAATGGGGGAGGTGAGGGGGAGATAGGGGAGGCGAGGGAGAGATGGGGGAGGTGAGGGGGAAGAAGGGGGAGATGAGATGGGAGAGGTAAGGGGGAGATGAGGAGATGGGAGAGGTAAGGAGGGTAGAAGGGGGAGATGAGGAGATGGGAGAGGTGAGGGGGGAGGAGGGGGAATCAAGGGGGGAGATGGGAGAGGTGAGGGGGGAGGAGGGGGAGGTGAGGGGGGAGGAGGGGGAGGTGAGGGGGAAGGAGGGGGAGGTGAGGGGGAAGGAGGGGGAGGTGGGGGGGAGATGGGGGAGATGAGGGGGAGATGGGGGAGGTGGGGGGGAGATGGGGGAGGTGAGGGGGAGATGGGGGAGATGGGAGAGGTGAGGGGGAGATGGGAGAGGTGAGGGGGACATGGGAGAGGTGAGGGGGAGAAGGGAGAGGTGAGGGGGAAGGAGGGGGAGGTGGGGGGGAGATGGGGGAGATGAGGGGGAGATGGGGGAGGTGGGGGGGAGATGGGGGAGGTGAGGGGGAGATGGGGGAGGTGAGGGGGAGATGGGGGAGGTGAGGGGGAGATGGGGGAGATGGGAGAGGTGAGGGGGAGATGGGAGAGGTGAGGGGGAGATGGGAGAGGTGAGGGGGAGATGGGAGAGGTGAGGGGGAAGGAGGGAGAGGTGAGGGGGAAGGAGGGAGAGGTGAGGGGGAAGGAGGGAGAGGTGAGGGGGAAGGAGGGAGAGGTGAGGGGGAAGGAGGGAGAGGTGAGGGGGAAGGAGGGAGAGGTGAGGGGGAGATGGGGGAGGTGAGGGGGAGATGGGGGAGGTGAGGGGGAGATGGGGGAGGTGAGGGGGAGATGGGGGAGTCAAGGGGGAAGAGGAGAGAGGTGAGGGGGAGATGGGGGAGCTGAGGAGATGGGAGAAGTGAGGGGGAGGCGAGGAGGGCGTCCGGGAGGAGGGAGCTGGTGTTTCGGGCCGCCTCTCCGAAGGGCCTCTGGCCCGGAGCCCGCCCGTCCGTCCGTCCGTCCGTCCGTCCGCCCGCCCTCCCGTCTGTCGGCCCGCTCCTCCGCCCGCTCCTCCGGCCGCCTGCCCGTGCAGCCGTCCTGGGGCCGCCCGGCCTCCGCCCCCCGGGGCCTCCGCCCTCCGCCCCGCAGCGCCGCCCATGAACGCTCAACAAATGCCGCCGGACACCTGCTCACCCACCGACCGACCGACCGACCGGCGGGAGGGAGCAGGGAAAGGAGCAACGAAGGAAGGCAGGACGGCTCGCATCCCGGCCCGGCCCCCTGCACCTGTGCCCGGCGCGGCGCGGCGCGGCGCACCTCACCTGTCGGCCCTCTGCGCTCCGCTCCCCTCCGCGGCGCTCCGCCCAGCCCCGCCGCCGCCGCCGCCGCCTCCTCCTTCTCCTCCTCCTCCTTCTCCTCCTCCTCCTCTTCCGCCGCCTCACACAACCGGCTCCCAGTTGGCGTCTGTGGGAGCAAGATGGCGGCGGCAGCGGGCGCCTCAGCGGGGCCCGATCCCACTCCCGCTCCCGCTTCGCCGGCGGAGGGTCGGGTCGGGTCGGGTCGGGTCGGGTCGGGTCGGGTCGGGTCGGGCCGGGCCCCAGGGGGGAGGGGCCCGAGGGGCGCCGAGGGGCGCGAGGGCACCGGGCGCGAGACCCGCCCCGCCAGGCCACGCCCCTTGGGGGCCGCGCCCTTCGGGGGGGCGGGGAGCAGGAGGAAGGCCGGAGAGGGGCAAGGGGAGGGCAGGCAGGGCAATTATAGCATCATAATTATGCCCTTTTCTTCATTCATTCAATCGTATTTATCGAGCGCTCACTGGGTGCAGAGCGCTGGACTAAGCGCTTGGAATGTCACTTCTCCTATCTCCCCTCACCTCCCCCTTCTCCCCCTCACCTTCCCCATCTCCCCCTCTCCCATCACCTTCCCCATCTTCCCCTCACCTCCCCCTTCTCCCCCTCACCTTCCCCATGTCGCCCTCACCTCTCCCATGTCCCCCTCACCTCTCCCATGTCCCCCTCACCTCTCCCATGTCCCCCTCATCTCTCCCATGTCCCCCTCACCTCTCCCTTCTCCCCTTCACCTCTCCCTTCTCCCCTGCACCTCTCCCTTCTCCCCTGCACCTCTCCCTTCTCCCCTGCACCTCTCCCTTCTCCCCTTCACCTCTCCCATCTCCCCCTCACCTCTCCCTTCTTCCCCTTCACCTCTCCCTTCTTCCCCCTCACCTCTCCCCATCTCCCCCTCACCTTTTCATTCATTCATTTCATTCATTCATTCAATAGTATTTATTGAGCTCTTACTATGTGCAGAGCACTGTACTAAGCGCTTGGAATGTACAAATCGGTAACAGATAGAGACAGTCCCTGCCTTTGACGGGCTTACAGTCTAATCGGGGGAGAGAGACAGACAAAAACAATAGCAGTAAATAGAATCAAGGGGATGAACATCTCATTAAAACGATAGCAAATCTCCCTCTCGCCTCCCCCATGTCCCCCTGACCTCTCCCATGTCCCCCTGACCTCTCCCTTCTCCCCCTCACCATCCCCTTCTCCCCCTCAGCAACCGACAGAGACCATCCCTGCCCAACGACGGGCTCACAGTTTAGAAGGGGGGATGCAGACAGCAACACAAAACAAGTAGTCAGGCATCAGTACCATCATTTGTATTTAATGATAGTAACCTGATGGCATTTTGTTAAGCGCTTACTATATGCGAAGCACTGTTCTAAGCGCTAGAGAGGATACAAGGTAATCAGGTTGTCCCACATGGGGCTCACAGTCTTAGTGGCCATTTTACCGATGAGGGCACTGAGGCACAGAGAAGGTAAGTGGCTTGCCCAAAGTCACAGAGCTGACAAGCGGCAGAGCTGGAATTTGAACCCATGACCTCTGACTCTCCAGCCCGTGTTCTTTCCACTGAACCACACTGTATTTATTAAGCGCTTACTATGTCCCAGGCACTGGACTAAGCACAGGCAAGCAAATTCGGGTTGTGTACAGTCCCTGTCCCAGGTGGGGCTCACAGTTGCAACCTCCATTTTACAGATGAGGGAACTGAGCCACAGGGAAGTCTTGCCCAAGGCCACAGAGCAGACAAGTGGCGGAACCGGGATTAGAACCCGTGACCTTCTGACTCCCAGGCCCGGGGGGAGGGGGGAGCAGGAAGATGAAAGGGGTGAGGGAGGAAGCTGGGGGGGTGGGGAATAATAATAATATTGATATTTGTTAAGCACTTACTATGTGCAGAGCACTGTTATAAGCACTGGGGTAGATACAGGGTAATCAGGTTGTCCCATGTGAGGCTCACAGTCTTCATCCCCATTTTACAGATGAGGTAACTGAGGCACAGAGAAATTAAGTGACTTGCCATCGGTCACACAGCTGACAAGTGGCAGAGGTGGGATTCGAACCCATGACCTCCGTCTCCCAAGCCCGTGTCCTTTTCACTGAACCATGCTGGGGAAGGATGGCACCCCTGAAAGAGGGTTGGGCCTGGGGTAGACAGAGAAGGAGTGAGGGGACACAGTGAGGGGCTGGGCCTGAGGGACAAGGGGACAAGACCAGAAGTGTACTGCTGGAGGGAAAGAGGAAAGATGGTTGCGGGCAGAAGGGACTGAAAAAAAACAGTCACGGTACCCTACTGGCCTTCTGGTTTCTCTGGCTCCAAATTATTTTTCATGAGATTTAGATTATCTCTGCCAACGTAAATGCAATGCTAAAAAATCAAACTTTTTTCAAAGTAGTAAAGTGGAAAAACTTGGAAAGACCGTAGAAATAATAATGTTGGTATTTGTTAAGCGCTTACTATGTGCAGAGCACTGTTCTAAGCGCTGGGGTAAACACAGGGGAATCAGGTTGTCCCACGTGGGGCTCACAGTCTTAATCCCCATTTTACAGATGAGGGAACTGAGGCACAGAGAAGTTAAGTGACTTGCCCACAGTCACACAGCTGACAAGTGGCAGAGCTGGGATTCGAACTCATGAGCCCCGACTCCAAAGCCCGTGCTCTTTCCACTGCGCCACGCTGCTTCTCCAAAAGAAAAAGGTCGCAAGAAAGGGGAGGCACTGGCAGAGAATATCTGAATCCGTCGATGACATTTATTTGTTTTTAATGATATTTGTAAGTAGTTACAATGTGCTCTTTACAGTGTGCCAGGCACTGTGCTAACTTCTAGGGTAGGTACAAGATAATCAGGTTGGACACAGTCTATGTCCCTTGTGGGGTTTATATTCTTAATCCCCATTGTACAGGTGAGGTGACGAAGGCACGGAGAAGTAAAGTGATTTGCCCGAGGTCACGTAGTAGATAAGTGGGGGAGCAGAATTAGAACCCAGCTCCTTCTGATCTCCAGGCCCCAACCCTTTCCACTAAGCCATACTGTTTCTCAATAAATCCCTGTTTCCTGAGCATATACTGGGTGCAGAGCACTGAACTAAGCCCTTGGGAGAGTACGATACAACAATAAACAGACACATTCCCTGCCCACCAGGAGTTTACGGTCTAGAGGCGGGGGAGACAGACATCAATACAAATAAATAATACTAGAGATAGCTACATAAGTGCCGTGGGGCTGGGAGGGAGGAAGAGCAAAGGGAACAAGTCAGGGTGAGGCAGAAGGGAGTGGGAGATAATAATAATAGGTGGGGTTTAATCTGGAAAGTCCTCTTGGAGGAGATGTGCCTTCAATAAGGCTTTGAATGGGGAGGGAGGGGGAGTAATTGGATTTGAGGAGGGAGGGTGTTTCGGGCCAGAGGCTGGGGAGTGGGTGAGACTTGCTTTACTTGCAAAAATGGTCCCTTATGTTTTCAATTTAATTGACCACAGTCAAATCAAAGAATGCGGCAAAAAGGAGGTTAGCCGGATGTCAGTCCCAGATGCCAAGGCCAAGAAGGGTGACGAAGTGCAAGTCACACAGTGAGATTTTGCTTCCTAGAGTTCAAAAGCTATTGTTCTAGAGTTTACCCACCACCACCATCTTGATTTTTCTATTTAATTAGTAGTGGCATTGGTTGCCAAGGTCCGTGTGGGGAAAAGAAAGGGGAGGGACGATTTGGGTTTCAGAAAAGCCAAGTGGCTAAGTTTCGAATCAAGTGTAAATACGTCCAACTGCAATGTAGCTCCTGTCTGAGAATGAAAACCGCTGCTGTAATATTGCTTTGGCACTACCTGTCGGAACGATTCCACAAAGTCGGTAAGGCGTTACAAAAAATGGGACTTGGTTTGAAATGAATGTTTTGTCTTGATTTCATGATTTCACCATCAGTGATTCAAAATAGAGGATCAAATTCGGAAGGGAAATGAGCAGAGGTATGCATCCTTTGCTAGAAGTAGCGTGGCTCAGTGGAAAGAGGCGGGGCTTGGGAGTCAGAGGTCATGGGTTCTAATTCTGGCTCCGCCGCTTGCCAGCTGTGTGACTTTGGGCAAGTCACTTAACTTCTCTGGACCTCGTCTGTAAAATGGGGATTAAAACTGTGAGCCCCACATGGGACAACCTGATCACCTTGTATCCCCTCAGCTCTTAGAACAGTGCTTTGCACATAGTAAGCACTTAACAAATACCACTATTATTATTATTATTAAATATAACATCTGCCCTGGATCCCAAAATTTACTTTCCACTACTGCCATGCCCTCATTGTGAGACTGAAGACACTATTTCTATCCCCAAATGAGAAAAAGCTTGTCTTTGTAAGAAAGAGCACGGGCCTGGGAGTCAGAAGTCCTGGGTTCTAATGCTGACTCTGACGCTTGTCTGCTATGTGACCTTAGGCAAGTCAATTCACTTTTCTAGGCCTCAATTGCCTCATCTGTAAAAATGGGGATCAAGACTGTGAGCCCCATGTGGGAGCTGGACCATGTCCAACCTGATTAGCTTGTATCTACCTTAGAGTTTTGTACAGTAGCTGGCATATAATAATAATTCTGGCATTTAAGTGCTTCTTATGTGCCAGGATAGTAAGCGTGAAATAAATACCATTTAGCAAGGGAAAAAAAGGGGCTAGGAAGAAGTGGAATCAGATAGCCCCAGAGCTGGAAGTTACATGGAGATCTCACCCAGTCCTCCTCTCAATCAGATTCCCTGAAAGCATCGCTAACACGGAACATGAGATCAGATGGGATGCTAGTGAGAAACCTCTCTGAAAAAGACTCCATTTAACAGTCCCCAGGGATAGGAAGTTCTTTATCTCTAACCTAAATCCCTCCTGTGGTGATTTAAGATCCTTCTCCCTTCTTGCTTTAATAGAGTTAAAAAAACATCTGATTATCACCGTTCCCTATTCCATATACTTCATCGATCACCGAGTTACTGAAGTTTGCCATTATATTTGCTCTGTGTGCCTCTTCTCTCTGAATAATCTCAATTTCTTTTACCTTTTTCTCAATCTGGCCTCTACCTAGGTGATTTTTCATCTGTTGTACAACTTTGATCCGTGATTCAATTTGATCAAATTGACCTCTGGAGAAAAGAGGGAAGCAGCTCGGCCTAATAGAAAGGGCACAGGCCTGGAATTCAGAGACCTGAGTTCTAATCCATTCAATCATATTTATTGAGCGCTTACTGTGTGCAGACCACTGTACTAAGTGCTTGGACTCATTAATCCAGGATGGGCCATTTGCCTGCTGTGTGGCCTTTCATTCATTCATTCATTCAATAGTATTTATTGAGCGCTTACTATGTGCAGAGCACTGTACTAAGCACTTGGAATGTACAATTCGGCAATAGAGACAATCCCTGCCCATTGATGGGCTTACAGTCTAATCGGGGGAGACAGACAGACAAAAACAATAGCAATAAATAGAATCAAGGGGATGCACATCTCATTAACACAATATATAGGGTAATAAAAATACATACAAATGAGCAGATGAGCACAGTGCTGAGGGGAGGGGGAGAGAGAGGGGAAGGAGAAGAGGGAAAGGGGGCTTAGCTGAGGGGAGGTGAAGGGGGGGCAGAGAGGGAGCAGAGGGAAAAGGGGAAGCTCAGTCTGGGAAGGCCTCTTGGAGAAGGTGAGCTCTAAATAGGGCTTTGAAGAGGGGAAGAGAGTTAGTTTGGCGGAGGTGAGGAGGGAGGGCGTTCCAGGACAGCGGGAGGCCTTGGGAGAGTCAGTCAGTCATATTTATTGAGCGCTTACTGTGAAGAGGACTGAACTAAGTGCTTGGGAAAATACAGTATAACAATATAACAGATACATTCCCTGCCCACAGCGAGCTTACACCCTTCTTCTGTGTCTGTTTCGCCATCTGTAAAATGGGGATTCAATCTCTGTTCTCCCCCTGTTTAGAATGTGAGCCCCATGTGGGACAGAGACTCTGAATTGATTAACTTGTATCTACCCAAGGATTTGGAACAGTATGTGAAACATAGTGCTTAACAAATACCATTAAAGGGGGAAAAGGGGGAGGGTAGCCTCCCTTCTATCCGAGCAACCAGGTACATGACACCCTCTTTCTCTCCAGCTGGAAAAAGCCCGAACAAAATGGCTAGGTATCTCTACCCCAATCCCTTGAGAATACTCCTCCTCCAGATTTCCACCCATAGCTCACCTCCTGAGAACCCAAGAAGTAGTGAACCCATCAGACTGGAAGCTCCCCTGTTAGATGGTAAGCACTTCTTCAGCAAGAATCTATTTTATTGTGCTCTCTCAAGCACTTAGTACAGTGCTCTGCAGATAGTAAGCCCTCAATAAATACCACTGATTGAAGGATTGTGTCTACCAGCTGTATTTTACTCTTTCCCAAGTGTTTAATCCAGTGCTCTGCTCAAAATAATAATAATAATGTCGGTATTTGTTAAGTGCTTACTATGTGCAGAGCACTGTTCTAAGCACCGGGGTAGATACAGGGTCATCAGGTTGTCCCAAGTGAGGCTCACAGTCTTCATCCCCATTCTACAGATGAGGGAACTGAGGCACAGAGAAGTTAAGTGACTGGCCCACAGTCACACAGCTGACAAGTGGCAGAGCCGGAATTCAAACCCATGACCTCTGACTCCCAAGCCCAGGCTCTTTCCACTGAGCCACGTGCTGGAGGTATACCTGATGGATTGGACCATCCTGATTTTAAGGACTATTAATTCTCGGGTCGGAGGGGACCAAAATACCATGCTGGGATAATACCAGTTCCAGCTACAGGCATGGGGGTTTTATTCTGAGGTGAGAAGCAGCATGGCCTAGTGGATAGAGCATGGGCCTGGGAGTCAGAGGTCATGGGTTCAAATCCCGGCTCCGCTGCTTGCCAGCTGTGTGACTTGGGGCAAGTCATTTCACTTCTCTGTCCCTCTGTTACATCATCTGTAAAATGGGGATTAGGATTGTGAGCCCCAAGTGGGACAGGGACTGTGTCCAATCTAATTAACTTGTATTCATTCAAATCGTAGTTACTGAGTGCTTACTGTGTGCAAAGCACTGTACTAAGTGCTTGGGAAAGTCCATACAACAATGAACAGTCACATTCCCTGCCCACAATGAGCTTACAGTCTAGATGTATATGTACCTGGTTGCTAGGATACAAGGGAGGCTGCCCCCACCCCCACCCCACCTTTAATGGTATTTAATGGTAAAATTGCAGATCTAAGTGCTGTGGGGCTGGGAGGGGGGAAGAGCAAAGGGAGCAAGTCAGGGCGACGCAGAAGGGAGTGGGAGATGGGGAAAGGTGGGGCTTAGTCTGGGAAGACCTCTCGGAGGAGTTGTGCCTTCGATCGACCCCAGTGTTTGGAACAGTGCTTGGCACGTAGTAAGCACTCAACAAGTACCGTAATTATTATTATTATTCGCTCTTGCTAGATTAGAGAAGAGAAATGAAAGGTCAGCATGAGCTGTGGCTTTCTGAGGTTCAGTCCAGGCTGACTGGCCAATACAATGGAAGGCAAGATGGAGAGGCAGAACAGCCAGCAGGCTCCCAACCCAGAGTGGGGATTCATCCAGGAGTGACAGTTCCCTCAAGCTCTCTCTCTCTCTCCCTCTGTGGCTACAGTGTTCTGCAGGGAGAGACTTGACTCAGCAACGGGAGGGAAGCCGGATTTCAGCACCCTGGCACCTCTCCCGGGATCATTTAAACCCTGCCAGGAGTGAATTTTATTAGCGCAATATAGACACAAGTTTATCAAGTTTTCAAGTTCTGCTCCCAGCAAAGCTACATAAATAGTAGCTGACTAATTGGCCTTTCGTAAATAATTGCAGATGACAATGGAATATCCTGAGGGGTAGCATAGGAACTGAGCTCCTGATAGCCTCCTCTTCATACAAATGGACATTTCTTTTTCCCAAAATTGATCATTTGCGTATCCTAGGATACTACAGTCTTGGGGCTTGACACTTCCACTTGATCCCTGAGGGATCAGCTGTGTGCCTGCTCAGTTCAAAATAGTTGTTCAACTAACTTTAAAATTTAGCAGCAGTCAGGGCCCTCAAGGGCCTCCCTGTGGGTGTCCCTGGGAGTAGTGGGTGAAGAGATCAGATATGGAAAACGTGGAGAGCCTAGGATCCGGTGGTAGGGGATTTCGGCTTGATGCACAGGGAAATGGGTAAACATCAGGGGGTTTCGGCCTGTGTCAGCCTTCTCTCTGACCTCCCTTCCTCCTCTCTCGCCCCGCTCCGGTCTATTCTTCACTCCGCTGCCCGGCTCATCTTCCTGCAGAAACGATCTGGGCATGTCACTCCCCTTCTTAAACAACTCCAGTGGTTGCCTATCGACCTCCGCTCCAAACAAAAACTCCTCACTCTAGGCTTCGAGGCTCTCCATCACCTCGCCCCTTCCTACCTCTCCTCCCTTCTCTCTTTCTACCGCCCACCCCGCACGCTCCGCTCCTCTGCCGCCCACCTCCTCGCCGTCCCTCGGTCTCGCCTATCCCGCCGTCGACCCCCGGGTCACGTCCTCCCGCGGTCCTGGAACGCCCTCCCTCCTCACCTCCGCCAAACTGATTCTCTTTCCCTCTTCAAAACCTTACTTAAAAATCACCTCCTCCAAGAGGCCTTCCCAGACTGAGCTCCTCTTCCCCCTCTACTCCCTCTGCCATCCCCCCTTTACCTCTCCGCAGCTAAAGCCTCATTTTCCCCTTTTCCCTCTGCTCCTCCACCTCTCCCTTCCCATCCCCACAGCACTGTACCCGTCCGCTCAACTGTATATATTTTCGTTACCCTATTTATTTTGTTAATGAATTGTACATCGCCTTGATTCTATTTAGTTGCCATTGTTTTTACGAGATGTTCTTCCCCTTGACGCTGTTTACTGCCATTGTTCTTGTCTGTCCGTCTCCCCCGATTAGACCGTAAGCCCGTCAAACGGCAGGGACTGTCTCTATCTGTTGCCGACTTGTTCATCCCAAGCGCTTAGTACAGTGCTCTGCACATAGTAAGCGCTCAATAAATACTATTGAATGAATGAATGAATGAAGACGTTTTAGGAAATGATCTTGGCAGGGACGTAGAGGCAGAAGAGGAGAGAGGCTGGAGGCTAGGAGATCCATGAGGAGGCTGATCCAGTAGCCTAGCTGTTGTTATGAAGAGAGACTGAATCCCGTGACCATCTGGATAAAGAGGATAGATTAAGATATCCAGGAAGGATAAAGTCCGGCTGTGAGAGTTGGAGCTTGCTGTCCTTTGGGGGATCTCAGGAAGAAGCCCATAAGCTTCGTGAAACATGGGTCCCTTCTAGATAGCAAATAAACCTTCGTAGCCCCCACCTGTGTTACCTGACTGCTGAATTCCAGTTTCGGGGATCAAAAAACACTGTCCCTTCATTCCCCTTAGCTCTTTTTTTTAATGGTATTTGTTAAGCACTTACTATTTGTCAGGCAATGTACTAAGCACTGGGGTAGATCCAGTGATGTTAATAATAATAATAACTCATTCATTCAATAGTATTTATTAAGCACTTACTATGTGCAGAGCACTTGGAATGTACAATTCGGCAACAGATAGAGACAATAATAATAATGGTGGTATTTGCTAAGCACTTACAATGTGCCAAGCACTGTTCAAAGCACTGGCAGGGATACAAGGTAATCAGGTTGTCCCACGTGGGGCTCACAGTCTTCACTCCCATTTTATAGATGAGGGAACTGAGGCACAGAAAAGTGAATTGACCTGCCCAAAGTCACACAGCTGACAAGTGGAGGAGCCAGGATTAGAACCCTTGACCTCTGAACTCCCAAGCCCATGCTCCGCAGCCTCTATCCCACATAGGGTTCAGTCTTACTCTCCGTTTTACAGATGAAGTAATTAAGGCACAGAGAAGTGAAGTGACTTGTTCAAGGCCACACAGCAGATACGTGGTGGAGCGAGGATTAGAATCCAAGTCCTCTGACTCCCAGGTCTGTGCTCTTTCCGCTAGGCCACACTACTTCAAGCCTAGATAGCCAAAAGTCTGATATCCTTATGTTAGCTTGAGAGGTTTCATCAGGAGCAGGTAGAGATTTTCTCTGCCCTATGGGCTAGGGAAATTTCCATGCCTTGCCACCGGACATTCATTCATTCAATCGCATTTATTGAGCACTTACTGTGTGCAGAGCACTGTACTAAGCACTTGGAATATACAATTCGGCAACAGAGACAATCCCTGCCCAACGATGGGCTCACAGTCTAAAAGGGGGAGACAAGGTATTCAGGTTGTCCCACGTGGGGCTCACAGTCTTAATCTCCATTTTACGGATGAGGGAACTGAGGCACAGAGAAGTGACTTACCCAAAGTCAGCCAGCTGATAAGTGGCGGAGCCAGGATTAGAACCCACAACCTCTCATTCCCAAGCCCGTGTTCTTTGCACTAAGCCACGCATAGAGGCAGAACTTCTAGGATTTAGTGACGATAAGCAGTGTGAGGTAGGTCAGGAGGGCGAGAGGCGTTCGCCATCACCATTACTCTCCCATGCAGGCCCCATCCTGCTCTAAATACCTCAGTTGTTCCCTCAGTTCCCGCTGCGGCGAAAGGCAGCTTTTTGATTCTCTCCTTTCCAGCCCCGCTCCAGCACAGGGTCAACAGAGGTATTACTTGTCCCCGGAACCCAATCAAATTTCCCAATCAGTTAAGTAAAACCTCAGAACGCTTCCAAAGCTTGTACTCATTCTTTAGACAAAAAGCAGGCATTATTTCATATTAAAGCTACACTCCTCTGAAACAAGCGGCCAAACTAATATTTAATTTACAGCTTAATATTTTAGTCCCTTCCATGTAACAGATCTTGAGAAAGCAGTACTTTACAACCTTTCGACAAGACGAGGAAATGGAATTATTTCCTAACAAGCAGCAGAGAGAATGAGGAGGGACAAGTCACTTAACTTCTCTGTGCCTCAGTTACCTCATCTGTAAAATGGGGATTAAGACTGTGAGCCTCATGTGGGACCAACTGATGACCCTGTATCTCACCCAGCGCTTAGAACAGTGCTCTGCACATAGTAAGCGCTTAACAAATACCAACATTATTATCCTTAGTCGTGCCATTGGAGCTGGGGGCAGCAGGGGGCGCACTCCCACTGCACCAGTTTAGAGGGGGATGATTTGATAATAATAATAATAATAATGATGTTGGTATTTATTAAGCGCTTACTACGTGCCGAGCACTGTTCTAAGCGCTGGGGTAGACACAGGGGAATCAGGATGTCCCACGTGGGGCTCACAGTCTTAATCCCCATTTTACAGATGAGGTAACTGAGGCACAGAGAAGTTAAGTGACTTGCCCACAGTCACACAGCTGACAAGTGGCAGAGCTGGGATTCGAACTCATGACCTCTGACTCCAAATGATAATGATTATGGTACTTGTTAAGAGTTTATTATGAGCCAAGAACTGCTCTAAACGCCGGAGTAGATACAGGGCAATCAGGTTGTCCCACGTGAAGCTCAAAGTCTTAATCCTCATTTTACAGATGAGGAAACTGAGGCACAGAGATTTTAAGTGACTTGCCCAAAGTCACACAGCGGACAAGTGGCAGAGCCGGGATTAGAGCCCACGAACTCTGACTCCCAGGCCCGTGCTCTTTCCACTAAGCCACACAGCTGAAAAACGCAAATCATAAGAATAATAATGTTGGTATTTGTTAAGCACTTACTATGTGCAGAGCACTGTTCTAAGTGCTAGGGTAGATACAGGGTAATCAGGTTGTCCCACGTGAGGCTCACAGTTAATCCCTATTTTACAGATGAGGAACCTGAGGCACCGAGAAGTTAAGTGACTTGCCCACAGTCACACAGCTGACAAGTGGCAGAGCTGGGTTTTGAACCCATGACCTCAGACTCCCAAGCCCGGGCTCTTTTCCACAGAGCCACACTGCTGAGCGCTTACTATGTGCAGAGCACTGTACTAAGCACTTGGAATGGACAATTCGGCAACAGATAGAGACAATCCCTGCCCAATGACGGGCTTACAGTCTAATCGGGAAACTATTTTCCAAGTTGCTTAAATTCCTTAAGCACACCATCTGCTTCCCCGCCGAGGAGATCTGCTCTTAGAGTCTTGGAAGTATAAATAAATAAGTCATTAAAAACTTGATTTGTAACATTTTGAATATTGATTTGGCCACTTGACCTTTTTGCTTGGGCTGATGACCCAGGCAGCTTGGTCTAGTGGAGCTGAGAGTCAGGAAGCCTGAGTTCTAGTCAGCACTGTCACTATTATGCTGGGTGACCTTGGACAAGTCCCTCAATCTCTCTGTGCTTCAGTTTCTCCATCTGTGCAATGGGGATAATACTGGCCCCTCTCTACCTCACAAAGATATGTTTTCAAAATGATGGGAGGAATGCTTTGGAAAAATTAAAGCGCTACACAAATTCAAGCTATTATTGTTCAGTAATTTAATAACCTGGCCATATAGTCATTCATACTCAATCTTATTTTTATTAATAATAATGGTATTTGTTAAGTGCTTACTATGTGCTAGGCACTGTTCTAAGTCCTGCGTTAGATACAAGATAGTTGGGTTGGACATTGGCCCTGTCCCGCCTACGGCTCAGAGTCTTAATACCCATTTTACAGATGAGGGAACTGAGGCCCAGAGAAGTTAAGTGACTCTCCCAAGGTCACAGAGCAGACAAGTGGCAGAGCCGGGATTCGAACTCATGATCTTCTGACTCCCAGGCCCATGCTCTGCTTTATTGAGCACTTACTGTATGCCGAACACCACACTAATTGCTTGGGAGGGTATAGTATAACAGAGTTGGTAGACATGTTCCCACTCTGCATGACTCGGACAGATTCCTTATCATCCAGAGGAATTCTCACCCAGAATCGAGACATTCAACCCTAACGCAGCGTGGTTCAGTGGAAAGAGCCCGGGCCTGGGAGTCAGATGTCATGGGTTCGAATGCCGGCTCTGCCACTTGTCAGCTGTGTGACCGTGGGCAAGTCACTTCACTTCACTGGGCCTCAGTTCCCTCATCTGTAAAAAGGGGATTAACTGTGAGCCTCACGTGGGACAACCCGATTACCCTGTATCTACCCCAGCGCTTAGAACAGTGCTCTGCACATAGTAAGCACTTAACAAATACCAACATTATTATTATTATTATTATACCGTGTTGCAGCAGTAAACCCTAAAGAGAAATTTTCACGGCGGCCATGAGGATGGCCCATTCCTAATTGGTTCGGGTTTTAGGTGGTAATCTGCCTACTGTGCCTCCATTAAGGTTTCCTCCTGAATTTGGGCTATTATAGGGCATGCCGGTGAAAAATACACTAGGAATGACTCGGAAATGAAATCAGAGCATGACTCAGACCGGTGAGCAGCAGGGAAGAAACTAGAATTTCCTGCAAGTTCTATTAACAGTATGGGAGCTTGAAACGGAACCATTTCCTCCCTGAGCCCAGCAGCCTCACCAGCCGTTGGCTAATAAAAAGATGTGAAACTGGACAGTGGCTCAGAGATGTGGGTCCTTCCCAGGCGCTGCTACATCGGAAGCTCTTTGAGGGCAGGAATCCTGTCTACCTACCCTATTATACTCTCCCAAGTGCTTAGTACAGTAATGTGCATGTAGTCGGCACTCAGTAAATACCACCGACTGATTGATGAATAGCAGGAGAGCTTATTGGAGTAAAAGCTTTCGTTTCCTGACGGGGGAAAAAAAAGCAGTTTATTGAATTTACCTTATTGTGCCGTATGGAAGGCACATCTCCTCCAAGAGGCCTTCCCTGACTGAGCCCTCATTTCCTCTTTTTTCATTCATTTGTTCAATCGTATTTTGCCACTCTCTTCCGCGTTGCCCTTCCACTGGGATTGGCTCCCTTTATTCATTCAATTATATTTGAGTGCTTACTATGTGCAGAGCACTGTACTAAGGGCTTGGAATGTACAATTTATTCACAATGTACCATTTATTCACCCCCTCCCTCAGGCCCACAGCACTTATGTACATCTCCGTAATTTATTTGCGTTAATGTTCTAGACTGAATGCTCAATGTGGGCAGAGAAAATGTCTACCGACTCTGTTATATTGTACTCTCCCAAGCGCTTAATACAGCGTTCTGTATGCGGTAAGTGTTGAATAAGTATGATTGATTTGCAGCAGGTCACACAGCACACCTTGCGGTGGGAATTAACCCACGCGATTATTGGATTAAGCGAAGGATCGGGAAGCTGAGAAAAGCCGCCAGAGATACACAATCTCTCCGTTTCTTATTTCTGGCGCTTTTTCAAGGGGTAGGTGGAGGAGGGAATATTTGCAATTCTTTTTCCGCTTCCACTGTTCCCCAGCGCTCCTTGGGGCAAGTGACAACAGCCAGCACGGCCCCTATATCGGCCCACCCGCACCTCCTCGCCCATGTCCTACCTTGACCTTCTGGCATCCTGCTAACCGCCAGGCTGATGAGGGAGGCCAGTTGGCAGAGATTCCATGGTCACAGCAACTGTTGTTTCTTCTGCTGCTGCTCTCTTCTAACCCGCCGAGCGAGAGTGAAAATATTACTTCTCCTCCTTGGCCTTGAAAAGAGTCAGTGTTTACACTCCCCCTTGACGAAGCTCGTAATGGGCAAGGAATGTCTGTTTATTGTCCTACTGTATTCTCCCAAGCGCTTAGTACAGTGCAATAAATACGATTGACTGACTGACTCCCACCTCCTGGCACTTTACAATAAACTTACCCAATTTCAGGGTCTGTCCCCAGCCCCAGTAGGCGGAGGGTAACTGGAGAGGCGGGACCCCCCCAACAGTAGTAAGAGACTTCCCCCTTTTCCCTCTGCTCCCCCTCTACCCACCCTTCACCTCCCCTCAGCTAAGCCCTCTTTTCCCCCCTTTCCCTCTGCTCCTCCCCCTCTCCCTTCCCCTCCCCTCAGCACCGTACTCGTCCGCTCAACTGTATATATTTTCATCACCCTATTTATTTTGTTAATGAGATGTACATCGCCTTGATTCTATTTATCTGCTATTGTTTTAATGAGATGTTCATCCCCTCGATCCTATTTATTGCTATCGTTCTCGTCTGTCCATCTCCCCCGATTAGACCGTAGGCCCGTCAAAGGGCAGGGACCGTCTCCATCTGTTACCGATTTGTCCATTCCAAGCGCTTAGTCCAGTGCTCTGCACATAGTAAGCGCTCAATAAATACTATTGAATGAATCAATAATAATAATAATAATGTTGGTATTTGTTAAGCGCTTACTATGTGCCAAGCACTGTTCTAAGCGCTGGGGTAGACACAGGGGATGAATGAACTTCCCAGACCCCCGAGCGATCACCGCCGGCCGGTATCCCCTCCCAGGGCTGCTAACTGCCATCCAACCCAACCCTCATTCGTTCATTCATTCATATTTATTGAGCACCTCCTCTGTGCAAAGTACTGTACTAAGCGCTTGGGAGAGTACGATTTAACAAGACACATTCCCTGCCCACAGCGAGCTTACAATCTAGAGGGGGAGACAGGATCCCTGAGCTGGGTGCCCTGGGAAGGGACAGCAGGAGCCCACCGCATCGACTAGGTACACGACCTCCCGCCCTGAGCACTCATTTCGATGTCTGTCTCCCTCTAGACTGTAAGCTCGCTGTGGGCAGGGATTGTCTCTCTCTATTGCTGTATTGTACTTTCCAAGAGGTTAGTCCAGTGCTCTGCAGCCGGCAGGCACTCAATAAATACGATTGATTGAATAAGTCAATCATTCAACCACCCCCAGGCCCAGCCAGTGGGACACCTCAGCCTGGATCCTGGCCCCACAGACGCCGCCCCGGTCAGGCCTTCACAGCAGCAGGGACTCAAAAGTCCAACTGGAATAGACTTTTATTCATTCATTCATTCAATAGCATTTATCGAGCGCTTACTACGTGCAGAGCACTGTACTAAGCGCTTGAAATGTACAAATTGGTAACAGATACAGTCCCTGCCCTCTGAAGGGCTTACAGTCTAATCAGGGGAGACAGACAGACAAAAACAATAGCAATAAATAGAATCGAGGGGATGAACATCTCATTAAAACAATAGCAAATAGAATCAAGACTGTGAGCCCGTTGTTGGGCGGGGATGGTCTCTGTTGCCAAATTGTACATTCCAAGCGCTTAGTACAGTCCTCTCTAGGTGCTCAATAAATACGATTGAATGAATTAATGAATAGGAGGGTGGAGAGAGCAGGTGCGTGTGTATGCGCGCTCACCGTCTATATTTTTAGGTCAATCCCGATCTCCTTTTCCTTGTTGCCCTCTTTATCACTTCCTCCCATTCCTTCTGTCCTCCCCGGCTCCCCCATTGCTTGCTCCTCCTTTCTCCATGCCCTTCCTTCACTGTTTTTCCTCTCCGTCTCTATATTCCTGCCCCTCTTTATCAACTCCGGGCCCCATACTTAAAAATGTTATAGAACCCCACCCCCAAACAGACTAAGAAACAGGGTTTTGAGGCAATCTGAGATTCTCTTCAACTTTCTCCAACCCCGCTCCTCCGACATACCTGGATAACCAAGGTCTTTTGATAAATGAGACTGAAATCCCTTGGATGGCTTAGGCCGCATCTCTCGTTGTGACGTCAGAAACACAGGAGCTGTGCATTCCTGGGGGGCGGGAGGGAGGAGGCATCATGGGTCCCCTGGGACGCAATTACAGGGTCAGAATGGTAAGTCAAGGCTTTATTAGTGTGAAAGAAAAACTTTAAAGACTCTGTGTAGTGTTCAGAAACAGGTATATCAGAGACAAGTTTTATTACTAGCGCTTCATCGGAACCAGGAGGGAGAGGCACAGCGTAGCTCAGTGGAAAGGGCTTGGGAGTCAGAGGTCATGGATTCGAATCCCTGCTCCGCCACTTATCAGTTGTGTGATTGTGGGCAAGTCACTTCACTTCTCTGTGCCTCAGGTACCTCATCTGTAAAATGGGGATGAAGACTGTGAGCCTCACGTGGGACAACCTGATTACCCTATATCTACCCCAGCGCTTAGAACAGTGCTCTGCACATAGTAAGCGCTTAATAAATACCAACATTATTATTATTCCCCTGCTAGTCAAGGCCAGCTCCACTTCAAGCAATACAGAGATTCTCTATATTCCATTAGTTCAGCTTGCCTGCTGTGTGACCTTGGTCAAGCCACTCAACTTCTCTGGGCCTCAGTTCCCTCATCTGTAAAATGGGGATTAAGACTGTGAGCCTCACGTGGGACAACCTGATTAACTTGTATCAACCGTAGCGCTTACAACTGGGAAGCAGCATGGCTCAGTGGAAAGAGCCTGGGCTTGGGAGTCAGATGTCATGGGTTCTAATTCCGGCTCTGCCACTTGTAAGCTGTGTGACTCTGGGCAAGTCACTTAACTTCTCTGGGCCTCAGTTACCTCATCTGTAAAATGGGGATTAACTGTGAGCCTCACGTGGGACAACCTGATGACCCTGTATCTCCCCCAGCGCTTAGAACAGTGCTCTGCACATGGTAAGCACTTAACAAATACCAACATTATTATTATTAACAGTGTTTGGCACATAGTGAGCGCTTAACAAATACCATTATTATTATTATTATTATTATTACAGCATTCGTAATAATCAGAATACAATACAATAGAAGTACTTGAGGATAGACAGCAGTGAGTTTCTGGGGCGTTTTCTGGTCCTGGACCTCCTTTGATGAGGTGATAAGTAAGGCCTGGGGCTTGATCTGTTCAAGGGTGGGGTTTCACCAGGTTGTGAAGTTCTTGACTGAGAGCGAGCTTGGCCACTCATTTTGAGTCAATCATGAAACCAAATTATTGAGTCAGAGAGCTAAGTTATTTGAGTCAATCAAATAACTGGGCTTGGCTTTTAGTAAATCAATTAACCAGGGAGTTTGGGTTCATCAAACTCTCGGGTTTGACTTGATTTAGTCAAGCCTGGAGTCAGTAATAATAATAATAATTATATGTGTTAGACGCTTACTATGTGCAGAGCACTGTACTAAGCGCTGGGGTGGATACAGGATAATCAGATTGTCCCACGTGGGGCTCACATTTTTTTTTAAATCCCCATTTTTACAGATGAGGTAACTGAGTCCCGGAGAAGTGAAGTGACTTGCCCAAGGTCACACAGCAGACAAGTGGCAGAGCCGGGATTAGAACCCACTTACCATGTGCTAAGCACTGTTCTAACCACTGGAGTAGATACAAATTGACGGGGGAGGGGGCGGTGTTGGTCACAGTCCCTGTCCCACGTGGGGCCGAGAGTCTCAATCCTCATTTCCCAGATGAGGTAACCGAGGCACAGAAAACGAAGCGACTTGCCCAGGGTCAGACAAGCGGCAGGGCGGGGATTAGAACCCAGGTCCTTCTGACCCCCAGACCCCCGCTCCTCCCACTAGGCCACAGCGCTTCTCGTCCACCTATCGGTCGCGGCCGCCGGACCTCTCGGCCGGAATGCAACCGAGGGAAGGGGATAGTTTTCTAGTGTTTCCTCTTCCCTTCGGTGAAAAAGTGGGTCTCTGTTCCCTAAGGGTGGGTGGGCTCGCGTCTCCCTCCCGCTAGCCCTGGCTCCCGTTTGCGGTATTCCCGCCGTCCGCTCCGGACCAAGGAAAGGAGGCCGGTCACTGTTTAGCTTCAGATCAGAGGACGGAGATGCCTCAAAAGACTCGGGCTCTGGCTCCGAGCCTTGCGCGTCCTGGCCCCGGAAGCAGTTGGGCCGAGAGACCGAGGAGCCCGAGCTACCGTATTTTTAAACCGCGCACTCTGTCGGAGTTTTTCACGCCCCCGCCGCGGCCCCCCCCGACTCTTAATCAACCCATCAGGCACACCCAAAGTGGTCAAGGGGGCCTAGGCAGAAGGAAAGCTCAGAGAGAAAATAGGACAAATGCGGGACCTTGACCATTGTGCTTCCATACTAGTCAGGCGTTGATGGCGATAATGAAGACTATGAACATGATGGAGTCTTCTGCCACTGATTTAGGAGAGATTATTTATTTCTCTACGTTAATGTCTGTCTCCCCCTCTAGACCGTGAGCTCATTGTGAGCAAGGAGTGTCTGCTTGTTGTTATACTGTGCTCTAGCAAGTGCTTAGTACAGTGCTTTGCACACAGTAAGCGGTCAATAAATACAAGTGAATGAATGAATGAAAGGTCTCAGTGCTGTCATGAAGTCTTGGGGACCAAGAACACAAAGAGAGGAAAGAGGCCGGGCCTGGGAGTCAGAAGGTTCTGGGTTCTGATCCCAGCTCCACCACTTGTCTCTTGCGAGACCTTGGGTAAGTCGCTTCACGTCTGTGCCTGATCCCTCCTTTGTAAAATGGGGATGTGAGGCCCAGTGGGACAGGGACCGTGTCCAACCTGACTTGCTTGTATAATAGTGTTGGTATTTGTTAAGCGCTTACTATGTGCACAGCACTGTTCTAAGCGCCGGGGTAGATACAGGGTAATCAGGTTGTCCCCCGTGAGGCTCACAGTCTTCATCCCCTTTTACAGATGAGGTAACCGAGGCACAGAGAAGTGAAGTGACTTTCCCACAGTCGACAAGTGGCAGAGGCAGGATTCGAACCCATGACCTCTGACTCCCAAGCCCGGGCTCTTTCCACTGAGCCACGCTGCTCGTATCCATCTCAGCGTGGCTCAGTGGAAAGAGCCCGGGCTTGGGAATCAGAGGTCGTAGGTTCGAACCCCCACTCTGGCCTTTGTCAGCTGTGTGACTGTGGGCAAGTCAATTCACTTCTCTGTACCTCAGTTCCCTCATCTGTAAAATGGGGATTGACTGTGAGCCTAACGGGGGACAACCTGATGACCCTGTATCTCCCCCAGCGCTTAGAACGGTGCTCTGCACATAGTAAACGCTTAACAAATACCAATACCAACATTATTATTATTACTATGTGCAGAACGATGTACTGAGCGCTTGGGAGAGTACAACAGAATTAGTGGATGCATTCGCTGCCTATAACGAGCTTACAGTCTAGAGGGACAAATAGGCAGACACGGGCAGCACAATGCCAAATGCAGATGGGACTTTTACAGGCCAGCGAATGGTTGCCGGAATAGGAAGCAGGGTGGTCTAGAGGATAGAGCATGGGCCTGGGAGTCAGAGGACCTGGGTTCTAATCCCAGGGTTCTTGGCCCTCTTCTGTTCTCCATTTACACTCACTCCCTCGGTGAACTCATTCGCTCTCACGGCTTTGACTACCATCTCTACGCAGATGACACGCAGATCTACGTCTCCGCCCCGTCCTCTCCCCCTCCCTTCGGGCTCGCATCTCCTCCCGCCTCCGGGACGTCTCCACCTGGATGTCGGCCCGCCACCTAAAACTCAACATGAGCGAGACCGAGCTCCTCATCTTCCCTCCCAAACTCGGTCCTCTCCCAGACTTCTCTATCACCGTGGATGGCACGACCGTCCTTTCCGTCTCTCGGGCCCGCGATCTCGGTGTCATCCTTGACTCATCCCTCTCGTTCACCCCACACATCCTATCCGTTACCGAGACCTGCCGGTTTCACCTCTACGATATCGCCAAGATCCGCCCTTTCCTCTCCACCCAAATGGCTACCTTACTGCTACGGTCTCTCGTTATATTCTGGCTAAACTACTATGTCAGCCTTCTCTCTGACCTCCCTTCCTCCTCTCTCGCCCCGCTCCGGTCTATTCTTCACTCCGCTGCCCCGCTCATCTTCCCGCAGAAACGATCTGGGCATGTCACTCCCCTTCTTAAACAACTCCAGTGGTTGCCTGTCGACCTCCGCTCCAAACAAAATCTCCTCACTCTAGGCTTCGAGGCTCTCCATCACCTTGCCCCTTCCTACCTCTCCTCCCTTCTCTCTTTCTACCGCCCACCCCGCACGCTCCGCTCCTCCGCCGCCCACCTCCTCGCCGTCCCTCGGTCTCCCCTATCCCGCCGTCGACCCCCGGGTCACGTCCTAGAAGCAGCGTGGCGCAGTGGAAAGAGCACGGGCTTTGGAGTCAGGGCTCATGAGTTTGAATCCCAGCTCTGCCACTTGTCAGCTGTGTGACTGTGGGCAAGTCACTTAACTTCTCCGTGCCTCAGTTCCCTCATCTGTAAAATGGGGATTAAGACTGTGAGCCCCACGTGGGACAACCTGATTCCCCTGTGTCTACCCCAGCGCTTAGAACAGTGCTCTGCACATAGTAAGCGCTTAACAAATACCAACATTATTATGTCCTCCCGCGGTCCCGGAACGCCCTCCCTCCTCACCTCCGCCAAACCGATTCTCTTTCCCTCTTCAAAACCCTACTTAAAAATCACCTCCTCCAAGAGGCGTTCCCAGACTGAGCTCCTCTTCCCCCTCTACTCCCTCTGCCATCCCCCCTTTACCTCTCCGCAGCTAAAGCCTCATTTTCCCCTTTTCCCTCTGCTCCTCCACCTCTCCCTTCCATCCCCACGGCACCGTACTCGTCCGCTCAACTGTATATATTTTCATTACCCTATTTATTTTGCTAATGAATTGTACATCGCCTCGATTCTATTTAGTTGCCATTGTTTTTACGAGATGTTCTTCCCCTCGACTCTGTTTATCGCCATCGTTCTCGTCTGTCCGTCTCCCCCGATTAGACCGTAAGCCCGTCAAACGGCAGGGACTGTCTCTATCTGTTGCCGACTTGTTCATCCCAAGCGCTTAGTACAGTGCTCTGCACATAGTAAGCGCTCAATAAATACTATTGAATGAATGAATAATCCCGCTTCTGCCACCTGTCTGCTGTGTGACCTTGGGCAAGTCACTTCACTTCTCTGGGCCTCAGTTCCCTCATCTGCAAAATGGGGATTCAAGACCTGTCGCCCCTCTTAGACTGTGAGCCCCACAAACAACCAGATTTGTCTCGTATGTAGCCCAGCTCTTAGTTCAATGCTCGGCACATAAGTAAGCACTAACAAATACCACAATCATCATTTATTAGTATTATATAAGACGTATGGTCTTCACAGCTGGTCATCCAGCGGACCGACATATTAATTCATGACCTCATTAGCCACTTGGGTTGTAAAGTTAGTTTTCAACAGCTGTGCTGTTTTGGTGTTTCTAATATTTCTTCATCCCTTTTGGGAAACTTCTAATGAATGACTAATCATTACTGTTTATGAAAGTATGAAAAAATGGGAGAAGTAGCACGGCCTAGTGGAAAGAGCCTGGGCCTGAGTCAGAGGACCTGAGTTCTAGTATAGTGCCTAGCACAGAGTAAGCGCTTAACAAATGCCATCATTATTATTATTAGTCCCAGCTTTGCTGTTTGTCTGCTCTGTGACTTTGGGCAAGTCATTTCACTTCTCTGTGCCTTGGTTTCCTCATCTGTATAAAAGGAATTAAATACCTGTTGTCCCTCTCTTCTAGACTGAGCCTCGCGTAGGACAGAGATTAATAATAATTACGGAATTTGTTAGGCGCTTACCGTGTGCCAGACGCTGTATTAAGCGCTGGAGAGGATACGAGCAAATTGGGTTGGACACGGTCCCTGGCCACGTGGGGCTCACCGTCTCAATCCCCATTTTACAGATGAGGTAACAGGCACACAGAAGTGAAGTAACTTGCCCAAGGTCACACAGCAGACAAGTGGTGGAGTCAGAATTAGAATCCATGACCTTCTGACTCCCAGGACCATGCTCCATTCACTACACCATGCTTCTTCTGTATCTGATCTAATTGGTACCTACCCCAGTACTCAGTAAAGTGCTTGGCACATAGTAAGTGTTTAACAAATACCAGGAAAAAAAGTGCAGCTACATTGAGTACATTGTTTTTTAATGGTATTTAAGTGCTTACTATGTGCCAGGCACTGTTCTAAATTCTGGGGCAGAGACAAGGTAATCGGGGTGGACACAGTCCATGTCCCACATGGAGCTCACACTCTTTGAGAAGCAGCGTGGCTCAGTGGAAAGAGCCCAGGCTTGGGAGTCAGAGGTCATGGGTTCAAATCCCTGCTCCGCCACTTAGCTGTGTGACTGTGGGCAAGTCACTTCACTACTCTGGGCCTCAGTTCCCTCATCTGTAAAATGGGGATGAAGACTGTGAGCCTCACGTGGGACAAACTGTATCTCCCCCAGCGCTTAGAACAGTGCTCTGCACATAGTAAGCGCTTAACAAATACCAACATTATTATTATTATTATTATTATTAATCCCCATTTTACAAATGAGGTATCTGAGAGCCAGAGAAGTGAAGTGACTTGTTCAAGGTCACAGAGCAGACAGGTGGCAGAATCGGGATCAGAACCCAGGTCCTTCTGACTCCCAGACCCATGTTCCAGCCATTAGATCACACTGCTTGGTGCAAATAGGTACCATTTGGGGTTGTATGACTATGGCTTGAATTGGGAGGAAAAAAAGTGTCGATTCAGGTGATGGGAGAGCCCTCGGGGTCTGACTGAGGGGCTCTCTGGCCCGGCACTGTACTCCCAAATGAATGCCCAAATGATGCCCTGCCCGCCGAGCTGGGCAGGAGAGAGACAGACTCATCCGTCAAGGTTGCCAGGACAAAAGTTAAATTCCTCCAGCTTCGCTGGAATTTCCCTCTGAGCTCTGACTTTGGAAACAAAATCCCAGTCAGGTATGAAATACCTTGCTCAACCGGAAGGCAAACCGGTATTGAAAGAAACAGTTGCACGCTTTTTTTTAAATGGTATTTATTAAATGCTTAGCATGTGCCACGCACTAAGTGCTGGGGTTGGTACAGACTAATCAGGTTAGACACAGTCCTGGTCCCAGATGGGACTCACTTTCTTCATCCCCATTTTATAGATAAGGTAAATGAGGCCCAGAGAAGCAAAGTAATTTGCCCGAGGTCACACAAGCAGGCAAGTGGCAGAGCTGGAATTAGGTCCTTCTGACTCCCAGGCCCGTGCTCTATCCACTAGACCACAAAAGGAATAGATTTTTCAAGTTTACCGAATCTGACTCAAGGTCTGTCCCCAAGTTCATTTTTTCTTAGATGTGAGTAATAATAATAATAATAATAATGTTGGTATTTGTTAAGTGCTTACTATGTGCAGAACACTGTTCTAAGCGCTGGGGTAGATACAGGGTAATCGGGTTATCCCGCGTGAGGCTCACAGTTAATCCCCATTTTACAGATGAGGGAACTGAGGCCCAGAGAAGTTAAGTGACTTGCCCACAGTCACGCAGCTGACAAGTGGCAGAGCCGGGATTCAAACCCATGACCTCTGACTCCCAAGCCCGGGCTCTTTCCACTGAGCCACGCTGCTTCTCTAAATATGAAAAAAAAATTATGTGCAAATATGTGTAAATATGAAAAAAAAAACCATCTCAAAATTCAATTATTAAAACGTTTGTTCCATTTCTTAAAACTCCTTGACAGGCAAATGGTTTTAACTGGATTTACAAATCCATCCTAATTTCTTCCACAGTCGACTGAAGATGATTTTGTACATTTGTGCGGTGACTCGTCAGGGTCACCGCTGTCATCCATTGAAGCAACATGAATTTTGGAATATGAAATTCGGAAGGCCGGATCATTTTAAAAATGTCATCCAGATTTTTACCAGGCAGATTTCTCTCCGCTCCGCAAATAATGTTGGTATTTGTTAAGCGCTTACTATGTGCAGAGCACTGTTCTAAGCGCTGGGGTAAACACAGGGGAATCAGGTTGTCCCACGTGGGGCTCACAGTCTTAATCCCCATTTTACAGATGAGGGAACTGAGGCACAGAGAAGTTAAGTGACTTGCCCACAGTCACACAGCCGACAAGTGGCAGAGCTGGGATTCGAACTCATGAGCCCCGACTCCAAAGCCCGTGCTCTTTCCACTGCGCCACGCTGCTCCTCTGCAAAGAGTTTCCTGGGTAACTGACTCGGGTGGCCAGCATCGGTTACGTTTTGTGTGTGCCTTCACTTTTCAGGTTCCAACATAAAAGCGTCACCTCAACACCAAGATTCAGACATTGTTAAGCTTTGGATCGATGATGGAATCCGATACCCTGGGGCCACTTGAAGGAGGACGGAGGTAGAGCAGTCTAGTGGCAAGAGCCCGGGCTCAGGAGTCAGAGGACGTGGGTTCTAATCCCGGCTCCGCCCCTCGTCTGCTGTGTGACCTTGGGCAAGCCACTACACTTCTCTGTGCCTCAGTTACCTCATCCGTAAAATAGGGATTAAGCCCGTGAGCCCTACTTGGGACAAGCTGATTACTTTGTATCTACCCCAGTGCTTAGAACAGTGCTTGGCACATGGTTGAACAGATACCATCATTACTATTATTATTATTAGAGGAGGAAGGGGAGAAGCCACTGTCAGGGAGGGAGGCAGAGTCAGGGAGGGGAAGACTTTGTGTAGCCATGGAGAGTAGTCTGTGGGTGGGCAGTGAGGGGGCATGGTCACAGTGGAGATTATGATATTATGGTATTTTTTAAGTACTTACTATGGACTAAACACTGTACTAAGTGCTGGGGTCGGTGCAATACAACTGCATCAGAACAAGTCCCTGCCCCACATGGAGCTCACGGTGTAAAGAGGAGCCAGAACAGGTTCTGAATCCCCCCAATTTACAGATGAAGAAATTGTGACACAAAGAAGTGACTTGCCCAAGGTCATACAACAGCCCAGTTGCAGAACCAGGACTGGAACCCAGGTCTCCTGACTCTCACACCCTGCTCTTTCCACCAGGCCACACAGACTGAGCAGGCTGCAAGCTCGTTGTGGGCAGAGAATGTGTCTATTATATTGTTGAGTCACAATCGCCGGAGTGCTCAGTACAGTGCTCTGTGCGTAGTAAGCACTCAATCAGTACGACTGGCTGACTGATTGACAAGAGGGGAGGGCAGGAAGGGGGAGGGTAAATTGAAGGTTAAGATTAAAATGCCTGAGGAGAGGGGCTGAACCGCCTCTGCTTTCACGAAGCAACAATCATTACACAATTTAGGGGCTTGAGAAGCAATAATAATAATAATAATGGTGGTATTTGTTAAGCGCTTACTATGTGCAAAGCACTGTTCTAAGCACTGGGGATACAAGGTGACCAGGTTGTCCCACGTGGGGCTCACAGTTTTCATCCCCATTTTACAGATGAGGTAACTGAGGCCCAGAGAAGTGAAGTGACTTGCCCAAAGTCACACAGCTGACAAGCGGCAGAGCTGGGATTCGAACCC
This sequence comes from Ornithorhynchus anatinus, assembly GCF_004115215.2. NCBI lineage: Eukaryota > Metazoa > Chordata > Mammalia > Monotremata > Ornithorhynchidae > Ornithorhynchus > Ornithorhynchus anatinus. The sequence continues at coordinate 24,899,252 of NC_041729.1, read as the reverse complement.
ATGACCTCTGACTCCCAAGCCCAGGCTCTTTCCACTGAGCCACGCTGCGTGGCCTAGTGCTTCCTGCCAGGGCCTGGGAGTCAGAAGGACGCGGGTTCTAATCCCAGCTCTTCCACCTGGCTGCCGTGTGACCCTGGGCAAGTCACTTCCCTTCTCTGGGCCTCAGTTACCTCGACTGTAAAATGGGGATGAAGCCTGTGAGCCCCACGTGGGACGGGGACTGGTTTTGCTGCAGCTGTATTGCACCGACCCCAGCACTTAGTGTCCACCTGGATTACCTTCCACCTACCCAAGCGCTAAGAACGTAATGAGCACTTAGCAAATACCATTAATAAAAAAACAAAGCAAAACAAAGGAGGCCCTCCCACTGGTTTCAAACTTCTGGAGGGGCCATTAATCAAGTCCAGGGGAAAGAGCCCCCATGGGTACATCCTGATCCGGAAAGACGGCAGCGTCCTGAGCCACGTCCAAAGGTCAGCTTTCCCGGTCAAGGAGGGATAAGAAAGAAATGGCCTTGCCCAGGCGGCGGCCCTGGACGAGGCAAATAGTGTCACCGTGTAAACACTCATCATGCAAGAAACCAGGGCAGTTAGCTGGATGGAGACGGACACCGGCTTGCTTCCCTCCCTCCTTCATCCCTGGAGGTGATGAGTCCTGCCTTTGCCTCTCTCGCCCTAGACTTCCTGTTGAATGCAGCCCAGGAAACTCCACGGTACAGAGACCGAATTCTCCAAGAACGTTACGGTTGTGATTTCATTACGTACCTGGACGTACGTGAGCACGTTGAAACACCGCTAGTCAGTCAGTCGATCGTGAGCACCTACTGTGTGCAGAGCACTTTACCAAGCGCTCAGGAGACAGAACACAGACACAGACACATTCCCGGCTCCCAACGAGCTTACGGTCCGCTACCGAACTGATGCGGGCAGGGATCTGTCTACCGACTCTGCTCTTTCTAGTGCTTAAGTAAGGGCTCAATAACTTGCACCGATGGACTGATGAGAAGCAGCGTGGCCCAGTGGCTAGAGGACGGGCCTGGGAGTCGGGACGACCAGGGTTTTGACGCCGGCTCTGTCACTTGTCTTCTACGTGACCTTGGACAAGTCACTCCACTTCTCTGTTCCTCAGTTACCTCATCTGCAAAATGGGGATTAAGACTGTGAGCTCCACGTGTGCTTCTGTCCTACAACCCAGCCCACACACTTTGCTCCTCTAGTGGTCCCTCACTGTGCCTCGATCTTGCTTGTCTCGCTGCCGACCCCTGCCCACCTCCCGCCTCTGGCCCGGAACGCTCTCCCTCCTCAAATCCAACAATTACTCCCCCTCCCGCCCCCCAAAGTCTTACCGAAAGCACATCTTCTCCAAGAGGCCTTCCCAGACTAAGCCTCACTTTTCCTCACCTCCCACTCCCTTCTGTGTCCCCCGACTTGCTCCCTCCCCCGTCCCAACCAGCCCCACGGCACTTATGAATATATCTGCAATTTTATTTATTTGTATTGATGTCTGCCCCCCAGCCATCAAGACTGTGAGCTCCTTGTGGACGCGGATCGTCACTGTCTACCGTTGTACTTTCCCAAGTGCTTAGTACAGTGCTCTGCACACAGTGAGCGCTTAATAATCACAACTGAATGAATGACCGAATGTGGGACAGAGACCGTGTCCAACCTGGTTAGCTTGTATCTACTCCAGTGCTTAGTACGGTGCTTCGCACATAGTAAGTGTTTAACAGATACCATTTAAAAAAACAGATTGAAATATCAGCCATTTCTCCTGCCTCTCTTTCCTCTCCCTGGGGCAAAATCAAAAAGGAATCCCTGGAAACCAGGTGTTGGGGGCTGTGAGCCGCCTGGGACCGAGCCCGGAGAGGGAATGATGGGCCACGGAGTATTGCTGAATGAATTTATTACTATAAATATAGAAACAAACAAAAAAACCCTACATCAAATAATAGCACATTTTTGAGATGAGAACACTGGCACCCCCATCTTTTCAATAAAGGACCGTCAGGGATATCGATGAGGAAAAAGGCGCCAAGTGAAGTGATGGGGAAGGAAGGAAGCGTGCAGCGAAGAGGAAAGAGAAAGCGGCTGGGTGGAGGGGGAAGGGGTGAGGGAGGAGCGGGGATTCGGGTAGAAGGGTAGGTGAACACGGCAGCGGGACTCCAGGGCTAGAGAAAAGGCCGGCTCGGGGGCCCAATTCCAACGGCAATCGTAGAAAATGGAAAACCCATTAGTGTTTTTTTTGTCTTTTTTCCTTTTTTATCTCCAGCTCCTTCCCAGCCCATTCCACAGTGCAAATACAAGGCACACACACCGCAAGGTCGTGGGACCGAACTACATGCGTCAATGTGGACCGAGAAAAACGAAAGAAGGGCCGCTCACTTAACACATACACGAGCACAGTGATTCTGAGGCCCCACGGGGCTACCTGCAAAAGCCAGAGGGTTCTCCCCACCCACAGTCCGAACCGCCCACCTAAGTGCCCACCGAGGCGGAACCCACAGCACCCGCGGAGGGCCCGGCTCGGTTCCCGACGGGATCAACGGGAGGAGCGGGAAAACCTCCCCCTCCTTCGGATGCCCGGCGTCTGTCTCTACACGGGTTGGGGGGACGACCGGGTGACCGCTCGGAGGCCTCAGCTCCCCCAACCGTGAAGCCAGCGGGAAGATGATGCCGCCGAAAGGCCTGTGTTTTCAACTTGCCCGTCTCCGCTTCGGCAGAGCCTGCGTGGGGGGGGGGAGGGATCTTGCTGGAAGGAGTGACCTTTCTGTTTCCGGAGATGGATCTCTTGGCCCAGGTCGAGGAGACTGGGCTCCAGACGGAGGTTCAGAAGTGCCCCCCCCCAACAGTCCGGGGTTGACTTTTGATGAGCAGTTCCGGAATGGCAAGTCGATGACAGTTCGGAGCCAAGAATGGGGGTGGGTTGGGGAGGGTCTCTCGGCAACCTATCTTTGAGGCCACCCAGCCCGGGGAGAGGTTTTCAATCTGCGACAGGAAGACAAACCCGTCCTGACTGCTCCCCCGGGCCCGGTTTAAGCCTCCAACCGACGTCCCGTTCGACCCTTACAACCCTAGGAGCCGCCCCTTCTCTCTCAAAGTCAGCAGTGTGGCTCGGTGGAACGAGCCCGGGCTTGGGAGTCAGAGGTCATGGGTTCTAATCCCAACTCCGCCACTTGTCAGCTTTGTGATTTTGAGCAAGTCACTTAATTTCCCTGGACCTCAGTTACCTCATCTGTAAAACGGGGATTGAGACTGTGGGCCCCACGTGGGACAGGGACTGTGTCCAACCCGATCTGCTTGTATCCAACCCAGTGCTTAGTACAGTGACCGGCACAGAGTTAAGCGCTTAACCAATACCATAATTCTTCTTCTTCACTGAATTCCCATTGGGGCCCTAAACGTCAATCAATCTGACTCTCCTCACACCGCTCCCGCCTCCACCGCTGAGGACCGAGGGCAAAGGGACACTTCACAGCCTCTCCAAAAGCAGGAATGGTGCCTATTTACTCTCTAGTACTCTCCCAGGCACTTAGTAGGGTGCTCCGCACATTAGAAGCACTCAATAAATACCACTGACCGACGGACCGTCGGACCTATCCCGACTGGTCCGTAACCCCAAGCCGTTCCCACTGTAGGTGCGTTTCTGGAGGGCCCGATGACATCAACGACAAGGGATAGTTAAAATCTGAGGAGCAGAACGGACTCCGGCTAAGGACCGGGTAGTTCACCAGGCTCCCTTGCCCCCCGAGAGGCCATCGATCCCGGACCCTGAGCCAGATTTAAGGCCTCAAGGAAGTCAGGGGCGCTCGGAGTTCTCACCCCGTGGAGATTCCAGCCAAGTCCAGGGTTCGGGGAAGAACCTACCCGGGAAAAAGGGGCCCTAAAGAATTAAAAAGCCAAAGGCTCGCATTCTGTGCTTTGGATCCCAGCCCCGAGAAGCTTGCCAAGACCGATCTCCCCTAGAAGGCTCTGGGGAAAGCCGGCTGGAAACCGCCGAGGGGGGTGTGGGGAGGAGCGGGAGGACGAGTTGGAGATTCCCGGTCCTTGGGAGCCGAAGCAGTTGGATGCCTTCCCACCCCCGCTGCTTGCAGGAGAGGTGGACACCCCTCTCCCGCCCTCAGCCCCACCGCCTGCTGGGCCGATCGGAACCATTGGTGGCTTGGAGTCCCACAGGAAAAAGCTAAGAGGCTCTGACTTCCAGAGCAAGGGTCTCCAGTCGGTCTCCGCACACCGTTCCCCAAAAGCCAGCGCCTGCGGCGGCGGAGGCCTCTGGGTGAAGCGGCAGAGAGAGGGCCCCCAACGAAACCCAGTTCCCTCGTGCCGTGGGAGGAAGAGGACTTTGACGGTGCCACCGCTGAGCCACGCACGTCTACGACAAGCAACTGACAAGCAACCGGGCACGACAGCAAAAGGCTGCCTTCGGCCGCCACGTGATATTACAAAACGCAGAGTGTAATTTCCTTCATAGAGTTTGACTCGACCTCCTCCTCTCTTTCGCTCTAAATAATCCCCGTGAGGAAAAACGCCCCCTCCGACCCCACCCACGGAACGCCCTTCCGCTAATTTAAATTTGGTTCTGGGTGGGAAGAGTACAGAACTGCTTAGGGTCTGAACTAGGCCTGGCCTCCCCCAAAACCGCCTCGGCCAAACTCCGGGTTGGGTAGCCGAGAGGTTACCTCAGCTCCCGGGGAAGGTCCCGGCCTTCCAGGCCAAACGGCGGCTAAAAAAAGGCCCTTAACTCCCGATGGGGAAAGTTGCGGTCCTTCATCTCACGTCGGTTACAGACCGGTTTAAAGTACAAAAGGGGAATTGGGGGTTGGCGGGGGGGGGGGGGGGGGAGACGGGACGGTTCAGAGGAGTAGGTTAGCTGTGCTCTTTCGTTCGGGCCCGGGGCACGTCCGAGCCCGCTGCTTCCGCCGTGATGTGCAGAGAGAGGGAGGTGTGAGTGTGGGTGTAGTCTGGGGTCCAGTCGGGTGGGCCGGGGGCTCCAAACCAGCACCTCAGAGAGGGGTCAGCTCGGCCTCCTCCAACCCGAGGCCGGGGGCGCTCAGCGGAGGAAGAGGAGACCCGCTCCTGCCGTGGCTCCGGAAGGTCTCCATGGAGGCTGAACTTCCTGAAAGGGAACGGAAGAGAAGGGAGAAAATGAAGATTGATTTCTCAGAGGAAAGTGGTGACCCCGGAGCTCCTACCCACATTACAGGCCTCCAGCCTGAGGCCGGGGGGAGCCCCGCTCGGGGGTCAGAGAGGCGGACCCGCTTCGGGATACCACGTGGCCATCGAAGGCTGAGGTTAGAGTCGGATTCTTCGGGTCTGCCTGGGAGAGGTGGGGGAAGCTGCTTTCGGGCAGAAGTCCGGCAATGGGACGCCAAGGTCGGCTCCTACCGTAAGCTCGTTGGAGGCAGGTGATCGGCTCTGCCAACCCCGTTGCATTGTACTCTCCCAGGCGTACAGCGCTGCGGTAGATACGAGGTAATCGGGTTGGACACGGTCCATGTCCCCCGTGGGGCTCACACTCTTACCCTCCAATTTACAGATGAGGTAACCGGGGACCAGAGACCTGCCCGAGGCCACCCAAGCAGACAAGCGGCAGAGTCGGCATTAGAACCCGGGTCCTCCTGACTCTCCGGCCCGAGCTCGATCCACTAGGCCGCGCTGCTTTTCTGAGCGCGGTACAGGCTTAATAAATAGCATGGATCGACTGATTCAGCTCAAGCCACCACTTTGGTTCCAGAGTCTGTGACACAGAGAGCAAAATCAATCCAATTCCTGTTCTCTGTCGGGTTTCCAAGAATAGTATAAAAAGGTAGTTGCTAGCTAAGATGCAAACCAGCTCTCTCCATTTTACAGCTCTCTACCTTCACTGAAAATGACTTGAATGTCTTGTATCTACCCCAGTAGTTAGGACCATGCTTGGCATATGGTAAACCCTTAACAAATACCATTATTATTATTATTATTATTATTATGACTCAGTCCTCCCAAAGCCACCTTCTGACCCCCGCTCTCAAGTCTCCCGCCTCTGACCCTTTACTCATACTGATCCCCCCCGACTCGAAGTCAGACTTTCATTCTTCAAATCTGTCAGAACATCGGGCTCCCCCTCTGCAAAGCCCTCCTAAAACCCTGTCTCCCCCAAGAAACCTTGGCCAATGAATCCCCAACGCGTCAAGCTGCGCCATCTCAACAGCGAACTTTTGCCGTTGTGGGTTTATACCCATCCTCGGTGTGTGTGAGAGAGAGATTTACTCAGTTTTCTCAGGATGACGTATTTATGCGATCTGTTACATGAGAAGCAGGGTGGACTAGTAGGAAGAGCACAGGCCAGGGCCTGGGTTCTAACTTCAGCCTGTCACTTGCCTGCTGTGTGACTAGGGGAAAGTTCATTCATTCATTCTCAATTGTATTTATTGAGCGCTCGCTGTGTTTAAATACTAAGACCGTGGGAGAGCGCAATATAACAATAAGTGACTCGATTTCTCTGTGCTTCAGTTTCCTCACTTGCAAAATGAGGCAATTTTTTTCCCTCCCACTTAAACTGGGAGCCTCATGGGGTACAGAGATGTGTTCAAACTGATCACTTTTTATCTACCCCAGTGCTCAGTACAATGCTTGGCGCATAATAAGTGCTTAACAAATACCACAATGATTATTACTGTCCTTATTCTTTCCGCTCCCCCATTAGCCTGGCACATAGTAAGCGCTTAACATATTCCATAATTATCATTATCATTATTATTTAGCGTGAGTTTTGTCGTGAAGGTGAACCCCCGTTACAGGAGAAATGACTTTGTGCTCAAAACCACAACTGATGACGATGTTTTCCTTCTAGCCAAATACGTGAAGGCTCGTAACTGCTTGGTGAGGATTTCCCGAGGAAGAATCCTCTCCGTCCAGTGCCCTCGCCAAGAATGGAAAGAGATGGGGGTGCTGCTACGAGTAAGGGGAGTTGGGAGGCCAGGTCGCTAACGGGGAGGCAAAGGTGAGCCCGGAGAGGGGAGGGACCGCAGGGGCGGGGAAGGGCACGAAAGCGGCGAGGAGGAGGGAGGGAATCTCACTGCAGTAAGAAACAGGAAGAGGAGGACAAGAGCTGGTGGGCTTCAAGTGAAACGCACAATGACTAAGGGAAGCTCTGGATGAGAAGCAGCGTGGCTTGGTGGATAGAGCCCGGGCCCGGGAATCGGAAGGACCTGGGTTCTAATCCTGCCTTCGCCACCTGCCATGTGACCTTGGGCAAATCACTTCCCTGTGCCTCAGTTCCCTCACCTGCAAAATGGGGGTTAAGACTGGGGGCCCCCTGGGGGACGGGGACCGTGTCCAACCTGATGAACTGATCTACCCTTAGTACAGCACAAAGTAATCGCTTAAGGAGTACCATAATTATTACTACGAGAGACCCTCTCAGGCCTTAACTTTGAAGGAATCACAGAAACAAGGTCGTCTCAGAAGTTTCAGGCCCCAGTAGCTGCTCTGGGGGAAGGAGGGAAGCCTCGGAGTAATCGTCGGTTCTGCTAGGAGCGCTTGCACTACGCATTTTGGATAAAACACAAAGGCCGAGTTAGGGTGCGTTGTCCAGACGCGTCTCTGGATAAAACAGGCTGCACATGGTTGCTTGCAGGTGGGTGGAATTTGCACGGTGACCAGTGCAACACGACTGGTCCTTAGCGTGATCAAGAAGGTGAACCCCCCTGTCACTAGAGAAACGAGTGTATTTTCATGCTCATATAAAATAGAAATAAGTCCAATCACTGTCAGTGCTCTGGCACTTCTAATTCTGCACTTGCCTCTGCTCTCAGCTTAATTGGCTTTAACGCAGGGAAGCAGTGTTGCTTAGTGGATAGAGCACGGGCCTGGGAGTCGGAAGGACCTAGGTTCTAATCCCGGCTCCGCCGCTTGTCCGCCGTGTGGCTTTGGACAATAGTAATGTTGGTATTTGTTAAGCGCTTACTATGTGCAGAGCACTGTTCTAAGCGCTGGGGTAGATATAGGGTAATCAGGTGGTCCCACGTGAGGCTCACAGTCTTAATCCCCATTTTACAGATGAGGTAACTGAGGCACAGAGAAGTGAAGTGACTTGCCCACAGTCACACAGCTGCCAAGTGGCAGAGCCAGGATTGGAACCCATGATCTCTGACTCCCTAGCCCGGGCTCTTTCCACTGAGCCACGCTGCTTCGCTTCTCAATGCCTCACTTATTTCAACTGTAAAATGGGGATTAAGACCCTGAGCCCCACGTGGGACAGGTACTGTGTCCAACCTGATTAATTCGTATTTGCCCCGTGCTTAGTATGGAGTCTGGGACGTAGTAAGCACTTAAGTACCAAAATAGAAAGAGACAATCTAATGAAAGTTTCTGCAAACAGATTAAAATTTAAAGCCCATGTGAGTGAGATGAAGAGAATGGCAGACTCACAGACTCGATCCGTCCATCGATGACATTTACTGAGTGCTTACGATATTTACTGAGTGCTTACTGTGCGCAGAACACTGTACTAAGTGCTTAAAAGAATAAAATAGAGTAAGTAGACCCAATCCCTGCCCATGAGGTACTTGCAGTCTAGATTGGGAGACAGACGGTAAAATAAATTACAGAAGGGGTAAACGGCAGATTATAAGAATATGTACAAAAACGCTGTGCACCTGAGGTAAATATCAAAGTACTTAAGAGGAATAGACCCAAGTGCATAGTTGAATAATAATAATAATGATAATGGTATTTGTTAAGCACTTACTATGTGCCAAGCACTTTTCTAAGCACTACGGTAGGTACAAGGTAATCAGGTTGTCCCACGTGGGGCTCATGGTCTTAATCCCCATTTTACAGATGAGGGAACTGAGGCACAGAGAAGTGTCTCGCCCTAAGTCACGCAGCTGAGAAACGGCAGAGCCAGAATTAGAACCCACGACTTCGGCGGATGTGAGATCTTAGTCAAGGAAGACCTCCTGGAGGAGATGTGATTTTAGCAGGGCTTTGAAGGTGGGGAGAGTGGTGGTCTTTCAGGTATGAAGAGGGAGGCGGTTCAGATAGGTGACTTGTCCGTGAGTCTCACAGCAGACAGTGGGGGAGCCGGAATTAGAACCCAGGTCCTCTGACTCCCAGGCCCCTGCTCTTTCCACTAGGCCACGCTGCTTCTCAAGCTCACGCACGAGGCCCCTTTTAGAGTAAACCAGCACAACTTATAAAAACGCGCTGTTTAACCCTCATTATCGAGACTGGACCCGAACCCTTTTGGGGCCTGGTCTCCCCTCTCCCCCCGTGGCCGCTTCGCAGAGTCTTTCAGTCTCCCTCTGCTATTTGGAGGGTGACCACCTACTCTTCCTACTCCTGAATAAATAAGCTAAGTACCTCCTTGTTGTCGACTTGGGGTGGTTGCTCTGACTCTCAGGTATTGCTCCGAAAACCTGTTACGGATGGGCACGGAGTCAGCGGCAAGACAGATGAGACCAAGGTGGGGAACTGGAGTAGGAGATCAGTGAGGCAAGATAGGAGGGGGAGAGCCGACTGAGCGCCTTAAAGCTGAGTATCTGTTTGATGGAAAAATGATGGGCAACCACTGGAGGATTTTGAGGAGTGGGGGGATGTGGACTAAGTGTGTTTTGAGAAAGATGATCCGGGCAGCGGTGAGAAGGATGGACTAGAGTGGGGAGAGACAGGAGGCGGGGAGGTCAGCTGATGCGGTAATTACCGTAGGATACGATAAGTGATTGGATTAGCGTGCGGGCAGTTTATAAGGAAGAGACAAATAATTGCGTACATTAATATGTCTCCCTCTCTACACCGTACACTCGTCGTGGGCAGGGAACGCACCTGTTATATAGTTACATTGTACTCTCCCAGTAGTGCTCTGCACATGGTAAGCGCTCAGTAGATACAATTGACTGAAGTGGAGAAGAAAGGGAAGATTTGAGCAGTGTTCTGAAGATAGAACTGACAGAATTTGGTGACACTGAATATCTGCTCTGAATGACCGAGACGAGTTGGGGATAATGCCAAGGCTCAGGTTTGTGAACCGGGCAGGTGGGGTCGTCTACTGTGACGGGAAGGACGGGGTTCGGGTGGGACGATGAGGAGCTCTGTTTGGAGACGTTAAGTTTGAGGTGTCAGTGGGACATCCAAGGAGAGACGTCCTGGAGACGGGAGGAGATGCGAGGCTGCAGAGAAAGGAGGGAGGTCGGGGCTAGAGAGACAGATTTGGGAACCATCCGTGTCAAGATGGACGTTGAAGCCCTGGGAAGGAATGACTTTTCCAAGGCAGTGGGTGAAGTTGGAGAAGAGACGGGGACCTGGACCTAAGGCTTGAGGAATTCCCACCGTGAGAGGGTGGGAGGCAGAGGAGGAGTCTGCGAAGGTCACCGAGATGGAGCGGCCAGGGAGAAGCAGCGTGGCTCAATGGAAAGAGCCCGGGCTTGGGAGTCAGAGGTCGTGGGTTCTAATCCTGGCTGGGCCACTTATCAGCTGTGTGACTCTGGGCAAGTCACAACTTCTCTGGGCCTCAGTTAGCTCATCTGTTAAAATGGGGATTAAGACTCTGAGCCCCACGTGGGACAACTTGATTACCTTGTATCTACCCAGCGCTTAGAACAGTGCTTGGCACATAGTAAGCGCTTAACAAATACCAAAATTATTATTATTCTCCATCTTGGGCATCACTTTCAAGCATCCTGCTTCCAGCGTGCCCCCTGGTGACAAGGAGGAGGCACTGCATCATTTATGATAATAATCATCATAATTATAATTATGGTATTTGTTAAGAGCTTACTGTGCGCCAAGCACTGTCCTAAGTTCTGGAAATAATAATGATGGGACCTAGAAAGACCCAGCATGACTTAGCGAAAAGGTCACAGGCCTGGTAACTGAAGCACAGAGAAGTTAAGTGACTTGCTCAAGATCACAGAACAGACAAATCATAGATATATATACAAATCATTAATAATAACGATGGCATTTGTTACACTACGTGCCAAGCACTGTTCTAAGCACTGGGTAGATACAAGGTAATCAGGCTGTCCCACGTGGGGCTCACAGTCTTAATCCCCACTTTACGGGTGAGGTAACCGAGGCCCGGAGAAGTTAAATGACTTACCCAAAGTCACACGGCTGACAAGTGGAGGAGCCGGGATTAGAACCCATGACCTCTGACTCCCAAGCCCGGGCTCCTTCCACTAAGTCAAGCTGCTATGTGCCTCCCACAGCCCTGGAGAGGGACCCTCTGCAGCCACTTGATCTAGTAGCCAGAGCAGAATATTTAGCAGCCTGACGTAGAAATTTTCAAATCCTCCTCTTTTCTGGCCGCCAGCTATAAGCAGCTCCGGGCCCACAACAGCCTGCAACGTGGTTAAGAGCATGGGCCCGGGAGCCGGAAGGACATGGGTTCTAATCCCGGTTCCACCACTTGTCTGCTGTGTGACCTTGTGCAAGTCACTTCACTTCTCTGTGGCTCATCTGTAAAATGGGGATTGAGACTGTGAGCCCCATGTGGGACAGGGATTGTGTCCAACCTAATTGGCTTCTATCTACCCAGTGCTTAGTAGAGTGCCTGGCACAAAGTAAGCGCTTAACAAATAACACAGTTATCATCATCACTAAATGCAATATTAGCACACCCAGCCCCTTTCTCCGGAAGCAGCCTGGGCGATCCGAAGCCCCAGGCCGTGGAAAGATTGAAAAGCACCGATTTATTTTCTATTTTAGGACCAGTGCCTCACGCTGGCAAGTGGTATCTACTGATGCCGACTAGAGGAGAGGGAGAGGGAGGATTGCCTGGGCACCTTCCATGGCTTCCAACCAGAGGAAGAACCTGGCCAGCTCAAGGCCCTCAAAGTACCTGTGCCACAAGCCCAGGTCTCTCCTCCACAAAGTGCTGGTAGGCTGGTAAGCTCCTTGTGGGCAGGAAATGTGTCTGTTTATTGTTGTACTGTACTCCCCCAAATGCTTAGTACAGTGCTCTGCCCACAGTAAGCGCTCACTTAATGCGATTTACTTCCAGCCTGTGTTGCTCTGGAAGCCCTACGTGGGCTGATTATCTTGCATCTACCCTGCACGTAGTGGATAAAGCACCGGCCTGGGAGTCAGAGGTCATGGGTTCTAATCCCGGCTCCGCCACTTTTCTGTTGCGTGACCTTGGACGAGTCACTTCACGGTGCCTAAGTTACCTCATCTGTAAACTGGGGATTCAGAGTGTGAGCCCTATGTGGGACATGGATTGTGCCCAGCCTGATCATCTTTTATCTACATCAGTCTACCACATAGAAAACACTTCACGAATAATATATTTTTTTAAGAAAATCTGTAATTCATTTATATCAATGTATGCCTACGCTTCTAGACTCGAAGCACATTGTGGGTGGGGAACGTATCTATCAATTCTTTTACACTGTATTCCCCCAAGCGCTTAGTACTGTGCTCTGCACACAGTCAGCACTCAATAAACATGACTGATGGAGTCACTTGGGACAACAAGATGATTGTGGACACTCCACAGAAAGCTGTGGGTTTGGCTTTCCTTGGCCTTTGGTGAAAGAAACCCCAAATGGAAAATGAAGTTGCGTGGAGAGTCTGCTAGACTGTGAGCTTGTTGTGAGAAGGAATGTGTCTGTTGTTCTATTGTACTCTCCCAAGCGCTTAGTACAGTGCTTTGCACACAGTAAGTGCTCAATAAATACGACTGAATGAACGTAGGGGGATGTGGGCCAGTTCTCCTGTCTAAGGAGTCGTGCAGGCACGGAGCCATTCATCTGGAGCAATTAGGTGGCTGGGGCTCAGTTTCTCAAGTCTAAGAAGTGGCCCTTCCTTTCTTCCCTCCCTCCCAGTTGACTCCACTTACATCACAGACCTACATCTGTGAAGAAATGTCTCAGGCACAAACAGCCAAGGGGGCGGCCACCCCGATTTCGGGGGAGGGAGTGGAAAATGGAAGGAACCTCCCGAGATGGTCCAATCAATCAGTGGCACTTAGCGAGCGCTTGCTGTGTGCAAGACCCCGGTACTAAGTGTTCCTCCGCAGCTCGTGAGCTCTTTGAGGGCAGGGAATGTGGGCCTTGCTTCTGTTGTACTTTCCCAAGCATTTAGTAGAGTACTTTGCATTCAAGTATAGGCCACTGTTTGATAAACTGAAGGTTCAGCTGGCTTCCCCTAGCTCCGAGCCAGCCGCGAATGCATCCGGCAACCTCTGCGTGGCCAGGGCCCCACTGCAGCGACCTTCAGCCCTCTCTGTTCATCTCCCGCAGGCGGGCAACCGCCCAGTCAGAGAGAGGCTTGCTCGGCGCCGTGGAGATAGCCCTGGGCCGGGAGGGAAATTACCAGCTACGCCTGCCTTTGCCTCTCGAACATTCACGGCTGAGTGGACCGAACTCAGGCCTGGGAGTCAGAAGGACCTGGGTTCTAACCCTGGCTCCGCCACACGTCTGCTGTGTGACCTTGGGTAAGTCGCTTCTCTTTTCTGAGCCTCAGTTACCTCGTCTGGAAAATGGGGAATTAAGTGGAGCCCCGTAAGGGACAGGGCCTGTGCACACCTGATTAACTTGTATCTACCCAGGACTTAGAACAGCGGTGGACACACGGTGAGCGCTTAACAAGTACCACTGTGTGCCACTGTGTACGCAGTGCGACCTTCTGCGGAACAAGTGAAGGGGTGCTCATCTGTACCCCCTTAAGGATGGCACTGCGACCGGGGCCGTTCCATCGGTGCAAGCAGTGTGGCCTAACGGAAAGAGCACGGGCCTGAAGTCAGAGGCTCCGGGCATGTCAAGCGCTTAGTACAGTGCTCTGCACATAGTAAGGGCTCGATAAATACTACTGAAGGAATGAATGTCTGCCTTGTGACCTTGGGCAAGTCATATAACTTCCTCTGTGCCGCAGGTACCTCATCTCTAAAATGGGGATTAAGTCTGTGAGCCCCATGTGGGATGGGGACTGTGCCCAACCTGATTACCTTATAATAATAATAATAATAATGTTGGTATTTGTTAAGCGCTTTCTATGTGCAGAGCACTGTTCTAAGCGCTGGGGTAGACACAGGGGAATCAGGTTGTCAGTGCTTAGAACGGTGCTTGGCACATAGTAAGCGCTTAATTAATACTCATTTTTTCCCCCATCCTTGCCTGGACTGAATTAGGCTAATCCAATCCCAATACCCCCAACTCTCCCCACATCCGCTGCTGAGGGGATGTCGCTTGTTGGATAAAACCCAATGGTGCATATGAAAGAAAGAGAAAACATACCATCTTACTCCTCTATACCAATAGAGCAGGAATCAGGACCCAGTGCTGGCCAGACAGGAGAAGAGGAGAAGAGAGACAGAAAAGGAAGGAGACGTTAGCAGAGTCTTCAGAACAGACGGCCAATAACACTGTAGCTAGAACAAACGGGTTAGGGTGGGTGGTCTCGGAATTAATTACGTTAGGCGGAACACATGTATTTGCTGCAGCCAAGAAGGAAAACAAACCTCATCCTCTATGTATTTTTTCTTTTAAAGACTCGAGTCAAATTTACTTCAGAGAACTCTTCCCTTTAAGCAATTTCTCAGTGGGTGATTAAAAAAAAAAAATCCCAAGTCGTTCCCACCCACTGAAGAAATGAGTTAGGGATTTGGGTTTTTATTTCTGTATCTATAAGAAGTCCTCATCACACAGATCCTTAGCTGTCTTCCTAGGCAGTGGATTTTGTTGTTCACGTGCAAACTGCTTCCCTAATCTACAGGTGCGAGAGGCCGGGGAGAGGGCGAATGAGTTTATCTCGCACAATAAGACCCGCTATGACAGAAATTAAGTCCTTCCTTTGTGCCAAAGCATTGTGCTTTATATCGGGGTCAATATATTACAAGCTCTTTTAAGGCAGGGATCTTTCTTCGACATCTACTCTACTCTCCCAAGTTATTACAGTGCTTTGCACACGGCAGGAACATACTACTACGGTCCTAGGAAAGACAGTTAGATGCTGGGGAGTGAAGAGAATCCAGGAAGCTTGGTTTCCTCCCCCTTTTTCGAACAGAATTGTGTATCTAGAGGATCTTATCCAATGCAACACCTTCTGGGAAATAATCATCTCCTGCCATTTAACAAAAAACTAAAAATCAACTGTACTCGGCTTCCCTGCTGCTGTCCTGGAATGATCTTCCCTGTCTCTCATCATTACTGGCATTTACGGAGTGCTTACGCTATGCAGAGTACTGTGCACTAAGCACTTGGGAGAGTGCTCCCGCCCACGCGGCCCCCCCCCCCCCCCAAAAGGGAAGCATAGCTCGTATGCAGGTATTTCAGTATGCTGAATCTGGACACCCCTCTCAGGGTCGTACTTGGAAAGTTTCCAGTCCTCTACCAGTCTCAACTACGGGAGGGAGAATCAAGCAGAGGCCTGTCCATTCCAATCCACTGCCAAATTGGACATTCCAAGTGCTTAGAACAGTGCTCTGCACACAGTAAACGCTCAATAAATACAATTGAATGAATGAATGAAAGATTCCTAGCTTGGGCAGTGGCTAGCGAGTGGCAGGCCATCTGCTACACGTCAAAACTCCCCCATACTGGGCAGCAGCGGCTCGGGAGAGAGTCGAGGGCGGAGACTCAAGTTTACCGCGCAGAAGGAGGCAGGGGTAAACCAATTCCGTATTTTTACCTAGAAAACTCTATGGATCCACTACCAGAACGATTGCAGATGGAGAGAGGGGCGTTCTGGGAGAGTTGCGCCCACGGCGTCGCCGTGGGTCAGAGATTCCTTCATTCAATAGTATTTATTGAGCGATTACTATGTCCAGAGCACTGTACTAAGCGCTTGGAATGTACAGTTCGGCAACAGTTAGAGATAATCCCTGCCCAATGACGGGCTCACAGTCTGAATGGGAGATGACTAGACGGCATAAGACATGACAAGAATCTGGACGCTTTGGTATTTGGAGGGTAGAGGCATCAAAGTTTATAGGAGAATAATAATTATTGGTATTCATTAAGCCCTTACTCTGTCCCGGGCACTGTACTAAGCGCTGGGATGGATACAAGCAAATCAGGTTAGACACAGTCCCTGTCCCACATGGGGTTCACTGTCTCAACCCCCATTTTACAAATGAGGTAACTGAGGCCCAGGGAAGTGAAGTGATTTCCCCAAGGTCACACAGCAGAGCTGCGTTTAATAATAATGTTGGCATTTATTAAGCACTTACTATGTGCAGAGCATTGTTCTAAGCGCTGGGGGAGATATAGGGTAATTAGGTTGTCCCACTTGAGGCTCACAGTCTTAATCCCCATTTTACAGATGAGGTAACTGAGGCCCAGAGAAGTGAAGTGACCTGTCCACAGTCACACAGCTGACAAGTGGCAGAGCCGGGATTCACACCCATGCCCTCTGACTCCCAAGCCCCGGCACTTTCCACTGAGCCACGCTGCCTTTTAACTCCCTGGCCCCTGATTGAGCCACTACGCCACGCTACTTTCAGAGATGGCCCAGAGGTTTACGAGCTTTCAAGATGTCACCAGCAACCATCGGCCGAACCCCACAAAAGTAATCCTAAAGCCTGAGAGATTTAGTCCCCGTAGGATCAATGCCTTGGCGGGCCATTACTTGTATGAAATCTGAGGGTTCCCCGATTTGAAAACACTCACTAGACTCCAAGACTAGAGAAGCAGCGGGGCCTAATGGAAAGAGCACGGACCTGGGAGCCAGCGGACCTGGGTTGTAATACCGGCTCTGCCACCAGTCCGTGCCTCAGTCTCCCCACCCGTAAAATGGAGATTGAAGCTGTGAACCCTACGCGGGACAGGGACTGGGTCCAACCTGATTATCTTGTATCTACCCCAGTGCTTAGTACAATGCTGAATACATCGAAAGGACTTAACAAATGCCATTAAAAAAGAACGACGAAAAAACTCCGCCAAATCTGATTTCCATTTCGTAAGGAATTTCGATCCTGGCACGACCCAGCATGTTCTTCTCTCTCATCTCCTGATGCTCGGAAGTCGGACTGGCTTGATAGAGGTCGATCTTTGGTGAAATTTAAGGGCAACAGGGCAGAGCTTAAATGACTCTTCACCCCTCAAGACTGTAAGCTCGGGACGGGCAGGGAACGTGCCTGCTACTTCTATTGATTCGTACGCTCCCAGGCGCTTCGTACAGCGCCCTGCACATAGTAAGCGCTCCCTGAACACCATCGACTGATTGACTCTCCCTAGTTTCCATTAGCCACTGCTGCTGAGGAGACTCCCTTGCTCTTAGATCATTCAAAGGGCCCAAGGCAAAGCGCGGGTGGCGTGCACCCTTTATGTCGGTTGTTCTGATGTCCTCGAGAAACCCCTTACAAGAAGGGCTGAATTGTGGCAGAGCTGATTACAAGCCCTTCAGATTCTGGATTTAATTACTCCTCGTTTCTTCCTCCGCAGCAGCACTCTCTAACAGCTGCAGAAATTAAGACAGATGCCTGGAGTGGGAATCTGTGGGTACAGATTCAACGAGGCTTTTGAGATGAATCTTGTTCCAGCTCAGGGTCTTCCCGGATACTGACTTCCTTTGGGCTCGCCTGCCTCAAAATAAACCCAGGATTCAGTGAACAGAAGGGTGGCTTTGGTTTACTTAAGTCCATTACCTATTTTCTGCCAACTTTTAAAATGTTATTAAAACCAAAGCCATCGAGAACTCTGTGTGCTTCCCACTCTGTGTGGTTTTGCAATGTTTTTTTTTTAAACAATTTTCACCCACAGGGTTACAATTATTAGAAATCTTGGCCAAACCATGCCGCACAGCGAAGAAGGCTATACTGACTGCTGCCTTTGTGGAGCACAGGGAGGGAGAGAAAAACGAGAACTTGGCATTTCCCTCTAGACTGTCAGTTTGTTAAGGGTAGTCGGACAGTCAGTCGTAATTACTGAGCGCTAACCGGGTGCAGAACACTGTACTAAATACTTGGGAGAGTACAGTATAACAGACACATTCCCTGCACACAGCGAGCTTACAGTCTAGCGGGGTGTCAGACATTAATATGAATAAATAAATTACAGATCTCTAGGTTGAGTGCTCTGGGGCTGATGAATGAAGTAAGTCTGGGCGATGCCTAAGGGAGAAGAAGCGAAGAGGGCTTAGTCAGGGAAGGCCTCTTGGAGGAGACGTGCCTTCAAAAAGGCCTCGAAGCCGCGGAGAGTAATTGTCTGTCAGATCTGAGGTAGGAGGACGTTCCGGGCCTGAGGCGGAACGTGGGCGAGAGGTCTTCTTCTTCTTCAATAGTATTTATTGAGCGCTTATTATGTGCAGAGCACTGTACTAAGCGCTTGGAATGTACAGATCGGTAAAACAAATGGTGGTATTTGTTACGCGCTTACGATGTGCAAAGCACTGTTCTAAGCGCTGGTGGATACAAGGAGATGAGGTTGTCCCATGTGGGGCTCACGGTTTTTAATCCCCATTTTACAGATGAGGTAACTGAGGCACAGAGAAGTTAAGTGGCTGGCCCAAAGTCACACATCTGGCAAGCAGCAGAGCCGGGATTCAAACCCATGAACTCTGACTCCCAAGCCCGGGCTCCTTCCACTGTGCCACGCTGATAACAGGTCGGCAGTGAGATGGATGACATCGAGGCAGAGCGAGAAGGTCAGCATTAGAGGACAGAAATGTGCGGGCTGGGTTGCAGTAGGATTCATTTGACTGCCCACAAATAGCCTCCCAGCCTTAATCCCCATTTTACAGATGAGGGAACTGAGGCCCAGAGACGTGAAGTAATAATAATAATAATAATTATGGTATTTATTAAGTGTTTACTATGGGCCGAGCACGGTTCTAAGCGCTGGGGTGGATACAAGGTAATCAGGTTGTCCCACGTGGGGCTCAGAGTTTTAATCCCGACTTGCCCAAGATCACGCAATGGACATGTGGCAGGGCTGGGAATGGAACCCAGGTCCTTCGGACTCCCACTAAGCCACGCACTCTGCATAAAGATGATAATAATTACGATATCTGTTAAGCGCTTCTAGGTACTGGGCACTGTACTAAGCGCTGGGATGGATCCAAGCAAATGGGTTGGACACAGTCCCTCCCTCTCCCACGTGGGGCTCACGGTCCTCTCCATTTTCCGGATGAGGCAACGGAGGTCCAGAGGAGTTAAGTGACTCGCCCAAGGTCACACCGGAGACAGTGTTCCCTGGCAGGATCCTGCTCTGACGAAGGAAGGGAAGCCAAAGGGTGTGAGGTTCTATTACCGTGGGGCTTGGACAGAGTTGCCAAACCATCACTGTCCCCATCTTCAAAACTTATTGAAGGTACATCTCCTTCAAGAGCCTTTCCCCGACTAAGCCCTCATTTCCCCTTCTCCCACACCCTTCTGCGTCACCCTTATACTTGCCTTTGCTCCCCACCCTCGGTTTTGTTTTTTTTTTTTACATGGTATTCGTTAAGCGCTTACTATGTGTCAGGTCCTGTTCTAAGCGCTGACGTGGAGACTGATCCGGCCGGACACAGTCCGTGTCCCCAGTGGATCTCCCAGTCTTAATTTCCATTTTACAGATGAGGTGACTGTGGCACAGAGAAGTGAAGTGACTTGCCCAAGGTCACAGAGCAGACAAGTGGCGGAGCCGGAATTAGAAGCCGGGTCCTTCTGACCCCCAGGCCCACGTTCTATCCACTAGGCCATGCTGCCTCCCTCCCCACACAGCAATTATGTATATATCCATGATGGATTTATTTATCTTTGTGCCTCTCCCTCCCTCTAGACTGTAAACTCCTCATGGGCAGGGACTGAGTCTATCAACTCTGTTATATTGTCTGTTCCAAGTGCTTAGCACACAGTAAGAGCTCAATAAATATGACTAATTGATTGGTAAAGTCTTCCAAAGTAAATTTAACTAGGCCCTCCCCCACCCCCGCCCTACCAAAGCCCTTGCTATTGCTGCTTAGAGAAGCAGCGTGGCTCAGTGGAAAGGGCACGGGCTTTGGAGTCAGAGGTCATGGGTTCGAATCCCGGCTCTGCCACTTGTCAGCTGTGTGCCTGTGGGCAAGTCACTTTACTTCTCTGTGCCTCAGTGACCTCATCTGTAAAATGGGGATTAAGACTGTGAGCCCCACGTGGGACAACCTGATTCCCTTATGTCTACCCCAGCGCTTAGAACAGTGCTCTGCACATAGTAAGCGCTTAACAAATACCAACTTTATTACTATTCCTCCTATCCAGCATGGCAAAGTGGATAGAGAATGGGCCTGGGAGTCAGAAGGTCGTGGGTTCTAATCCAGGCCTGGCCACCTGTCTGCTGTGCGACCTCGGGTAAGTCTGCGTCCAACCTGATTAACTTGTATCTACCCCAGCGCTTAGAACAGTGATTTGCACATAATAAGCGCTTAAGAAATACCGTCATTATTATTATTATTATTGTGCTCTCCCAAGTGCTTAGGACAGTGCTCTGCACAGACTAAGAGCTCAACAAACACCAGGGATTGATTGTAGAGATTCACTGTCAGTCAGACCTAAGAGCACCTATCCAAATGGACCTCTGACCCCAGAAACCATTAGAAAGACTTACTCAGTGGCATCAAGCAAGGGAACAGATTACAAAATTCTCTGATTTCCCCAAAACCTCCCACCAACAAGGACCAAAAATGTCACATCTTGAGCCAAAGGCAGGTTCACAGCTCAGCCCGAGTTAAAATGGAGCACTTCGTCTCCAAGGCCAAGTCATCCCCTGCCCTTTCCCCCTCCTCCCCACCCGACCCCACCCCATCCCTCCGCCGCCTAGGAGCGGCTTGGGCTCCGTTACCTGGTAGGTAAACGTCGGCTGGAGGGTCACCCGCAGGTTTGGGAAGGCTTCTGGGGTCACTGCTGCTGTCTTGCAGGACGTCCTCTAGAGATGGGGGTTGGCTTTCTAAATTGCAAGGGGGAGAAACGAGTCAATACTACTACTACTACTAATAATTGTGTCACTTGTTAAGCACTTAATAATGATGTTGGTATTTCTTAAGCGCCACTATGTGCCGAGCGATACAGGGTAATCAGGTTGTCCCACGTGAGGCTCCCCGTCTTCATCCCCATTTTACAGATGAGGTCACTGAGGCCCAGAGAAGTTAAGTGACTTGCCCAAAGTCACACAGCTGACAAGTGGCAGAGCCGGGATTAGAACCCATGACCTCTGGCTCCTCAGCCCGTGCTCTTTCCACTGAGCCACGCTGCAGGCACTGTACTAAGCGCTGGGGTGGATACACTCTCTTAAAACGTGCCTCTTGGAGAAGCTCTTTAGAAGCTGCATGGCATATCGCAGTGGATAGAGCACAGGCCTGGGAGTCAGAAGGTCATGGGTTCTAATCCCTGCTCCGTCACTTGTCTGCTGTGTGACCCTGGGCCTTCTCTGTGCCTCAGTTACCTCTTCTGTAAAATGGAGATTAAGACTATGGCTCCACACGGGACAACCTGATTACCTTATATCTACCCCAGTGCTTAGAACAGTGCTTGGCACATCGTGAGTGCTTAACAAACACCATCATTATTATTATTAGAAGCGAATCTGCATGGACACAGTCCCTGTGCCACATGGGGCTCACAGGCTCAACCCCCATTTTACAGACTGAGAAACAGAGCAGTGAAGTGACTTGCCCAAGGTCACACAGCAGACAAGTGGCGGAGCCGGCATTAGAACCCAGGACCTCCCGACTCCTGGGCCTATGCTCTATCCCCTTCGCCATGCTGCTTCTAAAGATCTCCTCCAAGAAGCACATTTTAAGACAGTGGCCTTGGCCACGCCGCTGCCGTATCCTCCCGGATATTTCGAGACCGGCAGGATCCAGTGTCTGGCCTCTTCTATCCCCACAGGGGGACGGTTCCCATCAGGGAATTCCCAAAGCCCCACACAGCTGTGCGAGGGAATATAACCAATAATGTAAAAGTCTCGCCTTTCCCAATTCAGCACTGATATAAACCGTTTCCAGAAGTTCTCTTTACTTGATGTCGAAGGATGGAATATGCCAGTATTAGGGACTTTTACCAGAGACAAAAACCTGAAGCTCACAGGAGTAATAATAATAATTGGTATTTGTTAAGCATTGAGCAATCACCGTTTTAAGCGCTTACATGTGCACGATATCTGTATTCTGGACAGGATCCCGGTCCCGCAAGGGGCTAGCAGTCTGAGAGGGAGGGAGGATGAGTATCTTCTCCCCATTTTACTGAGGAAACTGAGGCACAGGGAAGTGAAGTGACTTGCTCAAGGTCACGCAGCAGGCAAATGGCAGAGGCGGAACTAGAAACCAGGCCTCCTGGCTCCACCCTGAAGTTACACCGTGACTCTGGCAGTATACGGACTTTGCTGGAAGATCCCTGTGGGGAGGGGGCATGTCTACCAACTCTAGAGTTGAATTGTACTCTCCCAAGTGATTAGGACACTGCTCTGCATACAGTAATTGCTCAATAAATACCATCGACTGATTGATGGTCAATAAGGTTCCTTACTAGCAGATGCAGAATGCTGAGATGCTACGGTAATACTAATAACTACGGCACGAGCCCGGGGGTCACGAGGACCTGGGTTTTATCCCTGCTCCACCACTGGGTGACCTTGGGCAAGTCTCTTCACTTCTCTGGGCCTCAGTTCCCTCATCTGAAAAATGTGGATTAAGACTGCGAGCCCCACACGGCACATGGACTGTGTCCAACCTGATTATCTTGCATCTACCCCGGGGCCTAGTACAGCTATATAGTAAATGTTTAACAGATACCATAAAAAAACAAAACAGAACCAAAAAAACCTGTTGACTTTGTAAAGCTCTGGCATGTGCCAAGCACTCTACTGAGGGCTGGGATACGCACAACATAATGTTGGCATTTGTTAAGCGCTTACTATGTGCAGAGCACTGTTCTAAGCGCTGGGTAGATACAGGGTAATCAGTTTGTCCCACGTGAGGCTCACGGTCTTAATCCCCATTTTACAGTTGAGGTAGCTGAGGCACAGAGAAGTGAAGTGACTTGCCCACAGTCACACAGCTGACAAGTGGCAGAGCTGGGAGTCGAACCCATGACTTCTGACTCCGAAGCCCAGGCTCTTTCCACTGAGCCAACGCTCCTAAAGCCCAATCCAACCCAAGAAACCTCCCCTTCTCCCTCTCCCCAAAGATTTCCGACCTGGAAGAAAAGCAGGGAGCTGCTTAATTTTGTGGTGGGGAGGGAAGAAGGATTGGTGGGGGGAATCATCGGGGAGAAATCAAATCTTCCCGGAACTTTGCTGGGCAAACCCCAGCTTCACTGCAAGTTCACAGAGCGTTGGCGAGAGCAGCTGCAACCCAAGAATGCTTCGCTCGGGAAGGGAGTAAGGTAGCTTGGATCTGTGACCTTTGGGCACTTGATATTCACCCCACCCTCAACTCCGCAGCACTTGTGTACATATCTTTAAATTATATATTATAAACTACTTATTTATATTATGCGTCTCCCCCTTTCTGTGTCTGCCAACTGCTGTGTCGTACTCTCCCCAAGTGCTTAGTACAATGCTCTCCACTCATTAAGTGCTCAGTAAATACCACCGTTAATGATGAGGACCTTACCTGGCTTCAGAGGAGTCACCTCTTCGATTTCCTCAGTAACGATGCTCTTATAAAAGAAAACAAAAATCCACCTCATTGCTTTGACAGTATCTGACCCTCCCGGCCCGGAATGTCCTAGCCCAGGCCGGCTAGATCAGGGTCCGGTGGTAGCAGCTGACGAGTGACCAATCCGCTGGGCACCGCGTCCCTAAACTCAGAGCTGAAAAGTGGACCGATGTCACGGTATTTCCTACCCTCTCCTAAAGTCGTTGCCAAAGCTCCTTAAGCGTCGCTAGATTCTAAGCTCGTCTCCGGGCTCCAAGCTCATCCCCAGGCCCTAAGCTCGTCGCCCGACTCTAAGTTCTAAGCTCACTGCGGGTAGGGAACAGGCCTTCCAACCCTGTTCTTTTGTCCTCTCCCAAGTGCTCAGTACAGTGCTCTGCGCACAGTAAGCACTCGATAAATGCCCCCGATCGATGAGCCAACCGCACGTGCAGAGAAAATAAGTCATCCCTCCTCTCGCCCCAGGCCCCAACACACCCCTCCTGCCCAACACTCGGAGTACCACAACGGCTCTCACCCAAGTCCGTCCCCTTCCACACCACACCAAAATCCCGAGCCCTCAGTTTACCTCGGGCGAGCTGCTCTCCCGAAAGGTGAGCTCGGTACCGCTCAGCGGGGGAGGTGAATCAGAGTCTTCGGATAATTTCTCCTCGTCCTCCTCGTGGATGGGAGATGACGGAGACCGTAGTGTGCTGAGGCGGGAAGAATGACACATAAACACCACGGACACGTCGAGAGGCAGTCTCCTCCCTGGGGATTTCCATGGGGTACGCTACTTTCCACGCTGCTCCGTGGTAACTCTGCACATCCTTCACTCATTCAATCGTATTTATTGAGCGCTTACTGCGTGCAAAGCACTGTACTAAGCGCATGGGAGAGTACAATACAACGAACAAGACACATTCCTGCTCACAACGAGCTCACAGTCTAGAGGGGGAGACAGACATTAATATCAATCACTATCAAATAGATAAGTAAATAAATAAAAGATATATACATAAACGTATATACATCCTCTAGACTATAAGCTTGTCGAGAGCAGAGAAAGTGTTACCAACTCTGTTATGTATAGAGAGGAGCAGCATGGCCTAGTGGATAGAGCACGGACGTGGGCTCTAATCCCGGCTCCACCACATATCCGCTGGGTGACCTTGGGCAAGTCACTTCAAGTCTTTGGGCCTCAGCTCCCTCATCTGTAAAATGGGGATTAAGAGTGTGAGCCCCATGTGGGGCAGGGACTGTGTCCAACCTGAATGATTTGTATCTACCCCAGTGTTTAGAAGAGTGCTTGGTGCCTAGTACCAAGCAGCGTGGCTCAGTGGAAAGAGCCCGGGCTTGGGAGTCAGAGGACCTGGGTTCGAATCCCGGCTCTGCCACTTGTCATCTGTGTGACTGTGGGCAAGTCACTTCACTTCTCTGTGCCTCAGTTCCCTCATCTGGAAAATGGGGATTAACTGTGAGCCTCACGTGGGACGACCTGATTACCCCGTATCTACCCCAGCGCTTAGAACAGTGCTCTGCACATAGTAAGTGCTTAACGAATACCAAGATTATTATTATTATTATAAGTGCTTAATGAGTACCATAATTATTAAGTACTCTCCCAAGCGCTTTCATACAGTGCCCTGCACACAGTAAGCGCTCAATAAATATGACTGATCTGCTGCCACACCCTATCCCTACTCCGTTTCTTCACTCTGAGGGTGGAACAGGAACTTCCTGACAAAAGAGTCACTTAGCAGTTCTATAGGTAGCCGCACCCCAAGACGATACCTCTTGCTGGGTGAAGGCCCAGCAAAGGGGATATCATTTATCTTACACCCAGAAGACCTCCTGAAGAGAAGGAAGGGTGGGAGGAAAATCAGTTGAGCCGGAAACGTTTCGCACTAGTTTGCTGGGAAACTCTAAGGATTCAGATGGTCGTGCGGGCATCTGCAAAAGCTGGAAAGAGCTCCTTGTTTAGGGCAAAGATTTTAGGCCTGAAAATTCAAACGTTTAATAATTATGGCACTTATTAAGTGTTTACTGTGAGCTAAATCCTGTACTAAATGCCGGAGTAGTTACAAGAACATGAGGTTGGACACAGTCCCACTCCCACACGGAGCTCGCGGTCTAAATAGGAGGGAAAATTTCCTCTTGATTTTAAGGAGCCGAACGGTTTTTCATGTACCAAGATCTGAGCTCCGGGGCCCATGACTCTGGGTTCTAGCACTGTTGCGTCTCCAGGGATCAGCTACTAGTTTCCTTTTTATGAAACGGAGGCAGATTTCCGGGGAACGGTGAGGCGCTGGAGAAAGGGAGACCTCTGGAAAACGGGCTGGGGTTGAGCAATAGTCTTCTCTCAGCCCTTAGTCCACAAAGAGGCCCCCGCATCTCCCCAGAGCCAGGACCACGTCCTGCCATCTTGGAAGGACCAACCTCTGCTCCCCCAGCGGTGACACTAACCTATCAGGGGACTTGCTCTGCTTGCTCTTCTGGTGGCCGTTCTCCACGGCTCTGTCGATCCCAGCAAGGGGCCGCCCGGCTTGAGAGAGCCCCTCCGAGATGCCCGAGTAGGTGATTTCTTCATAGAGGGGGGCGGAAGGGATGGCCGGGGAGATGGAGCGGAGGCCGTTCAGAGCTTCGAGCAGAGAGATGGGCTCGTATCCGGGAGGGATGTTGTCAGAGCTCTGCGAGGGAGGGGGGAGAGAGACGGGAAGGGGCCCAATCCCATTACAAACTGCCACACACTCCTTAAGGCACCGGAACAAAAACGTGGGACTCCTGCCCGAGCCGGGTCGGTAATTCCCCTGACCCAAGACTACGTTCCCCAGGTTATGCATTTTCTAGCTGTGCACATTAACTGGAACGGAAATATCCTACGAGGAGACTCCAGGGTGACCGACACCGAGAGAGCGCTTCTTAGCCTGTTGGTTGCAAAGAGCTTCCCCTCCCAGTGTGCTAGCCACCATCTCAGGGGTTGATTTAGGTGTGGCTGAAAGGAAGCCATTTCGGGGATGCGACCTGAACTCCGACAAGAGGCAACTCTGCGAACACGCACGATGTCACCCTGACTCATTTCCTCCGTTCATCCCCCTTACCAGCACTCCAGCCGGCAATTATGTCCATATCTGCACTTTATTTTTTTATTTATATTAATGTCCGTCTTCCCCCTAGACCATAAGCTCGTTGTGGGCAGTGAATGTGTCCGATAATTGTTACGTTGTACCGTCCCAAGCTCTTAGTACAGTGCTCTGCACGCAGTAAGTGCTCAATGAATGCAACTGGCTATGTCAGTGTCAGACTGCAAGGGTTGGTGCAAGTTTGATCTTTCTGCCAACTTTGCTGATGTGCATTCAGGGCTCCCCTTTCTGTTTTTGAGTCCTCGTACCGGCAAGCCCTTTGAGATCTCTATGGGTCCCTAAGTGCCGAAAACCACTTCTTACAGGCTAGGATATGCTCTCCTCTACTACTCTGTCGATCGGTAACCGAGATGGCTCTTTTGGTCAAGTTTCAGCACTTTAAAAAACAAAAAAAGGCTCCTCCTAAAATAACGGTCTCAAACAGTTGGGTAGCTGAAGCCACTTTGCCCTCTCCTCACACCTCAGACAAACTTTCCCCCTCGCTGTGGGCAGGGAAGGTGTCCGTTTATTGTTCTACTATAGTCTCCCAAGCACTTACTACAGTGCTCTGCACACAGGAAGCACTCAATAAATACAACTGACTGAAATGGTCTGAGACAGGCTGGAGTTTAGGATGGAAAATGCTGGAGAAAGAAGATGATCAAGGTCGGTTGGGGAATTTTGCCTTTAATCTTTCTGGCTGACAATGCCCCCATTTGTCTAAACCCTCTCCCTCTCTAACTAGCTATGTCACTCTCTCTTTTTTTACGGTATTTGTTAAGTGCTTACTATGTGCCAGGCACTATGTTAAGTGGTGGGGTAGATACAGGCTAATCAGATTGTACGTAGTCTATGTCCCACTTGGGGCCGGGGGCAGCGTGACTAGTGGAAAGAGCCTGGGAGTGGGAAGGACCCGGGTTCTAATCCCAGCTCCGCCACTAATCTGCTGAGTGCCCTTGGGTAAGTCACTTAACTTCTCTGTGCGTCAGTTATTTAGTCTATAAAATGGAGATTAAGACTGTGTCCATCCCGACTTGGCTATCTATCCTAGCGCTTAGTACAGTGCCTGGCACATAGTAGGCGCTTAACAAACCATAAAAAAAAAGTGAGTGGAAGATCCTGCTAGACTGAACCTTCTTCGAGGGGAAGGACTGTGTCTTCTATCTCTATTGCAAGCCCTCCTAAGTGCTGAGCACCACACTCTGCACAGAGAAAGCACTCAATTAATATGATTGGTCGACTGCCTGAGCCTCAGTCCCAGGCTGAAAGGAGAGTTTTCAGGTAGGGCCCCAGAGGACGGGCATGAAGGGGTACCGGCTTTCTTTCTCCCTCCCAGCTATTCTGAAAAAGGCAGGAGTAAAGCCCGGGCTCAGAACAAGGAGCTCGCGGAGTTGGACGATCAGATCTTTTGAGACACGGGAGGCCGCAAAGCAGATGCTCTGAGAGGGCAACCCCCGGGCGAGGGCCGGGATAGTGCCCAGCGCTTAGAACAATGTTTGACGCATAATAAGCGCTTAAGGAGTACCATTAAAAAAAAAAAAGAGGCCTGAGAAAATGAAGCAGAGCCACCGCCTGCTCCGCTGCCATTTCTCCTCCGACTCCATTTAGTCGGTCCGGACGTCGGGCCGCCCGGAATTCCATTTTCGCCATCAGCCTTCTTGGGTGGCAGAAGAGCGGGGAGATGGTTGGTGTAGGATTTCGTCCTAAAGCTACACCCCCTCCTCCAAAAATACGCCCCTAGAAGTTTCTACCACAACTATCAGCCACCGCTTTCAAGGCCCTATCTTTCACTAGAGCAGGCACGGTTCACTTTCAATTCAGAGCGGCTCGGTACCCAGCGGCAATGTCTTTCTGTGGCCACCCACCCACCCACGCTACTCCCCACGGTGGTTGGACTCGGTTGGCGAAAACGACGATTTGAACACAGATCAAGGAAGGCAGGGGGATCAGATCCCTGTAAGAGATGTTGTTTGCAATAAAAAGACAAAACCAAAACGACGACGACAAAAAAAAAAGCAACAACATTAGTTCTTCAACATGGCATCTCTAGTCCCATTGCCAGCAGGAAAAAAAAAGGGTAAACGTGAGCATTTAAAGAAAATTAAAGAGCTTAAGCAAAGCTGGCAAGAGATCTCTGAGCTGATGGTGTGGCATACTGATCTCAGTCTCTCTCTTGTGCAAGAAGCTTCATTTCTGTGCGCGGGGTCGAGGGGGAACAGTGATGGAGAAGGGCAGATCTGGCTTTGTCGGGTTAAAATAAATGAAACATCGAGGTTAGCAAACCTGCTGGGAGTGAGAGGAGCTTTCCATGCTAGTGATTATTTTTTTGGCGAGGGGGTTGGGAGGGGGTGGGGAGAGAAGGTGGGGAAGGAAGAAGGGGCGATAACATAGCCAAGTAGGACCAAGTACACTTACTGTTTCCCTTTTAGGTTTCTTGCTGGCCAATGAGACAGGGTTCGACTTTGATTTTTTAAAGGGACACTGTCAAGAAAAAATCATAGATTTTACAATAACCACCATCCCTCATGCACCGCTGGAAACGACTGGAGCGGAATTTTCCAATTGGCTTTTCGCTCTGGATGGTGGGGGTTCCCTCCCCTCCGCTCAGTCTCCTGTCCTTTTCCCAAGGCTCAGCTCACTCACAGGACCCCTCTCTGTTGGTCGGTTCAGGGTCCTTTGCACCCTGAAAATTTCTCACACACCCGAGTTTCCAAAGGACCGAAAAAACCCCCACCACCCTACATAAATAGCCCTACGATGTCCGGAAACAGCCACGGAGAGACAAGAGACTCGCTTCTGCTCCTCCAAGAGGCCTTCCCTGATTAAGCCCTCACTTCCTTGTCTCCCTCTGCATTCTGAGTTGCCCTCACACTTGGATTTTCACCCTTTTTTCACCCCTCCCTCAGAACCACAGCACCCATTTACATAGCCATAATTTATCTATTTCTTTTAATGTCCACCTCCCCCTCTAGACTGTAAGCTCGTTGTGGGCAGGGAACGTACCTACCACCTCTGCTATAACTGTACTCTCCCAAGCGCTGAGCTCAGTGCTCTGCACACAGTAAGCACTCGATAAATACCACCGATGGATTGATCCTGTTGGATTACACCGAGAGGAAATCTGTGAACGGCTCCTGGCCCAGGATGAGTTCTGATTTTCGCTGGTGGGAGGGAAGGTGGGCTGGGAAAACCACGTCTCGGGCTTCTGAGTTTGGGATCGCTGTTTGGAAGGTTGAGGTTTGAGAATTTTTGTTTGGGTGACTTTTTTTTTTTTTTCCAATGAAATCCATTGCTTGACAGTGTCCCTTTAACGTACCAGCCGTAGGAACTCCCCACCCCCCACCGAGCCACGGAACAGACCTTCTCGTTCTCGAGAACATGCAGTTGGAAAGGTTGGTGGGTTGCAAAAAGGACAAACCCGTTGGATCTTCGCTCCTTGTCCAAAAGCACTCGGAACCGTCAAAGCTCTTGGTCATCCCAGGAGTAAGCGCTCCCCCTCCCCGGCCCCCGTTTCTAATCGGCACCTACGCCGGGATGTGAGCACGCGGGCATCACAGCCACCGGGAGAACGTGAGGAAAACGGATGTCTCAACCGGCAAGAGCCAGAAGGGCCGTCCTCGACATATCGACGGAGAGGACCGCCTTAAGTCTTCCTCACGACCCAGAATGATTTCGGCCATCTGGCTCCGCCATTGGACCTGAGGAAAATGGCTTCTGAGCAGAACTTCCCCTCCCTCCGAGTTCTGTGCGCGGCTCAGACGCTTTCAGGTCCCGGGAAGTCTGGCGACGGAATATATTCCATTATCGCCGCGGGGCGGGGGGAGCCTAGGAGAACTCTGAGGCCCTCACGCTACCATCAAGGCTCATGTCCAGGCTGCCGAGAAGCAGCGTGGCGTAGTGGATAGAGTACGGGCCTGGGACTTGGAGCCTAATCCCGGCTCCACTTGTCTGCTATGTGACCTTGGGTAAGTCACTTCACTTCTCTGGGCCTCAAGTTACCTCAACTGTAAAATGTAGACTGTGAGCCCCACGTGGGACAGGAACTGCGTCCAACCCGATTTGCTTGCATCTACCCCAGCGCTAGTACAGTGCCCGGCACACGATAAGCGCTTAACAAACACCAGTTATTACGTCACTGGACCTCGCTCCCTCTTGGGCCCGAAAGGTGTGACCCACCCACCCCAGCGATCCTCACCCTGGGCCTCTCCCTCCCTGCCTCCTCCGCCTTCGGGTGGCTCGGGAGACTCTGTGCATCACTTACAGAGTGCTCGTCGTGATCCATGCTCTGTGCCAAGACGGGACTGAAGGAGACCGGGGAGAGGGCTCCGGGCTTCTTCCTCACCGCCCGAATCTGTAGGAGGGCTCGGAACGCTAAAGGAAAAAGGTGGGAACCCGTCAGCGGGGGTGACGGTGGCGGCCGCTTAGCGTCGGAGTGCCCGCGCCTCTGGGACGCCCAGGTGGTGCGTCAGGCACGGCTCTTTGCGCAGCGTGGGTGGACAAGGACTCTTCCTATTTCAGAAACTTGGGCCGAGGAGGGTGAGGAGGAGTGCGGCCCAGTGGGAAGAGCAGGGCCCGGGTTCTAGTCCCGGTCCTGCCACTCATCTGCTGTGTGACCTTGGGCAAGTCACTTCTCTTCTCTGGGCCTCAGCTCCCTCATCTGAACATGGAGATTCAATCTTACTCCCTCCTACTTAGAACAATAATAATATTGTTGGTATTTGTTAAGCGCTTACTATGTGCAGAGCACTGTTCTAAGCACTGGGATAATACAGGGTAATCAGGTGGTCCCACGTGAGGCTCACAGTCTTAATTCCCATTTTACAGATGAGGTAACTGAGGCACAGAGAAGTGACTTGCCCACAGTCACCCAGCTGACAAGTGGCAGAGCCGGGGTTTGAACCCATGACCTCTGATTCCCAAGCCCGGGCTCTTTCCCCCGAGCCACGCTGTGGGACTGGGACTGTATTTAATTGATGAACTTGTATCTGTCCCAGCGCTTAGAATGGTGGTTGGCACAGAGTAAGCACTTAACAAGCACCATTATGTAACAACTACCATTCTGTGTCAAGGGGGAATAGAGAGAGCCGGAAAATTTCTGTCAGCTCATCACTTCCTCCTCCTCCTCCTCAGAAAAAAAAAAAAAAACCCCAACAAAAACACAACTGCCTTAGTCACCAACTTTAGCTTTCTTAGCTAAACAGGCTGCGTGTGAGAAGAAACATTTAGCTTCTACCTCCAATTACAGCTTCAGCAAAGTCAGATATCTGGAGATAGTAATGATAATAATTGTCATACTTGTTAAGCGCTATTTGCCGAGCACTGGTACTAAATGCTGGAATGTTGGACAGCGTGGCTCAGGGTTGGGTAAGCTCCCTCTAGACGGTAAGCTCGCGTGGGCGGGGAATGTGTCTGTTTATTGGTACAGTGCACTCTCCCAAGCGCTTAGTACCACCATAATATTCACAGCATAGCATATTAATAGTGTAGTAAGCGTAGTGTAGGCATCAAGCAATAATAATAATAACTGTGGCGTTTGTTAAGAGCTCACTATGTGCCAAGCACTGGGTGGATACAAGAGAGTGGGGTCGGACGTGATCCCTGTCCCGCACGGGGCTCTCCGTCTAAAGGGGAGGGACAAGAGTTGCAGAGTCTTGAGAAGCAGTGTGGCTCAGTGGAAAGAGCACGGGCTTTGGAGTCAGGGGTCATGAGTTCGAATCCCAGCTCTGCCACTTGTCAGCTGTGTGACTGTGGGCAAGTCACTTCACTTCTCTGTGCCTCAGTTCCCTCATCTGCAAAATGGGGATTAACTGTGAGCCCCACGTGGGACATCCTGATTCCCCTGTGTCTACCCCAGCGCTTAGAACAGTGCTCTGCACAGAGTAAGTGCTTAACAAATACCAACATTATTATTAGTTCTGCCAGTTCCCGACTCGGTGATCATAATCAAAAGATGGATTCCCCCCGAAACTGCCGCTAGCAGGGTGGCGAGAATTAATGAGATGCAGGGACACCATCTTCTCTTCTGCTAAACCTGAAATGTGTGAACCACACTCGATGAAACCAGGGGGCGGTGATGACAGTGTTGAAACTGAATAAATTCAAGCTTTCCCCTCTAGACTGTAAGCTCCTTGAGGGCAGGTGTTAATGATAATAATGGCATTTGTTTAGCACTTACTATGTTTCATGCACTGGCGTAGATACAAGGCAATCAGATTGGACACAGTCTCGGTCCCACGTTGGGGCTCACAGTCTTAATCCCCATTTTACAGATGAGGTAACTGAGGCATAGAGAAGTGAAGTGACTTGCCCAAGGTCACACAGCGAGCAAGTGAAGCAGCGTGGCTCAGTGGAAAGAGCCCGGGCTTGGGAGTCAGAGGTCATGGGTTCGAATCCCGGATCTGCCATTTGTCAGCGGTGTGACTCTGGGCAAGTCACTTAA
Source organism: Ornithorhynchus anatinus (assembly GCF_004115215.2). Taxonomy (NCBI): domain Eukaryota; kingdom Metazoa; phylum Chordata; class Mammalia; order Monotremata; family Ornithorhynchidae; genus Ornithorhynchus; species Ornithorhynchus anatinus. The sequence goes on along the minus strand of NC_041729.1, from coordinate 24,866,184 downwards.
CTTCTCTGGGCCTCAGTTACCTCATCTATAAAATGGGGATTGTGAGCCTCACATGGGGCAACCTGATTACCCTGCATCTACCCCAGCACTTAGAACAGTGCTCTGCACATAGTAAGCGCTTAAACACCAACATTATTATTATTATTATTATTATTATTATTATTAAGAGGTGGAGCTGCGATTAGACCTTCTGGCTCCTAGGCCCGTGTTCTACTCACTACACCATACTCCTTCTATCAACTCTGCTGTTCTGTATTCTCACATCTGTTTAGTAACAGTGGTCTGTACATCATAAATGCTCAAAATATTCCACTGATTGATAGATTTCCAACCTTCTCTCAGGCAGGCATTAATGTGCTCATTATACGTAACTGTTAGTTGTGGCTAGTGGAAAGAGCAGGGACCTGGGAGTCAGAGGACATGGGTTCTAATCCCGACTCTGCCACATATCTGCTCTGTGACTTTAGGCAAGTCACTTAACTCCTCTGTGCCTCAGTTTCCTCATCTGTAACATGGGGATTAAGTCTGCGAGCCCTATGTAGAACAGGGACTCTGTCCAACCCATTATCGGTGTCTATCCCACAGCTCAGTACAGTGCTCGGCACATAGTAAGTGCTTAACAGATACCACAATTATCATCATCATCATTACTGGTTTCCTTTCCCAATTGGGAGGCGATCTTGCTCCTTCTGGACTAATCTCTTTCCGGTCAGGTTTCTTGACTGCTCCCAATTGAACTCCTTTTTATTTTTCCCCCCTTCATGTTGCAATGGCGAGAGAGCCCAGAGAGGGAAAGATCAGATCTCCTTCTCCTCTTCAGTCAGTCATCACAATTTCTCACACACCCACACTGTGGCAAGAACAGCCCTGGCTGTTCGTTACCAAGGGAGCGGAGCGAGAATTTTCAAGCTAGTTCTACACCCAGTCAACAAACAGAAATCCCAGCATTCAGCCCGAGTGATGACTAGCAAATCTAAAAAAAAAATCCCCCCAAAACAAAACCCATTCCCGTTTTAAATCTTGCCCCAAGAAGGCCATCTTCTCAATGAACACTAGGTGCGTCAAATGAGGCTGATTTTCCCTTTCATCGTCAGACCATTCCTAAGATCTGACCAACAGGACTATAAATGGGGAAGTGACTACGTCATCACCTCTAGTGAATATTATGGTGGCACTAAGCGCTTGGGAGAGGCCAATATAACAATAAACAGACACACTCCCTGCCCACAATCTAGTTTACAGTCTAGAGGGATCTTACCCAGTCTTGTGCTAAGCGGTTGAGTAGGTACGAGAATATCAGATTGGACATAGTCCCTGTCTCACATGAGGTTCACAGTCTAAGGACTATAAAGCAGCCTGGTGTAGTGGCTAGAGCTTGGAACTGGAAATCAGAAGGTCATGGGTTCTAATCCCGCCTCCACCACGTCTGCTGTGTGACATTAGGCAAGTCACTTAACTTCTCCGGGCCTCGGTCACCTCATCTGTAAAATGGAGATTAAGGGCGCGAGCCCCATGTGGGACAGGGATTGTGTTCAACCTGATTCACTTGTATCTACCCTAGCATTTACAACAGTGCCTGGCACATAGTAAGTGCCCAACAAGTACCATTATTATTATTGAAAAGGAGTGAGAGCAGGTATTGAATCCCCATTTTACAGATGAGGAAACTGAAGCATAGAAAACTGAAGTGACTTGCCCAAGGTTACATAACAGGCACCCGGCAGAACCGGGACTAGATACCAGGTCCTCTGACTCTTAGATCCACGTTCTCTCCACCGGCCCTGATGCGTCCCTGGCTATTTGGCTCCTAAGCCCACTTGGAGTAACTAGTCCAGGCCAAAGCAGCACCAGGTCCAAGGCCCTAATTGCCCCAGTGATCCACAGCGCCCCCAGTTGGCCTGATGGATCTCATGGCCCCGAGGAGGACTCTATCACCCTGAACACCAGATCAGACTCAGGGCAACACCAGGCTGAACCAGATTCCAGAGGAGTCCAGTGGTTCTGGGAACACTTGAGGCCAGGGATCAATCGATGGTATTTACTGCGCACTTACCGTGTACTAAGCGCCTGGGAGACTGTTAAACAACAGAATTAGCAGACATGTTCCCCGCCCAAAACGATCTTACAGTCTAGAGGGTGCCATAGGGCTATTTTCCTTTTTTTTAATGTTATCCATTAAGTGCCTACACTGTGCCAGGCACTGTACTAAGCACTGGAGTAGCTACATGACAATCAGGTTGGATCCAGTCCATGTCCCACGTGGGAAAATGAGTCCCCGTTTTCCAGATGAGGTAACTGAGGCAGAGAGAAGTGACTCGCCCGAGGTCACGGAGCAGATGAGGGGCAGAGCCGGGATTAAAACTCAGATCCTCCGACCCCCAGGCCTGTTCTTTTCACACTAGGCCACAGTGCTGCTCACATATAAACCACTGCTCCTTATAATACCAATGGAGCCCTGGGTGTGGGTTGGAGTTTGCTAATAAAGACAGAGAAGGGCGGGGGTGGGGCAAAGAAAAACATCATACAACCAGCAAATCGAGTGAATGAAGTGGCTCAGAGCCAAACAGAGCCGATTTTTTGGATCCAGCTCATGCACATCTGCGTAGCTGTCATCATCCCAGTTTCAGCCGGGAAATCACCAGCATTTTCCCTGAGCCCGCTCTCCGTGAAATGTGTCCCTCACATTTCTTTCTGGTTTGTTGGCTTTCTCATTAAGCCGAATGAACAAGACCCATGACTGATGTTGGATTTGTTGGGGCATGTTGTTGGGAATCTGCGTATCTATGGGATGACAGCGGTCAGATCTAAAGGAAGGTGGGAGTTTTGTTCACAGAATCTGCTGGCGTTTTAATGACCCAAACAATACGTCCCACACCAGCCAACACCAGGTGGGTTGGTTTGCTATTGGCTCGCTTGGGCTCAGAGGAAAACCTCGAAAGGTTTGGCTGAGCAGCAGCTAGGCATTTCTGGCCTGAGAAAGTTTCTGTAGACACGTCTCCTCATTGACTGGGAGCGGTCTGTCCAGACCTGGGTTCTAATTCCGGCTCCGCCACTCGTCTGCTGGGTGACCCTGGGAAAGTCACCTCACTGCTCTGTGCCTCAGTTACCTCATCTGTAAAATGAGGATCGAGACTGCGAGCCCCATATGGGACGGAGACTGTCCAACCCGACTACCTGATTTACTTCTATCCACTCTGGGGTTTAGTACAGTGCCTGGCACATAGTTAAGTGCTTCACAAAAACCACTGTTATTATTATTATTGTTACTATTATCATTACCAAAGCAGCGTGGCTCAGTGGAAAGAGCACGGACTTGGGAGTCATAGGTTGTGGGTTTGAATACCGACTCTGCCACTTGTCAGCTGTGTGACTTTGGGCAAGTCACTTCTCTGTGACTCAGCTATCTCATCTGTAAAATGGAGTTCGAGACTGTGAGCCCCAAGTGGGACAACCTGATAACCCTGTATCTGCCCCGGCGTTTAGAACAGTGTTTGGCACGCAGTAAATGCTTAACAAATACCATCATAATTATTGGTATTATTACCACCACAGGAAGCTGCGTGGCCTAGTGTCATTGCTCTTTATGAGCCATGTCCAACCACCCCTCCAATCTCTCCGGGAAGTCCTGGATGTAAATATTATTATTGTTATTATTAATACTAATGATAGTAATAAAGATCAGCATCATTATCCCCATTTTCCACGCAAGGACGGAGTGATGCACCCAGGACAATGGTAGAGCCGATACAATTCCTGGGTTGATACTTTTTTGGTTATGTTTTTTGTTAAGCGCTTACTATGGGCCAGGGACTGTACTAAGCGCTGGGGTACATACGAGCTAATCAGGTTGGGCACAGTCCGTGTCCCACATGGGGCTCACAGTCAAGGAGCTTCGTGGCTCAGTGGAAAAAGCACGGGCTTTGGAGTCAGAGGTCGTGGGTTCGAATCCCAGTTCTGCCACTTGTCAGCTGTGTGACTGTGGGCAAGTCACTTAACTTCCCTGTGCCTCAGTTACCTCATCTGTAAAATGGGGATTAAGACTGTGAGCCCCACGTGGGACAACCTGATTCCCCTGTGTCTACCCCAGCGGTTAGAACAGTGCTCTGTACATAGTAATGGCTTAACAAATACCAACATTATTATTATTATCTTAATCCCCATTTTACAGAAGAGGGAATTGAGATACAGAGAAGTGAAGTGACATGCCCAAGGTCACACAGCAGACAAGCGGCGGAGCTGGCGTTAGAACCCAGGTCCTTCCGACTCCCAGGCCCGGGCTCTAACCACTAGACAACACTGCTTCTCAATACTACAGAAGAAAAATCTCCTGCTTATTATCATCATTATTGTTGCTATTTTTAACCAATGGCCAAAATGAGATCACTAATGTGAGGGTGCTTTGGGAATAAAATCACTATAGAAAAACAAAGTATTACTAATGCTAACCGTGATATTTGTTAAGGAGGTAATAGGTGCCAAGCACTGTACTAAGCATTTAAGTAGATGCAGTGCAATCAGATGACATACAGTCCCTAATAATAACAAGATGACTGTGGTACTTGCTAAGCGCTTACTATGTGCTAAGAAAAGCAATAAGCCCAGGGTAGATGTAAGATTATTAGGTTGGACACGGTCCCTGTCCCGCATGGGGCTCACATTCTACACAGGAGAACAGGCAGAGAAGCAGTGAGGCTTAGTGGGAAGAGCTCGGGCCTGGGGTCAGAAGATCTGGGTTGCAATCCCGGGTCCACCACCTGTCCGCTGTGTGCCCTTGGGCTAGTCACTTTACCTCTCTGTGCCTCAGCTACCTCATCTGGAAAATGGGGATTCAATCCTTCCCCCTCCACCTGAGATTATGAACCTTATGTGGGACAGGGACTGTGTCCAATCTATCTTGTACCTACCCTAGTGCTTAGGACAGTGCTTGATACATAGTAAGCACTTAATACCATTAAAAAAAACAACAACAAACCAGGTACTGAATCCCCATTCTACAGAGGAGGCAATCAAGGGACAGAGACATGAAGTGACTTGCCCAAGGTCACAGAGGAGGAAAGTGGAGGAACTGGAATCGGAGGCCCGGCCCCCTGACCCTCAGGCCTGTGCTCTTTCCACAAGGTGACACCGCTTCCCAGACACGAAGCACATACCGGGAGGGAGAAAAGGCCCATAATAATAATAATAATAATAATAACAATAATAATGGTGATAATTGTTAAGCGTTTACTATGTTCCCGGCACTGTCCTAAGCACTGGTGCAGATACAAGCTAATCAGGTTGGACACAGACTCTGTCCCACATGGGGAGCTCACAGTCTTTATCCCATTGCACAGATGAGGTAACTGAGGCACAGAAAAGTGAAGTGACTTGCCCATGGTCACACAGCAAACAAGTGGTAGAGCCAGGATTAGAATCCAGGTTCTTCTGATTCCGAGGTCCATGCTCTGTTTTTGTTGTTTTGTTTTATGGTATTTTTTTTTAGTGCTTACTTTGCGCTGGATACTGTATTGAGCATGGATTGTCTGTATGTTGCTGAACTGTACATTCCAACCGCTTAGTACAATGCTCTGCACACAGTAAGCACTCAATATATACGACAATGAATATAAAATAACAGGGTTGGACATAGTCTTTGTCCCACCTAAGGATTACAGTCTTAATTCCCATTTTAGAGATGAAGTGACTGAGGCCCAGAGGAATGAAGTAGCTTGCCCACAGTCACGGAGAAGACAAGGGGTGGAGCTGGAATTAGAACCTGTGCTCTTTCCGCGTGGCTTAGTGGAAAGAACCCGGGCTTGGGAGTCAGAGGTCGTGGGTTCTAATCCTGGCTCCGCCACTTATCAGCTGTGTGACTTTGGGCAGGTCACTTCACTTTTCTGGGCCTCAGTGACCTCATCTGTAAAATGGGGACTAAGACCGTGAGCCCCATGTGGGACATCCTCATTACCCTGTGTCTACCCAGCACGTAGCGCAGCGCTTGGCACAGAGTAAGCGCTCAACAAATACCATCACTAATATTAGGTCACGTGGCTTCTCTCCTCGTCAACTCCTCCTACTTCTACTCTTCATCTTGAAGGAACGCTGCTGCTTCTCTAAGGGAGTCAAAAAGCACCACCACCATCCCCAGAAAGCAGCCACCGCGACGGGGTGAGCCCCGGCAGAAACGACATTCGGTAGTATTTACTGAACGCTATGTGCAGAGCACCGTACTAAGCGCTTGGAATGGACAATTACGCAACAGATAGAGGCAATCCCTGCCCAATATCGGGCTCACCTTCCCCCGGCCAGGCCAGTGCGGGGGGACCAGAGGGGCTGGAGAGGAAACGGAGTACTCACGCAGTCTGCAGATGGGACAGTTGTTGGCTTGGTAGCGCAGGGTATCCGCACACGAGTTACACAGGCACAGGTGTCTGCAGGGCAGGATCAGCGTATCGCGCAAATCCGACAGGCACACGACACACTCGTTGCTGTTGTCGCTGTTCTCGTCGTCGGAGGGCTGCAAAGAGAGGCAGAGTCCAGATCGGTTTATCCCAGGACGGGGAGAAGGGAGGTCCCGGGGGGAAGGAGGCGGAGTGGCCTAGTGGACCACGAGCCTGGGAGTCAGATGGTCATGGGTTCTGCTGTGTGACCTTGGGCAAGTCACTTCATTTCTCTGGGCCTCAGCTACCTCATCTGTAAAATGGATATTAAGAGTGTCAGCCCCGTGTGGGCCAGGGACTGTGTCCAACCTGATTAACTCATATCCACCCCACTGCTTAGGACAGTGCCTGACACATAGTAAGCGCTTAACAAATACCATTATTATTATTATTAGAGCACGGGCCTGGGAGGCATAAAACCCGGGTTCTAAACCCAGCTCTGTCACTTGTCTGCCGCGTGACCATGGGCAAGTCATTTCACTCCTCTGTGACTCAATTCCTTCCTCAGTTACTAGCCCGCAAACTTCGTTCCTCTAATGCTAACCTCACCGAACCTCGATCTCATCCATCTCGCCACCAACCTCTCGACCACTTCCTGTCTCTGGCCTGAAACACCTTCCCTCCTCATATCCGACAGACAATGACTCTCCCCCACTTCAAAGCCTTATTGAAGGCCCATCTCCTCCAAGAGGCCTTCCCTAAACCCCCCTTTCCTCTTCTCCAGCTTCTTCATCCTGATTTACTCCCTTTATTCGTCCCCCTTCCCAGCCCCCAGAGCACATATCTGTCCTTTATTTATATGAACGCCTGTCTCCTCCTCTAAACTGTAAGCTCATTTTGGGCAGGGAATATATCTGCTGTAGTACTGTACTCTCCCAAGCACTCAGAACAGTGCTCTGCACACAGTAAGCGCTCAATAAATACGACCGACTGAACGACTCCTCTGTAAAATGGGGATTACGACAGTGAGCCCAATACGGGATAGGGACTGGCTTTTTTTATGGTATTGGTTAAGTGCTTACTATGTGCCAGGCACTGTACTAAGGTGCTGAACCTCAGAACAACCTAATCAACTCGATTAGCTTAAATCTTCCCAGAGTTCAGTACGGTGCCTGGCAGACAGTAAGCCCTTAAATACTATTTAAAAAAAATAAAGCAGTTGAGGCTACACAGGCAAGAAAGACTTGACCAAATTGAGAAAACGAGTCCTCCGGGACAGGTTCCAGCCCATGTTCATGGGAGCGTGGAGGGGAAAGCCCCCAGCAGAGATTGACGCACCACCTTCCCCATCCCCTTGCCCGTTTCCCCCACCCAAAGGGGAACTCTCGGCCATTAGCAGACTTCCGGGCGGGGACCCTGCTTTGAAAGAGGAGTTTAACGTGGATGGCTTCCTCTACATGGAGAGCCAAAAATGTCCAGGTCAAAAGAAAGGAGAACGATGTGGATGAACGATATCCTCCCACTCCCGTAAACCTGATTTTTTAAATTTTGGAAGTCCATGCAGACCTTGGTTTCCTGGTTGTTTTTGTTCTCGATGCCGTAGATCTCCTGGAGAAGGTAGCTGACCCGATCCACCTAGGAAACAAGAATAAGCTGGTTTATTCCGGGAGCACCCGGGCTCCAAGGTCGGCGTGGGGCTTGACTCTGGCCAAGAGCCACTCGAGGAACCGTGCCGAGACAAGCACGATCACGAGGCAAAGCTGAGACCAGGCCTGAGTCGCTCCGTGGCAGCCCCGGGAGAGAGGAAGAGAGCAGGGGGAATGGGATTGGGAAGTCTGGCTGGTTCGCTGACCCCCGCATGGGCACCTCTGGGGAATCGGAGCCGGCAGCAGCCGGCTCTGCAACTTGTCTGCCGTGTGACCTTGGACAGGTCACTTCTCTGGGCCTCAGTTACCTCATCTGGAAAAGGAGGATTGAGACTGCGATTATGTCCAACTCGATTTGCTTGTATTCACCACAGTACTTAGTATTCATTAGTATTAGTACTTAGTATTGGAGAAGCAGCGTGGCTCAGTGGAAAGAGCCCGGGCTTTGGAGTCAGAGGTCATGGGTTCGAATCCCGGCTCTGCCACTTGTCAGCTGTGTGACTGGGCAAGTCGCTTCACTTCTCTGGGCCTCAGTTACCTCATCTGTAAAATGGGGATGAAGACTGTGAGCCCCACGTGAGACAACCTGATTCCCCTGTGTCTACTCCAGCGCTTAGAATTGTGCTCTACACATAGTAAGTGCTTAACAAATACCAACATTGTTATTATTCATTCATTCAATAGTATTTATTGAGTGCTTACTATGTGCAAAGCACTGTACTAAGCGCTTGGAATGTACAAATCGGTAACAGAGACAGTCCCTGCCCTTTGACAGGCTTACAGTCTAATCGGGGGAGACGGACAGACGAGAACAATGGCAATAAACAGAGTCAAGGGGAAGAACATCTCATTGAAACAATAGCAAATAAATAGAATCAAAGTGATGTACATCTCATTAACAAAATAAATAGTACAGTGCTTGACAGAGTAAGCATGTAACAAATACCATAATTATTATTATTAGCTGCCTTCCGGGATCTTAACCCACTGAAAATTCTTCTGCGGCTCTGACTCGTTGATCCTGGAAGTGTGTAACTCAAGACTCTTTGTACCAAATGAAAAGATATTAGAAAAGCAGTGTGGCTTAGTAGAAAGAGCATGGGCTTGGGAGTCAGAGGTCGAGGGTTCTAATCCCAGCTCCGTCACTTGTCTACTGTGTGACGTGGGCAAGTCACCTAACTTCTCTGGGCCTCAGTGACCTCATCTGTAAAATGGGGATTAAGACTGTGAGCTCCAAGTGGGACAACCTGCTTACCTTTTATCTACCCCAGTGCTTACAACATAGTAAGCGCTTAACAAATACCATTATTATCTCCTCACCACTCTAGCCTCTGACAGTCATTTGTATTTTTTGTGCACTCACTATGGGCAGAGCACTATTCTAAGTGCTTGGGAAAGTACAATATAACAATAAACGAGACACATTCCCCGTCCACAACGAGTTTACGGTCTATGAGGGTAGACAGACATTAACAGAAATAAGTTATAGACATGGACAAGAGGGCAGATGAATAAAGGGAACAAATCAGGCTACGCAGAAGGGAGTGGGGAAAAAGGAAAGGAGGGTTTAGTCAGGGAACTCTGCCTGGAGGAGGTATGCCTTCAATAAGGCTTTAAAGGGGGCATGAATCACTGTCTGTCGAATAACTGTCTGCCAGGAGTCACTTAACCAAGATAAACCCCTCAGAGTTTAACGGAGTTTGCTCCGTTGTCCAGCATCGTACTAAATGCTGGGGTAGAGACAAGATCATCAGGTCTCACGTGGAGTACAAGAACTGAATCCCCATTTTCGAGGTGAGAGAGCTGAGGCAAAGAGAAGTGAAGCGCCTGGCCCGAGGCTGCATGGCAAACAAGTGGCAGAGGCAGGATTAGCACCCAGGTCCTCCGACTCCCAGGCCCGTGCTCTTTTCACTAGGCCACGCCGCTTCCCAACCGTACCCACCCAGCCGGTCAGCCGCAAACACTTCGATTCAAGGCCCGGCAGCTAACGGCCCAGATTTCAGCACAGGACACAGCCCACAGCACTTATTTTCTGGGTTTTCGTTTCAAGACAATGAGGTCAGCCAGAATCTGACTCCCCAGCTACAGTCAGGTCAGTTTTCAAATTACAGTGAGAAGTTACCTAAGAGGAAAGGAAAAGGGATTTGCGGGGCGGAGGTTTTGGCTGACGCAAGCTATCTGCTTGTGTCCCGTCTCTTTTATGGTCATGGAATGTTGAAAAGACTGAAGCAGAAAATATACACTCCCAATTATTCATTAAAAGTTTATTATCCATGTTATTGATTAACTAGCCCCCTTGTTTCTCCTCATTCTCCCTCCTGCTGTAGGCTATTTGTGCACTGAACTGTTGGTATGTGCCACCCTGACTCTCTTTCCAGAAGGCTTTGGGGTGAGGCGTCCTGGTGTGATGGAACCAGCGACACTGGGTCAGGATGTGTAACGGGGGTGTGGGGTAGGGTGGGGTGTCGGACCCCGGCCGGTCCACAGTCTTCTGGTAGTTTCCGGGGGCACAGTGGATGAGGCAGCGCTCTGATCCCATACAGGAACTGTGCAATTCTTGTTTGTGCCCACCCAGCCCCTATCCCCTTCAGACTGTTCCAGCTAGTGGCCCTTATTCATTCATTCAGTCATATTTATTGTGCGCTTACTGTGCGCAAAGCACTGTTCTACGAGTTCGATATAACTGGGCTGAGCCCCTCCCGGCCAAATTCCAGCAAGCGCTGCCAGATCCACCCTAAACCACGACCTTCTCCAGTCAAAACCAGTCAAATCCCCGAATGGGCCGAGTTCCAGTGTCACGCCCCGCCCAAGCCAAGCCCAGTCGGCGTGAAGCTTGTACTGACCTGGCCTGGTTTGGGATGGGCCTCAGCAGAGTCGGACTGATTTCCAAACTGTGTGTGTTGGGGCGATGGGAGGAGGGAGGAAGGATTTGCTCGTGGGTGTGACTGGGCTTGGGAAGTCCAGCAGGCTTGCACACAGACTTTCACGTGTGGGGGACTTCGTACTATGACCATATTTGTTGGGACCTTTGGTCTTCCTTAGGGAACTAAACTCCTTCCCATCACACCACTTTCTGCCCTGACAATGGCCAAGGGCAGAGGTCAGACTCGAGCCCACCCAGACCACTGCCATAAGCCTCTGCCTAACTCTGCCCTCCAAGATAGGCCCGAAGCCCAACTTGGATTAGCTCGATGGCCAACAAGACTCAGGCTCAAATATAGAGGAAGTCAACAAGTCCAAAGACTTCCCTAATCCCAACCTTGCCTCAGGCTCAACGTTTTTCCTGGGTGGAAAACATCTTCCCAGAAGCAGAATTTGGGTGTTGGAAGGGGAGGAGTCGAAGAGCATTCTGATAGAGGACAGGCTTGAGAATCAGAAGGACTTGGATTCTAATCCTGGCTCCACCACTTGTCTGTTCTGTGACCGTGGGCAAGTCACTTCACTTCTCTGTACCTAAGTTCCCTCATCTATAAAATGGGAATTCACACTGTGAGCTCCACGTGGGACACGGACTGGGTCCAACCCAATTATCTTGTCTCTACCCCAGTGCTTACAGTGCCTGGCATACAGTAAGTGCTTAGCAAATCACTCCCTGCCTCCCTCCCACTGACATGGTGCTATATTTCCCTGCTTGACTGCTCTCCTGTTCTCCATCTGCTGTCTCCTCTGCTTTTTCTGAACTATTGACACAAAAATTAGAGAGTCAAAACTAGCTCCGAGAGTGCAACTTTATCAAAAAATCAGCAAACGTCAAAGCCAGGGGCAGATACATTAAGATAACAGCATGACTTACCCGGAGCCAACAACAGTGAGAAATCACTGGATTAAAGAGAGTTGAACCAACCAAGCCTAATAGAGACCGCAATTATCACTCCAGAGAAGAGGAATGTCTCAAACAACGTTCCTATTGAGAAATGACAGAAGAGCTATTTTCTTCAGATTCTATTCCCCCCTCTGCAGTAAGAACGCCAGCTTTTCAGGGCTAGTGTGTGGGTGAATTGGGGGCGGGCCTCCTTGAGTGTGGGACTAAGGGAAAAATGGAAACGTAGGCACACTGAGGTCAGAGAGATGCGCACGTGGACACACACCTTGGGTCAAGGAGGTGACCCGCCAGGCACACGCAAGCACAGATGCACATACGGGGTGAGGGAGGTGCATATACAACCACACACCCAGGCCCGAAGCATGGACGCATGACCAAAATGGACCCAAGAAGGAATAATACTTATAGTATTTGTAATGTGCTTACTATGTGTCAAGCACTCTTCCTAGCACTGGGGTAGTTACAAGATAATTGGGATGTCCTAGGTGGGACTCTCAGTCTTGATCCCCCTTTTACAGATGAAGGAACTGAGACACAGCGAAGTTATGTGGCTTGCCCAAGGTCATACAGCAGACAAGTGGCAGAGCCGGGATTAGAATCCATGTAGAGGAGAAGACAGATGCACCCAGACCAGGAGCGGTTGGTGAGGAGACCCTTCCTTCCCTGCTGAGGCCGGGGTCAGGAAGGATCCACTGAGGCCTGGGTGGGCAGGGTCCTGAGGGTCTGTTCCTTGCTCATTCATTCTATTGTATTTAATGAGCGCTTACAGTGGGTAGAGGACTGTACTAAGCACTTGGGAGAGTAAGATACAACAGGCTCGATGCCAAGGCTGGCGCACACTCATACTCTGGAAATCAGAGTGTCTGCCCACAGCTCTAGGACAGGGATTGGAAGGAACCATGACCAGCAGCTCCATGGTGATTCTGGTTTCCTGTCAGCTCCACTCACACACTGAGAGGGGCGAAGCAGGCCAGCTAGTCAGTCAGTCGTATTTATTGAGTGCTGACTCTGTGCAGAGGACTGTACTAAGAGCTTAAAAGAGTACAGTGTAACAATAAACTGACATATTCCCTGTCCACAACGAGCTCAGTCTAGAGGGGGAGACAGTCATTAACGTAAATAAATTAATTACAGATATTTACCTAAGTGCTGTGGGGCTGGGAGGCGGGATGAACAAAGGGAGCAAGTCTAGACAATGCAGAAGGGAGTGGGAGAAGAGGAAAGGGGGGGCTTAGGGAAGGGCTCTTGAAGGAGATGTGCCTTCAATAAGGCTTTGAAGTGGGGGAGAATAATTGTCTGGCGGATATGAGGAGGGAGGGTGTTCCAGGCCAGAGAGAGGATGTGGGCGAGAGGTCGGCGGGGAGATAAACGAGATCGGGGTAATTGCCCCAAAAGTTCCACTTCTGTGGGGACGCTGACAGCTTCCCCTCCCAACTCCCTGCAGTCAGCACCCACTTCTGCTGAATCGCTCACCCAGGGGACACTGGCATTTCTCCTCACCGGGGAAGAGCCTACATCGAAACCTGACTCGGGAGCGTTTGTTTCATCATAAAACAGGTGAAGAGAACAGGAAATAAAAAAGGTAGCTCATCTCTCTGGAGTAGTTAAAGGTAACTAAGCTCCTATGAGTTGACAAGTTGAAGATGGCCTTAGCTGTGGTTTTTCTAAAGAATTCACTAGAATGACAAAGACTGTTCAAACCCAGGCTGCTTGGGGGGCTTAGCCCCTCTAAGCTTCCAAAGGGGTAATAAGGAAGACCCTTTAGCCAAAGAATTTTCCTTACTTTGCATTCCAACTGCATTGTTCTTCCCCACCTCTCACCTACCTACATTTTTCACAACTCATCTTCCCACCCAAACCCTGACAACCGACAAGACTTTCCTATTACTGTAGACGGCACCACCATCCTAACAAGCCCATTACCTCAGTCTTATCTCTATCAGTCTCACCCCACAGACTCGGTGTCACAAAATCCTGTCAGTGCTTCCTTCACTGCATCTCTAGAACCCATACTTTCCTCACCAACCAAACTGCTATCACCCTGATTGAAGCACTTCTCCTATCCTACCTGGATTACTGCATCAGCCTCTTTCCTCATGGATCTCCCTGTCTCCTGTTTCTCACCACTTAATTCCACTGATGGTATTTATGGAGTGTTACCCGTGTGCAGAGGACTGTACTAAGCACTTAGAAGAGTACAACAGAGTTCCATGATCCCTGCCCACAAAGAGCTTACACTCCAGTCCTTACTTCTGCTTCTCAGACCATTTTTCTTAAAAAAAAAATTCAGTTCATTCATCCACACTCTTCAAAAGCCTCAAACGGTTGCCCACCTACCTCCACATTAATCAAGGACTCCCCTTCTTACCTTCCCTCACTGATTTCCTACAACCCAACCTGTACACTTTACTCCTCTAATGCCAACCTTCTCTGAACCTCAATCTTGTTTATCTTTGCCACAAACTCCTTTCCCATATCCTCCCTCTGGCCTGGAACTCCCTCTCATATATTCCCAAAAGGCCACCACTCTCCTCACCTTCAAAAGCCCATCTAAAAATCCCATCTCCTCCAAGAGGCCTTCCCTGAGTAAGCCCTCATATCCCCTGCCTGCCCTCTCTTCAGTGTTGCCTACGCACTCAGATCTTTATTCATTCATTCATTCAGTAGTGTTTATTGAGCGCTTACTATGTGCAGAGCACTGTACTAAGCGCTTGGAATGAACAAGTCAGCAACAGATAGAGACAGTCCCTGCCGTTTGATGGGCTTATAGTCTAATCGGGGGAGACGGACAGACAAGAACAATGGCAATAAATAGAGTCAAGGGGAAGAGCATCTCGTAAAAACAATGACCACTTAGGCACTTCATATTCACCCCGACACCAGTCCCACAGCACCTACGTACGTTTTCTTACATTCTTCCATCTCCCCTGACTGTAATTTATTCTGTCTGCCTCCCCGTCTAGGCTGTAAGCTCCTGTGGGCAGGGATTAGGTCTGCCGACTTTATTGTACCACATTCTCTCAACCGCTTAGTACAGTGCCCTGCAAAGAGTAAGTGCTCAATTAACTGAGTATTAACTGAGAAGCAGCGTGGCCTAGTGGAAAGAGCCTGGGAGTCAGATGGTCATGGGTGCTAATCCGGGCGCCACCACTTGTCTGCTGTGTGACCTGGGGCAAGTCACTTCACTTCTCCGGGCCTCAGTTACCTCATCTGTAAAATGGGGATTGTGACTGGGAGCCCCACACGGGTCAGGGACTGTGTCCAACTCGATTTGCTTGTATATACCCCAGTGCTAAGTACACTGCCTGACATATAGTAAGTGCTTACCAAATACCAATATTATTATTAATTAATCAACGACCCAGACAAGAACTCGTTGGGGGCCAAGATGCCCATCACACCCAGCAGAACACTATGGGCCCACTCAATCCATCCATCCATCATCTTTACCGAACGCTTACTGTGTGCAGAGCCCTGTTCTAAGTGCTTGAGAGAGTACAAGATATCAATAGAACAGACGCATCCCTACCCACCACGAGCTGACAGTCTATTAAGGGAGACGATTTACCGACTGACTGATTATTCAAAGTTGGCTTTCAGAGCAGGAAGTTGCTCAACACGAGCAACCCTATGCCAGCTACTTGATTAGCTGGCTCACATGAGGGTTTCCCCTCTCCACTAAAGTCTCAGCATCAGACCCCTCCCCCAACACCCCAACTGGCTCAGAGGAACCTGCCGTGGCCCAGCAGGAAGAGTGGGCTCAGTTTGCCGGGCTGCTCCCCGCCTGATTCCCTGAGAGTCCAAGCTCCGGTATCCCTCCTCTGCAGCCTCAGTGTTCTCTCGCCGACCCTCTCTTCCCACCTCCCCCCCCGACCTTTTAAATGCAATAGGACTGTGGGCCCTGGTGTTTGAATTTTTTCATAGCTTTTAGGTCATTCGGGCTTCTTTAGGGTGAAGTTTCCCTTCAACTGACCGAGCGCTTGATAAACGGCACAGGAAGACAATACATCCGGTGCAAAATGGTTTGCATTTGGTGAAAACCCACACATAAGAGGAAGTAGGACATTGTAGTCACAGAGAGGAGCCACAGAGAAAGACCTGAATGAGATAGTCTTCCGACACCCAGTAACCAGCTGGCTGTGGAGGCCGGTGATGCTGGATCTAATCGCCTCAAGTCTGGGTTAATAACAAGTACCATTGTAAAGCGCTTACTATGTGCCAAGCACTGTTCTAAGCACTGGCGTAGATGCAAAATAATTGAGTTGGACACAGTCCCTGTAATCCCCATTTTATAGATGAGGTAACTGAGGCCCTGAGAAGTTAAGTGACTTGCCCAAGGCCACACAGCAGGCTTGAGGTGGAGCTGGAATTAGAACCCAGGACTTCTGATTCCCAGGCCCGGCCTCTTTTCACTAGGCCATGCTGCCCCCCTTGTCGGGGACAGGCACTTCTCTCAAAATCTGAATCATGGCACTTCCTGTTCTATCTTGCCTAAGGTCCTGGTTCGAGTGTGACCTCCACACAGTGCTACACACAGTGCATACGCGGTACTTTCTGTGGGATGCCATGCTACCGCAATATCCCCCGAAGCAGTAGCCCCTGACAGCGAAGGCTGAGGGCTCCTTTCAAGTCTGGCCCGGTCGAAAGAGAACTCCAGAACCCCATGGTTGGGCTTGGGTACGACGGTTTGGCAAGGAACATCTTGGCTCACGAAGACCTCTAACCAGAAGCTACCTTGGCCGGCAACTCAGAGACACGGGCCACTGAGGTCACGGGGAGCTGTGTGAGAAAGCTCACGGTGTGCTCTGGGATTTGTAGCGTTTGCACCTTGTGAGCCTTTTACTAATGATGATGATAATAACTGTGGAATTTGTTAAGCGCTTACTATGTGGTTGGTACTGTACTAAGGGCTGGGGTAGATACAAGATAATTGGGTCGGACACAGTCCCTGTCCCATTTGGGGCTCACAGTCCTGATCTACATTTTACAAATGAGACAACCAAAGCACAAGAAGTGAAGTGACTCGCCTAAGGTCAAAGAGCAGACAAGTGGCAGGGGGCCAGGATTAGAACCCAGGTCCCTCCGACTCCCAGGCCCATGCTCTTTCCACTAGGCCATGCTGCTTATAAATAAATGATCTGCTGCTGTTTGTCCCCTTTCACAGAGGGAAAGGAGATAACGCTACAGCCTTCAAATGGAGCCTATGGCTTAGGAAGTGGAATGCAAGAGAGTCATTGGCATTAAAACTCTTACAACGAAGGATAAGGTACTTACAATCTGCTTTTGTTTTAAAGGTTTCACAGAGAAGCTGCCATCAACATGCTGGGGGAGGAAAAGAAAGAGGAGCGTAAGTGAACAAGTGACCTAACGAGAAGGGCATTAACAATGTCTCAGTGCTCTTGACTGGGGATTTTCTCCTCCTCACATCAACAGGGGCAAAAGGGGAAAATGATCTTCCAGATACTGAGGAGCTGAGGCCAACCGGTTATTCAACCCATTCCTGACATAGATAACTGGGAATGAGATTTAACTCACTCGACAGAACTGCGTAGTTTGGTCTAAGCTAGCTGAGAACAATTAGATTTGGCTCTCTAAACTTTAAATCATCCGAACGGTCACAGTCCTAATTAGAAAATTTGCTTTCTACTGTAGTAGATTTGAGTACCTATGAAATTTCCCATCCCCTCTAAGCTCTGACTAGGGAAGGGATATGAGTCAGAAAAACCCAGGAGATACTGAAGAAAATAATTATCATACTTAAGTGCTTACTATGTGCCAAGCCCTGTTCTCAGCACTGGAGCAGATACAAGTAAATCAGGTTGGGCAAAGTCCCTGTCCCACATGCGGTTCACAGTCCAAGTAGGAGGGTGTAGGATTTAATCCTCATTTTACAGATAACTGAGGCAAAGAGAAGTGACTTGTGCAAGGTCACACTGCAGACATGGGGCTGTTGAGCTCTTCCAAGTGCTCTGCACAAAGTTAGCGCTCAATAAATACCCATTGATTGATGTGGCAGAGCCTGGATTAGAATCTAGGTCCTCTGACTCTCAGGCCCCTGCTCTTTCCACTACGACACAGGGAATGTTGTACTCTCCCAAGCGTTTGTAAACATCAAGTGCTCAATAAATACGACCGAATGAATGGATGGCAAGTGAACAATGCCACACTCTAAAGCTGCACCTAGCTATTAAACAAATTGAGCTAATTCAATCACTAGTATTTACTGAGCGCTTCCTTTGTGCAGAGAACTGTACTAAGTACTTGGGAGAATACGATACCCTGCCCACAAAGTGCTTACAGTCTGTTTGTCCACAACAATTTGTAAATTATAGTGAGTCACAGTGTTTACACAAAGCCCTTGTACATCACCTAGAGGACTAGAGAAAACAGTGCCATCATTTATGGAACAATTTTTTTTTTTAAAATGGTATTTAATTGCTATGTGTCAAACACTTCTAAGCACTGGCATAGATATAAATTAATTAGGTTGGACACAGTCCCTGTCCCACGTGGGGCTCACAATCTAAATATGAGGGAGGACAGAATTCAGACACAGAAGTTAAGTGACTTGCCCAAGGTCACACAGCAAGCACTTGGCAGAGCTGGGATTAGAACCCAGGTTCTCTGACTCTCAGGCCTGTGCTCTTTCCATTAGCCATGCTGCGTGGAGAATGGAAGTGAAATCTTACTGTAAAGGTTGAATTTCATAAGCTGAGAAGCCTGGAAAGGGGAAGTGTAAAAATGTACAGCGCAGTCCAAGGAATAGCAAAGTTCCCCACCACGGCTTCTCGTCGCCAGCCCTCATCCAATATACCACAGCTGTCGTCATGTTCAAAAACTGTGAAATCACATCTCCAAGACACATTCCTCAATTAATCGTTCACCTCCCCACGTTCTATCCCCTATCGACTGCTATAGGTCACCAGAAGCAGCGTGGTCTAGTGGACAGAGCCTGGGCCTGGGAGTCAGAAGGACCTGGGTTCTAATCCTGGCTCTGCCACTTGTCTGCTGTGTGACCTTGGTCAAGTCACTTCTCTGGGCCTCAGTTACCTCATCTGTAAAATGGAGGCTGAGACTGTGAGCCCCACGTTGGATGGGGACTGTGTCCAAACCGATTTGTTTATATGCCCCCGCGCTTAGAAAAGTGCCTGGCGCACAGTAAGCACTTAACAAGTACCACAGTGATTATTATCACCACTCTTATGCCTCCTAAACAATGACCTACTCAGATCCTCCCAGAGTACTTGGTTACCTCTTACATCCCCGACTACCTACGTACTAAGTCCGGCACGTAGCTTCTTTTCCTTCTTCCCCCATGTGCAAATTATTTTAGCACCTGTCTCACCTTCCCCACCAGCTTGTGAGCTTCCTTGAGAGCAGAGATCGTGTTCAGGCCCAGAATGAAGTCATACAAATGGCGACGTTGGCGACACTCACCTTTTCGAAGGCAGCTAAGAGTACATGGGCATGACCGGTAACTTCCATTACTGCCAGGAGAAGAGAGGAAAGGTTACGGTTCATCTTAGCCTGCCTCCATTTTACCTGTCGCCCAGAAGAATCGAGCCCCCAAGAGGCTCCTCTTTTCCCGCCGACTCTGCCTTCTTCAACTCTCGGATCGTTTACAAGCTCTACGGTCCAGGGTTTTTTGTTATGGTATTTATTGAGTGCTCACTATGCGCCGGGGGACTGTACTAAGCACTGGTGATAATACGAGATCATCGGTTTGGACACACTTCCTGTCCCACATAGGTCTCCCAGTCTGCATCCCCATTTACCAGATGAGGAAACTGAAGCACAGACAGAAGTTAAGGGACTTGGCCAAGGCCACACAAAGGAAAGGCGGCAGAGCCGGGATCAGAACCCATATCCTCTGACTCTCAAGCCTGTGCTCTTTCCTGACTCCTTTTTATGGGGCTTCCTATTAGAGGCTCTATTGATCCCTCTCTGGTGACCAGATCTGAAGATCCACCCCGCAAGACTAAGCTTGTTGCGGACAGGAAATGCCCCTGTTATGCTCTGCACACAAGTAAGCACTCAATAAATACGACTGATCTCATCTGTCACGGGGGCTCCCGACACCCGACATGGTTGACTCCTCCTCTGTTAGCTCGCTCGGCACACAAGGATGAGTTCTGCTGACACGAACGGATTTACCAGGACGCTAGCAATTCAGCAATTCTTGACGAGTGGGCTGGATGTGGCAGGCATAATTACTAATCATTTGGAGCAACGATGACAATTGTTCTCCCTTGAGTCATGACGATCATAATGATCACGATACTGGTATTTGCTAAGTGCTTTCTACCTGACACCATACTAAACGCTGGGGTAGCTTCAAGATCATCGGGTTGGACACTGTCCCTGTTCCACGCGGGGCTCCCACTTTGTATTCTGGGTTAGGTTGTCACGCTGAGTTTAGGGAGAACCAAAAAGGCAGTACACTGTGAGCCCGTTATTGGGCAGGGATTGTCTCTATCTGTTGTCGAATTTTATACTCCAAGCGCTTAGCACAGTGTTCTACACATAGTAAGCGCGCAATAAATACTACTGAATGAATGAATCATTAGGTGCTCTAAAATACAGGCAGGAAGACAACACTGGACATGATGGGGAGAACAACAAGACTCCATCAGCTGCTACTGTGGCTAGACCCAAGAATTGGCAGCGACGTGGTTCAAAAGGTCAGCCTGCTTTGCCTGATGATTCTCTCTCCTGTGATGTTTACTTAGTTCTCCATTTAATGAGTAATAAACCACTCTCTAACCTCCTTTATCCTTGCAAAGGAGTCTTCTGCTTTGTTTTAGGTGATTAACCAAGGGAAGAGATTGGCCAAGCAATCCCCTGGTGAGACCAGCTGCCCAATCCAAATTCAGGGGAGGAAAAAGCTGAGGGTGGTTGAGCAAGTGGTCACCACTTGTTTGCTCTGTAGCCCTGGGCAAGTCACTTCACTTCTCTGTACCTGGGTTCCCTCATCTGTAAAATGGGGATTAAGACTATGAGCCCCACATGGGATGTGGACTGTGTCCAGTCTGATTAGCTCGTATCTACCCCAGCGCCAAGTACAGCGCCTGACGGAGAGTAAGGGCTTAACAAATACTATTTCACAATGAAAATCCTGGAAAAATGCTGGCTTTTGGCAGATGGAAAGGACCCGGTTCACTGACCGCTTTCCTGGGAGCCAAGGACTGTGTCCGCTGAAGACTGAAGGCAAATTATTAAAATGCAGACAACCAGTGTGGTCTAGTGGAAAGAGCATGGGCCTGGGAGTCCGAGGACTTGGTGTCTAATCCTGGTTCTGCCACAGTGTGACCTGGGGCAAGTCACTTAATTTCTCTGTGACTCAGTTACCTCATCTGAAAAAAACGGGGATTCGATCCTACTCCCTCCTACTTAGCTTGGGAGCCCCATGTGGGACAGGGACTGTGCCCAACCTAATTCACTTGTATCTACCCCAGTGCTTAGAACAGTGCCTGGCCGAGAATAAGGCCTTAACAAGTACCATCGCAAAACTCCACGAGGTGACTACCTTCCGGGGTGAGCTTAAAAGGGCAATAAATTCAAGCGAGAATTTACGAGATTTAATGAATTCTTCTTACCATCCCCTTCATCCACCACAGCCTGGATCACCACAGGAAAAACACCCCGGTCCAGATCGAAGTTTAACTGAAGGGGAAAGAAAGAGGAGGAAATGTCATCATCTCTACTATCGCTGCTATTCAGCAGGCCTCAAGAAAGCAGGATTCATTCAATCCAATCAATCGTATTTATCCAACGCTTACTGTGTGCAAAAGCACATAAAACAATAAACAGACACATTCCCTGCCCATGGCAAACTTACAACCCAGAGGGATCAGAGGACACAACTCATGTTCGAGAAAGGAGGGAAAACGGGAGAGAAATATACATCATGACTGCTGGAGAGGGGGAAAAGGAGGCAAAAAGGAAACCACCCAAATATATGCAAATAAAAGAGAAGCAGCGTGGCTCAGTGGCTAGAGCACGGGCTTTGGAGTCAGAGGTCATGGGTTCGAATCCCAGCTCTGCCATTTGTAGGCTGTGTGACTGTGGGCAAGTCACTTAACTTCTCTGTGCCTCTGTTACCTCATCGGTAAAATGGGGATTAAGACTGTGAGCCCCAAGCGGGACAACCTGATTCCCCTGTGCCTACCCCAGCGCTTAGAACAGTGATCTGCACATAGTAAGCGCTTAACAAATACCAACATTATTATATGTCTGTAATTAGACTGTAAGCCCATCAAACGGCAGGGACTGTCTCTATCTGTTGCCGACTTGTTCATTCCAAGCACTTAGTACAGTGCTCTGCACATAGTAAGCGCTCAATAAATACTGTTGAATGAATGAATATGTCATCAAATTCTATAGAATGTATTGTACGGCTACTTGTGCACTTCACACTGTGCTGAGTGAGCAATGAACACAGCAAATTACGAGCAAGTCTCTGTCTACTAGAACCTTACATTCTAAACCATAAATACCACCAAAGCCAAATGTACAGAGCAGAGGAAAACGCCAGAGCAAACCCAGAGCTTCATTCATTCATTCAGTCGTATTTACTGAGCACTTGCTGTGTGTACAGCACTGCACTAAGTGCTTGGGAGAGTACAATACAACAAAAAGCAGACACATTCCCTGCCCAAAACGAGCTTAGAGTCTAGAGTTGGGGAGATGGACACTAATATATAAAAAAATTACAAATATGTTTAGTGATGACCGAATGGCAATAATCAAATCCATGAGTGTGCATTTACATTAGGTAGAATTTGGATTCTAATCCCGGCTCTGCCACTCGTCTGCTTTGTGACCTTGGGCAAGTCACTTCATTTCTCTGTCCCTGGGTTACCTCATGTGTAAAATGGGGATTAAGACGGTGAGCCCCATGTGCGGCAGGGACTATGTCCAACCTGATTAGCTGGTACATAGTAAGATGATTAGCTGCTAAGTGCTTTTAAGAAATGCCATTTAAAAAAAGGAGGGGGGGAATCAAATGGTAAGGTAGCCATAAGCTGAGGGAGCAAAATCACCACCTCTATTCTGTTCAGAAAGGTTTTTGTGAGGTGATGGGATTTTAGGGGATTTCTCATCAAGAGAAGAGAGGGTCCTGGACTAGGACTCCTAGATCATAACTATAATATATCCCAGTTACATACTGTTTTTTTTTTTTAAAATAATGGTCCTACATTCCTGGCTCATATTCAAATTACTTTTCAATTTGACCTCTAGGTTTCTTGTGCAGAACTGGTATCTTTCCCTTTCTGTATTTATGTGGGGTTTTGGGGGTTTTTGGTCCCTACTGAAATTCAGCCTAATTCTGATCATTTTTCTATTTTATCGAGGTTACTTTGCATTTTTTTCCATTTTTCAAAGCATTCTCAACCCTATTCAATTTACTGTCACGGGAAAACTTAATATGAATTTCCTCAAGACCTTCATCCAAACTATTGCTAAAGATATTGAACAGTCCTGACTTCAGGGCCAATACATTCAACCCCACAGCACTTAAATACATAGCTGTAATTTATTTATTCATATTAATGTCTGCCTCCCCTTTTACACTATAACCTTGCTCTGGGCTGGGAAAACGTCTACCAGCTCCCCTGTATTGTATTCTCCCAAGTGATTAGTAAAATGCTCTGCACAGAGGAAGTGCTCAATAAACAGAAGCAGTAAGGCACACTGGATGGAGCCCAGGCCCGGAAGTCAGACGGACCTGGATCTAATCCCTGCTCTGCCACCTGTCTGCCGTGTGACCTTAGGCAAGTCACTTCACTTCTCTGAGCCTCAGTTACCTCATCTGTAAAATGGGGATTAAGACTCTGAGCCCCACGTGGGACACGGACTGTGTCCAACCCGATTTGCCTGTATCCACCCCACCGCTTACTACAGTGCCTGGCACAATGTAAGTGTGTAAAAAATACCACAAGGATTATTATCACTACAGCTACGAACTCGTCCTCAAGCGACTGAATAGCCAAATAATTGATCTGAACCCAAAAGGGGCCCCCGGGCCCACGTGTTCCCCAGCAGGAGGGTCGATGGAACCCATCTTGAGCTTGGCCTTCTGTTCATCTTTGGACCCAAGACACTGGCTTCCATAAAAGACTGAGTTCTCCACAAAAGACTGCCTGAAAGAATCCTTCTACTGGTCATTTCTTTGTACCAGATGGCTCCACCGCTGCTGGTGAATTACCACATCTACTCTATAGGTAGGCTGCACCCAACAAACCCCAACCCTCCCCATCTTCAAAGCTCCCCTAAAATAATAATAATAATAACGGTATTTGTTAAGAGCTTCCTATGTGCCAAGCACTGGACTAAGCACTGGGATGGATACAAGCAAATCAGGTTAGACACAGTCCCTGTTCCACATGGGGCTCACAGACTCAATCCTCATTTTAGAGATGAGGTAACTTGAGACAGAGAAGTGATGTGACTTACCTAAGGTCACCCGGAAGACAAGTGGCAGAGCCAGGATTAGAACCCATGACCTTCTGACTCCCAGGTCCGTGCTGCTATGCCGTGCTGCTTCTAAAACCGACGCTCCTCAAAGTGGCCGTCCTCCCCTCATCCCTACATCCCTGATTAGGTCATCCTATTAGCCATTTACTTCTTTAGTTATTAAATTCCTTTTTATTTTCCCAATTGCCGGTTCTATCTGTTTTCCATTACATTTCCGTACACACCCATGTCCGTCCATCCCCATTAGACCGTAACAGAGCAGGTCTGTTGAGAGCAGGGACCCTGTCTTCACTGAGATTCGATGTTCCCTGCTTGCTGCTGCTGGAACAACTACGGTAATTCACTGTACAGAAATAAGGTAGGAGGTGACGGTTCCCGCAGCCTGAGGCTGCTGGAAGTACACAAACGAATGATAATTTTAGGAAAACACCTTCATGGCCCATGAGTATTGAAGTGCATGATGAAGGGAGAAGCAGTGTGGCGAAGTGGATGGAGCATTAGGTCTGGGCGTTTGAAGGACCTGGGTTCCTCCCCCGGCTTCCTCACTTCTCTATTGTGTGATCTTGGACAAGTCACTTCAGTTCTCTGTGCCTTAGTCACCTCCATCTGTAGAAGGGTGATTAAGACCGGGAGCCCCATGTGGAACACGGTGTGTCCAATCTCGATTAACTGGTTATCTACTCCAGTGCTCAAGTTTACTGCGCGGAAGGAGGCAATGGTAAACCATTTCCACATTTTTACCAAGAAAATACTGTGGATCCATTACCAGTACGACTGCAGATGGAGGTGGGGAGTTCCGGGAAAGATGTGTCCACGGCATCGCTATGGGTCGGGGATGACTCGACGGCATAAGACAAGACTCCTGCACTTAGTACAGTGCCTGGCACTTAGGAAGCGCTCAACGAATACCAAAAATAATAATAATAATCAAGTAGTTTATGGGGTGGGGTAGGGAGAATATGCGATGAGAAAGAAATCAAAACAAGGATGTAAATCCTTTGGGAACACATATTTAGGAATGTGCTCGGTAACGCATGAATGCTGGCAAAGATTTGTAGGCACCTGAACACAAAGTTCTTATTTGCTGACATAACACTGAAACTCTAACAAAACTGGCAGGGGGGGTGTTCATTCAGACATGCAGAAAAGCCAATCAAAATCGAATTCTTCATTCTAACTCTGATCACAAGTCTTCCGTGGATGGTGCAAGAAAGACTATTGGCAGCCCTTAAGCCCTGAGGAAAAATATCCCTTGGGAGGCCATTCTGGTCAAACTGCCCACATGTTCACCTGTCTGCTTGGGGAAAAAGCCTTCAAATAGGTTTGAGGAAATCGCCTGAGTGGTTTCCAGCCCGTTCTCCTCCCTTACTTCAAAAGGTGGGAGGGAGGGGGAACGCTGGGGAAAGCCAAATCAGCAACAAATCCCACCCTCATGCCCCGTAACAAAGTCAAGAGCCCAGGATAAAAAAGGAAGTGTCCCTCTCCCCGTGGACCCCACACCAAATCTTCCAAAGCCCCACAGATCTCCTCTCTAGAAACTCAGGATTATTAGTTTAGGAGGAGGTCTAGGTAGGCGCCAAGGCGGCTCCAGCTGGTTTGATATTGGCCGGACTAGACGGTGAGCTCGTCCTCTACACTGTAAGCTCCTTGTGGGCAGAGAACGGGCCTATCAACTCTGTTATCTTGTACTCTCCTGAGCATTTAGTATGGTGCTCTGCACACGGTGTTCAGTAATTACCACTGATTTATTAACTTGGGCTGGCAAGCAGTTCTGTGCAGGTCCCTAAGCCCTCCTTTCCTCTTCTCCCACACCCTTGTGCATCACCCTGACTTGCTCCCTTTATTCATTCCCTCCTCCCAGCCTATTCATTCAATCATATTTACTGAATGCTTATTATGTGCAGAGCACCGTACTAGGCACTTGGGAGAGTACAACAGACATGATTCCTGCCCACGATGAGCTCACAGCACTTATGTACATATCTGTAATTTATCGATATTAATGTCTGTCTCCCCATCTAGACTGTAAGCTCGTTGTGGGCAGGGAATGTGTCTGTTTATTGTTGTGTTGTATTCTCCCAGATGCTTAGTATAGTGCTGTGCACACAGTAAGTGCTCAATAAATATGACCGACTAATCAGGCTATAGTCCTGTCTGGGTGAGGGAATCTCTGTTTTCATTAGTCAATGTGGCCCACGTGTGATCCTGGACTTGGGCTCTCAGAGAGAGTTCAGTTCTCGTTAGCCGCAGGGATAATGATAATAATTGTGGTATTTGTTACGCGCTTACTATGTGCCAGGCACTGTACTAAGCACTATGCTCTCAGGGAGGTGGAGTGGGGCTCGGGTGCATTCCCGCCAACCCGAGACATGTCCTGTCGGCCTGCCTGTCCGGGTTTTGACTCCCGTGAGACTTCCTCAGCAAGGAGGAACTGTGATGACCTATTAACTGCAGCCCAATGGGCATCGGGCTTTCAGCCGACCCTAAGTTTTCACAGGAAGCAGCAGAACGGCAGCAGAAGCCGGGGGAAGTGCAACGCAGAAAGCCAGGGGTCGACAATTGCGCCCAAATCGCCAAGGGAGGGCCCGGGTCTCCGCTCTCTCCCATAGTCACGGATCGCAGGCTCCGTGCCTGGGCCGTAAACCGAAACCTGGAACCGAGGGAAGGGAGGCAGCAGAGGAAGGCGTGGCTGAACTGACTTCCAAGCACCAGGGCTAAGCTTCCCCAAGGGGGCTAAAATCCCTCAGGCTGCCCAAGTGCCCCCACCCTGGCTGGTGGCTAGTTCACATTCAGTTAGCTGGCCGTAGCCACCAGTCTTGAAAAGAGCAGGACCTGACTCTGGAGTCAAAGGTCGGTACTTGCAGGACAAGAGTCCCCGGTTCAACCCTCCTGCCATTGGCCAACCCAACTGCCGGGGGAAGACTTGTTTACCTCTTCAGAGCTGGTGTTCCACATCCTTCCAGAGGGACCAACGCTCACAATCACAACAGCTGCCAGTCACAATCCCTCCATGGAAACTCTGTTCCCTAAAGGGGCCAAAATAGCAAACCCAATGCCCGGTTGGCCATGAGATCGGAGGTCTCGGGGAGCTAATAATAATGATAATGAGCTTACAGCCTAGAGGAGGAGACAGACATCGTTATAAATAACCGATGCACCTGACCAGGTACATCAACAAATTCAGAATAAACTGAATAGCTACGTAGGACTCTTCTTTGGCTGTGGCAAAATCAGGAAATTACAGGTCGATTCCTGACCGGAAGCCAGCCCTTTCCCAGGATGACATTTTCCAGGAGTCGATCACTGAGTCTCTCGCTCATCCCCGAGCCAAGAGAAGAATGAGTTATTCTTCACAGGGACAGAAAACGACTGCTTAATCAGAAGCACTTGTTCAGGCGACTGGTCCGAATTTCAGGCAGTTGAAAAGCGGGCCGGTCTTGGAGCCCCGGGAATAAGATCACAAACATGCTTTTTTTCCTCCCCAGGAACTCGGGGTAATGAGCTTTCATCTTGATGAGCACAGAGTTCCCTACTTCAGCAAGCTAAGTGCTGAGATGGGTTATTGCTTCCCCGCTTAGAGACGTCTGGAAAGCCTAGGAAGGCCAACCACGGCTTTAACAACTCTGTTTCATTTAATAAAAACGTCCTGGCTGTCGACCAAGCCCATTCGATATTAATATTCTTTTGCTTGGCTGGAAATACAAACTGCCAGCGCTGTCATAAGAAAAAACAAAAACGACTGAAGGGTTTGTTTAATTCCATCAAGTCTGCAAGCTGTTTTGGGACCTCTTGTGGAGATGCCAGTCGCTTGTGTGTCCCTGCAGCTTCTGTGCATCCAAACATCCACCTCTGGTTTCCCTCCCTGTTTCCTCCCTGGTTCTCTGGATTGTCTGGAGGGGAAGGGTCTCCGCTGTTCCCTTTTCATCCACAATCACCCACCTCCTCTCCAGTGGGACTCTAGCACTTCCCTTTGGAAAGTCCAATGCAACCCAGTTGTGTCCTAAAAGAGTAACTGAGGTGGAAGAACAGCAAGTTCAAAAGCAACGGAGGAAAAGATTAAGGCTTTCCCAGAGACTACAGGGCCTCGAGTATAAGCTTCTTGTGGGCAGGAATCGGGTCAACCAACTCTATCCTATTGTCCTTTCCCAAGCGCTTACTATAGCAGTCTGGACACAGGATGTGCTCAATAAATACCACTGATTTGACTGCTACCTTCCTCTAATGATGGAGCTCTCTAACAGAAGCAGGCACGCATTTTGCTGGGGTGTCAGCAGTAGCAGTAATAGTGGCATTTACTGAGCACCCAACCAGTTTGGTGCACTGTACCAGATGCCCGAGAAATACAGATTACAAAGTGACACGTTCCCTGCCCACAAGCTTACACTAAACCAGAGAAACCAAAATATTTATAAGTAGTTCTAGGTAAATGGGTACTAAGTTGGGTATAAATTCATTCATAAGTATCAGTCCTTTCTGACCTGCTGAGGCGGCCGATGGTAACTACTTTTCCAAAGAATTTTCCATTGCAGTTCAGTCCAGAACCCACGGGCCGAACTTCCCGTTTTCCTTTTCAGTCTTTTCTCCTTTTTTCCCTCTTTCAATCTCTCTTTACCTTCACAGTGTCTTTCAAGTCCCTAATTTTACCTTCCATTTTGAACCCCCACCAACATTCCTGCTTCTTTCAGATTATTCTCTTCCCTGGAACCGTGCTTTCCTTCAGTCCCAGCAGCAGTTTGTGTTCTTTGTGTTTTTAATGATTCATTGAGCCCTTACATGTACCTCGTGCTGAAAATGTTCCCAAGTTGAACCCCTGCAAGAGCCTATGTGGAGAAAACCTTCCCTCAGCTCCATGGCCTTCAGGGTATCCTGCTGACTACCAAGGCACATCTTTAGAGCTTTGCCTTTAATCGGAGATTAGGTTCATCACTTTTTTCATGGAAGAAGCCAAGATCTAAGAAGATAGGGCACCCAGGGGATATCCAGGCATGCTTCCTTTCGGGATTGCAATCTGTGTGGGCCACACCCTGAGGTTTGATTAAAGAGAGTGCCTCCATGGACGTCCTGCCATTAAATAGCGAATTGTTTCAAAAACCAGAATTTACCTCTCTTTGGGAATCGAAAGTCTGGGAAGTGGGGGGTGGCTAATCCACTGGGGAAGTAATGTACTCTCCCAAGTAATTAGTACAGTGCTCCGCACCTAGTAAACATTCAATAAATACCACTGGTAATGATGAAGGGTCTCGGGCTCTTCAGATGGTTTAAATCAGGTATGTCAGACTGGTGTCCAGGGACTGATGAGGACGGTCTCAGCAGGGAAACAGGAAACAGGTCATCTATCATATCACCGACCACTCGCCCACGTCCCGCCTCTTAGCCTGGAACTCCCTCCTTCCTCATATTCAACAATTACTCTCCCCCGCTTCAGAGCACATTTCCTCCAAGAGGCCTTCCCTGACTAAGCATCATTTCCTTTTATCCCATTCCCTTCTATGTCACCCTGACTTGCTCCCTTTATTCATAGTCCCTTGACCCAGCCTCAAAGAACTTATGTGTATATCTGTAATTTATTTCTTTATAGTAACGTCTGTCTCCCCTTCTACACTGTAAACTTGCTGTGGGCAGGGAATGTGTCTGTTTATTATTGAACTGTACTCTCCCAAGCACTTTAATACAATGCTCTGCATACAGAAAAGTAAATACAATTAACTGACTGCCTGACTGAGAGGAAGACAAGCAAGTCTGCCCCTTGCCCATTTGGCTCCATGCTTCACGCTGCTGCTGGCCTTCACCATGGCTGCTCTCTGGGGCTTGAGGATCTAGGGACCCCTCGCCATGCAGACCCTCCCCAGCCTTGCTAGACCCCCAGTAGCGATGGGAGCCACTCACTCTCCAACCCAAATGAGGGGTCGTGATCCTCTCTCTTCTGCTGCTAAATCCACTAATGTCCTCTCTGGGAGAAACCATCTAGGTAAAAGTAAGTGTTGGTAGAGTGAGAGGGTGTGAATCTTCGTCCATTCCCATTCTTCGGTCTCCGTCTCCTTTCTGTCTCTCTCTTGCTCCTTCTTCTGCCTTCTTTTCCCAATAAACATTGGCTTGTCATCCTTCCTGCAAGGCTTCCTGCAGGGCTTCCTGCAAGCCCTGCTCACTTACAGAATATCTGCAAGAAAATAGCCACAGAGCCTCTTCTGCCATGACTTGGGAAGCAGTGTGGCCTAGCAGAGCATGGCCCTGGGAGTCAAAGACCTGGGTTCTAATTCAGGCGCCGCCACTTGTCTGCTGTGTGACTCTGGGCAAGTAATTTCACTTCTCTGTGCCTCGGTTACCTCATCTGTACAATGGAGATTGTCTGTGAGCCTTACGTGGAACACGGACTACTTCCAACCTGATTAGCTTGTGATAATAATGACAATAATAATGGTATTTGTTAAATGCTCACTATGTGCCAGGCACCGTATTAAGCACTGGGGTGGATAAAAGCAAATCGGGTTGGACACAGTTCCTGCCCCATGTGGGGCTCACACCCTAGACCCCCATTTTATAGATAAGGTAACTGAAGAACAGAGAAGTTACGCAACTTGCCAAGGTCAAACAGCAGACAAGCGGCAGAGCCGGAATTTGAATCCATAACTTTCTGATTTCCAGGCCCGTGTTCTATCCACTACGCCCGCTGCTTCCCACTGCACCATTTTGTATCTACCCCAGTGCTGAGAATGGTCCCTGGCATATAGTAAGCGTTTAATTACCATTGGGAAAAAAAAACCTTAGCAACTGAGTTCCCGAAGAATCTCACATTTGTGAAAACTTGAGCTGTGACCCAATTCTCTTTCTTGTGAGGAAGAGGCTGTGTCCTCGCGAGGCCAGTGTTATAGAAATCTTGTGCTGTATGACTTGTGGTGTCCGATGCCAAGCGCGGATACCATCTCTTCCGATGCCAAGGTACAATGTGCCCACAAAGGCTCTCGCTGTCGGATGCAACTTCCCTAATTCTAAAGCAATGTCCGAGTCAAAAAGCGGAACCAGATTGCATATTCGGCATGGGAGACCTGAGCGCTCAAGCTGCGTCCAACACTGCATGCATGAGTAAAAGCGTTTTCCCCACCACCTTATTGCCCTGAATCGAGACAGATCCGCGTTGTCAGAAAAATGTTCTCCGATCCCACGATAGGGCCCAAATCTGGGAATGAAGCTCTCTTCTCCAATTTCCTTTCCTTTTGTCTTATTTCATAACATTAGGTTGCTCATAATTACCCAAATCATTTCTGGTAGCATTTTTAAGGTGTGGCATACAAATGGATGTAAATCTGAGTAAGCAGTCCATCCACAGGAATCAGAGGCAGTTACTGAAAGCTAAATGCTTGGGAGAATACAATACGACAGGATTAGTAGACACGTTCCCTGCCGATAATAAGATCACAGTCTAGAGGCGTGACTCTGACAAGCCTGCCTTACATTATTGTTACAGTTCAGACTGACAGAGGAGGCTCACTCTCCACAGGAAGAATACAAAAGGGGCATGGAGAGAAATTCAGGACAATACACATCTGCGCTTTAAAAGACAGGGTCAGCGTGAAGCCAAGGTATCCGATCCTCCATCAGGGAATAATGATATGACCACACTGAGTTATCGCATTCCATTCACATGTGATAAGGAAAAGAGAGGAAAAAAGAAAGGGAGAATCAGAGAGTAAAAGTCGATCTACATTTTTCGATTTTTTTTTTTTTTACAGTACTTGTTAAGTGCTTACTCTGAGCCAGGCACTTCATTAAGCACTGGGGTAGATACTATTTAATTATTTTGGACACAGTCCATGCTGCAAATGGGGCTCCCACTCTTAATCCCCATTTTACAGATGAGATAACTGAGGTACAGAAGTGCAGTAACTTGCCCAGGGTCATACAGCAATCGATCGTATTTATTGCGCACTTACTATACGCAGAGCACTGTACTAAGAGTTTGGGAGAGTTCAAGAGAACTAGCAGAAACGTTCCCCACCCATAACGAGTTTAGAGTCTAGAGGGGTGGTGGAGTTGGGATTAGAGCCCAGGTTCTTCTGATTCCCAGGCCCGGGCTCCAACCATTAGACCACCCTGCTCGTCTACTCTCTATAGAGCGTCCTTTGGGCTTTCTCTGTGAGCAGGCCTCATATGGCCAAGCAACAGTGGACAGTGAGGAGCAGGTCAAATCAATCCTCCATCCCTAAATGAAGTTAGGATAAAAGACATTTGATGCCAGGCCTTAGGACCGCTTCCACCTCCTTGTCCCCGTGAGCCTCCCGAGTGAAAGATTAGGTCATCGCCATGGGGGCTTTTTACTGGATCATCTTTTCCCTTCTTCCCTGAAACTGCCAAAGTGTGTGTCTACGGCTGGGAGGGATGAGGGGGGCGGAGAGGGGCGTTTTCTTGTCGAAAGACTAAAATGACCTCCCAAGAGCGTCGTACGGTACTTTGCACACAGTAAGCGCTCCACAGATACAATCGAATGAATGAGAAATGAGGACATATTTATTTAACCTGGGAGTCTGAAAGGACTGCTCCGTTGGTATTTTCCACCCCACGTTTTAGATGGGACTGCAGCAACCATTCCTTTCTCATTAACATAACTGCTTCAAATTTTGCTGAATGGAGCCTTTATATTTTCGCTCAGAGGGAGAACAAAGCTGGAAGGGAAAGGAGGGGGCAGAAAGCCCAGAATGACCACTTCTCTGCAGAAGGAGTTTTAGCCCTTTTGGGAATGTACCGCCTCCCGAAATTTTATTGCAAGTCTGGACAGAGAACAAGGCCCCGGGGGAGCAGAGCTGAGCTGCAGAGCTGCAGAGCCAGTCCTGATGAAATAGTAGGGAAACCAGACATCCACAGATCGGGATTCCCGTAAGGACCCGTAGGCTAATCATACTTCTTATAAAGACCCCAACCGGCAGAACCAGCTGCCCAACATCTTCCAAGCACTTAGTAATGAAAATAATAATAATGATGTCTTTTAAGCGCTTCTATGTGCCAAGCACTGTTCTAAACACTGGGGTAGAGACGAGGTAATCAGGTTGTCCCCCGTGGGGGTCACAGTCTTAACCACCGTTTTCCGGATGAGGTAACTGAGGCACAGAGAAGTTAAGTGGCTTGCTCAAGGTCACAGAGCCGACGGGTGGAGGAGCCGAGATTAGAACCCACGTCCTCTGACATCCAAGCCCGTGATCTTTCCACTAAGCCACGCTGCTTCTCTACAGTGCTCTGCACACAGTAAGCACTCAAGAAGTACCACTGACTGACTGATGGATTTGCAGAATTCTCAGAGCTCTAATCAGGCTCTCAGGGGGGTGGTCTAAGGCGAGAACTTTCAAGAGTTGCAAGAGGGAATCTCTATGGTGAGGCAAAATGGGAAGCAGCGTGGCCTAGTCAGTCGGTCGTATTTATTGAGTCCTTACTCTGTGTGGAGCACTGTACTAAGCGCTGGGAGGGGGAGACAAATAAAGGGAGCAAGTCAGGGTGGCACAGGTGGGAGTGGGAGAAGGGGAAAGGAGGGCTTAATCAGGGAAGGCATCTTGGAGGAGGTGTGCCTTCAATAAGACTTTGAAAGGGGGAGAAGAATGTTTGACCTGGGTTCCCTCTAGACTCTAAGTTCACAGTGGGTAGGGGATGTGTCTGTTATATTGTTGCGTGATACTCTCCCAAGTGCTTAGTATAATGCTCTGCACACAGTAAACAAGCAATAAATAATGATTGATTGAGTCTGATTCCAGCTCTGCCACTTGCCTGCAGTGTGACCTGGGGCAAGTCACTTCATTTATCTGTGCCTCAGTTTCCTCAACCGCAAAAAGGGGACTCAATCCCTGTTCTCCCTCCTGCTTGACTGTGAGCCCCACATGGGCTAGGGACTGTGTCTGACCTGATTGACTAGTATCTTCCCCAGTGCTCAGAATAGAGCTTGAACCACAGTAAGTGCTTAACAAAGACCATTAGGAGGTATACAAAATTAAAAAGTGGGATTTACTGAGTTACTCTCAATGGATCGCTCAATTAATGCTATTTATTGAGCATTTACTAAGTGCAGAACTCTGTACTAAAGCGCTTGGGAGAGTAGAACACAATACACTGGCAGATGCATTTGAGATCTTATTTGATCCAAGCTATTCAGCCAGACCACCTGATGCAGTACAGTTTAAGGGACATATAACAAAGCATCACCCACCAATAACTACTCCCAAGTGCTTAGTACAGTGCTTGGCACAAAGTAAGCACTTAATAAATATGACTGACTGAATGAATGCTCATTTATCTACCTTCTGCTGAACACAATCAAAAATATGCATGTGCCAGTCAATCTATGGTATTTATTGAGCAATAACTGTGTGCGGAGCACTATTCTGAGCACTTGGGGAGTTCAATTCAACAGAGTTGGTAGCCATATTCCCTGCCCACAATGGGCTTTCAGTCCAGAGGGAGCTTAGTGTCTGAAATCAATCAACGAGTGATATGTGATATTTATTGAGCACTTACTGTGTGCAAAGGGCTGTACTAAGTACCCGGGAGAGTATAACAGTTTGAAGACAAGTTCCCTGCCCACAACAAGCTTACAGTCTGAGATGACACGTCACTCTAATTATGCTAAGCAATTTTGATTGAACTTGACAAACAGCTGGTCTATTGACTTGGCTGAAAATATCTTCTCCAGCTTCTGGCTGGTGTTGGAACTACCCCCTTAAAAGTTTATCATACGGTCTGAACACTTTCCCCCTTATCAGGAATATGACATAGCTTCAACAGATAATAGGATGTCTCAATTACATATTTGACACTAATATCCGGGACAAATGTCAACCTCCTCGGTGAACCTCGATCTCGTTTATCTCACTGCTGACCTCTTGCCCACTTCTGCCTCTGGCCTGGAACACCCTCCCTCCTCAAAACCCACGGACAATGACTCTCCCTGCTTTCGAAGCCTTACTGAAGGCCCATCTCTTCCAAGAGGCCTTCCCTGACTAAACCCTCATTTCCTCTTTCCCCACTCCCTTCTGCCTTGCCCTGATTTGCTCCCTTTATGCAATGCCCCCTCAGCACTCATGTACATATCCATAATTTATTTATTTATATTAATGCCTGTCTCCCCTTTTAGATTCATTGTGGACAGGGACTATGTCTACCAACTCTGTTTTACTGTACTCTCCCAGGTGCTTAGTTAAGTGCTCTGTACCCAGTAAGTGCTCAATAAATGCAACTGATGGATTGATGAATATAACTTTAATATTTTAAACTGTCTCGATTCGTTTCTCAAGCTGTCTTCCCAGTTTCTTTGATCTTTCGGGTATCCAGTGTCTGTTATCTTCACTCACAATACTGTCATTACTACTAGAGTTTTCAATCCCACTCCAGTATTCCTCAGATCTGTGAAATCCAAGCCATTCGTTTGAACTCGTAGAGGCTGGCCAAATCTTGCTCCTTCTGTAGGTCTGTCTTTTCCGCTTTAGCTTCAAATTATCTACTCGCTACTTCCTACATAATCACACCTTCCTCCTCTAGGTGTTTCCTACTGACCAAGCAACTGTGAGCTTGTTGTGGACAGGGAATATGTCTGTCAACTCTGTTGTGCTGTACTGTCCCAAGCACTTAGTACAGTGCTCCGCACACAGGAAGCGCTCACTTTCTGAAAAGTTTGATGAGCAATTGATTAAAATATGCATTTCTCCACCAACACAAGTCGATCCCTATCTTACCCTGCATGCGCTCTCCAAACTATCTGATTTCTAACCTCTGAAGATTGGTTAGACAAATGCTTAGATTTTTGACATCTCTAATTCTCAAAATTCTATATATTCCTATTAGTTTGTGGGCCTTACATAAATTCTCTCACCCTTCTACTACATTTTTCCCCAAGCGGCCCTCAAATGTTCACACTAACATGTTTAACTTGAGATTTGTCAGGACCAATACCCAGCTACTTTTGAAGAGTACCTCATGTTTTGCACAAAATGTATTAATAAATTCCTGATAGGATGGCACGGTCGCCCATGGGGCACAACCCAAATACATTTCAATTCTTTTTTTTTCCCTCCACTGTAATCTTGAAAAATGGTGGCTTTAGAAGAGTAATTAGTAAGATTAACCTACATACCATGATGCTTTGGAGGTAGTTGGGAATAACCCAGGGGCCTTGAGGTTGTTACTGCCCCTCTGATCCAGGAAACACTCCCCATCAACCACAAAATTCTATTTAAGCCATCATATGATGAATTATGTACATGGCTATTAACAAACAACGTCCCTCAGGTGCTACTAACAAGTCAGACCTCTAATACGGTTCCTAAATCGTCCAACATCAGTTGCATCCACTGAGCTAAGGGTGAGAAAACTTGGGTAATAATGTTGGTATTTGTTAAGCACTTACTATGTGCCAAGCACTGTTCTAAGCGCTGGGGTAGACACAGGAGAATCAGGTTGTCCCACGTGGGGCTCACAGTCTTAATCCCCATTTTACAGATGAAGTAACTGAGGCACCGAGAAGTTAAGTGACTTGCCCAAAGTCACACAGCTGACAAGTGGCCGAGCCAGGATTCGAACCCATGACCTCTGACTCCAAAGCCCGTGCTCTTTCCACTGAGCCACGCTACTTCTCTAATGGAAATGGTCACACAGGAGGTATATCTTCCCTTCATACAAAGTGGGATGGAAAAATGCTAACGGACTCATAAAATGAGAGAGATTTCCAAGGGAAAGAGCAGAGATTTGTAGCTCAAAAAGGAAAGCAGAATCATAAGTACGGATATCACTAAAACATTCCCCAGCTCTTGGCCTTGACAGACTCTCCAAATTCTGAGTTCCCAGCACTTTTTGGGCACTTAATCAATTAATCAGTGGTATTTATTGAGCACTTACTGTGTGCAGAACACTGCTTATTTATTTATATTAATGTCTGTCTCCCCCTCTAGTCTGTAAGCTCGTTGTGGGCAGGGAATGTGTCTGTGCACTGGTATATGGTACTCTCCCAAGTGCTTAGTACAATGCTTTGCACAGAGTAAGCACTCAATAAATGCAACTGAATGAATGAATGAATGTTCCAAGCACTCGGAAGAGTACAAAAGCATTGGCAGGAACGTTCCCTGCCCACCAGGAGTTTACTGACTAGAAGGGAGACAGACAACTTACTCACTGTAGCTTGATCTCGCCTATCTCACTGCCCACCCCTTGCCTTGATATAAGACAGATAATCACCCTCCCCTCCTTCTACGTCCACCTAAAATCTCATCTCCATGAAGTCTTCCCCAACTACGTCCTCATTTCCCCTACTTCCTATCTCTTCTGCATCACCTATGCCCTTGAACCTGTACCCTTTAAGCATTTGCTATTCATCCTTAATGGCCACATTTAAGAACCACAAAACCTGCCGGGGCAAGCAGAGGGAAACTCCCTAAGGATGGCTTCATCCACAGCTTCCAGGAGCAGCCTTCTCTACCTCTCTGAGTGGCACTGCATTGGGAAGAGGCGTCAAACCCTGCCTGCTGCAAACTGGTGGCATTCCTTGCCTCTCTGGGCAACACAAACTTTTCAACTGACTCTTTCTGAAGGATTTCCTCCCCTTTTGAAAACAAAAATGCCTTTTCCCCCAACACCCTTCTTCCTCTAATGAGAGCTGGGGGTCAAGGAGAG
The DNA here is from genome assembly GCF_004115215.2 of Ornithorhynchus anatinus. Taxonomy (NCBI): domain Eukaryota; kingdom Metazoa; phylum Chordata; class Mammalia; order Monotremata; family Ornithorhynchidae; genus Ornithorhynchus; species Ornithorhynchus anatinus. The sequence continues at coordinate 24,828,244 of NC_041729.1, read as the reverse complement.
CTGACAGTCAAACCCGCCCCAACCAGGGCCCTGCAGTCTCTCCTTCCTCAGTCCGGAGCGGGCCCTATAATGGAGGTTGAGGGCAGACAAGCACCACGATCACCTACCCTGAGAAAGATTCGCACCTCATCCCTGACTGTACTGCTGAGCGGCCCAGAGGTGAAAAGAGCAGAGCAAGGACAGAAGCGTGATTCAGAGTCACTTGGCATGAAACACAATCATTCCGCTAAATCTTTCCAGGCTGTGATGCTGCCTTCTGTACAAAGACTTATGAGAGGGGAAGAGAGAGGGAGAAGAGAGAGACTGCATGCATGTGTGTGTCTGTGTGTGTAGAGAGATAGAGATACCTGCTTAGCTGGCTGATGTGATCTTTTCCACCTATAATTCTCCAGGGTACTAAATATTAGTAGTAGTAATAATAATACAATAACAATAATGAAATAATACCAATAAAATAATAACAACAACTGTGGTATTTGTTAAGCTCTTACTACATGCCAGGCACCGTACTAAGCGCTGGGGTGGATACGAGCAAATCAGGTTGGACATAGTCCCTGTCCTACGTGGCGCTGACAGTCTTAATCCCCATTTTACAGACGAAGCAACTGAGGTGCAGAAATTGAAGTGACATGTCCAAGGACACACAACGGACAAGTGGCGGAGCTGGGATTAGAAACCAGATCCTTCTGACTCCCAGGCCTGTGCTCTAGCCACTAGGCTCCACTGCTTCTCAATCTAAATGTCACGTGCCGAAGAATCCGCCATGAATGCTGCTAGATGCTGCTGCTCCTGCCATAATTTTCCCATGGGTCATCCTCCTGGCCCAAACATTATAGCAACTGGACCCTTTCAGCCCTCTCCCACCACACAATCCTCTTCCCTTCCTGGAACCCAATCACCTCCCCAAATCCCATCAACCCTCCTTAGAGATCCGACGACGACCAACATCCCCCACCACTTCCCTGTTGCAGGGAAATTGAGAACTGTTTCTGAGCCCCCAATACTCGGGGACTAGCGCCGGCGACAGAAGGGAGACACAGAGGCAGAGACTTTATTTACCTCATCGTCCTTCCACTCTGAGAAATCGATCTTGAAGGACGGAAGGGAGAACTGTTGGCTCACGCCTCTCTTATAATGCACCGTCTCCGACTGCAGAGAAGGGTTCTTTGTGCTGTATCTGGAGTGGGAGGGGAAAGAGAGAGAGAGAAAAGTCAAACTTGACTGTTACAGGTGACGACCGGGCCCGGTTCTCAGGCATCCGGAGCTGTCGGCTTTCCAGGAATCCCCAAAAGAGGGTCGGAGAGGGCCGGCCGTCGCTCCCCCCACCTTTTGGAGACAAAGGGGAGAAAGAAAGGAGCCCATGCCAAGGCCCGGCGTGCCCAGGAGGTGTAGAAATAGAAGTATCTGACAGTCAGCCAGTCAGTCAAATGTATTTACTGAGCGCTTACTGTGTGCAGAGCAATAAGCGCTTGGGCGAGTACAATACAGAGCCTGTTCAAAAGCCTGCTTGCTTGAAAGGGATTTCCAAGTCCTTTGAATTGTGTCTGTATAAGCATTTCTCAAATCTGCATATAAATTAAGCACCATCCTTGGCCCTTTGAAATGAATCTGTTCTCCAAGATGTCATTTCCGGGTTGTTTCTCTGCTCCCTTCTCCCTCACGTTCTCCCTTCAGCGCCCTGCTCCTGCTGGGCACCATTTTACGTGGGGACAGCGCTTCTCTGAAGTGACCCAGCACTGTTTCTGTTCCTGCACACATGAGTATCCAACCCAGAAGGTGTAAGGGCTGGAATTTCACTTTGGGGTGTGGGGAGGGTGGTGGAGGAAGACACCACAGGGCAGGAACCAACAGGCTGCAGATAACACAACAGGGAAATTAGGCTTCTAGTCGCCATGAAATGGGCCACCACCCACATTCTGTAAACACCTGCTTATCGTGGTCAGGGAATGTGTCTTTTTATTGTTATATTGTACTCTCCCAAGCGCTTAGTACAGTGTTCTGCACACAGTAAGCTCTCAATAAATATGACTGAATGAATGAATCCTCTAAACTGTCAGCTTGTTGTGGGCAGGGAATGTTTTAGATTGCACTCTGCCAAGCACTTAGTACAGTGCTTTGCACACGGTGAGGGGTCAACAAATACAGCTGATTGATTGATCTGGCCAGAGCTCAGCAATTGGGCTCTCAAGCCTAGGCCTGCCCCATCACCCAGCCTCATGCCCAGTGGACAGAACCACACACGTGTCCCAGCATATGGGATTGTCACTGTGGGGAGAAGGTCTTCTAGTCTCTAAACGTCAAATCCCAGTGGCGTCCAAAGACCGCCATACTGCCAACTTCTCACCCACATCCTGCCTCTGTTCTGGAACGCCCTCCCTCCTCATATCTGACAGACATTTACTCTACCCACTTTCAAAGCCCTATTGAAGGCACATCTCCTCCAAGAGGCCTTCCCTGACTAAGCCCTCCTTTTCTCTTCTCCCACCCCCTTCTGCATCTCCCTGACTTGCTCCCTTTACTCGTCCCCCCGTCAGCCCTACAGCACTTATGTACTTACCTGTGATTTATTTCTTTATATTAATATCTGTCTCCCCCTCTAGACTGTAAACTTGGTGTGGGCAGGGAATGTATCTGTTATAATACTGTACTCTCCCAAGTGTTTAGTACAGTCTTTGCACACAGTATGCGCTCAATAAATACGACTGACTGATTGACCAGTCCCTAAATGTCGAGTCTCAGCAGCACCCAGTGTCCACCACACTTGCAGAGACACGGTGGGGTAGAAACAACAAACTGTGTGGGACAACAAAGGTGAGCAAGACCTACTCTGAGCCTTCAGCAGCAGAAAATGACAACCTTACCCCACCCGGATCAACCTGGCCCGCAGACTCAATCAAACTAAGGCCTGTGGTTAGAAGTGAATTGTATATTGTATGGTTCTTTACCAAGTTCATAGTATAGTGCTCTGTACACAGTTAGCACTTTATAAATACGACTGTATAAATGCACTGAATCCATTCAGAATGAAGAGTAACTAAGGAAAAGGCCTACAAACTTCCAGATAAACTCAACACTGCAGAAAAGTTGAAAAAAAACAAAAACAACGGGGTCGGCATGTGGCTTTCCACAGATGTAAAATGGCGGCTGGGTCTGGCGGGTCTGTCGACTGGCTAGATCGCTAGAGGTCCCACCCTACCCCCCGCCTCCGCCCACCCCACCAGGAGCAGTGGCGGCGGCTCGGCCACGACGGTCTCCCTGCGGCTCTTTGGCCGGACGCGCTTCAACAACGAATTCCAAGACTCCACAAGTCTGGAATCAATAGACTGGGAACAACAGCTGAATTCATTGGATTCATTCTACGGAAGAAGCCGTAAATGGGATTTTCAAATCTGTGCTTCTGAGAAAGCCATGTGATTTATCAGGTGGCCACCGCAGTTGCCAGCTCTGAAGCCAATTCTTCCCAGATACCACCAGAGTCAATTATTCTCATTACTATTATTAATATATTATTACTACAGTAGTGGTATTTCTTAAGCACTTATGTGCCAAGCACTATACTAAGCATTGGGGTGGACACAAGATAATCAGGTCCCACTCTAGGCTATAAGGTCGCTGTGGTCAGGGAATGTGCCCCTTATTCTGTGTTGTATTCTCCCAAGCGCTCAGTACAGTGCTCTGCACACAGTAAGAGCTCAATAAATACAATTGACTGACTGAGGCTCACGGTCCAAGTAGGAGGAGAATAGATACTGAAATCCCCATTTTGCAGATGAGGGAAGAGGCACCGAGAATTAAGTGACTCGCCCAAGGTCACACGGCAGACAAGTGACGGAGCCGGAATTAGAACCTGGTCAATCATAACGACTGAGTGCTTCCTGCATGTAGAGCACTGTATTAAGGCTTGGGAGAGTATAATATTATAACAGACATATTCCCTGCCCACAACAAGCTTACAGTCTAGAGGACCCAGGTCCTCAGACTCCCAGACCCCTGCTCCTTCCACTAGGCCATGCTGCTTTTGCCAGGAGATCCTAGCCTGGAAGAATCAAGTTGTAAAAGCTCCCACATGTGGAATCTTTAGAGAGGTGGATCGCTGAGCCTGGGGCCTTAGAGGCACCCCTAAATCCATCTTCTGTGTTTTCACTGCTTCTTCTCCATCAATAAGACTGAGTAATTCTATCAAATTGAGAATAAGTTCTGTTTCAATATTGCATTTTGAATAAATATTATTTTTCCAATTAAACATGGGCCAGGAATTCTCCAATTTCAACGGTCAGCTTACGTTTTCAAAAACAACTTAGTCAAAAATCGTCTCCCGAAGCTATGATATTCAAAATCAACTCTGCAAAGTCAACAAATAAAAGTCAAGAGAGACAGTCTTGATTTTTCTTTCCTGTGTCTTACTTTGCGAGGTTGAGTGATTTCTCTATCGGAAAAAAGCCACTGAGAGGGGAAGGGAATCCCTGGCACAGATGCCCCTGGGGCAGGTGTGGGTGATAGAGAGGTCCCAGATTTCTGGTCTTCCCCAGGCCGGACCTACGCAGTGTTTTAGAGCAGACTTCCCGGCCTCTTTTGCGAGGGACCAACCTCCCAAATGAGCTGATGAGAAGTTCACCCACCAATCCAAATGGAAAGAAAACGCTTCCCTGATTTACTCGGATTGTTAGTTTTTACTTGCCAACTTCCTCCCAGTGTACACGAGAAGGAAATGACCAGACACATTCACACCAAATAAAATCCAAGTACTATTCAGTGCTTTTGGAAATGAATTCTGAGGACAAATGCAACCTTTCGAACAGGTTCTCTGGTGTGTGAGATAAGAGTCCTCTCATGGTCTTCCAGGAGCCTAGTACGGTGCTTTGCATATTGTAAGTGCTCAATAAATATGACAATGAATGAATCAATGACATGCATGCTCTTTATAGCCAGCTTCAATAACCAAGACAACAGTGCTTCCTCAAGGGAACTGGAATGTAGAATCACTTAGATTAGCACTGATGGGAGCTCGGAATTGGTTACTGGAGGTTGAAACAGTGGAGAACTGCCAACTCAAAGGGAAGATGGAAATCATCACCACCTCCATTACCTCCAGAATATAATTTGTCTATGGGGCAATCTGTCTGTGGGGCAAAGCGGGGAGGGGAGAAGCCAAAAGTGAAATGAGTAAGAGGCAGGCTCCATTTCCCATCTGGCCCCAGGCCCAAGGCCTGTTGGGACTCCCATCACCCCTTCCAGGTTTTGGGGTGAGGAGCTCACGGCCAGCCTATCTTCAGGATTGGGCACCAGGTCCTCTCCAAGAGCTTGGTGGGAGTTCTAGAGGAAGCTGAGATATTTTATTTTGTTTTAACGGTATTTGTTAAGTGCTTACTATGCACCAGGCACTGTTCTGAGCGCTGGGGTAGATACAAATTAGCAAGGTTGGACAAAGTCCATATCCCATATGGGGTTCACAGTCTTAATCCCCATTTTACGGATGAGGTACCTGAGACCCAGAAGTGACTTGCCCAAGGTCACCCAGAGGACAAGCGGCAAAGCCAGGATTGGAACCCAGATCCTTCTGACTCCCAGGCCAGTGCTCTCTCCAATCGAGTTCTGGGGCCCAGGTTGGGATTAGGGAGGGAGAGGCAGCGGGGAGGTTTCCCCAACCTTGCTGAACGGGCTCTAAAGAAAGGTTTATTGTGCCCTGACCAGGGTGGGCAGGGGGCTTTTCTCTCCCCCTTCAAAATCTGAGCAGGCTTCCCTCCACCTTCTCTTCGAGGCCCGGCACAGAGGTCGACAGAGCCACAGGCTTGCGTCAACGCCGGCTTCAGGATGCGAGTCGGAGTGAGACAAGGACGGCTTTTAAAGACTGTGAAATTCATTCCCATCACAGAAAGAGCACAATTAAAGTGTCGACGAGCTGGAAGAATAATACAACCATTTTTTTTCCCAGTTTTCCTTTTTCTCTTTTGTTTCCTTCATACAAACCGAGACCCAAAAGTGACTCACACTGCCATCCCACTCATGAACTCCTCCATCGCCTGGCAGTAGATGGTGATAGCCACACGGGCATCGGCATCAAAAGTAAATTCCAAACTGTACATGACTCTGGCCTTGCCGTTCTCCTCGGTGGGGCTGTCGGCGTCATCTTTGTACCTGCGCACATGAGGAAAAAGGCATCAGCCCATCATCATCGATGCACATGAGGAAAAAGACGTCAGCCCATCATCATCGATGGTATTTATTCATCATCAGTGGTATTTACTGAGCGCAGGGCACTATACTATGTGTTTGGGAGATTGTCAGCACCTCATAGGCAAGGAACATGTAATTTGCTTCCGTTGTACTTTCCCCAATATTGTCCTTGACTCTAGACTGAAAGCTCCTGGTGGAGAGGGAACTTGGCTACCTACTCTATTGCATTATACACTTCTAAGTGCTTAGTACAGTGCTTTGCACACAGGCAGCGCTCAGTAAATACCTTTGATGATGATGACTGATCTCTGCCTGCTGTGTGACCTTGGGCAAGTCACTTCAGTTCCCTGTATCTCCGTTCCCTCATCTGCAAAATGGGGATTCAATACCTGTTCCCACTTCTGCTTAGACTGTGAGTCCCATGTGAGACCTGGCAATCTACCTCAGGATTTAGAACAGTGCTTGGCCCTTAAGTAAAGCACTGAATGAATGCCACGATTATCATTATTACCATTGTAATCTCTCTTAGTCTGTCACCAAATCCTGTCAGTTCTAACTTCACGACATCTCTAGAATCCGCCCTGTCCTCTCCATCCAAACTGCAACCATGGCGATCCAAGCACTTTTCCTATCCCACCTGACTACTGCATCAGCGACCTTGCTGACCTGCCTGTCTCCAGTCTCCCCTCTCCAGTCCATACTTAAGTCTGCTGCCTGTATCATTTTTCTAAAAAAAAAATAAAATAAACAACCAAAGTTCACCTCTCCTCTCATCAGGCCCACGGCTGACCATCTATCTCTGCATCAAATGGAAAGCCTTTACCATTGGCTTTAAGGCCATCAATAATAATAATTATGGCATTTGTTAAGCGCTTACTATGTGCAAAGCACTGCTCTAAGCACTGGAGAGGATACAGGTGATCAGGTTGCCCAAGTGGGGCTCACAGTCTTAATCCCCATTTTACAGATGAGTTAAGGCACAGAAAGGTTAAGTGACTTGCCCAAAGTCACAAAGCTGACTAGCGGCTGAGCCGGGATTTGAACCCATGACCTCTGACTCCCAAGCCCGTACTTTTTCCACTGAGCCATGCTTCTTAATCTATCAGTTCTCTCCCTCTACTTTACCTCAGTGATCTCTTTCTACGACCCAACCTGCACACACCTACTTACTGTACCTTAATCTTGTCTGTCTCGCTGCCAACCCCTTGTCCATACTCTCCCTTTGGCCTGGAACTCCCTCTAGACTGTAAGCTCGTTGTGAGCAGGGATTCTCTCTGCTAATTCTGTTGTACTGTACTCTCCCAGTTTAGTATAGTGCTCTGCACATAGTAAGCGCTCAACAAACACCACTGAACGACTGATAGGGTGCATAGCCCTCCGTAGTGCCCGACTGATAACGAAACCAAACACAGCTCTCCTCACCACAACACCTTGCTACACTAATCATCTTGCTAAATCTAAGCCTATCAGGTTTGGGACTAGCCCAAGATAAGGCTAAGGAAACCAAGATCAAGTCCTTATTTTCCAATGCTCAACCTCCAATTTTCCATCAGTTGTGGACTTTAAGTCACCTCTGACTTTAAACATGAATAAAGTTCACATCAATTACCAAAAGGAAAAAGCCCACTTATGCTTTTTACCTCTGTGCCTTCTCTCCTACTAACCCGTTCTCTTGGAAAGTCTTTCATTTAAAAAAAAAAAATCAAATTACCCCCATTGAAAGAGCTCTCTAATTCCCTATGAAAAATAAACTCCAGCTAAACTGTAAGCTACCTAAGGGAAGGTTTGATTTTTTTTTAATGGTATTTAACCACTTACTATGTATCTTACACTTACTGCTGGGATAGATATAAATCAATCATATCTGATATAGTCCCCGTCCCACATGGGAGTCACAGTCTAAATAGGAGGAAAACCAGGCGACTCCCCATTTTACAGATGAGGAAACTGAGGCACAGAAGTTAAGTGACTTGCCCAAGATCACACAGCAGACGTGTCAGAGTGAAGATTAGCACTTGGGTCCTCTGACTCCAAAGCCCGTATTCTTTCTACGAGGTCGTGCTGTTTCCCAGGTATTATGACTTACTCTATTGTACTCTCCCTCATACTTATTTACATGCTCTACACAGAACAGACATTCAATAAATACTACTGATTGATTCACCATACCATATTTATCAGAATCCAAAGATGCACTAGACAGTAAGAACCATGAAGATTTTGAAAGAAAAAATTTTGGTGATTTCCTAAATTTTTCTTTTCAAAAATGTTTTTCTTGCTTTAGCTTACTTTTTTATGCTGTTAAGTGCTTACTGTGTGTTAAACATTGCTCTAAGCACCAGGATAGGTAGAAGTTAATTAGGTCAGATACAATCCCTGTCCCGCCTGGGGCTCCCAGTCTAAGGAAGAGGGAGAATGGGTAATCTCATTTTACAGTTGAGGAAACTGAGGCACAGACAAGTTAAATGACTTACCCCCAGGTCAGATAGCAAGCAACTGGCAGATCCAGAATTAGAACCCAGGTCTTCCTGTCTCCTAGGCCCATGCTCTCTCCACTAGGCCATGCTGCTTCTCTTTGTAACCCCACTTCCTTGTTAATACTTTTTCTCTTCTTAATTTTTTCTCTTCTTAATCCTTCCCTTTTTCAACTCCTGATTCCCCATTAATACTTTTATGCATAGAGAATAGAGCACAGGCCTGGAAGCCAGAGGGTCATGAGTTCTAATCCCAGCCCCGCCACTTGTCTGCTGTGTGACCTTGGGCAAGTCACTTCACTTCTCTGGGCGTCAGTTCCCTCATTTGTAAAATGGAGATTGAGACAGTGAGCCCCACATGGGACAGGGACTGTGTCCAACTCTATTTGCTTGTATCTGCCCCACCACTTAGTACAGTGCCTGGCATATAGTAAGCACTTAAAAAAAGCCGTGATTATTATTATTACTATTACCCTGAGCAATATGGTCTACGAAATTAATTATTCCTTCCAAGATGGTGGTATTGGATTATAAAACATTGGGAATTTCCTTTGGAATAATTTCACAAGGAGTTTGAATGCAACTTTCCTAAAGCAGGAACTGTGACGGTCTTAGTTTACTCGAGTCTACTGGAAGGATTGCTGACGCTCCTGACCCGAATGTGCGGGTGTCAATATTGGGGAGGGGAGAAGATGTGGAGTCGCTGCTTTCCTCTCCCAAGAAGGAAATGGAGTAGAATTAATTGTAAGTGATTCTGAGCTCATGCTTAGCACACTGAGCAGGCCACTGCTGGTCAGTTGAGTCATTCCACAGTCAAAAACACAGTTTGTCACTTTTCAGAGATTACCTCACCAGCCGGAGGGAGTCTTTGCGGATATTCACCAAACTTCTCAGTGTTTTCACAGGCTCGTGAGGGGCGGGTGTGACATAAGGAAACTAGAACAAAAGATCGGCATCAGTTCAGTATAGTACAGTGCTCGAGTGCTTAGTTCAGTGCTCTGCCAGGGCAGGCGCTCAATAAATACCGCTGTCGACTAGAGAGAGGATGAGGCTGAGAAAACACTCTTCTACCACCCACACGGTATCAAAAAACTCACAGGACAAAAATCAACGAAATTCAGGCAGTGCTCAATTATGCCACTCTAGCCCAGAATTAAAGCATCTATTCACACACTGCACCATCTATCAATAGCTTCTAAATTGGATGAGGATACAGCCAACATTCTGAGCTGCTGTTGTGAGTTTGTCACTCAGCAACAGAAGTAGTGTGGTCTAGTGGAAAGAGCCAAGGCCTGGGAGTCAGAGGACCTGGGTTCTAATCCTGACTCCACCGCTTTGTCAGTTGTGTGACCTTGGGCAAGTCGCTTGGACTTCTCTATGCTTCAGTTGCTACATCTGTCAACTGGGGATTAAGACTGTGAGCTCTATTTGGGACAGGACTGTGTCCAACCTAATTTTCCTGTATCTACCTCAGTGCTTAGTATAGGGCCTCATTTTTTAAATTTAAAAAAATTAAAAAAAAAATAGGCTGGAAGTAAAGCAGCCATTGAAGGGGAGTCCCAAAGACATTCTCTCTCTCTCTCACTTTTTTTATGGTATTTGTGTAGCTCAGCTCCAGTGATGGGGAGACAGACAGAGTTAGCAAATATGCACATATGCACAAGTGCTGAGGACCGCCAGGTAAGTGAATAAATATATAAGTGCAAGACATGGATGAGGGGATGCTGATTACTTGGGGAAGACTTGTTAGAGGAGGTGGGATTTTAGGAGGGTGTTGGGGGAGGAAGTTCCAGACCCTGGGGAAAAAGTGGGGAAGGGTTGAGAGGTAAGGGGACAGTAGAATACCAGGAGGGACACAGAGAGTGAGCAGGGGAATAATGGGTGAAATTAGGTGGTGAGAACCGATGGAAACAACGTATTTTTTAATGGTATTTGTTAAGAGCTTACTATGCGACAGGCACTGTACTAAGCACTGGGGTAGATATAAGCACATGGGACTCACAGTCTTAATCCCCATTTTACAGATGAGGGAACTGAGGTATGCTACACACCAGATCTGTTTCTCATCCATGTATTCTTCCCCGGTACTTGGTGCAGTGATTTGGCCACAGAAAGCACTTAATAAATGCTATTCTCCTATTGCGCCAAGTAGGTGCTCAATAAATACCACTTCTACCATTGCAACTAACATCACCACCTCTTCCCACACAACAAGCGGAGGGAGAGAGTGACAGTTCACAGTACTTTTTGGTGACTTGGATCACCCACAGACTTTGAAATTTCACAGCTTTCCAGGCTCTCTCTGACCTCAGACGAAAAAATCTATCATAAAAGATCCTCACAGGAAATAATCTGCAACGGGGACATTCCAATGTTTAGCCATGTTCAACAATTCCATAAGAAAATTATTCCTTCAACCTTTTTGATATCCCTCGGGCTGCAATATAAATCCGTTTCTTCTAGTTTGTCCTCTGTAGAAACAAAGACTAGTCATTAACTTCTGTATAAACTTTTCTAGAGTACACAAATATTTTGAAATTACGCTTTGACCTTCTCTTCTCTTAATAATAATAATTATGGTATTCATTAAACGTTTGCTCTATGCCTAAGCACTAGGTAGGCACAAATGATCAGTTAAGAGACATACAGAGCTCACAATCTAAGAGACCGGGCTTCATTTTACAGGTGAGGAAACTGAGGCCCAGAGAGATGAAGCGATTAGCCCAGGGCCAGTGACAGAGTTGCGAATAGAACTCGGGCTTCCTGACTCCAAATCCCGTGCCCTTTCCACTACACCACACTGCTTCCCGTTCTTTTCCTTTCTTTATGAAGTCTCAAGTGCTCCTCTCTATGATGAAGACAAAACTGGACAAATCCAGAAGTAGTATGATCTAGTGAATAGAGCAGGGGCCTCAGTCAGAAGGACCTGGGTTCTAATCCCGGCTGCCTGCTGGGTGACCTTAGGCGAGTCACTTCTCGTCTCTGTACCTCGGTTCCCTCTTCTGTAAAATGGAGATTAAGACTGTGAGCCTCATGTGGGAGAGGGACTGAGTTCAACCTGATTAACTTCCATCTACCCCAGTGCTATGTGCCTGGCACTGTACTAAGTGTTGGGGTGGATACAAGTGAATCGGGTTGAATGCAGTCCCAGTCCCACATGGGGCTCACAGGTTTAATCCCCACTTTACAAATAGGTAACTGAGGCACAGAGAAGCTAAGCGACTTGCCCAAGGTCACCCAGGAGACAAGTGGTAGTGCCAGATTAGGACTCAGATCCTACGACTCCCAGGCCCGTGTCTTTCCACTAGACCTCGCTGCTTCGGTTCACGCCAACAACCCTGTTCTGTTTTTTCATGTCATTCCAATATCGTCCTTGCCCGTAAAATGTCAGCCTGCATTTGTAAACTGCATTTACTATCCTTCATGTTAACAGCCAGACATTGCCATGTAATAGGAGTACAAGACGCAGCAGGGCGTAGTGGAGAGAGAACAGGCCTGGGAGTCAGCAGGTTATGGATTCTAATCCCGGCTCTGCCACTCGTCTGCTGGGTGACACTGGGCAAGTCACTTCACTTCTCTGGGCCTCAATTACCTCATCTGTAAACTGGGACTGAGACAGTGAGCCCCACATGGGACGGGGACTGAGTCCAACCCCATTTGCTTGTATCCAATGCTTAGTACAGTGCCTGGCACAAAGTAAGTGCTTAACAAATACCATGATTATTATTAGTAGTAGTAACAGCAGCATTTATTTAGTGCCTGCCCAATGCAGTGCCCTGTACTAGGCAGTGACAAGTTCCCTGCCCACAGGAAGCTCACGTTCTACCGGGGGATAAAAACAAAAACATTTACAACCAGATGGCCAAACTAAGTAATGTGAGCAGACATAGCTACATGAGGACTATGGGGAATGTAAGCTCATTGAGGTCAGGGAACGTTTCTATTGCCTCTACTGTTCTGTACTTTCCCAAGCCCTTAGAACAGTACGTCGTATAGAGTAAGTGCTCAATAAATACCACTGATTGAGGATGTAAATATGTTCCTAAGTGCTAGAAGTGGCTAAAGGAATAATATGGTTCAGGATGCCAGGGAGCATTTCACTTCACTGACTTTCTTCTCTTCATCTCTGGACCACTTCTCCAAGGTGCCAATGTTATTTTGAATGCTGACTTACAGTCTGCTTCTCCCTGCAGCTCTTGTCAAACGGTATTTAATAAACATAGCTTCTACCCCACTTTTTTATGGTATTTGTGAAGTATTTACTATGTTTCAGGAACATAGTACAGTGATTGCCACACAATAAGTGCTTAAATACCTCAGTTGTTATCATTATTATTATGTTGACTTTTTTTCGAGCCAATATTACACTGCTGTTCAATTTGTGGTCGACCTTGGTGCCTAGGTCTTTTTCTGCTACTCATAACGGTACTTGTTAAATGCTTACTATGTGCCAAGCACTGTACTAAGCGCTGAGGTAGACACGAGACAATTAGGTTGGACACAGTTCAGGTCCCACATGGAGCGCACGGTATTAATTAATCCCCATTTTACAGATGAGGTAACTGAGGCCCAGAGAAGTGAAGTGACTTGTCCAAGGTCACAGGGCAGACAAGAGGCGGAGCCGGCATTAAAACCCAGGTCCTTCTGACTCACAGGCCCGTGGTCTAGGCTGCACTGCTTCATGTTTAATTAATGACTACAAAATCTTAAGGTACCCAGAACTGACTCCTGGAGAACACCATTTATTTCCTCCCCAGATTGACCTTGATCCATTAATAATCACTCTTGGAATAGAATCCTACATCCAAGTGTGTCGGTTTATTGACCAGGATGCCAGACAGGAAATAATTAAAAATTCAACTCACTGTATCACTTTCATTCAGTGTACCGAGCTTGTCACTCCACCTCAGAAAGGGGGTGAGACTACAGTGATGGCTCTTTTTCTTTATACTCTAGAAACTCACTCTCTTAAAGGGCATAAAAGCTGAGGTGGAGATTGCTCTAGACTTCCTGCTGGCCAGGCAAACAAAAATAACAATGTGGCCTACTGGAAAGAGCCAGAGGACCAGGGCTCTAATAATGACTCTGCCACTGCCCTGCTGGGTGACCTTGGACAAGTCATTTAACTTCTCATCGGTAAAATGAGGATTCAATGCTTGCTCTCCCTTTCCCTTACACTGTGAACCCCATGTGAGACAGGAACTGTGTCCAACTTGATTACCTTGTATCTTCTACTGAGAAACAGCGTGGCTTAGTTGGAAAGAGCCTGGGCTTGGGAGTCAGTGGTCATGGGTTCTAATCCCAGCTCTGCCACTTGTCTGCTGTGTGACCTTGGGCAAGCCACTTAAATTCTCTGGGCCTCAGTTACCTCATCTGTAAAATGGGGATTAAGACTGTGAGCCCCATGTGGGACAACTGCTTACCTTGTATCTAGCGCAGTGCTTAGAACAGTGCTTGGCACATAGTAAGCGCTTAAAATAAATACCATAATTATTATCTTGGCGCTTAGTTCAGTGCTTGGCACACAATAAGCGTTTAACAAATATAATGTAAATCGCAGAAAAAGACCTAAGCACCATGGATGACCACAAGTTCATTCGTTCAATCGAATTTAATGAGCGCTTACTCTGTGCAGAGCACTGTACTAAGTGACTGGAAAGTACAATTTGGCAACAAATAGAGACAATCCCTACCCAACAATGGGCTCACAGTCTAGAAGTTGCACACCAGCAATGTAATGTCGGTTCCAAATAAAAGTCAATACGATAATAGCAATAACAACACTGCTCTGCACATAGTAAGTGCTCAATAAATACTACTGAATGAACTGTGGTAGTTCATTGCTTATTATGTGCCAATCACTGAACGCTGGGGTAGATTCAAGATAATCAGGTTGGACAAAGTCCCTGTCCCACATGGGTTCAAGAGAATCAGGGGGCTAACAGCTTAAGTAGGAGGGAGAATTGACACTGAATGGAAGGACAGAGAAGTGACTTGCCCAAGTCAGAGAGGAGACAAGTGGCGGAGCCAGGATTAGAACCCAGGTCCTTCTGACTCCCAGGACCGTGTTCTATCCACTAGGCTACGCTGCTTCTTGTTGGCCTAAGTGCCTTGGAGAGCATACTAGACGTAAAAGATACGTTCCCTGCCCTCAAGGGCCGGTTCAATCAGAAGCACTTATTGAGCAGAGACCACTGTTCTAAGCGCTTGGAAGAAGGCAGAAAGGAGAAGAGGCAGGGGCCCTGCCCTGAACGAGTTGACCCCTCCAGTTAGGGGAGATGGCAGACAGAAATTATTTTCAGATAGTGGGAGTGGGGAAAAGGTATAGAGAGTCAGTAGTTAACAGCGAGAGGATGAAAGGACAATAACTGAATAAATTAGCAGAGTGAAACAATCACTATATACATAAGTGCCTTGGAGGCTGGATACACATCAGTGCTAAGGAGTTTGCAGTTTGCAACCTAACACGGAGGAAAACAGACACAAATCAGAGAGAAGCAGCGTGGCTTAGTGGAAAGAGTACGGGCTGGGGAGTCAAAAGTCACGGGTTCAAATCCCAGCTCCGCCACCTGTCAGCTGTGTGACTTTGGGCAAGTCACTTAACTTCTCTGGGCCTCAGTTACCTCATCTGTAAAATGGGCGTTAAGACTGTGAGCCCCACGTGGGACAACCTGATCACCTTGAATCCTCTCCAGCGCTTAGAACGGTGCTTTGCACATAGTAAGCGCTTAACAAATGCCATCATTATTATCATTATCATTTACAAATAGCGGGCGCAGGAGGTTAGATAAACTGATAATTTTAAGAAGATGGAAAGGTAAATAAGTGAATAAATACGTAGAACATGTAAATCGATATTTGTATTAGTGCTAAGGACGACTATGCACTTCAGTGCTAGGGTTGGCTGCTGGGATCGCATGTCCTGAGAGGGTGGAGATTAATTAGGGAGAGCTTCCTGGAAGAAGTGGGCTTATGGGAGGGAGGGGAAGGGCTCTGAATCAATCATTCGTATTTAATGTGTGCAGAGCACTACATACTGTGCCCTCAAAATCCACCCCTCCACCTGCAAATCCAACCCAATCCCTTCGCACCTCATCAAAGAAGCACTTGGGCCATACCTTCTTCCCTCTCTGAATGCCATCTTCAACTGTTCACTCTCCAGTGGTTTTTTCCCCTCACTGCTTTCAAACATGCCCATGTCTCCCCATCCTGCAAAAAACCTCCCTTGACCCCATGGCTCCTTCCAATTATCACCTCATCTCCCTCCTAATATTCTTCTCCAAACTCCTTGAGCGAGATGTCTACATCCACTGTCTCAAGTTTCTCTCCTCTAATTCTCTCCCTGACCTCCTCCAATCCGGCTTCTGCCCCCTTCAGTCCACAGAAACTGCTCTCTCAAAGGTCACAAATGAGCTTCTTCTTGGTAAATCCAAAGGCCTCCATCCTAATCCTCTTCGACCTCTCGGCAGCCGACCATCCCCTTCTCCCAGGAATGTTAACAACCTCGGCTTCACTGACACCTCTCCTAGTTCTCCTCCTATCTCTCCGGCCGCTCATTCTCAGTCTCCGGCACAGGATCCTCCTCTGCTTCCACCCCGAACTGTGGGATTCCTTCGAAGTTCAGTTCTGGGTTCTCTTTTCTACTCTCCATCTACACCCACTGCCTTGGAAAACTCATTTGCTCCCTTGGCTTCAACTACCACCTCTATGCGGATGATTCCCAAATCTACGTCTCCAATCCTGATCTCTCTCCCTTTCTGCGGTCTCGCATTTCTTCCTGCCTTCAAGCCATCTCTATTTGGATGTCCTTCCGTCCCCTCAAACTTAATATGTCTCAAACTGATCTCCTTATCTTCCCACCGAAACCCTGTCCTCCCTGATTTTCCCATCACAGTGGACAGCACCACAGTCTTCCTGTCTCACAAGCCTGTAACGCTGGTGTTATCCTCACTCATCTCTCTCATTCAAGCCACATATTCAATCTATCACTGAATCCTGTCGGTTCAACCTTCACGATATCACTAAAATCCACCCTTTCCTCTTCATCTAATCTGCTGCCACGTTAATACAACCGCTTATCCTGTTCTGCCTTGATTACTGTATCACCTTGCTGATCTCCCTGTCTCCTATCTCACTCCACTCCAGTACTTACTTCACTTTGCAGCTTGGATCATTTTTCTACAGAGACGTTCAGGCCACATTTCCCCATTCCTTAAGAACTTCCAGTGGCTGCCCATCCACCTCTACATCAAGCAGAAACTCCTTACTAACAGCTTTAAAGCACTATATCGCTTTGCTCCCTCTTACCTCACCTCACTGCCCTCCTACTAGAACCCGGCCTCCACACTTTACTCCTTTAATACCACCTACTCACTGGACCTCAATCTCAACTACCACGCCACCGAGCCCTCGCCCACATCCTGCCTCTGGCCTGGAACACCCTCCCTCTTCACATTCGACAGACGATTACCCTCCCCACCTTCAAAGCTTTACTGAAGGCATATCTCCTCCAAGGAGCCTTCCCTGACTAAACCCTCATTTCTTCCTCCCCCAACTCCCTTCTGCAGCATCCTGATCTGCTCCTTTTACTCACCCCTCAGCCCCCAAGTGCTAATGTACCTACCCGTAATTTATATTAATTTCTGTCTCACCTCTCTAGACCGTAAGCTTCTTGTGGGTAGGGAATTAATCTACCACTTCTGTTACTTTGTACTCTCCCAAGTGCTTAGTACAATGCTCTGCATGCAGTAAGCGCTCAATAAATACGACTGATTGATACAGGTGGGGATGTCTCAATCCTGGCAGATTTAAAGCAGGGAGGGACTTAGGCAAGAGGCATCACGGGAGGAAAGGGTCAGAAGTGGAAGAGTCAAGACCAAGCTTCACTCGGGAGGAGCAAATTTAGGGTGAAACAGAGCACACATAAACCCTCGAGGCCAATGGTCAGGACCTCCTGCTTGAGGCAGAGGGGGGTGTGTCTGCTAATTCTGTTGATTTGTACTCTCCCAAGCACTTAGTACAGTACTTTGCACATAGCAAGTGCTTGATAAATACCAGTGATTGATTGAGATGGGCAGCCAGTGGAGGTTTTCTGAAGACCCGGGAGCCATTTGAGGTTTTAAAAAGGTAATCTGAGCAGCAGAAGGCATCACAGACTGAAGAGAGGATTGAAGATTGACAGTGAGTAGGTTGATATCACAAGAGGGAAGTGTGTGGATGGGGATGTAGCGTGAGGGGAGAGAAAATCCAACGGGAGTGATAGTGACTCAACTTACCTGAGGGCTCTGGGCAGGATTCGGGGTTGGGGTTCCCCCAGCCCCAGTCTTGGGCTCATCCATTAAATGGGAAGGGTGGGGAGGGCAGAGCTGGCTGGGTGAGGAGGGAATACAGGTGGCCTAAATACCATTTTTTATTCCCCTAATGGTATTTGTGATATGCACTTCCCCTCCCTCTCTCCCTTTAACTTTTCTCACTTAGAGAAGACTCCCCATTTCCCCGTAGCTTTGTTGCACCCTCTCCCACACTGCCTGAGCCCCCAGAAGGATGCCAGAAAGGAGACTTGTTTTGTTATGTTGTCCGTCTCCCCATTCTAGACTGTGAGCCCGTTGCTGGGTAGGGATTATCTCTATCTTCGCCGAATTGTACTTTCCAAGTGCTTAGTACAGTGCTCTGCACACTCAATAAATACAGTTGAATGAATGAATTAATGAGACGAGACTCGTAAAGTTGAAACCGATGTGTTGTAGAGTGGAAACAGGGTGCAAAGTTTGACTCAAGGTTGTCATCTGTCTTTACTTGAACGTCTGAAGTCCAAGGTTGCCAGTCTGTGGTCAGAAAGACTCCAGTGTGGTGGATTTCCATGGAAAGAAAAAAAAAAACTGCCTGCAATTTACCCAGAGGCCTACAAGACTCAGGAGGTTCCCTGAACCCTTCCCCATCCGACCCAGAAGGACTTGCCTGCACTGGTCGGTTGCCCAGGAAGTTCAGGTCCATGTTCTCTCCAAACAGGTAACCCTCAGGATGTGGTGTATCAAACTTCTCACCTCCCATGAAAAAATGAGTTGCAAAGTAGTTTCCTGAAAGGAGAAAAAAATAACACTATTATTACGGAATTTGCTAAACGCTATGTGCCAAGGACTGTTCTAAGCACTGGAGAAGATAAAAGGTTATCAGGTTGGACGCAGCCCCTGTCCCGCATGGGCCTCACAGTCTAGTTATGAGGGAGTATGACTTACTCTCCATTTTAGACCTGAGGAAACTGATGCCCAGAGAAGTGAAGTGACTTGCCCACAGACACACAGCAGACAAGTGGAGGAGCCAGAATTACAACACAGGTCCTCTGATTCCCAGGCCCATGTTCTTCCTACTAGGCCATCCTGCTTCTCAAGCTCTGGTTACTTGTGAAACCAAAGCAGAATGGGACTGTTTTAGGGATGGAAATAGCTGAGCCATAGGGGAACTGAATCTTTAGCAAGACCTTTAAATTACCAAGTCAGAGCCACATTTCTGACCCAACTTTCAGACCAGTTTCTCCCACAGATGTCCCATGAAATTCCCCCAACGTTTCTCTAATTGTTTTTCCTGCAGGGCTGAAAAAGGGAAAAAGACATTGGACCGCTCACCGTAAGGCTTAATAATAATAATAATGCTTTTGTTAAGCGCTTACTATGTGCCAGGCACTATTTTAAACACTGGGGTCGATACAAGGTAATCAGGTTGGACACAGTCCCTGTCCCACATGGGGTTCACAGTCTTACTCTCCATCTTCCAGATGAGGTAACTGAGGCCCAGGGAAGTGAAGTGACTTGCCAAGACCACATAACAGACAAGTGGCGGAACCAGGATGAGAACCCGTGACCTTCCGACTTCCAGACCCATTCTCCATCCACTTCACCATAGACACACAGAGTTGGTCAGGGGAAAGAGGAACAAATTAAAGCGGAGGCAGGGGATGGTCATTCAGAAAACAAAGAACTGCTTTTAAGAAAAATGATCTGGACAACAGAAAACATGAACCCACCTTCCATTCACTGTTTTCCATTTTGAATTTATCTAGCACCTGATTCAAATGGACCTCAAAGTAGTTCACATAAAACCCAAGTTACCTCCTATTAAAAAAAAAATTACGCGATGCAAGAAGAGGAAAACAGCAATCGTAGCCTTGATTGACCAGTCCCAGAATGAGCCTCGATCCCTACTGGAGGCCCAGCTGGGACAGAGGGAGTCACCAGTGAAGTGGCTGCAGGATTCAGTCCTGCAGGGAAAGCAGTTCTGGGACACATCCTCTGGTATTGCCCCACCACCTTCAGTGCCCATGCCTGACACTACTGTCCAGGAGAGGTAAAGGAAGCAGCATGGCGCAGTGGATAGGGCATGGGCCTGGGAGTCAGAAGGACCGGGTTCTAATCCCGGCTCTGCCACTCGTCTGCTGTGTGACCTTGGGCAAGACTATTAACTTCTCTGTGCCTCAGGTCCCTCATTCATAAAATGGGGGTTAAGACAGTGAGCTCTATGTGGGACAGTAAACCCTCCTGTGTCTCCCCCATTTAGACTGTGAGCCCATTATTGGGCAGGGAGCGTCTCTATCTGTTGCCGAATTGTCCATTCCAAGTGCTTAGTACAGTGCTCTGCACATAGTAAGCTCTCAATAAATACTATTGAACGACAGGGACTGTATAACCCAATTAGCTTGCATCTATCCCAGCACTTAACAAATACTATTTTAAAAAAAGGAAAGAAAGTGGGGGGGGCTGATTGTGACATGGGATTGGGGTGCAGGGGCTTTCTTCCTTCCACACCCCACTGTTAACTCCCCCTTCCCCCCTCCCCCTCCAGAGGAGGCCTCATCTGAGCTAAACGAGGGGGAAGGACAGGAGGTGGGTGTTTTAGGAGCATAATGGCTAATTCGAGCCTTGAAGAGGGTCAGCAGTTAGTGTCCTTTCCTTGTTTACCGTTTTGAAAGTCCAATCACCCTTCCACTAAACATTATTAGATCCCGAGGCTAAGAAAAGGAAGAGACCTCGACTTCTTTGCGCTCCACTCTGCTACGCTCAGAACAAAAGTTTCTCCTGACCGGTTCCCTTTTCCTCTAACCTTTCTCTCGCTGTACTGGAAACCTGGCCTTTTTCACCCTGGCAGATCGTGCTTTGATAAAGTCAACCTTCCCACTGTTGAGCCTGGCCATCAAGCCCTCCTTCTTTCAAAAACAAAACAAAATCCCACAATTCAAAAACTCTGAGAGCATTGTTTCTGCCTTCCCTTTCCGCTCTGACTCCTCTACACGCAAAATGGGGCCAGTCTAGCAATATCATTCTGGCTTCATTATTTCCCGAGTTTCTTGGAGCTCTTCCTCGAGGAAGAAGTGTGAGAGAGGCAAAGACGACAAAGAGAGAAAGCAAGAAAGAGAAAAAGAAAAAAGTATGTGTGTTGGGGGGTGGTGAGAAAATGGAAGAGAGAAGCAGCGTGGCTCAGTGGAAAGAGCACGGGCTTTGGAGTCAGAGGTCATGGGTTCAAATCCCTGCTCGGCCATTTGTCAGCTGTGTGACTTTGGGCAAGTCACTTCACTTCTCGGTGCCTCAGTTCCCTCATCTGTAAAATGGGGATTAAGACTGTGAGCCCCACGTGGGACAACCTGATTCCCCAGTGTCTACCCCAGCGCTTAGAACAGTGCTTGGCACATAGTAAGCGCTTAACAAATACCAACATTATTATTATTATTAAAAGAGAGAGGAGTGAAAGAAAGGGGAAAGAAAATCGATTAAAGTAAGGAGAGGGAGAGAAAGGAGAGAAAGACCCTAAGTGTGGCCTAGGGGATAGAGCACGGGCCTGGAAGACAGAAGATCTTGGGTTCTAATTCTAGCTCTGCCACTTGTCTGTTGTGTGATCTTGGGCAAGTCACTTCACTGGGCCTCAGTTACCTCATCTGGAAAATGGGGATTGAGACTATGAGCCCTACGTGGGACAGGGACTGTGTCCAACCTGATTAGCTTGTAACTACCTGTAAAATGGGGATTAAGACTGTGAGCCCCACGTAGGACAACCTGATTCCCCTGTGTCTAACCCAGCGCTTAGAACTGTGCTCTGCACATAGTAAGCACTTAACAAATACCAACATTATTGTTATATTATTACCCCAGCACTTAGTACAGTCCCTGGCACATAGTAAGTGCTTAACAAATACCATAAAAAAAAATTAAGGAGAGAGCAAAGTGTGGGGGGCGGGGGAGAGAGCGAGAGAGTGTGTCCCATGGGAGAGGCTCTTGGATTGTGTTTGCAGGAGGTCAGCCGATTCACAGTTTGGCTGTATTACACCATTCTGCTGACAGTGTGCTTTCCCCCAAGGAGGAAGGGCAAACCCAAATTAGGAAGGAATTTAGCTTTTTATGTAGGCCAAGAAGGATGATGCCTTGCTGCTGAGAATCAAATTAGCCCTAAGAGTAGGGAGAAAAGCTACACACACATCTACACTTCCCTGGGAAAGTTCTGTCATGGCAGTGGTTGTTTAGTGAATGCGAGACACGGAGGGAGACAAGCATCTTCCGACCAGCACGGTTGTGAGGGAGGTTTTGCTTTGCCTCAGCCAAACTCCCGGTTCCCACTTACCTCCCGGTGCCCTTTAACATGACATAATTTTGGCTTTCACACCATTTCCAGGGGTCTAAAACAGGCCAGTCCTTAGATGCTGATAAACTACTGCTGGATCACCCTCACTCAGGGTGAAAAGCAGGCATCGCACATACACAATCATTACTGGCAAAAGAGGAAGGCCCAAGTGATATACTACTGTGTGCAGAGCACTGTACTAAGCACTTGGAAGAATACGATAAAATTAAACAGAGTTGGTAGACACATTCACGAAAGATGAGAGAGAAACGAGAGCGAGAGAGAGAATGCATAGACTTTAAGCTCATTATGGGCAGGGAACAGGTCTCCCAACTCTTCTGTAGAGTACTCTCCCCAGCGCTTAGTTCAGTGCTCTGCACACAGTAAATGTTTAGTAACTACCATTGATTGATTGACTACAGGGCTCTGCAAACACTGAGCATTCAATAAATACACCATTGAGAGAGACCCAGAGCCAAAAGAGAGAGGCAGGAGAGTGAGAAAAAGACAAGAGAGATAGGAGAGACAAAACAGAGGAGAGACGGGAGAGAGGGAGAGGAGAAAAGCAGAGAGAGAGAGAGAATCCTCCTCAGCTCAAAATCAAAAACAATAGTTCCTTATCCCCTTCAGGGAACAAAGACACACAAGTAACTGACAATTAGAAGACTGAATGATGCATGAAATGAGGCTCTGCTGTCAGATAAATTGCTGTGGCCAAAAGAAACTCCCTGTTAGTATCACGTGTCTGCACTCTGATAATAATAATGATGGTATTTGTTAAGCGCTTACTCTGGGCCAAGCACTGTTCTAAGCGTTGGGGGGGATACAAGGTGATCAGGTGGTCCCACATGGGGCTCACAGTCTTAACCCCCATTTTCCAGTTGAGGGAACTGAGGCCCAGAGAAGTTAAGTGAGTTGCCCAAAGTCACACAGCTGACAAGCGGAGGAGCCGGGATTAGAACCCATGATCTCCTACTCCCAAGCCCGTGCTCCTTCCACTGAGCCACGCTGCTTCGAGCGGCCGGACACTGGGAGCAGAGAGGATGGGGGGAGTCCAGAGCCCTAAGCCAGGGCCACAGTCTCTTCCAGTCCATCAGGACCACGGAGGGCCACCAACCCCGACCCACGATGGGCAGAAGCCAGGAGTTCCAAGTCAGAGCTTCACCTCACACAGTCAACTCCACCACCACCAAACTACCAATTCCACCAAACACCTCCAACCTCTACCAATTCCACCGACTTCACCAACCACCACCGACTCCAGTGCATTTTCGGTTCCCTACAAACAGCGGACTGAAAGATACAGTGTGCCAGAGTATAATAATAATGATGGTATTTGTTAAGCGCTTACTATGTGCCAAGCATTGGGGTAGTACAGTCTAATCAGGTTGTCCCACATGGGGCTCCCAGTTTTAATCCCCATTTTACAGATGAAGTAACTGAGGCACAGAGAAGTTAAGTGGCCCGCTCAAAGCTACACAGCTGACAAGTGGTGGAGCTAGGATTAGAACCCATGACATCTGACTGCCAAGCCCGGGCTCTTTCCACTAAGCCACTCTGCTTCTGAAGAGGCCGGATGAACAAACTAAGGCACCACGGCCTAAAAGCTCTGGGCTGGAGGTCAGGAATCTTTGGTTCGGCTCCCAGTTCTACCACTAAAGTACAGCCTGTAATTTCCCTGAGTCTCACTTTCTCCATCTGTTTGAAGAGAAGAAAATGACTTCCTTGCTTACATCACAGGAAGGCTATTTTTAATATTTTTTTTAAAACCGAAGACAAAAGAAATATCTGAAAAAGCATCATGAAGCTCTTTACAGGAAAGCTATTATAGGAAACTAAGGGATTACTCACGACCACCTGTAGCACTTCAGGACACAGTGTCTCACATACCCTATTTATTACTTAAGCGATCACTCACTCATCTACAGAGCCGCTTTTTCTTCTTCCTCCTATCTGTAAATGACTTTTGCGTCACCTCCCCCACCACACTGAAAACTCCCTGAGGGTCGGCACTGTGCCTACTAATTCTAGTGTGGCCTCCCAAGTGCTTAGGACGATGCTCTGCGCTCAGTAAATACCACTGGTGGATTGATTCCGATCCCCTTCGTGCAGAGAACGGCCTCTCTCATCCTATTTGCTCCTCCAAATCTGCCCCTCCTGCAGCTCAAGGCTCACGTCCCCAAGTAGCTTTGCTCCACTTGGGTCGAGAAGCAGTGGGGCTTAGCGGAAAGAGAACGGGCCTGGGAATCAGAGGACCAGGTTTCTAACCCTTAGACTGCTGTGTGACCTTGAGCGAGCCACTTAACTTCTCTGTGCCTCCTTTTCCTCATCAGAAAAGCCTGTTCTCCCTCCCGCTTAGACTGCGAGCCCCACATGAGGCAGGGACCGTATCCTACCTGATAATCTTGGATGGGCCCCAGTGTCTGGCACAGTGCTTGGCAAACAGTAAATGCATAAATACCGTAATTATTATTAGGTCCTCCCCCTTCCATTTTCTCATGAAGCCAGTAAAATCTGTGACTCTCCCCTCTCCAACTCACTCGAACGACAACTGGTATCTAGTACTGAGGAACAGGAGGAGATCAGAAAGGGGCTGCGCGGGCAGGGAGGGGGCCGATGGGGAAGCACGGACAGAGTTTTGAGAAAACGGCACAGTCAGAACGGCCAAGGTGCAGATTTCAGAACTACTGGAGAAGGGTGGGCACCACAGTGAGCCCCCAGCCTGAAAATAATTAAATAAAAATAAATGAATGGTGGAATTTGTTAAGTGCTTACTATGTGCAAAGCACTAATCTAAGCGCTGGGGATACAAGGTGATCAGGTTGTCCCAAGTGGGGCTCACAGTTTTAATCTCCATTTTAGAGACGAGGTAACTGAGGCACAGAGAAGTTAAGTGACTTGCCCAAAGTCACACAGCTGGCAAGCGGCAGGGCCGGGATTAGAACCCACGACCTCTTACTACCAAACCCGGGCTCTTGGATTAGCACAATCTGGTCAGCAATGGTCAGAGAAGCAGTGTGGCCTAGTGGATTAAAGCACGGGCTCGGGGGTCAGAAGGACCTGGGTTCTAATCACAGCTCCGCCGTTTGTCTGCTGTGTGACCTTGGGCAAATCACTTCACTGTGCCTCGGTTACCTCGTCTCTAAAATGGGGATTGATCCTGGGAGCCCTATGTTGGACAGGGCTGCGTCCGACATGATTAACTTGTGTCTACCTCGATGCTTAGTACAGCGCCTGGCACATAGTAAGCACTTAACAACACAGACATGCAAGCAGTGACGCACGGTGGCCTGGGTAAAGGATGTTGATAAAACCCCAAATTGGCGAGAGATTTAATAGCCGTCCCAAGCCACCCACTCTCTTCTCTCCTTCCACAAACTTGGCTGACCTACACAGCAGGTCATCCGCCACACCACCACCATCATGGTGGCCGGGCCCCAGACCCTCCTTCGAGATGTGAGTCACTGACCGAATGCGGTAATAAAATGGGATAAGTACCCTTCAGCGGAGACTAAACTCAAGAGACTTCAATCTGAGATCCCCACGTCGATGACCAGGCGGCAAAGTGGAACTAAGAAAACCAGAATAAATAGCAGCGGAGGAACTGCAGTAGAGCGCTTGAGAAAGCGCAACGGAACCATAAGACAGACGCCCTGCCCGCGATGAGTTTACACTCTGAGGAGACAGACAGAAAATATTTACGAATGGGATAATCAGAACAAACTGGCTGTACAATTCATTCGTTCAATCGCATTTACTGAGCGCTTACTGTGTGCAGAGCACTGTACCGAGTGCTTGGGAGAGGACAATACTGGAGCACACATATCAAATATTATTTAATATTTAAATAGTATAAAAGACGCCTCTTAATCCAGCCCCACCCTCAGAGGAAGGGGGTGTGGAGAATTAATCAATCTGTCAATTGTGTTTATTGGGCACTTAATGGGTGTAAAACATGCTGATAAGACTCGGTGTTCTGTATTTATTGTATTTACCTCTAGATTGTAGCGCTCAATAAATACAACAATGAATGAATGAAAAGCAGCACAACAAAGAGATGGGACGATCAATCAGTGAATCCATGATATTTATTGAGCGCTTATCCTGTGCAGAGCATTGCATTTAGCGCTTGGGAGAAAATAATAATAATAATTGTGGTATTTGTTAAGCGCATACTAAGTGCCAGGCAAGGTACTAAGCGCTGGGGCGGATATAAGCAAATCGGGTTGGACACAGTGTCGGTCCCAGATGGGGCTCACAGTCTTAATCCCCATTTTACAGATGAGGGAACTGAGGCACAGAGAAGCAAAGTGACTTGCCCAAGGCCACACAGCTGACAAGTGGCAGGGCCGGGATGAGAACCCAGGTCCTTCTGACTCCCAGGCCCGTGCTCT
This sequence comes from Ornithorhynchus anatinus, assembly GCF_004115215.2. NCBI lineage: Eukaryota > Metazoa > Chordata > Mammalia > Monotremata > Ornithorhynchidae > Ornithorhynchus > Ornithorhynchus anatinus. Next base: position 24,801,600 of record NC_041729.1, on the reverse strand, counting down.
ATCCACTAAGCGAAGCCATGTTGCTTCTCATACAGTAGAGTTGGTAGACATGATTCCTACCCACAAGGAGCTTGTAGTTAAGCGTGGGGGATAAGCATTAAAATAAATAACTGAGAGAGGGGAAATGGGAGAGTATAAGGAAATGAACATAAGTGCTATTGGGCTGAGGAAGTAAAGGGGAACAGGTCCGAGTACATAGGCGACGTAGATGGGCCAGCCAAAGGAAGAAATTAGAGCTGAGGCAGGCAAGATTTCTTGGAAAAGGTGTGCTTTTAGCCTTCACAAATGGGATGGAGTTTCTCGGGAGGATCAAATGAACAATAATTTTACACCCTTAATGGCTACAATAATTAAGCCCTGTAAATTTGTCACGAACTTTACAAGCATTAGCCCTCATAATAAACCAAGAAGGGAGAGCGGTACAGGAAAATGACTCCCCGGGAGCCCAAGGCCCGGCTGCAGATGGACCTGGCTGGCTTTCCTTCGGCCCTCCGGACCATGAAATCCTTTTGGCCGGTCGCCTACTCTCAGTCCCCGATGAAAGAACGTATTGTTCAGCTCATGGCTCGTTAACACGAACTGGCTTCCATGGGATCCTGGCTCCGATGAGACTATGTGCTGCTACGACAACATTTTGGTTCAGCCGACTACTGAATTTGGAAACCCCTTTGAAGTTTGGTGTAATAAAGTTTGACCTGAATTCATTTTAAGAACGGCTGAGTAATGAAAATAAGTCCCAGCGACACTAGGTATTTGGGATTGCGGGTTGGAAATAAATGGGAAATAGTACAAAAAGGGAAATGTACAGTGCTCCGTACACAGTAAGCATTCAATAAATATGACTGAAGTAGAGCTCAGAGATAATGTCTTCCCTTCCTGAATTCAATCCATCAACCAATCAATCGGTAGTATATACTGACTGTTTACTGTGTGCAGAGCATTGTTACGTGCTTGGGAGGGTACAACAATTTCAACAATAAACACTGTAATTACAATGTTCTGATTTAATACTGAATTACCAGGTATTTGTCTAGCCATAAAATATTCCAGAGAGCCACTCAAAGAGTTCCCAAAACGGTCTTATTCGACCTCAAAACCTGTCTTCGGGGGGGAGAGGGAGCTGGTAGACCCATTTCACAGATGGAAAAACTGAGGCAGGACGAGTATATGGACTGGCGCGATAGCCCACGATGAGTAAAAGGTGAAACCGGGACCCAAACTCAAATATTCTACCTTCCCTTTCCACATATCCCATTCCAGATGCTGGAGACTTCATACAGAGATTCCAAAAGGGATTCAAGTGAAAATGTAAAGACTGGCAGGGTGGATCCATTTTTCCCAATGAAAAATGACTTGCTCCTGCAGAACCCGGCTCCTCCGATCCTCCAGGTCGGCGGAGGTCAGTGGCTGGGCTCGAGGACCTCAGTGGTCAGCACCCAGAAAGTCTGAGCTGGGCACAAAACGTCTCGAAAAAAATCCAACACAGTTCCAATAAATTCTAATAAAGAATCCTTCACGCATTTACATTCACGGGCTAAATTCCAACTGTGTTAAAAAGACACGGTCAGTCGTATTTACTAAGTCATATTTACTAAGAACTGGGGAGAATTCAATACCACAGACACATTCCCTGCCCACAGTGAGCTCACAGTCTAGAGGGGGAGACAGACATTAATATAAATAAATTACAGATATATACATAAACACCACAGGCCACTCGATGCAGGTTAAGAGATTATTACTTTTATTATTAATAGTATTTACTGAGCACTTTCTGTGTGCAAAGCACGGTACTAAGCACTTGGGAGAGGACAATATAAGATCAAACACAATCCCTGCCCACAACGAGCTCACAGTCTGGAGGAGGTGGCATTGGGACCAATTTGGGATTTCTGCCCTTTTAGTTGAGAAACGGGCTGCAAGAGGTACCTAAAAATGGTCACTTATCAGTCGATCAATCGATGGGATATACTGGGTGTTTACTGTATGCAGAGCATAGGACCGAGCGCTTACCGGGCTCTAAAAACGGTAATTATGGTACTAAACGCTTATTATGTGCCAGACACCGTACTTATTTACGTTGATGTCTATTTGTATCGATGCCTGTCTCCCCCCGTCTAGACTGTGAGCTCGCTGTGGGCAGAGATTGTCACTCTTTATTGCTGTATTGGACTTAGTGCTTAGTACAAGTGCTTAGTACAGTGCTCTGCACACTGTTAAGCGCTCAAGAAATATGACAATGAACGAATCAATCAACGGCATTTACCGAGCACTTACTATCTTTGGAGCACTGTACTAAGCACTTGGGAAAGTATAACAGAATAGAATTAGTGGACGTATTCCCTGTCCACAGTGAGCTTCCAGTTTTGAGGGAACTATCCTCCCGGGCAATGATGAACTATGCAGTTTTACTTTCCGCTGGGAAGAAACAGTTCGCCGAACGCCTGTGGCCACTGGCCCCAACCTTACCCGCCCCTGCCCAAAACTGGATATATCGGTTTGTTTTGTGCTAAATTGGGCTCCCGTAGTTGCTACGGGAACCGGTAATTTTGCTACACTGACGTTTTCTGTTTGAAAACATAAAATCAAGCAAGGAAAATGAGGAAAATGAGTGGAAAAGAACAGCTGCTTTACTCCGGCCTTGAAACTAAAGGTTTTCAGAGAATTGGGCTCACCTCTTCCCCTACACCTGCCCCCCACAGTGGGTCCCTAAAAGAATGGAAGCCCCGACCGGGGGGGGGGACAGGTCCCCCATGTTCAGGCCGTACGTTCATCCAAGAAGACCGACCTGGAGGGGGACAGGAGGGGGATATTTCAAAGAACCAAATTCAACCCTTAGCTACGGCCATTAACTTTCTTTTTTAATGGTTTTGGTTCAGTGCTCACTAGGTGCCGGGCGCTGTACTAAGCACTAGGGATAGATGTAAGGTTACTGGGTTGGGCGTGAGGTTGATAACAGAAGAGTGAAGTGCACGGGCTGGCTTGTAGTAGGAGAGTAGCGAGGTGAGGTATGAGTGGGCAAGGTGGCTGACAGCATATATCGCTCCCATTGCCCTGTGCCTCACGGCATAACGGATAGGGCACGGGCCTGGGAATCAGAAGGTCGCCAGGCGTAAGGACCTGGGTTCTAATCCCGGCTCTGCCACTTGTCCACCGTGTGACCTTGGGCAAATCACTTCATTCTCTGGGCCTGTTATTTCGTCTGTAAAATGGGGATTAAGACTGTGACTCCCATTTGGGACAGGGACTGTGTCCAACCTGATTAGCTTGAATCCACTCCAGAGTTTCGTACAGCACCGGGCACAGATCATGCGCTTAACAAATACCACAGTTACTATTATTATTACTAAAAATGGGCCTGAACCACACCGGGTTACCTTGATTTCCTTCTGAAATCAAATAACCATCCTGAGACGGGACAGCATCACTCCTGTAAAGGGCAGGCACCACCTTAAAGCACTCAACAGGGGCAAAGTACATTCAGTTTGGCCATAATGCCTGCTTTCACTATGTCTTTCGGCCGAAACGTCGTAAGGGAATCAGGGAACGTTTGTTTGTTAACACTAATGGTTTGGATCCAACGTGGCCCAGTGGCAGGGGTTGCACCTGTCAATAATAACAACAATAAAAAGAAGAAGAAGAAATGAATGTGACACTGAAGTGCTACTATGACCTCCGCACTGCTCTAAGCGCTGGGTAGACACAAGGTAACTGGATTGGACACAGTCCCTGTCCCACAGGGCTCACAGTCTTAATCCCCGTTTTACAGATAAGGTAACTGAGGCACTGATAAGTGAAGTGGCTTGCCCAAGGTCACACAGCAGACAAGTGGCAGAGCTAGGATTAGAACCCAGGTCCTTCTCACTGGCTCCCAAGCAAGTGCTCTAACCACCAGGCCGTGCTGCTCCTTTACCAACTCAACTGTACTCGCCCAATTAATCGATCAATGATGTTTATTCAGCGCTTACTGTGTGCAGAGCACGGCGCTAAGTGCTTGGGAAAAGTACAAGAGGTATGAACACTGCCCTCATGGAGCTCCCAGACTAAGGGGGAGACAGATATAAAAATAAATCATAGGATCAGGGAAATAGTACAGTGTAAGGATACTTACCTAACTATTGTGGGGCTGGGACAAGTATCAAAGTACAGTGCTCCCAAGTACTCAGCGCAGTGCTCGGTACACAGTAAGCGCTCAGGATATACCACTGATTGATACCAGACGAGTACAGTGTCGGCAACAAATGACAGCTTCAGCAAATTTCCCTTAGCGTAGATTTTTTTCAAGTATGCAACCCCGGGTTATAGCAGAATGAGAACGGGGCATTTTGGAATTATTCCTTTCCGGCAACAAGCATCAATCTGGTTTGACAAGCGGTACCTTCTAATCCGAAAATAATAATTACGGAATTTGCTAAGCACTTACTATGTGCCGGGCACTTTAGTAAGCGCTGGGGTGATAGGAGCAAATCGGTGTGGACACGGTCGACGTCCCGCAGTCTCAATCCCCATTTTACTGATGAGGTAACTGAGGCACAGAGAAGAGCGGTGACTTGCCCAGGGTCACGCAACAGACAAGTGGTGGAGCTGAAATTACAACCAGTGACCTTCTAATTCCCAGGCCCGGGCTCTATCCACTACACCATGCTGCTGTGATAGGCTGACATTCAAAACCAGTTTGCAGATCTTATTGCTGCCCCATCTTGACGCTACACACACAGAGTTAGTAAAGCTTAGTAAGTGCATTTCAGTGAGACTAAGAAAGATCATTTTATGACTAAAATAATTGCTACAGGGCACCTCTCCAACATACCTCCTCAACTGGGAAGCAGTGTGGCCTCGGAGAGCAAGCACAGGCCTGGGAGCCAGAGGACCTGGGTTCTAATCCCAGCTCTGCACGTGCCTGCTGGGTGACTTTAGGCAAGTCACTTCACTATTCTTGGTTTCCTCAACTGTAAAATGGGGATTCAATAACTGCTGTCCCTCCTATGAGCCTCATGCAGGAGAGGGACTATATCTGGCCAGATGAACTGACTAATTTGTATCTGCCCCAATGCTTAGAACAGTGCTTGCCTCACATTAAGAGCTTAACTATACCATTAAAAAAAAAATTTTTTCCTCCCCAGGCAGGCTACATTCATGGCATGCCATGACTGGTGACACGCAAAATAATGATTCATTCATTCATTCAACAGTATTTATTGAGCACTTACTATGTGCAGAGCACTGTACTAAGTGCTTGGAATGTACAATTCGGCAACAGAGAGAGACAACCGCTGCCCAACGACGGGCTCACGGTCTAAACGGATAATAATGATGGTATTTGTTAAGCGCTTACTATGTGCCACGCTCTGTTCTAAGCGCTGGGGGAGACACAAAGTCATCAGGTTGTCCCACGTGGGGCTCCCAGTCTTCATCCCCATTTTACAGATGAGTTCACTGAGGCACAGAGAAGTGACTTGCCCAAAGTCACACAGCTGACAGGCGGCGGAGCTGGGAATGGAACCCATGACCTCTGACTCCCAAGCCCGAGTTCTTTCCACTGAGCCACGCTGCCCAGCACTGGAGTGACACTTCACCTCACAAAGACCCAGGGGCAGCATAATGCTTGCTCCTCTGCTGATGCGACATAAAGCCCTGCAAAAGGCCCCCCCCAAAAAAAATAAGGATCCAAAGAAAACAGGAAGGTGGAGAGGCATTCCTGGAAACAGAGCCAACAACCCAAAGGAAGAAAAGGGCAAGAGTTTAAATATCACCAAAAGGGGAAAGGAAAAAAAATGGGAAAAATACCCCCCCCATAATAGAAATTGGGGGAGTAGGGGGTGGTGCAGCATCTTCCTCAAGGAAGATGAAACTAAAGAATTCTATGAATCTCTTGGCTAGCCTTCTCACCCCTGAGAGCAGCTTCTAACCCACGATATCAAGAACCTCCAGTGGTTGCCCATCTAAATCTGCATCAAACAGAAACTCCTTACCGTCGCCTTTAAAGCACTCAATCATCTTATCCCTCCTACCTTACCTCTCTTCATTCAGTCTTATTTACTGAGTGCTTAGGGTGTGCAGCGCACTGTACTATGCACTTGAGAGAATACAATGACAGTAAACTGACACATTCCTTGCCCGTGATGAGCTTACAATCAGCCTACTCTACCCTTCTTTGCCCCTTATATACAGGACTGCATTTATTTTAAAATCTGTGTCCCTCTCTAGACTGGAAGCTCCTTGTAGGCAAGGAACACGTCTATCAACTCTATTGTACTCTTCCAAGAGCTCAGTACAGTCGTCTGAAACCAGCAAGCGCTCGATAAATACCACTGACGGTTGGCTGGCAAAACGGCACGCCGACTCCCTGCCTGGCTTTCAGCTTTAGAGATCTCTGGAAAATATCTCGCTACCAGGATTAGCATCCTTTGCAAGACGCTCTTCAAATTCCTTCTGGCCAGCCTCATTTCCCATTTGCCCCTCTCAGGGTCACACCTGGAGAGTTCCCAGTCCTCTACCAGTCTCGACTACGGGAGGGAGAGCCAGGCAGGGGCCTGTCCATTCCATTCCTAGCTTGGGCAGTGGCTAGCCAGTGGAAGGCCGTCTGCTACAAGTCAAAACTCGCCTGTGCTGGGCAGCAGCGGCACGGGAGAGGATCAAGGGCGAAGACTCAAGTTTACTGCGCGGGAAGAGGCAATGGTAAACCTCTTTCGTATTTTTCCCAAGAAAACTATGGATCCACTACCAGAACGATGGCAGATGGAGGTGGGGCGTTCTGGGAGAGATGTGTCCATGACGTCGTTTGGGTGGAAGACGACTCGACGGCATAAGACAATTTCCCGCTGGCACCTGACCTCTCCTCCAAAAGGCAGGGACCATTTCTGTTCCTGACCTGTGGACTCTTTCCTAGAGCTCAGTCCAGTGCTCTGCACACAGTAAGCCCTCAATAAATACTACTACTATTACTTCCCCCGCCTACCGCAATTTATGGGCTTTACTGTTCCAGTCACTCCGAAGGCCATTCCATTTTTAAAAGGTGGTATTTCTTCCTCTGATGACACCTTTAACTGGACAATTAGCCCTGCAGTTTTTCATTCTGGTCAACTGAACTGATAATCTGTTCCGTGGCATTTATTTTAACACGGTCTATTAGTGGCATTTTTTTTTTTTGAAGCCACCAAGATTCTCGTAGGATTCTTATATCTTCAGCAACTCTTTGCAAGCTTTTCCCAACTACAGCCTGCATTTTAGTCCACTTCCCTTTTTCTAAAACTTCCAAATCTTTTGGCCTTCAAAAACAATGTTACATTTAACTGCACTGTAATTTCCCCTATGGTATTTTAATAAAATGCCGTAAGCACATAGTACGTTTAACACTATTTTGAGACTGTGTATCTTTCCCAATTGTAGGTCAATTTCCTAGAATCAACATAATGCAAAGGGATTCTTCTACCCAGAGCGCCAAGGCAATTTTAGAGGCTTTAGAAGGAAGCAGGCAACGGTTTAGTTCACCAAACTATGTGGAACGCAGACTTATTACGAGACAAGTTAAATCGGCCAAATTATTTTCAACTCAACATAAAGGATCAGTTTTCCTGCTTGCTCCCAGAGGGATTTCTAGAGGTTCCTCAAAGACATTCAGCCTTACTGTCTCCAACAGCTGCTGTTTAGAAACCTGATTCTGAGGCACACTGAAATCTGTCAGCAAACACATGTGAAATTAAAGCAGCACGGCCTAGCCGCAAGAGCACGGGAGTCAGAGGACGTGGGTTCTAATCCTGGCTCCTGTGTGACCTTGGGCAAGTCACTTCACTTCTCTTGGTCTCATCTACCTCGTCTGTAAAGTGGAGATTAAGAGTCTGAGCCCCATGTGCGACAGGGACTGCGTCCAACCTGATTACCTTGTATCTACGCGAGGACATAGCTTACGTAGTAAGCGCTTAACAAACAGAAGCAGAGAGGCAGCATGGCAGTGGATAGAGCCCGGGCCTGGGGGGTCATGAGGTCATGGGTTCTAATCCCAGCTCCGCCACCCGTCTCCGGTGTGACTCTCGGCAAGTCACTTGGCTTCTCTGTGCCTCAGTTCCCTCATCTGTAAAATGGGGATCGAGACTGTGAGCCCCGCGTGGAACGCGGACCATGTCCAACCCGATCTGCTTGGATCCACCCCAGCGCTTAGCACAGTGCCTGCAAATAGTAAGCGCTTCATAAAGACCGTAATTACTACATATTATTATTATTAAAATCCCACTGCTCTGCAAGCTACAGAATGTACAGGGAAAGCTGCCCTTTGGGTTCAGAGCTGACACTATTGGCAGTGACAGTGTGCATGTGTGTGGGTGTTCACATGCACACACCGAGGACCTAAACGATCGCTTCCTCACTCCACCCCTTTTTCTCATCCGCTCGCTCCCATTCCAGGAGAGTATTACATCCTCAAGGTTGTCCATCTTCAAAGCCACACTGCCAGGGGTGAGGCTGCCATGGTCCCTGTCCTTGGGAGAGGTCAGGTGCCAGTGGGAAATTAGGCTGACGGAAAGGAATTTGAAGAGCAACTCGCAAAGGACGCTAATCCTGAGAGCAAGGAACCCGTGAGCGTCGTTGAGAGACGATGTCTTGGGCAGTATCGTAGAGTGAATTTACGCCTCTTTGGGCCTCGTCCCGATCTGTAGTATTTTCGGCGCCTCCTCTGTGGACAGAGCACTGGAATAAGCGCTAGGGAGGGGGTCATTAGAATCAAGGAGCTGAGGGGTAGACACCATTCATTCAATTGTATTTATTAAGCACTTACTGTGTGCACAGCACTGTACTAAGCGCTTGGGAAAATACAACAGAACCACCAACGGTGACATTCCCCGCCCCCAAAGAGCTCAAAGTCTAGCGGGGAAGGAGTCCGACAGCAATACACCAAGGGCAAAGGCCTGGGAGTGGGAGGCCCTGAGTTCTAATTCTAACTCTGCCATTTCCCTGCTGTGCGACCTTGGGCAGGTCACTTCACTTCTCTGGGCTTCAGTTTCCTCATCTGTAAAATGGAGGTTTTCTACCTGTTCTCCCTCCTAGACCGTGAGCTCCACCTGGCACGGGGACTGTATCCGCCCTGGTTATCTCATGTCCAGCCCAGCGCTTAGTAGAGTGTTTGACGCATAGCAAGTACTACGTTTGGGCTATATCAGGCGGGAGGGGCCAGACGGACATCCATATGGAGATGTCATGGAGGTAGAGGAGAGGTGAGATTGCGGAGAAGGAGAGAGGTCATCCACACAGAGGTGATTAGACTGTGAGCCTGTCAATGGGCAGGGACTGTATCTGTTGCCGAACTGTACAATCCAAGCGCTCAGTACAGTGCTCTGCACATAGTAAGCGCTCAATAAATACTATTGAATGACAGTTGAAGGCCCAAGAGGGGATGGTCTCTTAGGAGATGAGTATAAAGTGAGAAGAGAAGGGGGCCCAGGACAGAGTCTTGAGGGACACCCCCCACCCGCCAAGTTAGGGAGCGGGGGCCAAATAGAAGAGCTGATGAAAGGACCGACCAGAGAGGAAAGGGATGCAGGAGAGAAGAGTGGCAGGGAAGAAAAAAAAATTGAGTCCTTGACACTGCTCAGCCACTGACGGTCAAGAGGAAAAAGTTAAGTCCCCTTGGAGGCAGGACGTGCGCTTGAGGTTTTTTGTGGCAGTCTTCCCTCGCCCTTGGATTTGCACCTTCCCTCAGCCCCACAGTACCCATGTATACATTCGTAACTTACATTAATGCCCATCTCCCGCCTAGACCGTAAGCTTGTCGAGGGCAGGGGACGTCTACCAATTTTGCTCTATTGTAATAATAATAATAAGGTTGGTATTTGTTAAGCACTTACTCTGTGCAGAGTGCTGGGGGAGGTACAGGGTCATCAGGTTGTCCCACGTGAGACTCACAGTTAATCCCCATTTTACAGATGGGGAAACTGAGGCCCAGAGAAGTGAAGTGACTCGCCCACAGTGACACAGCTGCCAAGTGGCAGAGCCGGGATCGAATCCATGATCTCTGACTCCCAAGCCCGGGCTCTTTCCACTGAGCCACACTGCTTCTCCCCAAGCACTTAGTACAGTGCTCTGCACATGGCAAACACTCGATAAATACGACTGCTTGTTGATCGCGGTGGTAGTTTGCCCCGAGCCATCCACACTCTCTCACCTGGTGATCCCAGGCCTGGTGACACGCAATGCATGACAAGAGGGAGAACGGGTGCCCGCAGAACACATCTGGGGCCTCCACAGCAGCAGACTAGACACCCTCACCCATCTCATTCATTCCCTCGTGCTGTGCGCAGAGCACTGTACAAAGCGTTTGGGGTACAACAATAAACATAAACGTTCCCTGCCCACCACGAGCTTACGGTCTAAGCTCCCATGCTCAAGTTGACTACAGAAAGTCGGCGGGGAAGAAGGGGCGGGGAGGGGAGGGTCCTTCCCACTTTCTTGTGAAAATCAGAGCAGAAACCAAAAAAAGAAACGAAAAACAAAACAAAGAAGCGCAACCAAAGTATACAGCTTTCCGGGAAAATGGCAGGCACATCTGTGGCAGCTATATTTGGGTCAGGGCTGTTATTTCAGGGGACTACCCAGCATCCCAAGACTTCTACCGTCGGCGGGGATCTGGAAGGCCTGAGCCCAGAGAACCCCCTCCGCCCCCAAAAGCAGCCACTCCCATGAGGGAGTGTCCGTCTACCCTTCTAAACTGTAAATCCCTTATGGGCAAGGAACGGGTCGGCCAACTCTGCTACGTTGGACTCTCCCGAGCCTTTAGTACAGAGTTCTGCACACAGTAAACACCCCCAAAATACCACTGACCGATGGACCGGCTACGGCAGCAGGCACAGTCCGGTGCCACAAAACTTCCCGTCTCCGTGCGCCTCCGATTCCGCTTCCCTCACCCATTTTCGAAGCCACGGTTTACGACGGCACTTGGGTTGGGTCCTGTGATGGCAGGGAGGAGGGAGGGGTTCCTTCCCGTGTTCTTTCATGGAAAAATCAGTGGGAAAGCAAAAGCAAAATGCAAATACGCCTAGCCGACCTTTGAACTCAGAGAAGACGAGACTCTTAGTGAAGTGGTGCCTATGAGTGACTTCCTCATAATGTTCCAGGAGGCCAAAGATCATTTCCTAACGGTAAGCCACGCCCGCCACTCGGGAAGGCCGGAATGGTCATCCTACAAAGTTTGAGGAGGTCCACTTTTCGTTGTTGGGGAGCCCAATCGGTAGTCCTTTGGGGGCTCCATCTCTTTCGAAGGGCTGTGACCCCTACCACAAAGAACGTGTCTGGGGAAATTCCAAAAATCCCCAGATGGTTGGATCCAGGGCTCGAAATAGACCATTTGAGAGCAAACACTCCTGCTGCAGTCTCTTCCTCTCCTCACCTCCTCTCCTCTCCCCATCCTCATATCTGCGGACCCAGGAAGGGAGGCCAGGACTAAGAACGAACTCTGTCCAGAGCTGGGGAAGAAGTTGTTCTGCACCTAAATTCAGTTAACTCCCCGCCCGGTGCGTCATCACTAAACACAGATTTCCTAATATTTCAAGTATTTCGAGAGAATTCTGTCTCCCCAGCTCTAGACTGTGAGCTCGTTGTGGGCAGGGAATGTCACTGTTTATTGTTGTATTGTTCTTTCCCAAGAGTTCAGTACAGTGCTCTGCACACTTTTAAGGGCTTATTAAATACAAATGAATGAAGTGCTGCCTCCCCTAACAAGCCCAGGGTACATCCACTTTCCAAAAGCACATAGCTAGTTGTGAGAAGCTATGTGGCCTAGTGGGTAAGCGCACGAGGCTGGGAGTCCAAAGGACCTGGGTTCTAATCCCAGCTCCTCTACTTGTTTGCGGTGTTACCCTGGGCAAGTCACTTAACTTCGCCGTGCCTCAGTCACTTCATCTGTAAAATGGGAATTAAAATTGTGAGCCCCATGTGGGACGTGGATGGTCAACTACCCGATTAGCCTCTATCTGCCCCAGGGTTTAGTACAGTGTCTGGCATATAGTAAGCGCTTAACAAATACCACAAACCACAACAACAAAAGCTAGTTGCCCCATATCAGGACTAGGAATGACTTAGGCTTATACCATTTCCTTTGCTCTCTGGGTCCTTCCCCAAAAATGCCAGTTGCCTAATATATTTTTTGTTCCTTAAATGCTGGACCAGAGAAGCTACAAGAGAGTAAAGGCTACTATATGGAGACTAATTCAAAAAACGCTTTCGGTATCCAGCTAAAACAACGTAAACAAACACTCCCATGATGATTCTTCTTCCTCTAGGGAGAAATTTCCACAGCTGGTACTTCCCTCTAGACTGTCAGCTTCTTGTGGGAAGAGAATGGGTCTACCTACTCTGTCATATTTTATTCTCCCACGCGATTCGCACAGTGCTCTGCCCACAGTACGTGTTCGAGAAACACCACTGACTGCTTCTTTATGAAACCCACAAAACACTCATTTTTCCTAAAGTCGTCACCTCCGTTCCTCCAACTCCCTCCCTCTCTTCTTTCCCAATCCCTCGCATCAATCATCACCTCCCTCTCATCAATCATCATCATCAGTGGTATTTACTGAGTGCTTACTGTGTGCAGATCTCTCTCCGTGATTCTGCATCTTTTATGGGGATCCAGATGAGGAAACAGATATTCAACTAATAATAATAACTGAGGGATTCGTTAAGTACTTACTGTGCATTAAGCACCGTAATAATAATAATGTTGGTATTCGTTTAGCCCTTAACTATGTGCAGAGCACTGTTCTAAGCGCTGGGGTAGATAGAGGGGAACCAGGTTGTCCCACGTGAGGCTCACAGTCTTAATGCCCATTTTATAGATGAGGTCACTGTAGTTAGGACTTGGGGAAGATTCAAGAAATTCAAGTTGGACATAGTCCCTGTCTCGTCCAGGGCTCACGGGCTAAGTAGGAGGAAGAACAGGTATTAAGTCCCCATTTTATAGACGAGGAAACTGAGGCACAGAGAAGTGAAATGACTTGCCCAAGGTCACACAACAGGCAAGTGGAGCAGCGAGGATTAGAACTAGGTTCCCTGATTTCCAGGCTTGAGTTCTTTTCCCGAAGCCACGCTGCTTCCCCAAAACAATTCAGTTCTTCTTTCTTAGAAGAAACCAACAGAAGGCCCTAGCTTAACTTAGCAGAGGCTCATTCTTTTATGGTATTCGTGAAGCGCTTACTACGTGCCAGGCACCGTAAAAGCACTGTGGTAGGTGAAAGGTAATCAGGTTGGACAGAGTCTATGTCCCACATGGGATCCCAATCCTAATCTTCAATTAATCTGAATCCTCCTGAGGAAGTGAAGTGACTTGCCCAAGGTCACCCAGAGCGACAAGGGGCAGAGCCAGGATTAGAACGCGAGTCCTTCGGACGCCCAGGCCCGTGTTCTACCCACTAGGCCACGTTGCTTTCCTGTTCATCGCAACAGAGAGCACAAACAAAGATGCATACGCACATACCCATTCAGCCCCTCAGACGGACAAATTCAAACATCCCCGGGGTCACGGGGGAGCACAGCAGCGTTAGTTCGGGAGAAGTGAAACAGTAATAGATCGAGTCAGTCAGTCAATCGCATTTATTGAGTGCTTTCTGTGTGCAGAGCACTGTACTGAGCGCTTGGGAGAGTACACTAGAACAAGATATCAGACGCATTCCCTGCCCACAGCAAGCTTACAGTCTGGAGGGGGAGACATTTGCTAATCTTTTAGAAAATTACAGAAATGCACAAAAACGCTGTGGGGCTGGGAAGAGGGATGAAGGGAGTGAGTCAGGGCGACGCAGAAGGGAGATGAAGAAAAGGAAAAGAGGGAAGGTCCGAGCCCAGGGGAGCCGGCAGAGGAGGGAGATTGGTCGGCAGGAAACCTTTCCCTTCCCGCCGCCATCGACGCCGCTCTGCGCCATTTTGGGCTTCCTGCGTTTCCGTTCCCAGCTTGGCCCGTCTCTCCCGTCCACTCGGCATGGAGAAGCAGAGTGGCTCCGTGGATAGAGCCCGGATTTGGGAGTCAGAAAGACCCGCGTTCTAATCCCAGCTCCGACACACGTCTGCTATGTGATCGTGGGCAAGTCACTTCACTTCTCTGGGCCTCAGTTACCTCATCTGGAAAACGGGGATTAAGAGGATGAGCCACGTGTGGGACACAGGGACTGTGTCCAACCTGATTAACGTGTATCTATTCCAGCGCTTACAACGGTGATTGACACAGAGCAAGCGCTTAACATGTACCATAATAACTGGTATTATTGGACTAAGCGCTGAGATAGATACAAACTAATCAGGTCCCAAGTGGGGCTCACAATCTTAATCCCCATTTTCCAGTGGAGGTAACTGAGACCCGGAGAAGTTAAGGCCACACAGCAGACAAGTGTGGAGCTGGGATTAGAACCCAGGTCCCTTTAATTCATCCCCCCTCCAAGCCCCACAGCACTTTTGTACATATCTGAATTTTATATATATATATTAATGTCCGTCTTCCCCCTCGAGACTGTAAGCTCACTGTGGGCAGGAAATGTGCCTGTTTATTGTTGTATGGTACTCTCCCGAGCCCCTAGTATAGTGCTCTGCACACGATTAAGTGCTCAATAAATATGATTGAATGAATGAAAGGTCCTTCTGACTCCCAGGCCTCCGGCCCGTGCTCTACCCGCTAGGCCACGCTGCTTCACTTCCCTGGGGCTCAGTGACCTCGTCTGTAAAATGGGGATTAAAACTGTGAGCCCCATGTGGGACATGGACTGTGTCCAACCTGATTAGCCTGTGTCTATCCCAGAGTTAGTACAGTTCAGAACAAGCACTTAAATGCCATTTTATCTTTTTTTTTTAAAAAAAGGTAAGTTACCATTTCCCTTCCCCTTCCACCGCAGTGATTTTTCCAAGCCCCTGCCCCCCGTCCCCTCCCCAGCAGAGGACAGACAGTGACGACAGCAGAGGCAGCGCAAACCAAAAGCCCCATCGGCTCCAGAGGCTGCTTCTGGTCCAAGCTTTGCCCGCCGACGGCCGTCCCGAAGCTCACACCTACGAAACCCCCTTCCCACCTCCGCCACCACGGGGCACAGAACTTCAGCATGGTAGAGTGGACAGAGCAGGGACCAGGGAGGCAGGAGGTCACGGGTTCTAATCCCAGCTCTCCCCCTCGTCTGCTGTGTGGCCTTGAGCAGATCGCTTCCCTCCTCTGTGCCTCGGTTCCCTCGTCTGTAAAATGGGGATTGAGACTGCGAGCCCCACGTGCGACAGGGACGGGGTCCAACCTGATTTGCTTGGATCCACACCCGCGCCTAGTACAGTGCCTGGCACCCAGTAAGCACTTAACACAATTATTATTATTATTATTATTACTATCTGGAGCTCGGGTCAGGCAGCTGCGGAGGGGCCGGGCCCAGCCCGTTTTGAGGTCTTTCCCGGGACGCTGGCGGCTCGGCAATCCTCTCTCCCCGATGCTTCCCCTTTGCTCATCCAGATCGAAAACAGGAAAAGAACGATCTTTTAAAAAGGGAAAAGCACCAGACAACAGGAGGAAAGGGAGAGGAAGGCTTTGCTTCCCCAAGACCTCTCTCCCAGCAGCTTGGGAAGGCACGGTAGGATGGAGAAATTGGTGGCTGACTGCACGGTACCTATTGAGGGATTCCAAGGTAGACGTGAAAAGGTCTCCTTCCGACTCCTCCTGTGTCGCCCTGACCTGCTCCCTTTATTCTCTCCCTTCCCAGACCCACAGGACTTTTGCATTTACCTGCAATTTATTTATTTCTATTAATGCCTATTAGTGTCTGTCTCCCCCTCTAGACTGTAAGCTCGTTGTGGGCAGGGATCGTGTCTGCTCTACTCTGCCCAGAGCCTAATACAGTAGACTAAGCTGTGAACTCGGGGTGGGCAGGGATTGTCACTGTTTATGGTTGTATTGCACTTTCCCAAGCGCTTAGTAGAGTGCTCTGCACACAGTAAGCGCTTAATAAATACAACTGAACGAATAAGGGGGTCAGAAGGACCTGGGTTCTAATCCTGGCTTCTTGTCCGCTGCGAGCCCTTGGACACGTCACTTCACTTCTCTGTGCCTCAGCGACCTCATCTGCAAAATGGGGATTAAGACGGCGAGCGCCACGTGGAGCAGGGGCTGCGTCCAACCCGATTGGTCTGTATCCACTCCGGCGCTCAGTACAGTGCCTGGCACTTAATAAGCACTTAAGAAATACCACAGTAAGTGCTCAATAAAAATGATGGAGTTAAAGGAGGAGAAGCCCGAGGCCCTAAGCCCCACTTCTGACAGGGAGAAGGGTGGGAGGGCTCTAATGGAGGTTAAGAAAGGTGACCACCCCCTTCCACCCAGGACCTGTGAGCAAAAAGCCAGTCCCACCATTCATTCAACTGCATTTATTAAGTGCCTACTGTGTGCGGAGCACTGTACTGAGCGTTTGGAAAGTACAACACAGCAGTAAAGGTGCAATACTCCAAGGTTCGTTTCGGTCACCTCGCCGAGGTGAGCCAGAGCCGAGGGCAAGAGAAGAGATCGGTGCCGGTGAACACGCGGAGAAAACTCTTCTCTGTACAATGCACTCTGAAGTGGGAGCCAACTAAAGGGAGGAATCGAATAAAAAAGAAACGAGCCAGAAAGAGAACACAAGCCTTGGGATTGGCCCAGTTCATTTGCAGAGGAGGAGGAGAGAGAGACTGAGGCCCGGGCGTCTGTTGGTTATTCCGATTATCCAAAGTGTTTTCGGGCTGTGTGGTGGGACGGACTGACTGCCAGGGCGAGAGCCAGCCCCAGAGGTTACGGCATAACTGGTCCGCGCACAGAATAACGTCGGCTTTTATAATAATAATAACAGTGTTTGCTAAGCACTTAATAAGTGCCAAGCACTGGGGTAGATACAAGTTAATCAGGTTGGACACGGTCCCTGGCCCACATGGGGTTTACGGTCTTAATCCCATTTTACAGAGGAGGAAACGGAGGCCCGGAGAAGTGAAAAGATGTGCCCGAGGTCACGCAGCGGATAAGTGGCGGAGCCAGGATTAGAGCAGCCGTGTGGCTCAGTGGAAAGAGCCCGGGCTTAGGAGTCAGAGGTCATGGGTTCTAATCCCGGCTCCGCCACCTGTCAGCTGTGTGACTTTGGGCAAGTCACTTCACTTCTCGGGGCCTCAGTTCCCTCATCTGTAAAATGGGGATGAAGACTGGGAGCCTCACGTGGGACAACCTGATCTCCCTGTATCTACCTCAGCGCTTAGAACAGCGCTCGGCACAATAGTAAGCGCTTAACAAATACCAACGCTATTATTATTAATCCCCGTCCTCGGCCTTCCAACCCCGTGCTCTTGTCGCTAGACCCCGCTGCTTCTCTTCGTCCTCGCTCGACGGCACCGCGAAGAGGCACGGCGGCAGACGGGATGGCTCCCAGTGCCACTGCTTTTTGTTTATGCTTAATGGTATTTGCTAAGCGCTTACTTTGTGCCAGGCACTGTACTAAGCGCTGGGGTAGATACAAGTTAATTGCTTTTTAATCATCCGAGATTCTTCGGTTGATTGTCTTTTCTCACCATCCCAAGAAAGAACCGGGCTAATAAAAGAAAACTTTGGCTCAGTTCATCAGGGGAGAGAGTCCCCGAGCCAGTCAGCCTGGCCCTGGAGGTTGGAAGTCTCCCACTTTCAGACACTTCTTTGGGAGTAGGATTTGCTAAGCGCTTACCATGTGCCAGGCACCGTACTAAGCGCTGGGGGGGGATGCAAGCAGAGCGGGTTGGACACGGTCCTTGTCCCACAGAGCGCTCCCGATCTCGATCCCCATTCTACAGATGAGGTTACCGAGGCCCCGAAAAGTGAAGCGATTCCCCCACGGTCACAGAGCAGACGAGTGGCGGAGTCGGGATTAGAACCCAGGTCCCCCTGGCTCCCAGGCCCGTGCTCTATCCACCAGGCCGCGCTGCTTCTCTTGGAAGGAAAGGGGAGAAGGAGAATATTCAACTCCTGCTTCCGCCCTCAATCCCTCCCATCCCTCCCAACACAATCGCCCCCCCACCTAGGGACCCTCAGAAACGCGGGATGGTGTCCGGAGGAGTGTTAGTTCAATCAGATCCTCTGCCATGCCAATCAAAGGAATATTTTTATATTCGTTAAGCGCTTACTATGTGCTGAGCGCTGCTCTAAGCACCGGGGTAGAGAGAGGGTAATCCGATTGTGAGGCTCACAGTCTTCATCCCCATTTTGCGGATGAGGGAACTGAGGCACCGAGAAGTGAGGTGACCTGCCCAAGGTCACACGGCTGACAAGTGGCGGGATCAGAACCCATGACCTCTGACTCCTAAGCCCGGGCTCTTTCCACTGAGGCACGCTGCTTCTCAGTTAACTCTGGGAGAATGGTGTCGGGGGGCCGCGATGGGTCTGGGTTGAGCCGAACCCCTCGACGGGCTTCGCGTCGGTTTTTTTGGTCACGGGTTAGTTGGGAAAGGAGCTCGGTGGAAAGAGCCCGGGCTTGGGAGTCAGAGGTCATGGGTTCGAATCCCACTTGTCGGCTGCGTGACTTTGGGCAGGTCTCTCTACTTCTCTGTGCCTCGGTTCCCTCATCGGCAAAATGGGGATGAAGACTGTGAGCCTCAGGTGGGACAACCCCATGACCCTGTATCTACCCCAGCGCTTAGAACAGTGCTGAGCCCACAGTAAGCACTTAATACCAACATTATTATTATTATGATGATGAATCTGTAAAATGGGGATTAAGAGTGTGAGCCCCATGTGGGACAGGGACTGCGTCCAACCTGGTTAACTCGCATCTAACCCAGTGCTATGTGTCCGGCACACAGTAAGCACCTGAACAGATGGCGTTTAAAAAACAAAAATCGAGTCGGCGGGGTCCTGGGGATGGAGGAGAACGGGCTCCAGCACCCCAACTTTTAGGAACGGAGATCTCCTACGTGAGGGAACCGTTCCACCTGGAAGCAGCGTGGCGCAGTGGATAGACTCCTGGCCTGGGAGTTAGGGGGTGACGGGTTCGAATCCCGACTCCGCTACTCGTCTGCCTGTGTGACCCTGGGCGAGCCACTTGGCTTCCCCGGGCCTCTCGGTGACCTCGCCCGCCGGATGGGGATCGAGACCGTGGGACGGGGACCGTTTCCGACCCGATCTGCTTGCATCCACCCCAGCGCTTAGCCCAGCACCTCGCACATAGTCCGCGTTTAACAAATACCATAATTCTCAGCTGGGTGACGGTGGGCAAGTCACTTCACTGGGCCTCAGTTCCCTCGTCTGTAAAACGGGGGTGAAGACTGTGAGTCTCACGTGGGACCACCTCATTCCCGTTTCTACCCCAGCGCTTAGAACAGTGCTCTGTACGTAGTAAGCGCTTAACAAATACCAACATTATTATTATTATTTCGGAGAGAGGATGTCCTGTGAACATCCTCCCCCTTTTCCTCAGATCCCCGTCCTCCCCGTCGCCCTGACTCTCTCCCTTGGACCGACCCCCGTCCCCTCCACACGGCACTTGCGTACATACGTACAGATCTATAATTCTATTCGTATTAATGCCTGTTTACTTGTTTCGATGTGTGGATATCTATAATTCTATTTATTTACATCGATGCCACTGATGCCTCTTTACTTGTTTTGCTGTCTCTCTCCCCCCTTCTAGCCCGTGAGCCCGTAGTGGGCAGGGAATGTCTCTCTTTATGGCTGAATGGTACTTTCCAAGCGCTCAGTACAGTGCTCTGCACACAGTAAGCGCTCAATAAATACGACTGAATGAATGAAGGTCGGTCGGGGGGGCAGGATATCATCGATTGACGCTCCAACAGGGAGGGGGAAGCTCCTGCTCAATGTGTTCCACTGTCCTTTTTCCAACGCTCAGTACAGTGCTCCGCGCCCAGTAAGCGCTTAATAATAATAATTACTAGGGTATTTATTAAACGCTTACCACGTGCCAGGCGCCGTTCTAAGCGATGGGGTAGATACAAAGTAATGAGTTTGTCCCACCTGGGGCTCCCAGTCTTAGAGAAGCAGCGTGGCTTAGTGGCGAGAGCGCGGGCTTGGGAGTCAGAGGTCGTGGGTTCTAATCCTGCCACTGCCACTTATCGGCTGTGTGACTTTGGGCAAGTCACTTCACTTCTCTGGGCGTCAGTTCCCTCATCGGCACAATGGGGGTTAAAAGTGTGAGCCCCACGAGGGACAACCTGACTACTTTGTATCAGCGCTTAGAACGGTGCTCGGCACGTAGTAAGCGCTAAACAAACACCATCCTTATTAAGTGCAGAGCACTGTACTAAGCGCTTGGAATGTGCAACTCGGCAACAGGTAGAGACCCCTCCCCGCCCAATGACGGGCTCACAATAACGACGATGGCATTTGTTAAGCGCTTACTATGTGCTGAGCACTGCGGAGAAGCAGCGTGGCTCAGTGGAAAGAGCCCGGGCTTGGGAGTCAAGAGGTCACGGGTTCGAATCCCGGCTCCGCCACCTGTCAGCTGGGTGACTTTGGGCAAGTCCCTTCACTTCTCTGCGCCTCAGTTACCTCATCTGTAAAACAGGGATGAAGTCCATGAGCCCCACCCGGGACAACCCGATCACCTTGTAACCCCCCCAGCGCTTAGAACAGCGCTTGGCACATAGTAAGCGCTTAACAAACACCATCATTAAGTGCAGAGCGCTGGACTAAGCGCTTGGAATGTACAATTCGGCAACAGGTCCCTGCGCAGTGAGGAGCTCACAATAATAATAATGGTGGTATTTGTTAAGTGCTTACGATGCGCAAAGCACTGTTCTAAGCGCTGGGGGGTTACAAGGTGATCAGGTTGTCCCACGTGGGGCTCAGTCTTAATCCCCATTTTCCAGATGAGGGTACCGAGGCCCAGAGCAGTGAAGTGATTGGTCCAAAGTCACCCAGCTGGCAAGTGATGGAGCCGAGATTAGAACTCATGACCTCTGACTCCCAAGCCCGGCCTCTTTCCACTGAGCCACGCTGCTTCTCCTAATGACGTTGGCATCTGTTAAGCGCTTACTATGGGCTGAGCGCTGTTCTAAGCGCTGGGGTAAGGACAAGAGAATGAGGTTGGGCCCTGGGGGGGGCTCTGAGATTTCACCTCCAATTTGCAGATTCATTCAGTCGTATTTAGTGAGCGCTTACTAGGTGCAGAGCACTGGACTGAGCGCTTAGAATCTCATTCAGTCGTATTTGAGCGCTTACTAGGTGCAGAGCACTGGACTGAGCGCTTGGAATCTCATTCAGTCGTATTCATTGAGCGCTTACAAGGTGCAGAGCACTGGACTGAGCGCTTGGAATTTCATTCAGTCATATTTACTGAGCGCTTACTAAGCGCAGAGGTATTCATTCATTCAGCCGTATTTATTGAGCGCTTACTAGGTGCAGAGCACTGGATTGGGCGCTTGAAATTTCATTCAGTCGTATTTATTGAGCGCTTAATAGGGGCTGAGATATTCATTCAACAGTATTTATTAGGCGCTTACTAGGTGCAGACCACTGGACTGAGCGCCTGGAATTTCATTCAGTCGTGTTGAGCGCTTACTAGGTGCACAGGCATTCATTCATTCAACAGTATTTATTGAGTGCTTACTAGGTGCAGAGGCATTCGTTCATTCAATACTATTTATTGAGCGCTTACAAGGTGCAGAGCACTGGACTGCGTGCTTGAAATTTCATTCAGTCGTGTTTACTGAGCGCTGGCTAGGTGCAGAGGCATTCATTCAACACTACTTATTGAGCGCTTCCTAGGTGCAAAGGCATTCAGTGAACACTATTTATCAAGCGCTTCCTAGGTGCAAAGGCAATCATTCAACACTATTTACTGAGTGCTTCCTAGGTGCAAAGGCATTCATTCAGCACTATTTATTGAGCGCTTCCTAGGTGCAAAGGCATTCATTCAGCACTATTTACTGAGTGCTTCCTAGGTGCAAAGGCATTCATTGAACACTATTTATCGAGCGCTTCCTAGGTGCAGAGGCATTCATTCAACACTATTTACTGAGCGCTTCCTAGAGTGCAAAGGCATTCATTCAGCACTATTTATTGAGCGCTGGCTAGGTGCAGAGGCATTCATTCATTCAACACTATTTATTGAGCACTTACTAGGTGCAAAGGCATTCATTCAGCACTATTTATTGAGCGCTTCCTAGGCGCAAAGGCATTCATTGAACACTATTTATCGAGCGCTTCCTAGGCGCAAAGGCATTCATTGAACACTATTTATTGAGCGCTTCCTAGGTGCAGAGGCATTCATTCAGCACTATTTATTGCGCGCTTCCTAGGTGCAGAGGCATTCCCTGAACACTATTTCCTGAGCGCTTCCTAGGTGCAGAGGCATTCATTCAACACTATTTACTGAGCGCTTCCCAGAGTGCAAAGGCATTCATTCAGCACCATTTATTGAGCGCTTCCTAGGTGCAGAGGCATTCATTGAACACTATTTATTGAGCGCTTCCTAGAGTGCAAAGGCATTCATTCAGCACTATTTATTGAGCGCTGGCTAGGTGCAGAGGCATTCATTCATTCAACACTATTTATTGAGCACTTACTAGGTGCAAAGGCATTCATTCAGCACTATTTATTGAGCGCTTCCTAGGCGCAAAGGCATTCATTGAACACTATTTATTGAGCGCTTCCTAGGTGCAGAGGCATTCATTCAGCACTATTTATTGAGCGCTTCCTAGGCGCAAAGGCATTCATTGAACACTATTTATCGAGCGCTTCCTAGGTGCAGAGGCATTCATTCAACACTATTTACTGAGCGCTTCCCAGAGTGCAAAGGCATTCATTCAGCACCATTTATTGAGCGCTTCCTAGGTGCAGAGGCATTCATTCAACACTATTTACTGAGCGCTTCCTAGAGTGCAAAGGCATTCATTCAGCACTATTTATTGAGCGCTGGCTAGGTGCAGAGGCATTCATTCATTCAACACTATTTATTGAGCACTTACTAGGTGCAAAGGCATTCATTCAGCACTATTTATTGAGCGCTTCCTAGGCGCAAAGGCATTCATTGAACACTATTTATCGAGCGCTTCCTAGGCGCAAAGGCATTCATTGAACACTATTTATTGAGCGCTTCCTAGGTGCAGAGGCATTCATTCAACACTATTTATTGAGCGCTTCCTAGGTGCAGAGGCATTCACTGAACACTCCCTCAGTGGAAAGAGCACGGGCTTTGGAGTCAGAGGTCATGAGTTCAAATCCCGGCTCGGCCACTTGTCAGCTGTGTGACTGTGGGCAAGTCACTTAACTTCTCTGGGCCTCAGTTACCTCATCTGTAAAATGGGGATTAAGACTGTGAGCCCCACGTGGGACAACCTGATTCCCCTGTGTCTACCCCAGCGCTTAGAACAGTGCTCGGCACATAGTAAGCGCTTAACAAATACCAACATTATTATTATTAGCGCTTCCTAGGTGCAGAGGCATTCATTCAACACTATTTACTGAGCGCTTCCCAGAGTGCAAAGGCATTCATTCAGCACCATTTATTGAGCGCTTCCTAGGTGCAGAGGCATTCATTGAACACTATTTATTGAGCGCTTCCTAGGTGCAGAGGCATTCCCTGAACACTATTTCCTGAGCGCTTCCTAGGTGCAGAGGGATTCATTCAGCCCTATTTATTGAGCGCTGCCCCCGTGCAGCGCACCGAGCTGAGCGCCTGGGATGCGCAATTGGGCCCCCGAGAGAGAGACCATCCCCGGAGCGGCGGGGGGGGGGGGGGGGGGGGGGTGAGAACCCAGGCCCTCGGCAGCCTTACTGAGCCCAACGTTGCGGCGAGGAAATGGTGGAGGGGCAGAAAATGGTGGCGGCGGCGAGGGGGGGGAGGGGGCACTCACCGGATTTGGGCGGGTAGCGGTAGGCCGAGTTGGCCTGGATGTCGATGTCCTCCACCCCGGCCATCCTGCGGCTGAGGATGGACCCCATCGTGGAGCGCAGTGCGATGGCGGCGGCGGGGGGAGGCCGCGCCGGCGGGACCCTCACCCCGACATGGCCGGGCGGCCGCCTCCGCTCCTCCCTCCTCCCCCCCCCCCCCCCCGCCCCGAGGCTCCATGGGAAATGTAGTCCGGGCCCCCGCCGCCGCCTCCGGAGCCGCGCCCGCCCCGAACTACAAAGACCAGAAGCCCCCGCGGCGCGGGCGCCGACCTCGGGACGGACCAAGTGGACGGGCACCGGCGGGGGGGGCGGGGGGGCCTTTCCCACCGGCCCAGGAGGGTTCTCCCCTCGCGTCGCCTTTTTTTTTTTTTATTCGTTTGAAATCGGGTTCAAGCTGAGAGGGGCTAGATGGAGAGGAAGGACGCGGGGCCGCCCTGAGCAATGGGAGTCAGGTGGCCCCCTTGGTGGGGTCCTCTTGGCCAGGTCCTTTGCTCTGCGGCCAGGAACCAGCAGGGGGCGCCGCCCACATTGCCCCTCGGCGCCCAATGAGAGAGTGAAGGGGCGGGGCCGCCTCCTCCCTCTTTTCCCCAGCAGGATCCCTGTAATAATAATAATAATAATAATAATAAATAGTTCTTGTTATTAATAATGTCATTGATCGACTATCCAATAATAATAGCAAATATCAATAATATCAATGATTAACAATGTATCTGTTAATCAAATACCCCTCTGTAAAATGCACATTAACTGTGAGCCTCATGTGGGACAACCCGATGACCCTGTATAATAATGTTGGTATTTGTTAAGCGCTTACTAGGTGCAGAGCACTGTTCTAAGCGCTGGGGGAGATACAGGGTCATCGGGTTGTCCCACGTGAGGCTCCCAGTCCTCATCCCCATTTGACAGATGAGGGAACCGAGGCCCAGAGAAGTGAAGTGACTTGCCCACAGTCGCACAGCTGACCAGTGGCAGAGCCGGGAGTCGAACCCATGACCTCTGACTCCCAAGCCCAGGCTGTTTCCACTGAGCCCCGCTGCTTCTCTGTTATTGTTGTTTAATAATAGTTATTATTAGTAGTAATAATGATGATTTTGGTATTTGTTAAGCGCTTACTGTGTGCCAAGCACTGTTCTAAGCGCTGGGGTAGATACGAGGTCATCAGTTGGTCCCGCGTGAGGCCTCACAGGCTTCATCCCCATTTTACAGATGAGGTCAATGAGGCCCAGAGAAGTTAAATGACTTGTCCAAGGTCACACAGCTGACACGCACCAGAGTCGGGATTAGAACTCACAACCTATTTATTTATTGCTCTTGTTCGTCTGCCCGTCTCCCCCGTTTAGACTGTAAGCCCGTCAAAGGGCAGGGACTGTCTCTATCTGTTACCGATTTGTACATTCCAAGCGCTTAGTTCAGTGCTCTGCACATAGTAAGCGCTCAATAAATACTATTGAATGAACCTCTGACTCCCAAGCCCGTGCTCTTTCCACTAAGCCACGCTGCTTCTCTAATAATAATGTTGGTATTTGTTAAGCGCTTACTATGTGCAGAGCACTGCTCTAAGCGCTGGGGGGAGATACAGGGTCATCAGGTTGTCCCACGTGGGGCTTACGGTCTTAATCCCCATTTTACAGATGAGGTTACTGAGGGCCAGGGAAGGGAAGTGACTTGTCCAAAGTCACACAGCTGACAGGAGGCTGAGCCGGAATTTGAACCCATGCCCTCTGACTCCCAAGCCCGGGCTCTTTCCACTGAGCCACGCTGCTTTATGTCCAGCACTCTTGATTCATTCAGTCGTATTTATTCAAAAGTATTTATTGAGCGCTTACTAGGTGCAGAGCACTGTACTAAGCGCTTGGAATGGACAAATCAAAGATAGAGACAGTCCTTGCCCTCTGACGGGCTTACACGCTAATCGGGGGAGACGGACAGACAAGAACAATGGCAATAAATAGAGTCTCATTAAAACGATAGCAAATAAATAGAATCAGGGTGATGTACATCTCATTAACAAAATTAATAGGGTGATGAAGATATATACAGTCGAGCGGACGAGTACGGTGCTGAGGGGAGGGGACGGGAGAGAGGGAGGAGGAGAGGGAAAGGGGGGAAAAGAGGGCTTAGTTGAGGGGAGGTGAAGGGGGGTGTAGAGGGAGCGAGGGAAAGGGGGGGAGCTCAGTCTGGGAAGGCCTCTCGGAGGAGGTGAGCTTTAAGTAGGGATTTGAAGAGGGGAAGAGAATGAGTTCGGCGGGACGGCGGGAGGACGTGGCCCAGGGGTCAACGGCGGGATAGGCGAGGACGGGGGACGGCGAGGAGGTGGGCGGCGGAGGAGCGGAGCGTACGGGGTGGCCGGTGGAAAGAGAGAAGGGAGGAGAGGTAGGAAGGGGCAAGGGGATGGAGAGCCTCGAAGCCTAGAGTGAGGAGTTTTTGTTTGGAGCGGAGGTCGATAGGCAACCACTGGAGTTGTTTAAGAAGGGGAGTGACATGCCCAGAGCGTTTCTGCAGGAAGATGAGCCGGGCAGCGGAGTGAAGAATAGACCGGAGCGGGGAGAGACGGGAGGAAGGGAGATCAGAGAGAAGGCTGACACAGAGACCTTACTATGTGCAGAGCATTGGACTAAGCGCTTGGAATGGGCAATTCGGCCACAGATAGAGGCCATCCTGTTCTAAGCACTGGGGTGGATACCAATAATCAGGTTGGACACAGTCCCTATCCCACGTGGGGCCTTAGACTCTCAATCCCCATTTCCCAGATGAGGGAACTGAGGCCCAGAGAAGTGAAGTGTCTTGCCCCGGGTCACCCAGCAGACAAGTGGCGGAGCCGGGATTAGAAGAATAATAATAATATTAGTCTCTAGACTGGGAGCTTGTTGTGGGCAGGGGTTGTCTCTTTTTATTGCTGCTCTGTAATAATAATAATGATGGTATTCATTCATTCAATCGTATTTACTGGGCACTTACTACGTGCAGAGCACTGGGCTAAGCGCTTGGAATGGACAAATCGGCAACAGATAGAGACAGTCCCTGCCCAACGACGGGCTCACAGTCTAAACAGGCGGAGACACAGAACAAAACAAAGTAGTCTGGCGTCAATGTCATCAAGATAAATAGAAGCATAGATAATACACATCATTAAATAGAGTAATAAATAATATATACAAATATTCACAGTGCTATGGGAAGGGGGAAGAGTAGAGGGTGGGAGAAGGGGGAATGGGGAGGGGAGGAGGAGCAGAGAGAAAGGGAGGGCTGAGTCTGGGAAGGCCTCCTGGAGGAGGTGAGCTCTCAGTAGGGCTTGGAAGAGGGGAAGAGAGTTCGTTTGGGGATGGGAGGAGGGAGGACGTTCCAGGACAGTGGGAGGACGTGGGCCAGGGGTGTAGCTATAATTCTATTTATTTATATTGATGCCCGTTGACTTGTTTTGATGCCTCTCTCCCCCCGCTCTAGGCTGTGAGCCCCTTGTGGGCAAGGATTGTCTCTCTTGATTGCTGTATTGTACTTTCCAAGGGCTTAGTACAGCGCTCAGCACACAGTAAATACGATTGAGTGGATGAATGAATGAATGAATGAATGAATGAATGAATGAATGAATGAATGAATGAAGACACTGCGGCTGACCTGATTATCTCGTTCCTAACCCCGGTGCTCAGTAGGGCGGTTGGCACACGGTACGCGATCAACAAATATCACAGTTATTATGACCCACTGTGATCTCTTGGGGTAAGAGAAGGGCTTGAGAACCTTGCTGTCTGAATTGAAATCCCAGCTCCAAGACGACAGATTACTTAGAAAAATCAAAAAACTCCCAAACCCGCTACAGATTATTGGCGGTCCTAATGTAAATGAAAGTGGGTGTTCCACTACATTTACGACAGAAGTTGGACTTCACGGTCTGTTCTATGTTTGGTTCTATGGTAAACAGTATATCCCTTCTAGGGTGGGAGGGATTAGTCCAAAAGGCATTAAGGAATCTGTCAACCAAGGTTGCCGAATCGTATACTCTTCCGAGTGTTTAGGACAGTGCTCTGCACACAGTATACCTCAAGAAATACCATTGATTTATTGGCCGGTAGAACGATTTCCCTAATAAATCTCTCCTCTGAAGCAATATTCACCCAGGAAATGTGGAAAATCCACTTTCAAAGGCTCCCATTTCCCCATAGTCTTTTCTGTCCCCTTTAGACTGAAAGTCCTCTGTGGGCAGGGAATGGGACTACCGACTCTGTTTTACGGTAATCAATCATTCAATCAATCGATCATATTTACTGAGCGCTGACGATGTACAGAGCGCTGACCTAAGCGCTTGGGAGAGCACAATACAGCAGAATTAGCAGATATGTTCCCTGCCCACGAGGAGTTTCCAGGCTAGAGGGCCAGTTTATAGTCTAGAGGGGACTGTACTCTCCCAAGCGCTTAGTACAGTGCTCTGCACACAGTAAATGCTCAATAAATATGACTGATAGAACCGATTGGATCTGGTGACAGATTGGCGTGATTTGGTGACATTGGCGTGAATTGAATAATAATAATAATGATGGTATTTGTTAATAGCCTACTCTGTGCCAGGCACTGTACTAAACGCTGGGGTAGATACGAGCAAATGGGGTTGGACACAGTCCCTATCCACGAGGGGCTCACGGTCTCCATCCCCATTTCCCAGATGAGGGAACTGAGGCCCAGAGAAGTGAAGTGACTTGCCCAAGGTCACACAGCAGACGGGTGGCGGGGCGGGGATTAGAACCCTCGACCTCCTGAATGGGAAAGACGAGTCGAGGATAATGCAAAGGTTCCGGGATTGGGAGACAGGAAGGAGGGTGGGCTGTGAAGTACGGTGTGGGTTCAGATGAGAGGAAGCTGGCACTTCCTGGCTCTAGTCCTGCCTCCTCGTTTGTATATAGTATTTTTTAAGCACTTACTATGTGTCAAACACTGCTTAGTACAGTGCTCTGCACAGAGCAAGCACCTAAGAAATACCACTGAAGGATTGAACGAATGTTCCAAGTGCCGGGGTAGGTCCGCGTCATTCAGGTCGGGCACGGTCCCTTTCTCACACGGTCCTCACAGTCTGAGGTAGGGGGAGAACAGGAATTAAATCCCCACTTTACAGCCGAGGAAACCGAGTCGCAGAGAACAATAATAATAATGTTGGTATTTGTTAAGTGCTTACTATGCGCAGAGCACTGTTCTAAGCGCTGGGGTAGATACAGGGTAACGAGAAGCAGCGTGGCTCAGTGGAGAGAGCACGGGCTTGAGAGTCAGAGGTCATGAGTTCGAATCCCACCTCCGCCACTTGTCAGCTGCGTGACTGTGGGCAAGTCACTTCACTTCTCTGGGCCTCAGTTCCCTCATCTGTAAAACGGGGATTAACTGTGAGCCTCACGTGGGACAACCTGATTACCCTGTATCTACCCCAGCGCTTAGAACAGTGCTCTGCGCATAGTAAGCGCTTAACAAATACCAACATTATCGTTATTATTATCAGGTTGTCCCACGTGAGGCTCACGGTCTTCATCCCCATTTTACAGATGAGGTCACTGAGGCACCGAGACGTGAAGTGACTTGCCCACAGTCACACAGCTGACGAGTGGCAGAGAAGCTCAGTGACTTGTCCAAGGTCACACAGCAAGCAATGGGCAGAGCAATGGGCAGGGCCGGGATTAAGACCCAGGTCCTCTGACTCCCAGGCCCGGGCTCTTTCCGCCAGGCCGCCCTGCTTCTCATTCATTCATTCAATAGTATTTATTGAGCACTGACTATGGGCAGAGCACTGGACTAAACGCTTGGAATGGACAAACCGGTAACAGATAGAGACGGTCCCTGCCCTTTGACGGGCCTACGGTCTAATCGGGGGAGACAGACAAGAACAATAGCAATAAATAGGATCGAGGGGATGAACATCTCACTGAAACAATAGCAGATAAATAGAATGAAGGTGATGTACATTCCATTAACAAAATAAATAGGGTAAT
The DNA here is from genome assembly GCF_004115215.2 of Ornithorhynchus anatinus. NCBI lineage: Eukaryota > Metazoa > Chordata > Mammalia > Monotremata > Ornithorhynchidae > Ornithorhynchus > Ornithorhynchus anatinus. Next base: position 24,771,804 of record NC_041729.1, on the reverse strand, counting down.
GAAAATATATACAGTTGAGCGGACGAGTAAGGTGCTGAGGGGAGGGGGAGGGAGAGGGGGAGGAGCAGAGGGAAAGGGGGGAAAAGAGGGCTTAGCTGAGGAGAGGGGGGTAGAGGGGGAACAGAGTCTCCCAGAGGCCAAGGGTGGGGCGAATAGGTTACCAGATAATCTTTATCAAATTTATCAATTCATTCAATCGGATTTATCAAGCGCTTACTGTATGCAGAGCGCTGTACTAAGCGTTTTGGGAGAGTATGCTAGAACAATAAACCGGCAGGTTCTCGGCCCTCAGCAAACTTACATCACTGGATTCTCTTTTTACTAACCTCCCTGGAGGAAGTTTCATCTTGCAAATGCAGACAGTCTGGCCAAACCCTATGTGTTTAAATGTTTAAACTGGTTGTTGTGTCTACGTCCGTCTGCCTCGACCCCCCCCCCCCGCCCCCCCCTGCTACCGTGGAGTATAAGCTTCTTGTGGGCAAAGACTGTCCTGAATTTAGTTTTTCTTTGCATATTTCCCAGCACCTCCGTCAGAAATATAATAATAATTGTGGTATTGGTTAAGTGCTTACTACGGGCCAGGCACTGTGCTAAGCGCTGGGGTTCGGGACAAGCAGATCGGGTTGGTTACAGTCCCTGTCCCACATGGGCTCACAGACTTAATCCCTATTTTACAGAGGAGGTAACAGACCCAGAGAGATGAAATGACTTGCCCAAGGTCACGCAGTCAGTCGTATTTACTGCAGCGTGGCTCAGTGGAAAGAGTCAGAGGTCATGGGTTCGAATCCCGGCTCGGCCACTTGTCAGCTGGGTGACTGTGGGCAAGTCACTTCACTTCTCTGGGCCTCAGTTACCTCATCTGTAAAATGGGGATTAAGACTGTGAGCCCCACGTGGGACAACCTGATTCCGCTGTGTCTACCCCAGCGCTTAGAACAGTGCTCGGCACATAGTCAGCGCTTAACAAATACCAACATTATTATTACTGAGTGCTGACTGTGTGCAAAACACTCTACCAAGTGTTTGGGAGAGTGCAATAAGGCAATAAACGGACACATTCCCTGCCCACAAATGGCAGAGCCGGCACTAGAACCCGGGTCCTTCTGGCTCCCAGGCCCGCTACCCACTAGGCCACGCTGCTTCTCTAATGTCCTCTGTAGACCCTTAATGAATATCTTTTATGATGAAGATGATGGTAATTGTTAAGCGCTTAGTTCGTTAATTAACAATTATGGTATCTGTTAAGCCCTTACTGCCAGGCACCCTTACTAAGCGCTGGGGTGGATACAAGCGAATCAAATTGAACACAGTCCCTGTCCCATAGTGGGCTCACAGTCTCAATCCCCATTTTCCAGATGAGGGAACTGAAGCACAGAGAAATGAATAATAATAATAATGCTGGTATTTGTTAAGCGCTTACTCTGTGCAAAGCACTGTTCTAATAATAATAATAATAATGTTGGTATTTGTTAAGCGCTTACTATGTGCCGAGCACTGTTCTAAGCGCTGGGGTAGACATAGGGGAATCAGCTTGTCCCACGTGGGGCTCACAGTCTTCATCCCCATTTTACAGATGAGGGAACTGAGGCACAGAGAAGTTAAGTGACTCGCCCCCAGTCACACAGCCGACAAGTGGCAGAGCTGGGATTCGAACTCACGAGCCCTGACTCCAAAGCCCGTGCTCTTTCCACTGAGCCACGCTGCGCTGGGGGGGGATACAAGGTGTTCAGGTTGTCCCTCATGGGGCTCACAGTCTTCATCCCCATTTTACAGATGAGGGAACTGAGGCCCAGGGAAGTGAAGTGACTTGCTCAAGGTCACACAGCGGACAAGTGGCGGAGCCGGGATTGACGATGAAGATGATAATGAAGGGGGTGAAGAGAAGCAATTACTGCCCAGAAACAGACCCCTTCCTCCCCCACCCCAATTACCCAGGCCCTGCTCCCTTCCTCCTCCGCTCAGGCAACCAAGGAATCCGAAGTTCGGCGGCTGGGACCGATGATGATGGGCTAAAAACGGTTATCGCCCGCCTATAAGGCTGCCGCCTTCCCTGCCGAGGTCCCTCCACCTGAGCCTCACGTCTGCACTTGGAGGCCGGACCCCGGCCGGCCGGCTGACCTTCCTTCCGTCCGTCCGTCCGCCCGCCGGGGACAGCGCCTTGGCGGAGGAGCAGGGCGGGCAGGGAATGCAATAGCCGACTTCAGCGCCAAGCTGGGGCCCTGATGAACTTTGTCTCAGTAAACACCGGCCGACCCAGAAGGCTGACTCACCACCTAGAATGTTTTCTCATTTTCTCTCCTTCGCTGCCCCTGAAGAAAGAAAACCACAGCAGCATGGCCTAGTGGAAAGAGCGCGGGCCTGGGAGTCGGAAGGCCCTGGGTTCTAATCCCCGCTCCGCCACTCGTTGGCGGAGTGATCTCGGGCGAGTCACTTCACATCTCAAGGCCTCAGTTTCCTCATCTGCAAAATAATAATAATATTGGTATTTGTTAAGCGCTTACTATGCACAGAGCACTGTTCTAAGTGCTGGGGTAGATACAGGGTCATCAGGTTGTCCCACGTGAGGCTCACAGTTAATCCCCATTTTAAAGATGAGGTAACTGAGGCCCAGAGAAGTGAAGTAACCTCCCACAGTCACACAGCTGACAAGTGGCAAAGCCGGGATTCGAACCCATGACCGCTGACTCCCAAGCCCGGGCTCTTTCCACTTAGCCACGCTGCTTCTCTAATAGGGATTAAGCCACGCAGTTTCTTAAATAGAAGCCACGCTGCTTCTTAAATAGGGATTAAGACTGTGAGCCCCATGTGGGACAGGGCTCTATCCAACCCGATTATCTCGTATCTATCCCAATGCTTAGAACAGTGCCTGGCACATAATGAGCGCTTAACAATACCACAGTTATTATTATTATTATTATTAAAGGATTAGTGAGGCAAGCAGGCCAATTCCCTGTTGCCCTCTGGTTTGCCCACTTCTCCAGAAGGGCATTCCCATGTGGGGGTCTGCGACGGGACAAGTTTAGACTCCTTTTTCCAGGTACCGGATCCCAACCTATCCAGGGGTCTGAATCTGGCAAAGGACCCCGGGGCAGGGGGGACAACCTCAATCCCTCCTTGTTCTCTCCCATCACACGCCTGGATTTTCCATTTGAAAATGTCCCGGGTGGAATTCTACCCCCTGGTAAATTGGAGGCCAACTCCTGCTCCATCGGTAGTGCTAGATTCATTTATATTAATGTCTGTCTCCCCCTCTAGACTGTGAGCTCGCTGTGGCCAGGGAATGTGTTTGATGTTATATTGTATTTTTCCACGTGCTTAGTACGGTACTTTGCACACAGTAAGCGCTCGATAAATACGATTATAATAACGATATACAATCTATTATAATAGTAATAATCTCTCTGGCTGCTCATTCTCAGTCTCTTTCACGTGCTCTTCCTCTGCCTCCCACCCCGTAACTGTCAGGGTCCCTCGAGGTTCAGTTCTGGGTCCCTTTCTATTCTCCATCTACATTATAAACTCGCTGCGGGCAGGGAATGTGTCTGCTTATTGTTATAAGCGCTCAATAAATACAACCACTTGTCGGTTACGTTCGTCACTTGTCGGCTCGGCCGCTTGTCAGCTGTGTGACTGTGGGCAAGTCACTTCGCTTCTCTGTGCCTCAGTTACCTCATCTGTAAAATGGGGGTTAAGACTGTGAGCCCCACGTGGGACAACCTGATTCCCCCGTGTCTATCCCAGCGCTTAGAACGGTGCTCGGCACAGAGTAAGCGCTTAACAAATACCAACATTGTTACAACCGGATGCATAAATGTACAGTGTGCATATCCGTAATTTCGTGATGTCTATCTCCCCATCTCTAGACTGTAAACTCGTTGTGGGCTGTTTATTGTTATATTGTACTCTCCCAAGCGCTTAGTTCAGTGTTCTGCACACAGTAATAGCCCAATAAATATAATCAGATGTATGAATGTACAGTGTACGTATCTGTAATTTATTTGCATTGATGTCTATCTCCCCCTCTCTAGACTGTAAGCTCGCTGTGGGCAGGGAAGGTGTCTGCTTATTGCTGTATCGTCCTCTCCCGAGAGTTTAGTACAGTGCTCTGCACCCAGTAAGTACTCAATAAATACGACTGAGTGACTGATTGATTGAATGAATGAATGAATAAAAGAACCAAGTTCCAAGTTCTCCTGCCACTGCAATCCCCGTTGTTCGGGGGCCAGCACTGAATGTCACAGCGAGGCCTAGTGGATAGAGCCAGAAGGTCCTGGGTTCTGATCCCGGCTCTGCCACTTGTCAGCTGTGTGAACTTGGGCAGCGTGGCTCAGTGGAAAGAGCCTGGGCTTCGGAGTCAGAGATCATGGGTTCGACTCCCGGCTCTGCCGCTGGTCAGCTGTGTGACTGTGGGCGAGTCACTTAACTTCTCTGTGGCTCAGTTACCTCATCTGTAAAATGGGGATTAACTGTGAGCCTCACGTGGGACAACCTGATTACCTGATCACCCGGTATCTACCCCAGCGCTTAGAACAGTGCTCTGCACATAGTAAGCGCTTAACAAATACCAACATTACTATTAGTCACTTTACTTCCATGGGCCTCAGTTTCCTACTCTGTCAAAATGGGGATTAAGACTGTAAGCCCCAGGTGGGACCCGCACTGCGGCCAACCTGATTACCTCGTATCTACCTCAGCACGCCGTCCAGTACCTGGCAAATCCTATCAAAAAACAAAAGTCACAGGCTTTGGCACGTCACCTTCCTTTTGGGTCCCGAGGCCCTTCCTCACCGCCACGTTGGCCATGCACAGGCGAAGCCCTCGTACCTGCTCAACACCTCCCGCTGCTTAGCAACCCCAATGTGCATCACCGGCCCCAGCGGAATCAAGGACCCGGCAGCCCCAGCCTAGTGGTGTCTGGGGCCCGGGAACGCTTTCCCTGCCTCAGAGATGCTGGGATTGGGCCAGACGACTTTCCAGCTTGCCGTGAGCAGCCTCTGCCGCCTCTTCCTGGGCCCCGGGGTCCGCCACTGGTCAGCTGTGTGACTTTGGGCAAGTCACTTCACTTCTCTGGGCCTCAGTTACCTCACCTGCAAAATGGGGATGACGGCTGTGAGCCCCACGCGGGACAACCCGATTCCCCTGTATCTATCCCAGCGCTTAGAACCGTGCTTGGCACCCAGTAAGTGCTTCCCAAATACCATCATCGTTATTATTGTTATTATTCTCTAGCCAGAAGACGCCGGGGTTGGGAACTTCTCCCTTTCAGCCAATGAAGTAATAATAATAATGTTGGTATTTGTTAAGCGCTTACTATGTGCTGAACGCCGTCCTAAGCGCTGGGGTAGACACAGGGCAATCAGGTTGTCCCACGTGGGGCTCGCAGTCTTCGTCCCCATTTTACAGATGAGGGAACCGAGGCACCGAGAAGTTAAGTGACTCGCCCACAGTCACACAGCTGACAAGTGGCAGAGCCGGGATTCGAACCCATGACCTCCGACTCCAAAGCCCGTGCTCCTTCCACTGAGCCACGCTGCTCCAGGGTGGGCTTACTACTGCTAGAAGCAGCGTGGCTTGGTGGAGAGAGAAAGCAGGGGCCTGGGAGTCAGCGGGACCCGAGTTCTAGTCCCGGTTCCACCCCCATGTCTGCCGTGTGACCTAGGGCAAGTCATTTAACTTCCCCGGGCCTCAGATTCCTCATCTCTAGACTGTGAGCTCGTTGTGGGCAGAAATGTGTCTGTTTGTTGTTACGTTGTACTCTCCCAAGTGCTTAGTACGGTGCTTTGCGCACAGTAAGCGCTCAACAAATACGATTGAATGAATGAATGAATCTGTAAAATGGATATAAGAATGTGAGTCCCATGAGGGACAGGGACTATTTCCCATCTCATTCTTGTATCTACCCCAGAGCTTAGAACAGTGCTTGGTACATGGCACTGGGCCTCGGTTGCCTCATCTGTAAAGCGGGGATTAGTAATAATAATAATGTTGGTATTTGTTAAGCGCTTACTATGTGCCGAGCACCGTTCTAAGCGCCGGGGTAGACACAGGGGAATCAGGTCGTCCCACGTGGGGCTCACAGTCTTCATCCCCATTTTACAGATGAGGTCACTGAGGCACAGAGAAGTGAAGTAATAATAATAATAATGTTGGTATTTGTTAAGCGCTTACTATGTGCAGAGCACTGTTCTAAGCGCTGGGGGAGATACAGGGTAATCGGGTTGTCCCACGTGAGGCTCCCAGTCTTCATCCCCATTTTACAGATGAGGTCACTGAGGCCCAGAGAAGTGAAGTGACTTGCCCACAGTCACACAGCTGACAAGCGGCGGAGCCGGGAGTCAAACCCATGACCTCTGAGACTCCCAAGCCCGGGCTCTTTCCACCGAGCCACGCCGCTCTAGACTCTGAGCTCACTGTGGGCAAGGGTTGTCACTGCTGACTGTTGTATCGTACTTTCCCGATCGCTTAGTACAGTGTTCTGCACACAGAGCAGGGCAGAATGAATGATTGAATGAATGAATCTACCAAATAGGATTTCAAATCAGGAGCGAAAACCGGCGAACGCTTCACAGATACCGTGAAAGAAACGAGCCGCAAGTAGAGGTGTCATCTAGGGAATCTGTACGGAAAGCTCCGACTAGGATGACGTTGATTGTCCTGTGGAGACCGATCCAGGTGGGGATTTGGGATAGCTTGTCCTCTTATGAGCCAGATTTTTTTTTACTGGGTCTCTGCGAAGCATTTACTAAGCGTCAACCATTGTTCTCAGCCCCCGGGTAGACACCATTTTTTAAATAATAATAATAATGTTGGTATTTGTTAAGCGCTTACTATGTGCCGAGCACTATTCTAAGCGCCGGGGTAGATACAGGGTCATCAGGTTGTCCCACGTGGGGCTCACAGTCTTCATCCCCATTTGACAGATGAGGGAACTGAGGCCCGGAGAAGTTAAGAAGTTGAATGGTATCTGTCAAGTGCTTACCGTGTCCCTGGCACTGTATGTACTAAGCGTGGGGTAGGTACAAGCTGAGAAGCACGCTGAGAAGCAGCATGGCTCAGTGGAAAGAGCACGGGCTTTGGAGTCAGAGGTCGTGGGTTCGAATCCCGGCTCGGCCACTTGTCAGCTGCGTGACTTTGAGCGAGTCACTTAACTTCTCTGTGCCTCAATTACCTCATCTGTAAAATGGGGATTAAGACTGTGAGCCCCACCTGGGACAATCTGATTCCCCTGTGTCTACCCCAGCGCTTAGAACAGTGCTCGGCACATAATAAGCGCTTAACAAATACCAACATTATTATTATTATTATCACAAGTAAATCAGGTTGGAAACAGTCTCTGTCCCACATGGAGCTCCCAGTCTTCACCCCCATTTTACAGAGGAGGTAACTGAGGCACAGAGAAGGGAAGCGACTTGTCCAAGGTCACACAACAGACAGGTGGAGGAGCCGGGCTTAGAACCCATGACCTTCCGACTCCTGGGTCCGCGTACAATTCAATCACGGTTGGACACTGTCCTGTCCCACATGGGACTCAGAGTCTAAGTAGGATGGAGATCAGGTATCGAATCCCCATTTTAATAACATTGGTATTTATTAAGCGCTTACTATGTGCAGAGCACTGTTCTAAGCGCTGGGGTAGGTACAGGGTAATCATTGTCCCCTGTGAGGCTCACAGTTAATCTCCATTTTACAGATGAGATAACTGAGGCCCAGAGAAGTTAAGTGTCCTGCCCCCAGTCACCCAGCTGACAAGTGGCAGAGCCGATTACGGAAACTGAGGCACAGAGAAACAGGCATGGGAAGCAGAGAGGGCCTAATAATAACAATAATGATGTTGGTATTTGTTAAGCGCTTTCTATGTGCAGAGCACTGTTCTAAGCGCTGGGGGAGATACAGGGTCATCAGGTTGTCCCACGTGAGGCTCACAGTTAATCCCCATTTTACAGATGAGGTAACTGAGGCACAGAGAAGTGAAGTGACTTGCCCACAGTCACACGGCTGACAAGCGGCAGAGCCGGGAGTCGAACCCATGACCTCTGACTCCCAAGCCCGGGCTCTTTCCACTGGGCCACGCTGCTTCCCCACGCCTAGTGAATAGAGCGTGGGACTAGGAGTCGGTAGGACCTGGGTTCTAATCCCTGCTCCGCCACTTGTCTGCTGTGACCTCGGGCAGGTCACTTCACATCTCTGGGCCTCGGTTACCTCTTCTATAAAATGGGGATTAATCCTGTTATTAATGTGGGACAGGGACCGTGTCCAATCTGACTAGCTTGTATCTACCCTTGCGTTTAGTACAGTGTCCAGGCTGAACAAAAACCATGAGAAAAAAGTTGATTTGTTCAAGGCCACTCAGCAGGCAAGCGGTGGAGCTGAACTCAGATCCTCTAGACTGTATCCCCGTGACGGACAGGGAACGTGTCTGCTATATTGTTCTAGTGTACTCTCCCAAGCGCTCAGTACAGTGCTCTGCGCACGGTAAGCGCTCGAGAAGCAGCATGGCTCAGTGGAAAGAACACAGGCTTGGGAGTCAGAGGTCAGGAGTTCGAATCCCGGCTCTGCCACTTGTCAACTGGGTGACTGTGGGCAAGTCACTTCACTTCTCTGTGCCTCGGTTCCCTCATCGGTAAAATGGGGATGAAGACTGTGAGCCTCACGTGGGACAACCCGATGACCCTGTATCTACCCCAGCGCTTAGAACAGTGCTCTGCACATAGAAAGCGCTTAACAAATTCTATTCTTGATTCTATTTATTGCCATTGCTCTTGTCTGTCCGTCTCCCCCGATTAGACGGTGAGCCCGTCAAAGGGCAGGGACCGTCTCTATCTGTTACCGATTTGTCCATTCCAAGCGCTTAGTCCAGTGCTCTGCACATAGTAAGCGCTCACTAAATACCAGTGAATGAACAAATACCGACATTATTATTGTTCATAAATACACCTGACTCTGACTCCCAGGCCTGTGTTTTTTTCTCCCGTCGGCCATGCTGTCCCCCTCATACTGTTCATTCATTCAGCTAGACAATCGTATTTATTGAGCGCTTACTGTGTGCAGAGGACTGGACGAAGCGCTTGCAAAGTACAATGCAGCAATAAAGAGTGACATTCCCCACTCAGGACGGGTTCACAGTCTAAAGGGCGGGGGTGGAGGCAGATATCAGTACAAATAAATACAATTACAGATATATATGTACACACAGATATGTGTGCGCGTGTGTATATATATGTAAAGTGCTTTGGGGCTGGGATAGGGGTGGGGAAGAGCAAAGAGAAGACGTCAGGGTGACGCAGAATAATAACGTTGGTGTTTGTTAAGCGCTTACTATGTGCAGGGCACTGTTCTAAGCGCTGGGGTAGACACGGGGGAATCAGGTTGTCCCACTTGGGGCTCACAGTCTTAATCCCCATTTGACAGATGAGGTCACTGAGGCACAGAGAAGTGAAGTGACTTGCCCACAGTCACCCAGCTGACAAGTGGCAGAGCTGGGATTTGAACTCATGACCCCTGACTCCAAAGCCCGTGCTCTTTCCACTGAGCCACTCTGCTTCTCTTCACTCTGCAGAAGGGACTGGGAGATGAGGAAAAGCGGGACTTAGTCTGGGAAGGCCTCTCGGAGGAGACGGGGCTTCGATAAGGCTTTGAATGGCGGGGGGAGAGTCACCGTCTGTCGGATTTGAGGAGGGAGGGGGATCGGAGAAGCAGCGTGGCTCAGTGGAAAGAGCACGGGCTTTGGAGTCAGGGCTCATGAGTTCGAATCCCAGCTCTGCCACTTGTCGGCTGTGTGACTGTGGGCGAGTCCCTTAACTTCTCTATGCCTCAGTTCCCTCATCTGTAAAATGGGGATGAAGACTGTGAGCCCCACGTGGGACAAGCTGATTCCCCTATGTCTACCCCAGCGCTTAGAACAGCGCTCCGCACATAGTAAGCGCTTAACAAATACCAACATCCAGGCCGGAGGCGGGACGTGGGCCCTCGGACCCCGTCTCGAGGTTTCTCTCCAGCCCTCACCCAGAGCGACACAGCTCTTGAAGGCGAACCGTCGACGGTTTCCGGAGAGATCTTGGCTTGGGGAGGAGCCGGCCGCGTTCCCTCCGGACATACGTGCATCATCCTTGTCCTCCCAGAACCCCAGCGCTCCAGTTTCTAGCCCCGGAACAAAGCAGGGTTTGTGGCTGGCTGCTGACGGCAGCTTGGCGGAGTGGCTCCGGCACGGGCCTGAGCGTTAGAAGGTCCAGGGTTCGTCCGTTCGTACTTATTGAGCGCTTACTGTGTGCAGAGCACGGGGCTGAGCGCTTGGGAAGTACAATTCAGCAACAAATAGAGACAATCCCCGCCCACAACGGGCTCACGGTCCAGTAGGGTTCGAATCCCGGCTCTGCCGCTGGTCTGCTGCGTGACTTGGGCAAGCCGCTTCAAAGCAGCGTGGCTCAGTGGAAAGAGCCCGGGCTGGGGACTCAGAGGTCCTGGGTTCAAATCCCGGCTCCGCCGCTCGTCAGCTGCGTGACTTGAGGCAAGTCGCTTCACTTCTCTGGGCCTCAGTTCCCTCAACTGGAAAATGGGGATGAAGCCTGTGAGCCCCACGTGGGACAACCGGATGACCTTGTAATCCTCCCCAGCGCTTAGAACAGTGCTTTGCACCTAATAATAATGTTGGTATTTGTTAAGCGCTTACTCTGTGCAGGGCACCGTTCTAAGCGCTGGGGTAGATACAGGGTCATCAGCTTGTCCCACGTGAGGCTCACAGTCTTCATCCCCATTTTCCAGATGAGGGAACTGAGGCAAAGAGAAGTGAAGTGACTCGCCCACAGTCACACAGCTGCCAAGTGGCAGAGCCGGGATTCGAACCCATGTCCTCTGACTCCCAAGCCCGGGCTTTTATAGTAAGCGCTTAACGAATGCCATTATTATCATTACTTCTCCGGGCCTCGGTTCCCTCCTCTGTAAAATGAGGATTGAGACGGTGAGCCCCACGTGGGGCAGGGACCGCGTCCAACCCGATTCATTCATTCAGTAGTATTTATTGAGCGCTTACTATGTGCAGAGCACTGGCCTAAGCGCTTGGAGTGTACAATTCGGCAACGGAGACAATAATTATGGTATTTGTTAAGCGCTTACTATGCGCAAAGTCCTGTTCAAAGCGCTGGGGTTGATACAAGGTCATCAGGTTGTCCCACGTGGGGCTCCCGGTCTTCATCCCCATTTTACAGATGAGATCACTGAGGCACAGAGAAGTGAAAACGACCTGCCCACAGTCACCCCGCTGACCCCCTGCCCAACCACGGGTTCACAGCCTAGAAGGGGGAGACAAACAGCACAACCAAAGTAGACCGGCATCGGTTCTTGGCACACAGTGCGCGCTTAACCAATATCATCATTCAAGCGCTTAGTACATCGCTCCGCACGCAGTAGCCGCTCAAGGAGAAGCAGCTCACCAGCCAGAGGCAGCTCGAATGAGAGCTCGCCTCCTCCGAGAGGCCTTCCCAGACTGAGCTCCCCCCTTTTCCCTCTGCTCCCCCTCCACCCTTCCCCTCCCCTCAGCACTGTGCTCATTTATACCTATTATTTCTTCCCCTATTTATTTTGTTAACGAGGCGTCCATCCCCTTGATTCTATTTATCGTGATAACGTCGTCTTGTTTTCGTTTCGTTGCGCTTTGCTCCGCCGTCCGTCTCCCCCGATTAGACCGTGAGCCCGTCACTGGGCGGGGATGGGCTCTACCTGTGGCCCAGCTGTCCGTTCCAAGCGCTTAGTACATCCCTCTGCGCACGGTAAGCGCTCAAGGAGAAGCGGCGTGGCTCAGTGGCACCACCCCGGCTTGGGAGTCAGAGGTCATGGGTTCTAATCCCGGCTCCGCCGCCTGTCAGCTGCGTGACCTTGGGCCAGTCCCTTCACTTCTCTGTGCCTCAGTTCCCTCATCGGTAAAATGGGGATGAAGACCGTGAGCCCTACCCGATGACCTCGTATCTGACCCAGCGCTGAAACAGTGCCGGGCACATAGTAAGCGCTTAATAATAATAAGGGGGGTACTTGTTAAGCGCTCACTATGTGCAAAGCGCTGTTCTAATGCGCTGGGGGGAGACAAGGTGATGAGCTTGTCCCGCGTGGGGCTCACAGTCTTCACCCCCATTTTCCAGATGAGGTGACTGAGGCCCAGAGAAGTGAAGCGACTCGCCCCAAGTCACCCAGCTGGCAAGCGGCGGAGCCGGGATCAGAACCCACGACCTCTGACTCCCCAACCCGCGTGACTTGACCAAAGTCGCCCAGCCGACAAGTGGCAGAACGGGGATTGGAACCCACGACCTCCGACTCCGGAGCCCGTGCCCTCTCCCCTGAGCCATGCTGCTTAACAAATACCAACATCATTATTATGATTATTATGCTGTGTGACTGTGGGCAAGTCACTTCACTTCTCTGTGCCTCGGTTCCCTCATCTGTAAAATGGGGATGAAGACTGTGAGCCTCACGTGGGACCACCTGATCACCTTGCATCCCCCAGTGCTTAGAACAGTGTTCTGCACATAGTAAACACTTAACAAATACCAACCTTATTATTATTATTATTATTATTATTATTAAAACCGAATGAATGATGGTCAGCGTTGATGAGCCTAATTATTAGATGGTGATTAGGGGCAGAGGAGGGGAGAGGGTGGGCTCCAGGCAGCGTGGCTCAGTGGAAAGACCCCGGGCTGGGGAGTCAGAGGTCATGGGTTTGAATCCCGACTCTGCCACTTGGCAGCTGTGTGACTGTGGGCAAGTCACTTCTCTGGGCCTCAGTTCCCTCATCTGTAAAATGGGGATTAAGATTGCGAACCTCATGGAGGACAACCTGATGACCCTGTATCTCCCCCAGCGCTTAGAACAGTGCTCTGCACATAGTAAGCGCTTAACAAATACCAACATTATTATTATTCTCTGGGCCTCAGTTCCCTCATCTGTAAAATGGGGATGAAGACCGTGAGCCTCACGTGGGACCACCTGATGACCCCGTATCTCCCCCAGCGCTTAGAACAGTGCTCTGCACATAGTAAGCGCTTAACAACCAACATTATCATTATTATCCTCTGTGCCTCAGTGACCTCATCTGTCAAATGGGGATGAAGCCTGGGAGCCTCACGGGGGACCACCTGATGACCCCGTGTCTCCCCCAGCGCTTAGAACAGGGCTCTGCACCTAGTAAGAGTTTAACAAATACCAACATTATCATTATTATTCTCTGGGCCTCAGTTCCCTCCTCTGGCAAATGGGGATGAAGACTGGGAGCCTCCCGGGGGACCACCTCATGACCCTGCATCTCCCCCCAGTGCTTAGAACAGTGCTCTGCGCAGAGGAAGCGCTTCACAAATACCAACATGATCAGTATTATAGTAGGCGCTTAACAAATACCAACACTATCATTATTATTGCCCGTCCCCGCCTGCCCTCTCCAAACAGGAAAGAGCATGTGCGCGCTGTAAACACGAGGCGCGGCGCCCTGGGGGCTCAGGCCTTGCTGGCAGGAGGCCCGGGGGACACGTGACGGGGCACGTGACGGGACACGTGCCGCGCCACGTGACGGGACACGTGACTCCGCCCCCCCCCCCCCCGCGAGAGCCGCCCGACTTGTTGCCCTTATTTGGTAAGATACTCACTCACCGCCGACGCCCATTGGTGGAGGGCCCGCCTCGCTCAACTACGTCACGGACACCGGAAGCCCGCAAACACACCAAGGCCTTCTGGGAAATGTAGTCCTTCTCCCCCCCCCCCCCCCCCCCGAGCAGCAGCCTGGCTAATAGTAATAATAATGTTGGTATTTGTTAAGCGCTTACTATGTGCAGGGCACCGTTCTAAGCGCTGGGGGAGACACAGGGGAATCAGGTTGTCCCACGTGGGGCTCACAGTCTTAATCCCCATTTGACAGATGAGGGAACTGAGGCACAGAGAATAATAATAATAATAATGTTGGTATTTGTTAAGCGCTTACTCTGTGCCAAGCACCGTTCTAAGCGCTGGGGTAGACACAGGGGAATCGGGTTGTCCCACGTGAGGCTCACAGTTAATCCCCATTTGACAGATGAGGGAACTGAGGCCCAGAGAAGTGAAGTGACTTGCCCACAGTCACACAGCCGACAAGTGGCAGAGCTGGGATTCGAACTCATGAGCCCTGACTCTTTCCATGAGCTCTTTCCACTGAGCCAAGCTGCTTCTCCAATAATGTTGGTATTTGTTAAGCGCTTACTCTGTGCAGGGCACTGTTCTAAGCGCTGGGGGAGACACAGGGGAATCAGGTTGTCCCTCGTGGGGCTCACAGTCTTAATCCCCATTTTACAGATGAGGGAACTGAGGCACTGAGAAGTGACTTGCCCACAGTCACACAGCTGACAAGTGGCAGAGCTGAGAGTCGAACTCATGATCTCTGACTCCGAAGCCCAGGCTCTTTCCTCTGAGCCACGCTGCTGGCTCTGTGCAAAGAGGCCCGCACCCAGAGGTCGTTCATTCACTAGTATTTATTGAGCGCCTACTAGGTGCAGAGCACTGCACTGAGCGCTTGGAATGCACACATCGGCCTTCCCCTCAGCCCCGTACTCGCCCGCTCAACTGTCTATATCTTCATCACCCTATTTGTTTAATGAGATGTACATCACCCTGATTCTATTTATTTGCCATCGTTTTAGGAGATGTTCTTCCCCTTCGCTCTATTTATTGCCACTGTTCTTGTCTGCCCGTCTCCCCCGATTAGACTGTAAGCCCGTCAGAGGGCAGGGACTGTCTCTATCTGTTGCCGACTTGTTCATTCCAAGCGCTTAGCCCAGTGCTCTGCACCTAGTAAGCGCTCAATGAATACTAACGAATGAATGAACAGATAGACAGTCCCTGCCCTCGGACGGGCGGTCGTGGGTTTATTCATTCATTCAATAGTATTTATTGAGCGCTTACTAGGTGCAGAGCACTGGGCTAAGCGCTTGGAATGCACAGATCGGTAACAGATAGAGACAGTCCCTGCCCTTGGACGGGCGGTCGTGGGTTTATTCATTCATTCAGTAGTATTTATTGAGCGCTTACTAGGTGCAGAGCACTAGACTAAGCGCTTAGAATGGACAAATCAATAACAGATAGACAGTCCCTGCCCTTGGACGGGCTTACGGTCTAATCGGGGGAGACGGACGGACAAGAACAATAGCAATAAATAGAATCAAGGGATGGACATCTCATTAAAACCAATGCCGCCTCCGCCACCTGTCACTTCATTCATTCACTAGTATTTATTGAGCGCTCACTAGGTGCAGAGCACTGGACTAAGCGCTTGGAACGGACAAATGGGTAACAGATAGAGACATTCCCTGCCCTTGGACGGGCGGTCGTGGGTTCCAATGCCACCTCCGCCACCTGTCACTTCATTCAATAGTATTTACTGAGCGCTTACTGTGCACTGCACTAAGCGCTTGGAATGACCTCACTTCTCGGTGCCTCATCTGTAAAATGGGGATGAAGACTGGGAGCCCCACGAGGGACAACCTGATGGCCTTGTATCTCCCCCAGCTCTGCACATAGTAAGCGCTCAACAAATACCAACATTATCATCATTATTATCTGTCAAATGGGGGTGAAAACTGCGAGCCCCACGCGGGACAACCTTGTATAATAATAATAATAATAATAACGTTGGTATTTGTTAAGCACTTACTATGTGCAGAGCACTGTTCTAAGCGCTGGGGTAGATACGGGGTAATCAGTTGTCCCACGTGAGGCTCACAGTTAATCCCCATTTTACAGATGAGGTAACTGAGGCACAGAGAAGTAAAGTGACTTGCCCACGGTCACACAGCTGACAAGTGGCAGAACCAGGATTTGAACTCATGAGCTCTGACTCCCAAGCCCGGGCTCTTTCACCGAGCCACACTGCTTCTCTAATAATGATGGCATTTGTTAAGCGCTTTGTATCCCCACCCAGTGCTTACAACAGTGCTTGGCACATAGTAGGTGCTTAACAAATACCAACATTATTATTATTATGATTATTATTATGCTGCCGTCCTCGGACGGTTGTTTGATCGAGCGGCTTTCGAGTGCCGAGCGCTGTACTGAGGGCTTGGGAGGGCACAGCGTGGCACGCTTGGTGGACACCTCTTCCCCGCCCGCAAGGAGCTCGCAGTCGTTCATTCAAGCATATTTATTGAGCGCTCGCGGGGTGCAGAGGGAGAAGCCGCCTGGGATCTCGGAGACGGCTTCGTGGGAAAAGGAGGCCGAGGAAGATTCGGGAGCAGCGACTTAGCCAGAGCAAGGAATTGTGCCAGGAAAAACGGGGGAATCCGTGCCGCTGCAACGCCCCTCAACCCTCCCGATTCAATTAATAATAATAATAATAATAGCGATGGCATCTGTTAAGCGCTTACTGTGTGCAAAGCACCGCTCTAATTAGCGAAGTAGCCCGGCCCAGCGGATAGAGCCCGGGCCTGGGAGTCAGAAGGACCTGTTCCCACCACCGCCCGCCACCACCTGTCTGCCGCGTGACCTCGGCCGAGTCACTTCGCTTCTCTGGGCCGCAGTCACCTCATCTGCAAAACGGGGGCGAAGCAGTGCGGCTCAGTGGCAAGAGCCCGGGCTTGGGAGTCAGAGGTCGTGGGTTCTAATCCCGGCTCCGCCGCTTATCAGCCGTGTGACTTTGGGCCAGTCACTTCACTTCTCTGGGCCTGCGCCGCTTCATCTGTAAAAGGGGGATTAAAAGACCGTGAGCCCCACGTGAGACCACCTGATGACCTCGGACGCACCCCGGCGCTCGGCTCATAGTAAGCGCTTAACACATACCATCGTCATCATCATCATCAAGTCACTTCTCTTTGCCTGCCTTAGCTCACCTGTTAAAAAAAGGGGGCATTAAGACGGCGAGCCCCCCGGGGGACCACCCGATGGCCCCGTGTCTACCCCGGCGCTCGGAACGGTGCTCGGCGCTTACTAGGCGCTTGACCGATACCATCATTATTATTATCATCATCATTAAGTTACTTTGCTTCTCTTGGCCTGCGTTACCTCACCTGTAAAAAAGGGGGGCGTTAAAACGGCGAGCCCCCCGTGGGACCGCCCGACGACCCCGTATCTGCCCCGGCGCTCGGTCCAGGGCTCGGCGTCTAGTAAGCGCTTAACCGATACCGTCATCGTTATTGAGTCACTTCGCTCCCCTCGGCCTGCCTCGGCTCACCTGTAAAAGGGGCGACCGAGGGTGCGAGCCCCCCATGGGGCCACCCGATGACCCCGTGTCTACCCCGGCGCCGGGCACGGGGCTCGGCGCGTAGTAAGGGCTTAGCCAATACCATCGTCATCATTATACCATCATCCTCATCCAGTGACTTTGGTTCTCTCTGCCTCAGCTCACCTGTAGAAGGGGGACCGAAGGTGCGAGCCCCCCGTGGGACCACCCCGATGACCTCGTGTCTCCCCCGGCGCACAGTAAGGGCTTAGCCAATACCATCGTCATCATTATACCATCATCCTCATCCAGTGACTTTGGTTCTCTCTGCCTCAGCTCACCTGTAGAAGGGGGACCGAGGGTGCGAGCCCCGCGTGGGCCCACCCCGATGACCTCGTGTCTCCCCCAGCGCTCGGCACAGGGCTCGGCGCAAAGCAAGGGCTTGGCCAATACCGTCCCCATCATCATCATCAAGTCACTTTGCTTCTTTCGGCCCGCTTGGGCTCACCCGTCAAAGGGGGACCGAGGGTGCGAGCCCCCCGTGGGACCACCCCGATGACCCCGCGGGGCTCGGCGCACAATGAGCCGACAGCATCATCGTCGTCGTTATAAAGTGACTTTGCTTCTCTCCCCCTCGGCTCACCTGCCGAAGGGGGTTTAAGCGTGTGGGGACCCCCCCCCCCGCCCCGGCGGGGACGCCTCCCCCGTGCCGCGGTGATTGTCGTGAGCGTTGTGCAGAGGGGGAGGGAGAGAGGGAGGGCCGGACTACAGCTCCCGGCAGCCCTGCCCGGGTCCCACCCAGTTTCAGCCCTCGGAGGAGGCAGGGCCGGGCAGGGCCGGGCCAGCCAGTTCCCCCTCCGGTAAATATTTGGATTAGCAGGAGCCGGCCGGGCCATGGTGCATCTGTAGGACGGACGGACGGACGGACGGACGTTGGAGGTGCAGCCGGGCCCCCGCCACCTCTCACCCCCACGGTCGAGGCCGGGCCGGTCCCGTCCCCCCGCAGCCGGGAGAAGCAGGAGCGGAGCCGTCCGGCGGCGGAGACGGCGGCCCCCGCACCGGGTCGGTGAACATGGACGAGCTGAAGCACCAGGTGATGATCAATCAGTTCGTGCTCACCGCCGGCTGCGCCGCCGACCAGGCCAAGCAGCTCCTCCAGGCCGCGCACTGGCAGTTCGAGGTCAGTGCTGAGCTCCGCTCCGGCCCCTCTGCTCGGCTCTGTCCGGTCGGGGAGGGGGTGGGGGGGAGGGGGGGAGACCGGCCTGGCCTCTGGCGGGCCGTTTGGGGTCGGGGGGCCCCGGGGGCGGGATGGGCTGGGTGAGGGGACGCGTGATCGTGTGCCACGGGGTGTCCGGCGTGGGGGATGGGGATGGGGGCGAGGGGCTGGGTGTGAGGCCCCTGGCCTGGGTGAGGGTCTGCGTGGCTGAGACAGCCATCCTGTGCGGGTGATGGTGGGTGGCCGGCGTGGGGGGGGGGGGGGTCGTACGTGTGTGTGATGGTGGGTCTGGCATGTGTCCGGCGTGGGTACGATTGGGGGGGAGGGGGGAGAGAGGTGGGGTGTGTGGCGAGCGTGAAACGGTGGGTGTCTGGCGTGGGTGTCTGTCCGGCGTGGGGGGGATTGGGGGTGAGATGGCGTGTGTCTGGCGTGGGTGGGATTGGGTGGGTGGGTGGGTGTCTGGCGTGGGTGGGATGGTGTGTGTGTGTCGGGTGAGTCTGGCGTGGGTGGGATTGGGTGCGTGCGGGGGAGAGGGTGTGAGTCTGGCGTGAGTGGGATTGTGTGTGCGTGAGATGGTGTGTGTGTTTGATTCTGGCGTGGGTGGGATTGGGGGGCGGGGGGAGATGGTGTGTGTCTGGCGTGTGTGAGTCTGGCGGGAGTGGGATTGTGTGTGCGTGAGATGGTGTGTGTGTGTGTGTGTGTCTGGCCTGGGTGGGATTGTGTGTGTGTGTGATTATATGTGTGTGTGATGGCGTGTGTCTGACGTGAGTGATGGGGGTGTGTGTGAGTCTGCCGTGGGGTATGATTGTGTGTGTGTGTGTGTGTGGTGTGGGTCTGGCGTGGGGTGGTGTGTGTGTTCGTCATTCGTTCGACGGTCTTTACTGAGCGCTTACCACGTGCAGAGCACTGTACTAAGCGCTGTGTGTGTGTCGTGTGTGACGGTGTGTGTTCGTCATTCGTTCGGTAGCCTTTATGGAGCGCTTACCACGTGCAGAGCGCTGTGCTAAGCGCTGTGTGTACGTGTGATGGTGTGTGTGTTCGTCATTCGTTCGGTAGCCTTTATGGAGCGCTTACCACGTGCCGAGCACTGTACTAAGCGCTGTGTGTGTGTGTGTGTGTGTGTGTGGCGGTGCGTCGGTGCCATGTTGCGCTCCTGAAGGCCGGGACCCGCTTTTCCCCGCCCCTCCCTCCCTCCTTCCCTCCCTCCGCAGGCCCGGGGTCAGAGGTCAGGGGTCAGAGGTCGGGGGGTCGGGCCGGAGGCTGTGGTGTGGCAGGGGTCGGGCCCGGCGCTCAGCACAGAGGGAGCGCTCCCTAAATAGCCCCCGGCCGGGCTCCGGGGGGATCACGTGTCCCCGGGGCCTTTTCCACTTTTCCTTCTTTTCTTCCCCAAAGTCAAGGGTCCGAGAGAGGGGGTCGCAGCGGCTGCCCGGCCGTCTCCCCCCTCGATTAGACTGAGAGCCCGTCATGGGGCCCGGATAGTCCCTCTCTGTTGCCCAATTGTCCATTCCAAGCGCTTAGTCCAGTGCTCTGCACCGAGTAAGCGCTCAATAAATACCACGGAATGAATGAGGTGGTTTGCAGCCTGTGTGTTTGTGTCCCCGGGGCAGGGGGCTGCCCTGGGGCTGCACCATCGTCCTGGCCTTCGCCGGGGGCGGGGGACCGAGGGAGGGAGGGCGGCGCGGAGGAGGCGGCCCCGGGGGGGGGGAGGAGGAGGTGCACGCCCCGCCTTCCCCAGCCCCCCCTCTATCCCGCCTCGATTTCCCCCCCTGCGGGCCGCACCGCCCCCTTGTGGCCGTGGCCGCCTGTCCGGCCCGGCCCCCGGGAGGGGAGGGGGCGTCCAACAAGTGTCCGGCCTCACCGCCTTCCAACCCCTGCGCGCTGCCGTCCGTCTCCCCCGTTTAGACGGCGAGCCCGTCTTCGGGCAGGGATGGGCTCCCTCAGTCGGCCAGTTGGCCATTCCAGGCGCTTAGTCCGGTGCTCAGCACCTAGTAAGCGCTCAATCGATACGACCGAATGAATGACCCCCTTCAAATGCCTCTGATCGTATTTATTTCTACTGATGCCCGTCGATTTCTATCGACGCCCGGACCCCCCCCACCCCCACCCCAGGACCGTGAGCTCTCCGGACCGACAGGAATCGCCTCCTTCCCTCGCCCCATTCTACACTCCCAACCGCTCGGCCCAGTGCTCTGCACACCGCAAGCGCTCAGTAAATACCCTTGTCAGCTGCGTGACTGTGGGCGAGTCGCTTAACTTCTCTGCGCCTCAGTTTACCTCCTCTGTAAAATGGGGTTGAAGACTGGGAGCCTCACCTGGGACAACCTCATTACCCTGTATCTACCCCAGCGCTCAGAACAGTGCTCTGCACATAGTGAGCGCTTAACAGATACCAACATTATTATTGAATGAGTGAACAAACTGCCAGTGCAGTCTCCCCGAGATCCCCCTCCAGCTCTGAGCCGTTAATGGTGCCGTTTGTTAAAAAATGGTATTTGATGAGCGCCTGCCGTGTGCCCGGCGCTCTCTTAAGCGCTGAAATATTCACGCATCGAAGCGTATCGTGTGAACGCTTACTGGGTGCGGAGCACCGTACTAGGCGCTTGGGAAGTTCGATTCAGCAACAGAGATAGTCCCTGCCCACACGGGACTTAGAGTCTAGCAGAGGGGATCCAAGCTTGGGAGGTTGGACACAGTCCCCGGTCCCACACGGGCTCGGTCGTGAATCCCCATTTTATAGATGAGGGAACTGAGGCCCAGAGAAACGAAATGACTTGCCCAGGGCCACTCTGCAGACAAGTGGTGGAGCCAAGACTGGACGCCCCCCCATCCCTCCCGGGTCCCCACGGCCCCCGCTCTATCCAGAAAACCACGCTGCTCCTCGTGGTGTCTCGGGAAGAGGGGGAAACGGGGCCCTTCCCTAAATCAGACTCCCTGAACTGATTGCGATTTGTGTTTATAAACCGAGGCCAGCACCGGGTTATTGTTGAACGCCCGGCCGACGTTATTACTGTCATTCTGGCTCTGATCCTTGCCGGCGCTCCGGGGAAGCGGGCACCCGCAGTCGGCCGGAGGGACTGACGCGGGGGTTTGATGCCTCCGACTCTTTCTCCTCCGTTTTCGGTGCCGGGTATCGATCGATGGGGCCGATCCGCCCTGGGTGGATTAGGAAAGTGATCTGTCAGGGGACGGCGGGGGTGG
Source organism: Ornithorhynchus anatinus (assembly GCF_004115215.2). Taxonomy (NCBI): domain Eukaryota; kingdom Metazoa; phylum Chordata; class Mammalia; order Monotremata; family Ornithorhynchidae; genus Ornithorhynchus; species Ornithorhynchus anatinus. The sequence goes on along the minus strand of NC_041729.1, from coordinate 24,750,233 downwards.
CGTGAAAAACTCCGACAGAGTGCGCGGTTTAAAAATACGGTAGCTCGGGCTCCTCGGTCTCTCGGTCCAACTGCTTCCGGGGCCAGGACGCGCAAGGCCCGGAGCCAGAGCCCGAGCCTTTTGAGGCATCTCCGTCCTCTGATCTGAAGCTAAACAGTGACCGGCCTTCTTTCCTTGGTCCGGAGCGGACGGCGGGAATACCGCAAACGGGAGCCAGGGCTAGCGGGAGGGAGACGCGAGCCCACCCACCCTTAGGGAACAGAGACCCACTTTTTCACCGAAGGGAAGAGGAAACACTAGAAAACTATCCCCTTCCCTCCGTTGCATTCCGGCCGAGAGGTCCGGCGGCCGCGACCGATAGGTGGACGAGAAGCGCTGTGGCCTAGTGGGAAGAGCGGGGGTCTAGGGGTCAGAAGGACCTGGGTTCTAATCCCCGCCCTGCCGCTTGTCTGACCCTGGGCAAGTCGCTTCACTTTCTGTGCCTCGGTTACCTCGTCTGGATAATGAGGATTGAGACTCCCGGCCCCACGTGGGACAGGGACCGTGTCCGACGCTCCCCCCTCACCTTGTTATCTACTCCAGTGGTTAGAACAGTGCTTAGCACATGGTAAGTGGGTTCTAATCCCGGCTCCGCCACTTGTCTGCTGTGTGAGCTTGGGTAAATCACTTCACTTTTCTGGGCCTCAGTTACCTCATCTGTAAAAATGGGGATTAAAAAAATGTGAGCCCCACGTGGGACAATCTGATTATCCTGTATCTATCCCAGCGCTTACCACAGTGCTCTGCACATAGTAAGCGCTTAACAAATACCATAATTATTATTATATTAAGTGCTTAACCAATACCATCATCATTATTATTTTTATCCTCAGTTACCTCATCTGTAAAGTGGGGATTAAGAGCGAGGCCTATGTGGGACAGGGACTCTATCCAACCTGACCGACTAACTTGTACCTATCCCAGCGCTCAGAACAGGGCTTGGCACATAGTACGCGCTTAACAAATACTATAATTTTATTATTATTATTGCTTGCTAGCGTGGAAAGAGCACAAGCCTGGGGAGCCGGAGGGGGGAACCTAGCGTGGCTCGGTGGAAAGAGCATGGGCTTGGGAGTCAGAGGTCATGGGTTCGAATTCCGGATCTGCCACTTGTCAGCTGTGTGACTGTGGGCAAGTCACTGCACTTCTCTGTTCATTCATTCATTCAATAGTATTTACTGAGCGCTTACTATGTGCAGAGCACTGTACTAAGCACTTGGAATGTACAAATCGGCAACAGATAGAGACAGTCCCTTTGACTAAAATGGGGGTGAAGACTGTGAGCCTCACGTGGGACCACCTGATGACCCTGTATCTGCCCCAGCACTTAGAACAGTGCTCTGCACATAGTAAGCACTTAACAAATACTAACATTATTATTATTATTCTCAGCATCAGCACTTGCCCTCTGGGTGACCTTGAGGAAGCCACTTAACTTCTCCAGGTTTCAGTGTCCTCATCTGCAAAGTGGGGAGTCAATCCCCGATCTACCTTCTCCTTAGCCTGTGAGCCCCGTCGCGGGGGACAAGGGACTGTGTCCAACCTGATTGCCTGGTATCCACCCCAGTGCTTGTCCCATGGTAAGCGCCCCACACGTACCACGGTTTTTAGTACTATTACATTCAGTCACCTACTGCCATCCTCAATATATTGAAAGCCCGTCAAAGGGCAGGGACCGTCTCTATCTGTTACCGATTTGTACATTCCAAGCGCTTAGTCCAGTGCTCTGCACATAGTAAGCGCTCAGTAAATACTATTGAATGAATGAATATATATAACATGAATAATTGAGGCAGTGGTGGGTCTAGGGTGTAGGAAAAGAAGTCCCCGTCTTCTTCTTCTTCTTTAGTTTTTTTTCTTTATGCTATTTATGTTTGAGGCACTGAACTAAGCGCTGGGGTAGATAAAAGATAATCAGGTTGGACACAGTGGGGTTCACAGTCTTTATCCCCGGTTCACAGTCTTTATCCCCACTTCACAGATGAGGCGGCCGGCACAGGGAATAATAATTATGGTATTTGTTAAGCGCTTACTACGTGCAGAGCGCTGTTCTAAGCGCTGGGGTAGATACAGGGTATTCAGGTCGTCCCATGTGAGGCTCACAGTTAATCCCCATTTTACAGATGAGGGAACTGAGGCCCAGAGAAGTGAAGTGACTTGCCCAGGGTCACACAGCAGTCAAGTGGTTGAGCTGGGAGTAGAACCCATGACCTTCTGGCTCCCAGGGCCCCTGCTCTATCCACTGAGCCACTCGGCTTTTCATAAAGAGGGCCGTGTTTAGCACGCTCTCTGCCTCTCACACACAGACCCATTTCCTCCGGATACTTACCATTGTATTGTACTCCCCAGCCACTTAGTCCACGGAGTAAGTGCTCAGTATCGTGATCATCATTATTGTATTATTCGTTAAGCGCTTACCGTGGGCCGAGCACTGTGCGAAGGACTGGGCGAGATACGAGTTAATCAGGTTGGACTCCGGCCCGGTCCCACAGCGGGCTGAGAGTCTAAGTAGGAGGGAGAACGCATATTAAATCCCCATTTGACAGCTGAGGAAACGGAAGAGTTAAGTGACTTGCCCCAGGTCACCCAGCGAGCAGTTGGCAGAGCCGGGATTAGAACTCGGGTCCTCCGACTCCCAGGCCCGGGCCCTCTCCACTAGACCATCCCGATTCTCTGATGCCGATGATGACGACGGCTACTTCCTCTCCGTGGGGAAAGCCGACACGCGTTCCTACTTTGATTCGATCGTATTTATTGAGCGCTTACTGTGTGCAGGGCACTGTAATAATAATGTTGGTATTTGTTAAGCGCTTACTATGTGCAGAGCACTGTTCTAAGCGCTGGGGTAGATACAGGGTGATCAGGTTGTCCCACATGAGGCTCACAGTCTTAATCCCCATTTTACAGATGAGGTCACTGAGGCACAGAGAAGTTGTGACTTACCCACAGCCACACAGCTGACAAGTGGCAGAGCCGGGATTCGAACCCATGACCTCTGACTCCCAAGCCCGGGCTCTTGCCACTGAGCCACACTGCTAGCGCTTGGAATGTGCACTTCCCAATCACTGAGGGGAAGCAGCATTGTCTAGTGGAGAGAGCGCGGGCCTACTTCTCTGTTGGATCCCTGGCTCAGTGGAAAGAGCACCGGCTTGGGAGTCAGAGGTCATGGGTTCTAATCCCAGCTCCGCCGCTTGTCAGCTGTGTGACTTTGGGCAAGTCACTGCACTTCTCTGTGCCTCACTGACCTCATCTATAAAATGGGGGTGAAGACTGTGAGCCCCACGTGGGACAACCTGATCACCTTGTATCTCCCCCCAGCGCTTAAAACAGTGCTTGGCTCATAGTAAGTCCTTAATAAATGCCATTATTAATATTATAATTATCATCTGTCCCTCGATGATGTGGAATACTTACCCGTGCCCATTCCAGATATTCAATTATCCTTCTGATCAATCCGTGATATTTATAATGTTGGTATTTGTTAAGCGCTTACTATGGGCAGAGCCCTGTTCTAAGCGCTGGAGTAGATACGGGGGTAATCAGGTTGTCCCTTGTGAGGCTCACAGTCTTCATCCCCATTTTACAGATGAGGGAACTGAGGCACAGAAAGTGAAGTGACTTGCCCACAGTCACACAGCTGACAAGTGGCAGAGCTGGGATTTGAACCCGTGACCCCGTTTATGGAGAGCTCACTATATGCAGAGCACTGCACTTTAGTCCTCGGGAGAGGATAATACTACCAAGTTGGCAGACCTTTTCCCTTCCCTCAGTGAGCTCACAGTCTAAAGGGAGAGATACGCGATGCGCAAGATGCCAAATACGTTGTCAGCGGTGGTGCCTTTTGCTTCATCAAATCAGATTTACTGATTCTGTAAATCAGTAGACGCAGGATGGATCCCGATAAGGTATACGCTTTATATGTGTGTGTGTGTGTATAGATAATTTTATACGTGACTTTATACATAGATCTGTGTGAATGAGATGTATTTATAGAAACACAGGGGATATGTAAATAACGTGGTTATTGTACACAGTTCCCTTTCCAGGCTCCACTTGTTTTCCCCTCCAGATTTTCTTAGCTAGCACTAAATCCGTTTGATTGAGTGTAAAAAAACAACAGCTGGAAAGTCGTAGATTCAAGACGTTTTTCTTATTCTCTTCCAACGTTGCATCTCTGCACTTTAATCGAGAAGTCGAAGCTCAAGTGGCCGCCACAGGTTGTGGATTCCAAACCTCCCTGAAAAAGTTCCCTCTGTACAGGGGTCACTAAGTAATTGTCTTCCTGACGGCATCGTCATCGATAGTATTTCTCGAGCGCTTACTAGGTGAGGAGCACTGTACCGAGCTCTTGGGAGGAATCGGTGCCACAGAGTTGGCGGACACGTTCCCCGCCCACAACCAGCTGATGTCTGAATTCCAGGAGCCACCCCGCCATTACTCAATTATTCCCAGATCTTGATACGAATACGTTTGTGTGTTGGGTTCTGGCATCATTCTTCTTCTTCTTCATTCATTCAGTCGTATTTTTTGAGCGCTTAATGTGTGCCAAGTACTGTACTAAGCGCTTGGGAGAGTTCCCTGCAACAACAAACGGACACATTCCTGCCCACCAGGAGCTCACGGTCTAGAGGGGGAGACAGGCGTTAATATAAATAAATTACAGATATATACATTTGGGCTACTAGGGGAAGCAGCGTGGCTTAGTGGCACGAGCCCGGACTGGAGAGTCAGAGGTCGTGCGTTCTAATCCTGGCTCTGCCACTTGTCTGCTGGGTGACCTTGGGGGAGTCACTTCACTTCTCTGGGCCTCAATAACCTCATCTGTAAAATGGGGATTGAGACTGTGAGCCCCATGTGGGACAACCTATTTACCTTGTACTTACCCCTGTGCTTAGAACACTGCTTGGGACATAGTAAGCGCTTAACAAATACCAACATTGTTATTATTATTATTATTAGTGTGATTCCAAAGCAGAATGGTTACTTACACTCCCATTTGCTACCCCTCTATTATATTCTGACATTTCATTATGGGTAGGGAACATGTCTGCTAATTCTACTGTATTGTCACTAGTCCAACTCTGGTTGTCCATGGCGTAGTGGATAGAGCCACGGGCCTGAGAGTCAGAAGGACCTGGGTTCTAATCCCGGATCTGCCACATGCCTGCCGTTTGACCTCGGGCAACTCACTCAACTTCTCCGGGCTTCAGTTACCTAATCTGGAAATGGGGGATTTAGAATGTGAGCCTCGTGTGGGACAGGGACTGTGACCAACCTCATTAACTTGAATCTACCCCCGTGTTTAGAACAGTGCTTGGCACATAGAAAACGCTGAACAAGCAGTGTCAATATTAATTATTATTAACATTACTTTGCCAGGCGTTTAGTACAGGCTCTGCACAGAGTGAGGGTTCGATAAATACCACCGATCGATGGATTGATTGAAGAGAGCTACGGCTCAGGGACTCCTGTTGTTCGTTTTCTCTTGTCTTTTGGGGTTTGTTTTATGCCGAGCAGCTGGGTTGGGAGTTCAGTTCAGAGCCAGACCCTTCACATCGTTTCTCCTTCCACGTTGCAACATTTGCGCAAGAGATGTGATTTCATTTCTTTTATTACAACTAGCCCAGAGTCTAGACCTGCGATGACCTCCTCAGCCCTGGCACGCGTATCGCCCCGGTGGCTGGCGCATCCCGGGGGGAGGTTTTTAGTGGTTTGCCCCAAGCCCCTGCGACTTGCCCATAATTCTGCCCCAGGAGGTCAGGCTCTGATGGGGGCGAGGGGGAAAGAGGGATACTCTTCCTTCCTTTGGCACAGGCTCGAGCCTCGTGGGACCCCAGATTTTGGCTCCGGTCATACCTAAAATAATAATAACGGTGGTATTTGTTAAGCGCCTTCTATGTGTCAAGCAGCGTCGTCGGCACCGGGGAAGATTCAGGCAGTCATATTTGTTGAGCGCTGTGGGCAGAGCATCGCAGCGTGGCTCAGTGGAAAGAGCACGGGCTTGGGAGTCAGAGGTCGTGGGTTCTAATCCTGGCTCCGCCACTTGTCAGCTGTGTGACTTTGGGCAAGTCACTTCACTTCTCTGGGCCTCAGTTCCCTCATCTGTTAAATGGGGATTAAGACCGAGAGCCTCACGCGGGACAACCTGATTATCTTGTATCTACCCCAGCGCTTAGAACAGTGCTTTGCACATAATAAGCGCTTAACAAATGCCATCATCGTCACCAGCGCTTGGGAGAGTACACTACAACAGCATAACAGACACATTTCCTTCCCACAACGAGCTTACAGTCCAGAGGGGGAGACAGACAGTATAAATAAATAAGTGACAGAGATGGACGTAAGTGCTGTGGGGCTGGGAGGGGTGTAAATAAAGGGAGCAAGTCGGGGCGACGCAGAAGGGAGAGGAGTAATAATAATAATAATGTTGGTATTTGTTAAGCGCTTATTATGTGCAGAGCACCATTCTAAGCACTGGGGGAGATACAAGGTAATCAGGTTGTCCCACGTGGGGCTCTCAGTCTTCATCCCCATTTTACAGATGAGGTAACTGAAGCACAGAGAGGTTAAGTGACTTGCCCAAAGTCACGCAGCTGACAAGTGGCGGAGTCGGGATTCAAACCCATGACCTCTGACTCCCAAGCCCGGGCTCTTTCCACTGAGCCACGCTGCTTCCCAAAGGGAAGGGTATAGTCAGGGAAGGTCTCTCAACACTCACAAGGTCATCAGGCCAGACACAGTCCCTGGTCCCCACAGTCAAGTAGAAAGGAGAACAGGTTTGGAATTCCCGGTTTACAGAAGAGGAAACTGAGGCAAGTGATTTACCCAAGGTCGCACACGGTGAAGCCGGGATTAGAACCCAAGTCCTCGGACTCCTGGCTCTCTCCACGAGGCCACGCTGCTCCTCCAAGTTGCACTCAGACCACCGAGAAGCCGGCTTGCCTTACCAGTGGGCAAGGTGGGAGAAACCCTTTTCTGCCCTCCCACCCCATCTGAGGGGTGTTGGAGATGTAGTGTGGCCTAAGGGATAGAGAACAAGCCTGGGAGTCAGAAGGACCTGGGTTCTAATCCCCACTCTGCCACGTATCTGCGGTGTGACCTTGGGCAAGTCACTTCACTTCTCTGAGCCTCAGTTCCCTCGTCTGTGAAATGGGGATTGAGTCTGTGAGCCCCATGTGGGACAGAGACTGTGTCCAACCCGATTTGTTTGTATCCACCCCAGACTTAGAACAGTGGCTGGCACATAGAAAGTGCTGAACATACAGCATTATTATTATTATTTTGGCAAAGGAGCTCACCCTGTCTTCCAAGCCTGAAGCTCAGGGCTTGGACAAGGGCCCCCTTCCCCTGCCTCAGCAGCAGGGGAAATCTGGAAATCCAGAAATCTGCCTACTCTTCATTCATTCATTCAATCGTATTTATTGAGCTCTTGCTGTGTGTGCAGAGCACTGTAATGAGCATTTGGAAAGTATAATTTGGCAATAAAGAGAGACAATCCCTGCCCACACTGGGCTTACAGTCTAGAAACGGGGAGGGGGGGAGACAGCCATCAAAACAAAGAAACCCCCACCCCACCCTCCGCTTCCTGGGGAGAGGGTGAATCTCTCCATCCATCTAGACTCCAAGCTCCTTGTGGGCAGGGAACGTGTCTTTCGACTCTGGTATGCTGTACTCACCCAAGCTCTACAGTGCTCTGCACACAGCAAGCCCTCAGGAAATACCGTCGAGCGATCGATTGGTCTCATCTTTCCCATGCCTTCACCGCCTTGGAGGTTTTAATAGATCCGGAGGCGATGGCAGCCAGAAGCAACCCCGAAGCTCCCTTGCGGAGGGGGTTCCCCGGGGGTTGAGGGGCATCTCGGCGTGGTTCAGTGGAAAGAGCCCGGGCTTGGGAGTCAGAAGTCATGGGTTCTAATCCCGGCTTCACCACCTGTCAGCTGTGTGACTGTGGGCAAGTCACTTCACTTCTCGGTGCCTCAGTTACCTCATCTGTAAAATGGGGATGAAGACTGTGAGCCTCACGTGGGACAACCTGATGACCCTGTATCAACCCCAGCGCTTAGAACAGTGCTCTGTACATAGTAAGCGCTTAAATACCAACATTATCTCTCCCTGCCCACCCCCCTCCAGGGACAGTGGCAGCTGTCCCTGCGAATGCCGTTGTGGAAGCACAGTGGTCAAGGTCCTGCAGGTGCTCCCCCTCCTGCCCCCTCCAGCCCGAGGCAAGCACTTCCCAACACATCTTCCCTCTTTTCCCTGGTCTTCTAAAAGGAGTCGCTGAAAACAAGATGAAGCTGCTCCCTTGATCTAATCAGGACACTTGGCCCTGCCGTGGAGGAGGATTTAAATCACCTCATTCATTCAGTAGTATTTATTGAGCGCTTACTAGGTGCAGAGCGCTATACTAAGCGCTTGGAATGTACAAATCGGTAACAGAGTCCCTGCCCTTTGACGGGTTTACAGTCTAATCGGGGGAGACGGACAGGCAAGAACAATGGCAATAAATAGAGTCGAGGGGATGAACATCTCATTAAAACAATAGCAGATAAATAGAATCAGGGTGATGTACATTTCATTAACAAAATAAATAGGGTAAAGAAAATATATACAGTGGAGCGGACGAGTACAGTGCTGAGGGGAGGGGAAAGGAGAGGGGGAGGAACAGAGGGAAATGGGGGGAGAAGAGGGTTTAGCTGCAGAGAGGTGAAGGGGGGCGTAGAGGGAGTAGAGGGAGAAGGGGAGCTCAGTGTGGGAAGGCCTCTTGGAGGAGGTGAGCCGTAAGTAGGGTTTTGAAGAGGGGAAGAGAATTAGTTTGGCAGAGGTGAGGAAGTTTGGCGGAGGTGAGGAAAACAAGGCAGGGGCCAAACCGGAAAACCCCCTCCCGTGGAGTTGTTGCTGAATATTTCTATTCATGTCAGTCTCCCCCTCTAGATTCTAAGCTCGTTGTGGGGAGGGAATATGTCTGTTTATTGTTATATTGGACTCTCCCAAGCACTGAGTACAGTGCTCTGCACACAGTAAGCGCTCACTAAATCCATTCAGTCGCATTCATTGAGCGCTTACTGTGTGCAGAGCACTGTACTAAGCACTCAGAAAGTACAGTTCGGCAACAGATAAATACAGTTGGCTGACTGACATCAGCAGACAGAGCACAGCAGCTGGGGGCAGCGGCCGGGTGTTGGGGAGTGTTATGTCGCCGGGAAATTTTAAACGGAGCTGGGCCTGTTCTTCAAATTTTCATTTCGAGGGTGGGGCTGACAGCAGTAGTATTGGCAGTTGTTAAACGTTTTCCATGTGCCACCCACTGTCATAATAATGTTGGTATTTGTTAAGCGCTTACTCTGTGCAGAGCACCGTTCTAAGCGCTGGAGTAGATACAGGGTCATCAGGTTGTCCCACGTGAGGCTCACAGTTTTAATCCCCATTTTACAGATGAGGTAACCGAGGCACCGAGAAGTGAAGTGACTTGCCCACAGTCACACAGCTGACAAGTGGCAGGGTCGGGATTTGAACCCATGACCCCAACCCTGGTGTAGATCCAGTACAATCGGACCAGACACAGTCCCGGGCCCACTTGGGGATTCTCGTTCCCAGGGGGAGGGAGAGCAGATTTTCGATCCCCGTTTCATAGATGAGGAGAGCGAGGCCCAGAGAAGTTAAAAGACTTGCCTGAGGTCACGCAGCAGACCGGGTTTAGAACCCAGGTCTCCTGATTCCCAGACCTGCACTCCGGAGCAAGTAGTCTGGGTTTGAGAGCGGCAGAAGGGATGATTTCAGAAGCATTAACTGGGCAGAACGATCTTTGGGGTTGGCCTGGGCCTTAGCGGACCTTGGTGTGAGCAAGTCTGAAACTCCAGCCTAAAAAGCTGTGGGAGTGAAAACAACAGCTTCATCGGCCGATCTCTGGGAAACCCCAGGGGCAGTGGTCCCTTACCCCCATGGCGAGGGCACCTGGATTAGAAAGACCCTAAGAGCAGCCCCTGGGCCTGGTACTTTGTGGGCAAAAGGCACTTCAAGAACTTGGCTGATTAGAGACCAGTCTCAGCTGGGAATTCTAATGCCCTGAATGGGTGTTATGTTGTGGAGAACCTTTTTTAATTTTTTACAGTATTGCATTTGTTAAGCCCTTGCTATGTGCTAGGCACTGTACTAAGCGCTGGAATAGATACAAGTTAGGTTGGACACAATCCATGTGCCCCAGGAGGCTCACGGTCTTAATATCTGTTTTACAGATGAGGTTAGTGAGGCACAGAGAAGTGAAGCGACTTCTACCACGGTCACACGGCAGACAAGCGGTGGAGCCGGGATTAGAACCCAGGTCCGGGCTCACTCCGCTTCGCTATCAGTCTGTCTGAGGCCGACAACCAGATGTTCAGATTAGAAGCAGTGCGGTCTAGTGGATAGAGCATGGACCTGGGTGTCAGAAGGATCTGGATTCTAATCCTGGCTCTGCCACTTGTCTGTTGGGTGACCTTGGGCAAGTTACTTCCCTTCTCTGAGTCTCAGTTACCTCATCTGCCAAAAAGAGGATCGAGACTGTGAGCCGCGTGTGGGACACGGACCGTGGCCAACCTGATTAGCTCGTATTTACCCCAGCGCTTAGTACAGTGCCTGGCATGGAGTAAGCGTTGAACAGATAGCAAAAAAAAAAGTTCATGCAGCCGAAATTCTGAAGCTGCCACCAACGCCTCCATAACTGATAGAGGCAGGAGGAAGCAAGGCATCCAGGCTGCTAAAACCGTGGCTGTAATTGTCCTACCAGGCTGGGAAGCCAAAATCTGCCACCCGAATTCACCCCACCACCCTCCCTCCCCCCCCCGCCCGCAGTTTGTCCCTGTCTGTAAATCATCCTTCAAAGATTGGGTAGAGTCATTTAACGGGGGACTGAATGAGAGTCAGGGGGAACTGAGTCCCAGAAACCAGTCAAGAAAGAATGAATCATGGGGAACTAGTTAAGGGCTGCATCATCTGCCTTTCAGAGGCGAACCTGGGGATCCCAGCCCATCTGGGGTCTTCAAATCCAAAAGCACCCCAGGGCGTAAGGGAGAGATACAAGTCAGACTCGAGTGAGATTCATATTAATAGTCTGTGCGTGCCTTGTGTTTTGTTTTTGGGGTGTATTCATCTCTGATTCGGGAATTTGTACTTGGCTCTCATGAATTTATTCCTCATCTCCATGGCGCAATTTTTTTTTATGGTATTTGTTAAACACTTAGTACGTCCCAGGGGCTGGGATAGATATAAATCGATCAGATTGGACACAGTCCCTGTCCCACATGGGGCTCACAGTCTTAATCCCCATTGACAGATGAGGAAACTGAGGCACGGTGAAGTGACTTGCCCAAGGTTACACAGCAGATGGGTGGCAGAGCTGGGGTAAGAACCCAGGTCCTTCTGATTCCCAGGCGGGTGCTCTATCCACTAGGCCACACTGCTTCTCCTAGGCCGGGCTGCTTCTCCTAAAATATGTGTTGAGCCGCCAGGGGAACTTCACAGGACAATAACTAGAAAGCCGGACTGCCCCCTTGGCTGTCTGATGACCCCACCATGACTTCATCCCAAACAGTACGGGAAATGTAAAATGGGAATTAAGACTGTGAGCCCCATATGGGATGTGGACGTCCAGCCTGCTTAGCTCATATTTACTCCAGCGCTTAGAACAGTGCCCCGCACGGACTATGTGCTTCAGTACCACGTTTAAAAAAAAACTGGTGATTTGCCCCTGGTTATTTAGGAGCAGAGCCAGGATCCAAGCCAGGAGTCCCAGCTCCCAGCCAAGTGCTGCCTCGGGCTAGATCCCCCAGGGAGGAGAAGCTCCCGTAATTAAGGATTTGACCAAGAGGCCTTTGGAGGGGTCCGGGGAGGGTTGGGTCCCTTCCCCTCCGGCCCCGACGTTGGCATGGAGCTGTTGGCTGGTCACGTCATCGTGCCTCACCCCAGAGGCAGCGGATTTTCTCCTGGAGGGTGAGGCAGAAGCGGGCCCCGTGGCTCCAGACCCCGGGGCCCTGCCTTGGGCCAAGACGAGCGGACCGTGCCAGGCCCTCGGCCCCCCGGGTGTCCTTGTGGCTTCAGGCGGGGTGAGGCCTCACTCAGTCCTGCCAGAGCATGTGTTTACAGTCAGCGTGTTGCGGATATGATGCTGTCCAGGAACTAGAGGATGTTGTTGTGGCCAAGACAGAAGCAGCTGCACACTAGGCGACAGCGACATCGATCAAGAGGCCCGGACTCCAACGGGAGTTTTCTGTGGTGCCGGGTTCTTCAAGAACGGAGCCCTCGCATTATGGGAGAACTGAGGGGTTTTTTTGTTTTTGGCCTTCTAAATAATAATAATAATGTTGGTATTTGTTAAGCGCTTACTATGTGCCGAGCACTGTTCTAAGCGCTGGGCTGGACACAGGGGAATCAGGTTGTCCCACGTGGGGCTCACAGTCTTAATCCCCATTTTACAGATGAGGGAGCTGAAGCACGGAGAAGTTAAGTGACTTGCCCACAGTCACACAGCTGACAAGTGGCAGAGCAAATGGCATTTGTTCAGCACCTACTATGCGCCAGGCACTCTATTAAGCAATTGGGTGGATACAAGTTAATTAGGTTGGATACCTATTAGGGCTCACAGTCTTCGTCTCCATTTTACTGATGAGGTAACTGAGGCACCGAGAAGCAAACTGATTTGCCCGAGGTCACATACTGCAGACGAGGGCTGAGCTGTGATTAGAGCCCAGGTCGTCTGACTCCCAAACCTCTGCTCTATCAACTAGGCCATGCTGCTCTCTGAGTGTGTGTATTCTGAGTGTGATCTAGAATGTAGATCAGGGGAAATCAGGCTGTTGGACTGAAGAGAATGTGGGCTGGGGAAGGGAGAAGCTGTTCTCAATCTCTATCCTCTCCTCCTTTCCCTCCTCCTCTTCTCCTCCCCTCCCCTTTCTTCTCCTCTCCTCCTCCTCTTCCTTCTCCCCTGTTCTTCTCTCTTCTTCTCCTCCTCCCTCTCCTCCTTCTCCTTTCTCCTCCTTCTCTCCCCTCCCCTCAACTTATCCAGGCCCAAGTGTTTCAAAAGTCCTTGGGAGACGAGTCCCTCTGAGCTGCTCACCAGGACCCGCTGGCTCACGGGGCACTGGCCGACCCATTTGTTCAGCCATAGATCCTTGGTCCAGCCTGATTTCAATTAATCAGTCAATCCATCATAGGTATTGATGGAGCACTTACTATGTGCAGAGTCCTGCACTAAGCGCTTGGGTGAGCACAATCCAACAGGATTAGCAGTCACGTTCCCTGCCCCAAACGAGTTTACGTTCTAGAGGGGGAGGACAGACAAGGCCAGGGAGTGACCTTCAGTGGGCCTTCTGGGGTCTCAGGGCGTATGATGATAGTATTTGTTTAGCGCTGTGTTGCAGGAACTGTACTAAGCACTGGGGTGGATACAAGCAAATCGATTTGGCCACAGTCCCTGCCCCAAGTGGGGTTCACAATCTCAAACCCCATTTTACAGATGAGGTAACTGAAGCCCAGAGAAATGAAGTGGTCACTTTACACAGTTCACACAGCAGACAGGTGGTGGAGCCAAGATTAGAACCCATGACCTTCTGACTCCCAGGGCCGTGCTCTATCCATTACGTCGTGCTGCTCTTGGTCTCTGTGGGCCACCCGGGTGTGGGAGGAGGCAAGGGGGACCGGATCTGTTCGGAAGAGGTGATAAGAGGGTGGGTTCTTTCCGGAGTCCAGGTGGGGATGGGACCAAAGCATCACTCAAAGTAAGCTTGATGAGGGCAGGGAATGTTGCAATAATATCGTACTCTCTCAAGTGTTTAGTACAGTGCTCTGCCCACAGTAAACGCTCAATGAATACGATTGACTGACGGGTCTGTACCGCCCCACCCTATGCCCTCCATCGCCAGGATCCCAGGGTCCACAAAAACCCCAGCTGGGAGCGCCCCCACCCCCATCCCCACCCCCCCATCTCCTGGGATTGCCCACCCCGGGGATACGGTTGCAGCGTTCCAGAGCCAGAGGGTAAAATGTCTCTCTTTCTCTTTGCAGACGGCCCTCAGCGCTTTTTTCCAAGAAACAAATATCCCTTACAACAGCCACCACCACCATCAGATGGTAAGTCTCTCCTGCAGCCGTTTGGTTTTCCGAATCATGGCTGTGCCGGGCTAGCCTTCTCCCGGAGCCAGAGTCTGGGCCCGGGAGCCACCGCTAATGAATAGCTGATTATGGCCAGGGCCGCCAACCCCGCTGCTCCGGGAGGGAGGACAGAAATAAACTCCAAAGCCATATGGGTGGAGTTGGTGGGGAGAGGAGGAGAGGGAGGGGAGCCGGAGGGCTTCCTGCCAGTCTGGGGCTCGTCAGAGAAGTCAATGGGGATTGTGTTTGGGACACATCCTGCCGTGACACCCCACGCCAGCTTCCTGAGCGCCCTGGAGGCGGCTCGGGGGGCCGGAATGGGCATCTCCCACCCGGGGAAGGAGGTGGACGTTCTCTCGCCCCAGCCCTTCTCTCTGGGGGATCTCGGGGGCTACTTCCAGGGAAAGGGGAGGAAGGGGAAATGGAACTGATGTGTGCGATCGGAGGAGCCAGCCGGGCTGCGAGGAGGGGCTTTCTCCGGGCAGAGGGGACCCTCGGCTCCGTTGCTCTGGGATGGGAATGAGAGAGGAGTAAACGGGCGTGGCCAAAAGGAGGTGGGGAGAGACGATTCTCTGGGCGATGGGCTGTGATGCCCCCTTCCTTGGAAAAATGTACCCCACCCTCCTCAGCCACAGGGAAGACCAGGAACCAGGGAAAAGGTCAGGGGCGGGGGAGGACCTGGCCTGCTCTGCCCTATGTAGAGTTCCACCCAGTCTTTTTTTGTGTGGGGGGTATTTGGTAAGCACTTACTATGTGCTAGGCACTGCACTAAGCACTGGGGTAGATACAAACTAATCAGGTTGGACACAGTCCATGTCCCACAAGAGGCTCACGGTCTTAATTCCCATTTTATGGGTGAGGTAACTGAGACATAGAGAAATGAAGTAACTTGCCTGAGGTCACACAGCAGACAGGTGGTGGAGCCGGAATTAGAACC
Organism: Ornithorhynchus anatinus; assembly: GCF_004115215.2. Taxonomy (NCBI): domain Eukaryota; kingdom Metazoa; phylum Chordata; class Mammalia; order Monotremata; family Ornithorhynchidae; genus Ornithorhynchus; species Ornithorhynchus anatinus. Next base: position 24,735,136 of record NC_041729.1, on the reverse strand, counting down.
CAGGTCCTCCTGACTCCCAGGCCCGTGCCTTATCCACTAGGCCATGCTGTTTCTCATTTTATTTTAGCCTGTCTTCTTTGAAGTAGGAGAAGCAGCAAGGCCTACTGGAAAGAGCACTGTGGGGATTCAGTATCTGTTCTCCCTCCTACTTGAGGCTGTGAGCCCATGTGGACAAGGACTCTAAACCTGATCAACTTGTACATACCCCAGCACTTGGAACAGTGTTTGACATGTAGTAAGAGCTTAACAAATACCATTTTTAAAAAAAAGTGGATGAAGCAATCAATTCACCCCACCCCATGTCCCTGAGGGAGGGGAGTGTGGGACGCTCCTGCTTGGGATGGCTTCCTTGTGTGAGCAGATCTCTCCGAAGGGTACATTCTGCAGCAGGGCAGGGGGCGTGGGGCAAAAACCTGGCTGCAGCCCAGCCTCTCGTAGCCCCCGATCCGCACACATAGACTCGGGGAAAACAGGGAGCTCACAGTCTCCTTCCTGCCCTTCTCGGTTCAGACACCCTGAGGGTGGGACCGGGAAGAAGAGGCCCCCAGCCTCAGCTCGGCAAACACGAGGCGGCCGTAACGGTCCGGGATTGCCGGGGCCCGCATCCACCCCGGGCCCTCGTGAGGCAGGTGGGCTGCGGAGGTGAGAGGCAGCCGGGCCCGGATGCAGAGAGCCCGGGTGGACTCGCTTTCTGCTGGGCCTGCGGGGTTCGGCCCGGGATGGAGATCGGTTGGAAGCTGGCCCTGGGAGTAAAATTTCCAACTTTCTCCTCGAGAAGCCATTTGGTGGATTTGGGGGTGGCGTCGGGGTTGGAACGCGCTGCGGCCCCGGCCCCCACAGACGGCAGTGGCCTCAGCAGAGAACCTTGGGGATGCTTTCGGAGTGCCGCCCTCTCCGCTTCCTGCCTTCCACTCTGAACGGACGCCTGCATTTCACTTAAGGCATTTGTCGTTGGAGGTGGCAGTGGGGAAGGGGACGTGGGCTTGGTTGGAGACTCCCATTCTCTGCTGGGAAACCGTGCCCCACCATAAAGGGAGCCACTTCGCATAAACCTGGGGACGGGGAGGGGGTCCCGTCAGGATCCCGAGACTGGCCAGGATTCCAGGGTTAAGGAGGAGAACGAACCCTTCAGGGCCTTCAGGAAGCGCTCATTCCACGTTCTCTGTCCCCGGGACTGTCTGGTGGGACTTCCTTGTAACTGTCGCTCTTCAGACTTCTCCTCATAATAATAATTATTATTATGGTATTTGTTAAGTGCTTACTGTGTGCCAAGCACTGTTCTAAGTACTGGCGTAGGTACAGGGTAATCAGGTTGTCCCACGTGGAGCTCACACTTTTAATCCCCATTTTAAAGATGAGGTAACTGAGGCACAGAGAAGTTACGTGACTTGCCCAAGGTCACAGGATCCTACCCCACCCCTCTCCACCCCACACTCAATCACTTTGGCTGGCTGGGGAGGGGGCTAAGGAGCAGAGGCATTTGAGAGAAAGGGTAATGTGGTCTTCCCTGGAGCTGGCTGCTCTTGGAGGTCCAGAAAGCAGTGCAGCTTTTAAATCATCTGAACCCCAGGAACTGTCCTAGTTGTAGACAGCCTCCCCCCTCCGCCCCCAGCTAGGAGGCAATGGCGGGCACAGAGGAGAGCGCAATTTATTCCCAAATGGCCGTGGTGGGGTTCGAGGGGAAATGCAGTGGGTCCAGGATGGTAGAAAGGAGGTGTCCCGCCTGAAAATCAGGTCGAGGGTTGGAGCCGAGCTGTTCAGTGTCCCTCCCCTCCCTTCCTTCCATCCCCATCCTGGGACAGCAGCCCCGATCAGACCGGAGCTCTGGATGGTTCCTCGTAGGAGAAGCTCAGCCCCGTGACCCACCCCTTCGCTCAGCGGGCTTGACCGAGCTCAGCTCAGTGCGTACTGGTTCTGAGAGTGGCAGCCGGTGATCGCTATTCAGGATGAGCTGGGTTGGAGGGCCACGAGAGGAAGGCCCCGACCACATCACAGCTCCTTCCATTCCGGACTCCATCCACCACCCTTGAGGCACGGAGACCCCGGGACAACCCCGGGGCGCTCCACGCCTCCCCACAGACCCTCCGGGAAGCCAGGCCGGAGCCGGGAACCTTCGCGTTGTGGAGCGTGAGCAGGGAGGCCGGCTCCCTGAGAGGCCCGGAAGTCTACACGGCCCGTGACCGTTGTCTTTTCTGTTTCTCCACAGATGTGCACTCCTGCCAACACCCCAGCCACCCCTCCCAATTTCCCCGACGCCCTCACCATGTTCTCCCGGCTCAAAGCCTCGGAGAGCTTCCACAGCAGCAGCCCCGTGGCTTCCATGGCGACGTCCCCTCCCCCGCCTCCCCCGCCCCCCCCCCACCTCGGGGGCTTCCCCCCGGGCTGGCCAGCCACCTCGCCCCCAGGCCAGCAGCCGCAGCAGCCCCAGCAGCAGCAGCAACGCATGTGGACTCCTGCCCCTCCCTCCCAGCCCTCGGGCTGGCCCGCCTCAGTCTCCCAGCAAGCCACCCCCGAACAGAAGGCCAACGTGACCATGGAGGCGGAGAGATGAGGCCCCCGGACGCTCGGACCCCGAGAGGTCAGAGGTGGGGGAAGAGGACATCTCCCACATGCCTCCACCCGCCTGCCCTCCACACCCCGTGATCGTTTCTTTCGCCCTTCCTCTCCGTCCCCACCCCCGCTCCCCTCGAGTCCCTCCTCCCGCCCCCCAGAGAGCACCAGGCAGAAGAGACGAGGCTCAGCAGCCAGCCAGAGACTTTGTCTCACACATCTCCCCTCGCAAACACCCATTCTGACACGGGCACTAGCGTACCTGCATCAAGACAGGTCCAGGTTGGATTTGGTTTGAAATCATTTTGATTTGTTTTTCAGAGACTAAGTGCCCACCCTAATGCCCTGCCCCAGAGAAGTTCCTTGGGGAATTGACACAATTTCATTTCCTAATTTTGATTGTGCAAATTCTCACCTGTACAACACACAGCACACACACATACACGTACACACGTGCGCGTGAGAAACTGAAGCTCCTCCAAGGTTGCACTGAAAGTCCGAGAAGTCAAGTCGACCACTTTCCCCGATCTGGCCCGTTACCTGATCTGAGGCTAATGGGAATTGCCAGAAACAAGCCCAAATAACTCAGGCAACAAGAAAGACGGGCTGCCTGTACCTGCCCAAGGAAGCCAGTGGTTTTCAGTTATCTGGGCTCTCAATCAGTTCAGAGAATCAGCTTTCGACTGTATATATTTGTCAGAGTGTCTCTTCAAAAAGCAAAATTCGGCTTTTTCTAGGGGGGCGCCTGGATGTTGCATGTGAGTGACTGACTCTGGGGGTCCTTTACCCCTCCACCTACCCTTGTTCTTCTGCCAGGTCACAACCTCACCATGCCTCAGAGGGAATCATGAGAATGACTGTAACTTCCCCTGCCCCTCTTCAGCCACTCCCTGGGGACTTCTATGGCTTCCCCAGAACAACCCCTGTGGCCCCGGGTTCATCTTAACTGAGAGAAGGAAAGAAAAAAAAAAAACCCATAAACTATACTTTTGCATTGCCTTCTAATCCTTCCATTTGACTTCTATGTGGAGCAGGTGAGGGGACGGGGCCAGCTAGTTGGACAGGCGGGGAGAATGTAAAGGCCCTCAGAGTTCTGTTGTCTCGCGATTCTCTCGTGTCTGGCGGTTTTTGCTTTTTAAAAAAATTTTACTACCGTTTTCACTTTTCTCCACACTTTAGGGAATGAAAAGCTGTTTCCCCAACCGTTTTCCAGAAATATTGTATTGGTTTTCAGAAGAGAGGGGTTGGAAGACCTCCCTGTCTCCTTCCTGGCCTTTGACAGGCAAGGAGGGCTAAGGGACCAGGGGTTGGCCTGCCTGCTCTTCCCCTTCACACCTCTGCCTGGAGGGATTGATAATAATAATCATGATGATAATAATAATTGTGGTATTTTTTAAGCACTTACTGTGTGCCAGGCACTGTACTAAGCGCTGGGGAGGATACAAGCAAATTGGGTTGGACACAGTCCCTGTCCCACGTGGGACTCACAATCCCCATCTCAATCCCCATTTTACAGATGAGGTAACTGAGGCACAGCAAAGCGACTTGCCCAAGGCCACCCGGTAGATAAGTGGCAGATTAGAACCGATGAGCTTCTGATTCCCAGACCCAGATCCACTATGCCATGCTGCTTCCCCGAATGGTGTGTTCAGTCCATGACTGAAGAAAAAAACAACAACAAAAAACCAGAAACAAACTACCAAACCCCAAGATAGGCACTGAGGCCTAGGTCGATCACCAGTCACCACCACTATATGAGTATTTATTAAGTCCATGCTGTGTGCAGAGCACTGTTCTAGGATTGGGAGAATTGGAGAAGATATGTGTCAGTTCCTTTCCTGTAAGGAGCCTACACCAATATGAAGGACCCATCAGCCTGTTTTTACTATTTCTAACCTATCTCTCTTTGTATTTAGGTTTTAAAGTTCTATTTCCTTTAAGCACAACATCCCAATTCACTGAGTTCGGAAACCAGGCAACATTTGCTGTGACCGGAGTTTATATTACACCACACACACACACACACACACACACACACACACACACCCGAGTGTGTGTGTGAATATATATCAGTCTGTGCATGTGCTGATTTTTTCTAAAGCAGTCATCAGATATCTCGAGTACCTCTCTGGTGTACCGCAATCTCAGAGCAGAGGTTCTTGGCAAAAAACCAAAGGCGGTCTCCCAATTTCCTTCAACTTCTTAGGAAACTACAAGTTCAGCTCCTCCAAACGGCCAAACTGAATCTCTCCCTAGATCCTTTCTGAGGCTTAAGGTGTAGAAGATTGCTTGGCATGGTAGGAGTTCCAGAGAAGACTACACTTCACTTTTTAAAATTATCATCATATTAAGCGATTACTATGTGCCATACAGTGTTCCAAGCACTGGGGTAGATACAGGCTTTTCAGGCTGGATACAGTCCATGTCCCACGTGGGGCTCTCAGTCTTAATCCCATTTTACAGATGAGGTAACTGAGGTGCAGAGAAGTCAAGTAAAAATAACTGGTATTTGTTAAGCACTTACTATGTGCCAAGCACTGTTTAAGCACTGGGGAAAATAGAAGGAAGTTCAGACACAGCCCCTGCCCCACACAGGGCTCACAATCTGAGTAGGAAGGGGAAGAGGTAATAAATCCCCATTTTAAAGATGAGGGAACTGAGGCCCAGAGAAGTGAAGCGACTTGCCTAAGGTCACTCAGACAAGTGGCAGAACTGGGATTAGAACCCAGGTCCTCTGCCTCCCAGGCCCCAGGTCTGTCCACTAGGCCACGCCGCTTCTCAATATTCAGCTAGCTCGTGGGGTGCTAGGCACTACATCAGTCAATCTCAATGTCTCGTTCCTTCTGTCCCTTTCAGAGATCAGTTAAGACACCAGTCCTCCCCTTACGGCCACCGCTGCTCAGCACTCAGGAGAAGTTGGGACGTAGCTCGGGGCCATCGTGACTCATTGGGGGCTGTTTGAAAGAGAAATGAAATGCCCTGAGAATTATTTGGCATATGCTGGCACCAGATGGGCTGAGGTCCTAAAGTCAAGTTCCAGGTAAAGGAAAGGAGCCTGGACATGGCTCAGGAAAGAGGCCAACCCCATTCTATCTGCAGCTAGAACACCCCGTGGAACTGAGCCCCGAGTCTGGCTCTGTCAGGGCTGGCACTGCCACCTGCTTGGGAAGACTCAGTCGTAGCCCTGCAGGATGGTGGCCGGGCCATGCTGGACTAGGACAGGGAGCTACGCTCTTGTCCAAAGGCAGTGGGATGGACTAGATGACCTCAAGCTGGTCCCTTCCAGCCCTCTCATGGTCAGAGCGTTGGGAGAGTGGGCATCTTAGGCTGGACTGAGGTGACATGGCTTCAAGCAAACTTAGTACAGTGCTTTGCGCACAGTAAGTGCTCAGTAAATACAAGAGAAGCAGAGCAGTACCCATCTCGGAGTAGGCTGACTTGGACTGACTCCCGGCAGGACCGCCAGTCTGATTTGCCGGAAGGGGCCCGGTCTTGAATGGACCTGGTCAGGATGGGAACCGACTCGGACTGTGCTCTCCCGTTTTTGTGGTTTAGGGTGCCGGGGGATGTGGGAAGGGTTTAAGGAATGCCTTCGGAATTTGTGGAAGCACCCCCCCCCTTGCACACCCCAAGAAGTGGCCCGGAGGTTTTAGAACGCATCTAGCTACAAAGTTGATCGAGTGTCGAATAATGATCAAGAATGGAGAGAGACGGCTTGTTTAGAGACATAGGTAGAATAGTCATTCAAATGTATTGAGTGCTAACTGTATGCAGAGCACTGTACTAAACGCTTGGGAGAGAAGAGTATAACAATAAAACAGACACATTCCCTGCCCACAGTGTAGTCTCCAAGCAAATGAGGGGATATCCCAAAATGGAGACCAGCCGGGCTCACCTTCCACAGAGGAAAGAACAAGATAAAAATGGATTCAGACTGCAGGTTGGGGCATATGGACTGGATACAGCAAAAGAGAATTTTCTGAGTGTGGGCAGTGAGCACTAGAAGGAAGAAGGAGGCTGTGGTGTCCTTGTAGGTCTTCACTGAGAGAAGTGTCAATCTCTGCAGATATGCTCTTGTCCAGAGGCGGTAGGGTGGAGTAAGTGATCTCAGGGTCCCAAATGCTTGGAGCGTTAGGACAGTGGACCGCATAGGCTGGGCCGAGGTGACCCGGCTTCAAGAGAAACAGAGAAATGTCCATCTTGGAGCAGGAAGCACTCTGGGAGAGTTGGAGAGGCATAAGGCTGAAGGGTGTGGGCAGGAAGACTGTAGTCAGGGAACTCCAAAGCAAGCTGAGCAAAAAGAATTTCCTGCCACCACAAGGCCAAAGTACAAGCAGGAAAGGGGGAGAGGATCCATCTGGGAAGGGCCAGATGATCACAGAGATGGCTCCCTCAGGGAACCTAGATGAAGCCATTGACAGGAAGGCTGTTCAAGAAGAGGCAACCAGTGGTGTGCCCCATGAATAATAATAATAATAATAATTGTGGTATTTGTTATGCACTGTGTCCCAGAAACTTTCTAAATGTACGCAAATTGGGTTGGACACAGTCCCTGTTGGGGTCACAGTCTCAATCCCCATTTTTAAAATGAGGGAACTGAGGCCCAGAGAAGCGAAGTGACTTGTGCAAGGTCACACATGAAGGTGGGAGGGGCAAACAGCCCCAAGAACCTGCATAACTGAGGAGCAGGCCTGACCTGTTTGCTCGAGGAGGCTGAGGGGCAGGGTGGGTTGCAGCCAACCGTGTCCCTAAAGAGGAAGAGTGGTGCAGTCAACAGCCAGGAAGGGGCTGGAGTGGGGTCTGCGCTTGAGACAGGGCCTGTTGCCAGTCCCTGTCAGGCAGCTGGGAGCTGAGGGGGCAGCTGGAGGGAGGGGGGTACAGCCCTTCCGCCACATGGCTGCCCATTCCCTTTAGGCTCTGAGTAGGAAGGTCTTACTTGGAGCAGCTCTGTGGGGTCCAGGAGCTAGGGTCTTGGTCATTCCCAAGGATTGATCCCTTCTCTAGATTGGACCACCCAGTTTCCCCATGTGGCTGAATCTGAGGAATTGAGTGATCTGGAAACTGAGCAAAACTCCCAGAAACCCCTCCCCCTCTTTCTCACACCCTACTGAATTCATCCATCCTTTCTTCCTCGTTCTCCCTTTCGCCCCTACTTCCCACCAGCCTCCCGTTTCCGCTGTATCACCCACTCTCATCCCCACTCTCCCTGAGCAAATCCATTCTGGTCCTCACCCACTCCTCTTGGACTTCCTGTACCTGTCCAACTTCCAACAGACAGCCCCTCTCCTGGAAGAACCGGCTCTCACCATACTTGCCCAGGGCTGTGCTGGGTTTTTTTGTAAATGGTATTAAGTGCTTACTATGTGCCAGGCACTGTACTAAGTGCTGGAATAGATACAAAATAATCAGGTTGGACACAGTCCAGACTCACTTGGGACTCACAGTCTTAATGCTCATTTTGCAGATGAGGTAATTGAGGCTCAGAGAGGTGACTTGCCCAAGGTCTCAGAGCAGACAAATGGCAGAACCGGGATTAGGACCCAGGTCCTTCTGTCGAGTCCGTACTCTATCCACTAGGCCACACGGCTTCCTCCTCCCCTTTTCTCCCTGAGTATCCCTGGAGTAGTATCGAATGGCTCAATTCAGCCTTCTTCTGGGACCCCTAAAACAAGTGCATTTTTGCACTGTTACCTATCAATCAGTGGTATTTACTGAGCGTTGACTCTGCGCAGAGCTCTGTGGTAAAGTACAATAGGACAGAGTCGGTAGGGACGATCACTTGCCCACAAGGAGCTTGCAGTCTATAGATATTGCCAGCTGGACTGAGTTGTGCTCCTTCCCCTTCTAGTGCGCAGACTTGGGCTGGAAGCTGAAACCCTCTCTGATCAATCAATCAATTACATTTATTGAGCACTTAGTGGGTACAGGGAAAAGTACCAAGCACTTGGAAGAGTACAACACAACAAAACAACAGATACAGTTCCTGCTCACAACAGCTTGCAGACTAGTAGAGGAGACATATTAATATAAATAAATTACGGATATGTAAAGAAGTGCTGTGGGGCTGGGAGGGGGGTGATGAATAAAGGGAGCAAGTCCGGGCGACTGCAGGAGGGAGTGGGAGAAGAGGAAATGAGGGCTTAGTCAAGGAAGGTGTCTTGGAGGGGATGTGCCTTCAATAAGACTTGGGAGGTGGGGGAAGGGGAGCAATTTATTGTCTGTTGGATATTAAGAGGGAGGGCATCCTAGGCCAGAGGCAGGATGTGGGCCACAGGTCAACAGCAAGATAGACGAGATAGAGGTACCGTGAGAAGGTTAGAATTAGAGGAAGGAAGTGTGCAGGCTGGGTTGGAGTAGGAGAGTGGTGAGGTAGGAGAGAGGGGCGGCAGCAATTCTGGTTCTGAGGGGACCCAGAGGCTTTTGACGGCTGTCAAGATGCAGCTGGCTCTAAGTGGGATGGCTAATGTCCTACCTGAGGGAGGGGAGGTGAAGTCCTATGCGGTCATGGGTCGGGGTCCCTACTGCCACAGACCAACCCCTTTTCCTTTCGCAACTTAACATGAGAAGCAGTGTGGCCTAGTGGATGGGGCACGGGCCTAGGAGTCCGAAGACCAAGGTGTTAATCCGGGTTCCCCCATGCCGTGTGTCCTTGGGCAAACAGTTCTCCATGTCTCAGTTACTTCATCCGTAAAATGGGGATTAAAGCTGTGAGCTCCATGTGGGATATGGACTGTGTCCAACCTAACTTGAATCTGCCCCAGTGCCCAGGAAGTGCTTAACAAATATCACTTTGAAAAAACAAAACTTTTCCACAGGTGGGGCTGCCTGTGTTAGCCTGGAAAGGCCCCTGCTTGGGGCCCTGCTTGGTTGACCTTCAGGGCAGAGTGCACTATCCAGCTGTCTCAAGCAGCTAATTTACCAAGGTCATTCGAGATTCCGATCCTATCAGCTTAATCCCTTCACAGCAGGCAAAGCAACGCTTCCATCATCAGAGGTTTGACGAACTTGTTAAACCCAGACTGACTGATTGACTTAAAATGGCAGCGGCCCTTGGGTTAACCTGCAGGCATCAGTTTCCTGCCTTTCAGTCGAACCCTAATCCTCTATATTGGGACGTAGGTGATCCGAAAATCTCGGGGACAGATCTGGCTTGGGTTTCTCTCCCCTCAGATTGTTGGGGAGAGGGGTGTCGTAGCAGCAGTGTGGCCTAGTGGAAAGAGCAAGGGCCCTGGAGTCAGAGGACCTGGGTTTTAATCCTGACTCCACCACCTGCCTGTTGTTTGCCCTTAGGCAAGTCACTTCACTTTGCTGAGGCTCAGTTACCTCATCTATAAAATGGGGAATAAGACTGTGGGCTCCATGTGGGACATGGCCTGTGTCCAACCTGATTAGCTTGTGTCTACTCCAGTGTTTATTAATAATAATAATAATAATAATGGTATTTAAGCACTTTCTATGCATCAAGTACTGTTCCAAGCACAGTGCCTAGCCTATTATTCATTCAGTCGATCACATTTATTGAGTGCTTACTATTCATTCAATAGTATTTATTGAGCGCTTACTATGTGCAGAGCACTGTACTAAGCGCTTAGAATGTACAAATCAGTAACATACAGTCCCTGCCCTTTGACGGGCTTACTATGTGCAGAACACTTTACTAAGCACTTGGGAGAGTACAATACAACAATAAACAAACACATTACCCATCTGGACCATGGTAAGCACTTAACAACTACCGTTAAAAATAATAATAATAATGGTGGCATCATGAATCTGCTAGGGTTACCTACCTGAATTTGGTTGAGAATCTCAGTGTCAAAGGAGACTGACTTGGAGGTTGTTGGCTTGAGCTGAAGGACCGTAGCCTCCCCTGTATGTCCTGTAATCGACCGCCCTTGTTTTCTCAACCCAGAAAAAAAGCCGATGCCTTCTCTGAGAGCGTGGTAATAATAATAATAATAATTGTGGTATTTGTTAAGTGCTTGCTATGTGCCAGGCACTGTACTAAGCACTGGGGTGGACACGAATAAATCGGATTGGACACAGACCCTGTCCCACATGGGGCTCACAGTCTCAATCCCTATTTTACAGATGAGGGAACTGAGGCCCAAACAAGTGAAGTGACTTGTCCAAGGTCACACAGCAGACAAGCGGCAGAGCCTGGTTTAGAACCCATTGCCTTCTGACTCCCAGGCCCGTGGCCTATTCACTACACCATGCTGCATGGTCTTTACTGCCCTTTCCCAGCTCAGTGGAAGAAGCTCAGGCCTGGGATCACAGGACTTGTGTTCTAATCTCTGCCATATGCCTATTATGTGACCTTGAACAAGTCACTTAACTTTCCTGTGCCTCAGTTTCCTCATCTGTAAAATGGGGATTTTGGTGGTGATAGTTTGTTCAACGTTATGTTGTCAAGCACTGTTCTAAACGTTAGGATACATATATGATACTCAGGTCAGGCACAGTTCCTTTCCCATATGGGGCTCGCAGTCTAAGTAAGAGGGAGAATAGGTACTGAATTCTTATTTTACAGATGAGGAAGTTGAGACACAGAGAAGTTAAGTGACTTGCACAAGGTCACAGAGCAGGCAAATGCCAGAACTAGGATTAGAACTCAGGAGCTCTGACTTCCAGGCTTGTACTCATTCCTCATTCAAAGTCATGGGTTCTAATCCTGGATCCTTCTCAGCTGTGTGACTTTGGGCAAGTCACTTCACTTCTCTGTGCCTCAGTTACCTCATCTGGAAAATGGGGATTAAGACCGTGAGCCCCACGTGGGACAACCTCATTACCTTGTATCTATCTCAGTGCTTAGAACAGTGCTTGGCACCTAGTAAGCGATTAACAAATACCATTATTATTATTCAATCGTATTTATTCAATCATTTTTTGAGCATTTACTGTGTATAGAGCACTGTACTAAACGCTTGGGAGAGTACAACAATAAACAGAAACATTCCCCACACTCTTCCTAAACTGGGGAATACCTATTCTCTCTCCCTCTTAAAGTGGGATCTCCTTGTGGAACAGGAATTGTGTCCCACCTGATTATCTTGCATCTACCCCAGTGCTTAGTACAGCGCTTGGCCCAAAGTAAGCGCTTAAATACCGCAATTAGTATAGTAGGTGCATGTATTACCCGCTGCGCTTGGTCTTAGCTTAAAATGGCTCAAAGACTGGAATGGTGAGTGGCACTTTTTCCATACCCCTTGCATCATATCTCCAGCCCTCCCGCTTTTTATGGTGCAAGCATGAATTTTAAGCCATCCCCCATACAACAAAAGCCAAGGGGGACCATTAAAGTCCCACTTTGGGCCAGACACAGAGGGTGGCTCAGGTTGAGAGGAGTGACTGATCAGTAGGGAAGGAAGGAAGGGAGGGGAGGAAAACGGAAGGGGAGAGAAGGGAGCAGAGGGAAGGGGAGAGAAGGGAGCAGAGGGAAGGGAGGGAGGAAGGGAGGGAGGGAGGGAGGGAGGGAGAGTCAGCCTAGTCCCAACTGACCTTGCCCTGGCCCTGTCACTATCACCTCCTGCTCTCCAGCATTTCTGGTGTAACAAATCCCGTGCTGGGTGTCCCTACTGTACCACCAACTTGGGAAACTGCCCCCAGCAGCTTAGCAGGGTGACTGAATGGGATCTGATGGCTGATTCGGGAACTTCTTGGCTGCTTTTTTAGTCTTTGTGGTTTTTGTCAAGCACTTACTAGTGCCAGGCAATGTCCCAAGTGCTGGATTAAAAAACAGCTAATCAGATTAGACCCAGTCCCTGTCCCACAAGGGGCTCGCAATCTTAATCCCATTTTACAGATGAGGTAACTGAGGCCTAGAGAAGTAAAGTAACTCGACCAGAGTCACACAGCAGACAGATGGTGGAGCTGGTGTTAGAAGCCAGGTCCTCTGACCCCCAGGCTCGGGCTCTTATCCACTAGACCACAGCTGGCTCCAAAGATCTGGGTGATTGAGTCCATTTGTGAGTCTGAGCTTCTCTAGCCCCTACTCCCCTTCACTCATTCCTTCATTCTCTCTCTGTCCTTGTCTGCATGTCTTCATTCTTCCATCTCCCCTCTTACTTCTTCCTTCCCTGTCATTTGGCCCTGGCCTGGAGGCCCCAGCAGCCCCAGCTCACTTTTCACTCCAAAAAATCTGGTCACCTTATACTTGACAGCTGTGCTGTGGCTGAAGGGGAGAGGCAGAGGCCACCTAGCAGGGGCAGGAGACGTTGGCTTTCCAGGCCTGTGCCCTTCCAGGCCTATCCTGTGCCTGCTTGGGGCAGAGGGGTGGAGGGGCCAGCCTGCCTGCAGGGGGGAGCAGCCCCCTGTTGCCGGGGCCCAGCGAGGTTTCCCTATGGGTGACACAGTTGCCACAAACCAGGGCTTGAAGTTCAGTTTGGCCAAAGTTCAGGTCATGTTTCCCCACTCCTCAAGAACCTCCAGTGGTTGCCAATCCACCATCTCATCAAACAGAAATTCCTTACCATCGGTCTTAAAACAGTCAATCTCCTTGCCCTCTACCTCACCTGGCTACCCTAATGCAACCCGGACAGCACACTTCATTCTTCTAATGCCAACCTACTCACCGTACCTCGATCTCATCTATCTCATCACCGACCTCTCGTCCACGTTCTGCCTCTGTTCCGGAACAACTTCCCTCCTCATATCCAACAGACAGTTACTCTCCCCACCCCCTTCAAAGCATTATCGAAGGCCACATCTTCTCCGACAAGCCTTCCTGACTAACAATAATGATGGTATTAATTGCTTACTCTGCGACAGGAACTGTTCTAAGCACTGGGGTGGACACGGGCAAATTGAGTTGGACACAGGACTCTATCCCATGGGGGCTCACAATCTCAATCCCCATTTTACAGATGAGGTAACTGAGGCACAGAGAAGTGAAGTGACTGGACCAAGGCCACACGGCAGACATGTGGCGGAGGCGGGATTAGAACCCTAACCTTCTGACTCCCAGGCCCGTGCTCTATCCACTACACCATGCTGCTTCTCTAAGCCCTCCTTTCTTCTCCCACTCCCTTCTGTCACCCTGACTTGCTCCCTTTATTCATCTCCTCTCCCCACAGCACTTATAAACATAGCTGTAATTTTATTTATTTATATTAATGCCTGTCTCTTTCTCTAGACCGTAAGCTCGTTGTGGGCTGGGAATCCATCTGTTATATTGCACTGTCCCAAGCTCTTACTACAGCGCTCCGCACACAGTAAGTGCTCTTTAATACGACTGACGGACCGGCTGGCCAAAGGGGCTCAGCAGCTAACTTCCCTGCCTACCTACAATCGTTGATGGTATTTACTGAGGGCTTACCTTGCGCAGAACACTGGACTAAGCACCCTCTACTTGAGATGGCTCCGGGCATCAGCCTGGACGGGTGGGGAGCGGGGCATTGGCCGGCCTGGGCAGTGGGCCCCAGCCCCTGCTCTTGGTTTTGCAGTAACCGCTTGGCTTCCCCACTCCCCGAGGGAGAGACACAGGCTTTGGGAATTTTTGGTGAATGATTTCAGGTGGCAGAGAAGGAAGGGATGGGTTCTCTCTCCCCCTGCTGGCTGAAGGAAAGGCTTGTGTAGCCTCTCCTGAGATTTGCTCAGCTGGAGGAGAGAGAAAGGGGAAAATTAGGAGTGGAGGAGCTGGAGGAAGGCAGTGAGTTGTGCGGAGACAGGGCCAGGGAGCCACAGCGGGGCTGGAAGCCGGGTACTCGGCGGGGAACCTTCCTTCCAGCAAGTCTTGTATCCTTGTCTTCCCGCAACAATTTCCCTGCCTCGAGGCAGGTAGCAACGCGGGCTAGTGGATAGAGCATTGGCTTGGGGGTCAAAAGGACCAGGGTTCTAATCCGGCTTCTGCCACTTGTCTGCTGTGTGACAAGTCACTTCACTTCTCCATGCCGTAATTACCTCCTATGGAAAATGGGGATTAAGACTGAGAGCTCCATGTAGGACGGAGACTGTGTCCAACCTGTTTAGCTTGCATCTACCCCAGCACTTGGTACAGTGCCCGGCACATAGTAAGTGCTTAAGAACTACCACCGAGGTGGCCTTTTGCCCCTTCCCAGCCGGTCAAAAACACGGTGGGGGAAGGAGATGTAGGAGGATGAGGGAGTTCCAGTTTCTGCCCCAAGTCGGGTCGACCAGGGCTGAACCCAGAATTCTTTCTCCTGATCTGAGCACCCTTGGGAGGGTGGTTTGGATTCTCACCCCTTCCAAGCCAGCCCCCCTGGGCCCAGAGAGCAGGCAGGAGCCCGGACCTTCGGCCCACCCACCACCAACGCCCAGGGTGGGGTTGGCCTCTCCAACCGTTACTTCGGGGAGGTCTCCTTCTTGTGTCAGTGGAGAGAGCAGCAGCAATTTACCCTCCTGACTCTCACTGCTCCTGGAGTTCAGCCCATGGGGACCAGGCCTCCAGGTTTACTGGACCCTAAATTTGATTGTCCAGGGCAGCTAAATGCTTTGCGTTGGGCTGGGCTTTATGCATTGCTGGAAGCTGGCAACTAGGTTAGAAATCTCTCTCTCTCCCTCCCCCAAAGACTCCATCTCATGCACTTGACTGGGGCAGGAAGAACATGGATTCATGCAGCCTTTTCTACTTGCCTCAGTCTCCTCTAGTCACAGGCTATACTTGGTTAGCTAACAGTGCAGCCTTCTAAACATATACCAAAAGCTCTCCAGCCCACATGCATTTTTTTTATGGTATTTGTTAGGGCTTACTATGTGCCAGGCACTGTTCTAAGGATTGAGTAGATGCGGGCCAATCAGGTTAGATGTAGTTCCTGTCCCCATGGCATTTGCAGTCTTAATCGCTATTTTACAGATGAGGGAACTGAGGCACAGAGAAGTAAAGTGACTTGCCCAAGACCATACAGCGGACAAGGAGGAACCGGGATTAGAATCCAGGTCCTTCTGACTCCCAGGCCCGTGCTCTATCCACTAGGCCACATTGCTTTTCATTCTGATGAGCCCCCTTGCTCCCCAGCAGTGTGTGTGTGGGGGGGGTGTAATAAAAAAAACCCCTGCCCCCGCCAAGATGCTTTTCCACTTTCCACCCAGCAATCATCACCAGAGTTAGCTAGAGACCCAGGACCAGCACAGAAACCAACTTCCATTTCAATTTCCCAGACCCGACGATCCCTCCCTAGCTCTCCTGGGCTTCACCGAGAATAGCTGCAATCGGAACAACTGTGTGGCCCGGCCCAGGGTAGTGACTCTTACCCTCTAGTTGGAAAAATGAAGAGTTTTATTAAGAATGCGGTGGGATCTGCATGGGAGATTAAATGGAAGTCTCCAAAACACAGATCTGCAGGATCCCAATGCCACAGAGCCAGGAAATGAGGCTTGTTGAGCCGGAACGGTGCAAGGCCTCGGCAAGTTTCTAGGAGAGAGAAAAAGCTACTTAGGCCAGGAGAGTACAAATAATAACAATAATTATTTTGGTATTTGTTAAGCGTTTAAAGATAATCCGTTTGGACACACAGTCCCTGTTCTTCATGGGGCTCACAGTTTAAGCACGTTAGACTCCCTGCACCATAAGCTCACTGTGGGCAGGGTACTAATTCTAAGTGTTGGGCTCTCCCAAGTGCTTAGTACAATGCTCTGCACATAGTAAATGCTTAATAAATACAACTGATTGATTGATTGACAAGCAGAAGGTAGTACCTGTATTTCATCCCCATTTTACAAATGAGGAAACTGAGGCCAAGGGAGGTTAAGGGACTTGCCCAAGGTCACACAGCAGGCAAGTAGCGGGGCCAGGATTAGAACCCTGACTCAGGCCCTCTGACTCCCAGGCCTGGGCTTTTCTCCCTAGCCCATGCTGCCTCTGGATCCAGCTATGAGCCGGGGGACTGGAGTAAGCCTGAGCGTCAAAAGAGCTGGGTTCTTAGGCCGGGTCTGCCAGTTGCCTACTATGTGAATTTGGGCAAGTCACTTAACTGCTCTATGCCTCAGTTTCCTCATTTGTAAAATGGAGATTCCATACCTGTTCTCCCTCCTTCTTAAACTGTGAATGCCTTGTGGGACAAGGACTGTCTCCTACCTGTCGATCTTGCTTCTACTCCAGAACTTAAGACAGTGTTTGGCACATAGTGAGCACTTAACAAATATCCCAATTATTATTGTTATCATTATTATTACTATTAATGGATCACAGGAGGCAGACCCCTCCATCCCGGGGTTCATGGTGGTTCAAATGAATGCTGCCCCTTCCACTCCCACAGACCAAGGACATCCCGCCCTTCAGAATTAGGGAAATAAGCAGGTCGGGGGGACCAGCCGAGGAAGCGATTAAGAGCTGGGCAATGAGTGTCACGGACAACCCTTTCTTAACTGCCCCAGAGGTTCTTTCCTTGCCCTCTTCTTCATCTTCCCTTGTGGAACCAGATATTCTGAGCCAAAGAGATGGTCTTTGTCCCTTCTGAGTGGACTGAGAAGTTCCCAGCAGGCAGCAAGATATAATGTGAGGGTGCAGGGAAGCAGTGAGAGGAGGTGGGGGGAGGAGAGGATACGGATGGCAGAATCCGGGGTTGATCAGTTCGAAGGGGACGGAGAGGAGGGTGAGGCTTTGTCTGGGCAGGAGAAGTGGGCTGGGATTTGGGAAGGCGGGACAACCTTGCTGTCGGCTCATGTGCCGGTTGCTTCTTCGGATGGCTGAGGGCTGGGAATGACGTGGAAGCTGGCATTCATCGGTTCCGGGGTGGCCGACGGCTGCTGAGACGGGGGCAACTGCTGCTGAATTCCAGAGCTGGTCCTGGAGCGCACAGCTGCAACAAACAGAAGACCCCCACCGCACTGCCTGGTTATCCTGAGGATGGAAGACTCACCATTTGGACTCAAAGGGATGGAAGATGGAAAAGGGAGGTCCTATCATATGACAAGTGCCTGCCTGGAACTCCCTCTCGATCAATCCATCAATAAAATCGATGGACTGACTTCAAATAAGCAAAGCGACTCCCTTCAAATCCTCCAGACCGCAGCTCTCCCCATCTTCAAAATCCTCCTGAAGTTTCATCTCCAGAAAATTTATTCCAGTTAATTTTTCTTCTGCCTATCTAAATTTATTCTGTTTTCCCCATTAGTTCATAAATCTGCTTGAGGACAGAGACCGTGTCTCTTATAATCTCTTGTAGTACACGGTGCTCTCCACACAGTAGCGGCTCAAAGATATTTTTGATGGATTGACTGTGGATCTGCCAGTCCAGCCTGACCCAGAAAAGCCAGAGAATGATTTGGGGGGCATTTTGGCATTAAGTAAGTCAGTTACATTAACCGGTCAGGTGCTTTTTGTAACCAAACTGCAGTATTTCCTGTAGCTATCTGGAAGGGAGCTCTCCTTATAGATTCTGCCCTAGCCCAGACCTTCTCTGGACCTTGGTAGCTAGACTAGGGCAGCTCTGAATGATAACTGTGGTAATTGTTAAGCGCTGTGTGCCCCACTCTGGGTTGGATAAATGGGGATGGGGAACGAGACTGTGAACCCCACCTGGGACATGGACTGTGTCCCACCCAATTTTCTTGTATCCACCCCAACGCTTAGTAAGGTGCCTTGCACATAGTAAGCACTTAAATACTATAGTTATTATTATTACAAGCAACCAAATTGGGATGGACACAGTCCCTGTCCCAAATGGGGCTCACAGTCTCAATCCCCATTTACAAATGAGGTAATTGAGGCCCAGAAAAGTGAACTGACTGGCCCAAGGTCACACAGCAGACCATTGGCAGAGCCGGGATTAGAACTCATGGCCTTCTGACTCCCAGATCTGTGCTCTATCCACTACCCTGCTGCTTCTTAAAGCGTTCCTGAGCTCGGCTCAGCGCTCGGGGACACTCGCCCCATCCATTGATCTACAGCGGTCCGTGACTGTGCCAGGGAGAAAGTTCAAAGCGGCCTCGTCAGTAAGTCGTATTTATTGAGAGCTTACTGTGTGCACAGCACTATACTAAATTCTTGGGAGAGTACAGTACGTCCATAAAACAGACCCATTCCCTGCCCATAACAGGCTTACAGTCTAGTGGGGGAGACATTAATCTAAATAAATACATTAAAGATAGGTATATAAGTGCCTGGAAGGGGGATGAATAAAGGGAGCAAGTCAGGGAGTGGGAGGAGAGGAGGGTTTAGTCAGGGAAGGTCTCTTGGAGGAGATGCGCCCTCAGTAAGGTTTTGAAGGGGTGTGGGGGAGTAAACTGCCTGTCAGATATGAGGAGGGAGAATGTTCCAGGCCAGAGGCAGGACGTGGGTGAGCTTCTGGACCAGGGCCCTGAGGGAGGAGGCGGGGGAGCAGCCCGAGGATGCAGTTGGGGTTAAAACCAGAGCTACTTGGTGCTGCGGACACTGGCTGCGGGACGGGGGGAGGCAGGGAGGGGTGAGGAGGGAAGGTGGCTTCGCCGAGACTCACCAGCATTGAAGGAGGTGGCAGAACGCACCCGCTCGCTTCCATTTCGAGGCAGGCGGTGGAGAATCTTCATGCCTCAAAGGGAAAGGGTCAGGGTGAGAGGGCAGGCCCGGACCCGCAGCCTTACTGTTCTCCAGCCTTGCCCATCCCTTTGGCTGCTGGGCTGGGCCGGGTGAACCTGCTGCCTGGGGCAGAAGCAGGGCCCTCTAAGGGTGTGATTCATTCATTCAGTTCCTTCGATTGTATTTATTGAGCGCTTCCTGTGTGCAGAGCACTGTACTAAGCGCTCGGAAAGTACAATTCAGATTTAAAGAGAGATAATCCCTGCCCATGCTGGGTTTACAGTCTAGGAGGAGGAGACGGTCTAGAAGGGGGAAGACAGTCGAGAAAGGGGAGCACGGCCCACCCCATAGATGTCCGGGTATCAGTTAAGCCCTTACTATGGTATTTTCTAGGTGGGCACTGTACTAAGCGCTGTGGTAGGTACAAGCTAATCAGGTTGGACACAGTCCGCGTCCCACAGTCTTAATCCCCATTTTGCATATGAGGAAAGTGAGGACCAGTGACGTGACTCACCCAGGGTCACACCGCAGGCATGTGACAGAAACAGGATTAGAACCCATGACCTCCTGAATCCCAGGCCCGAGCTCTATCTCCTTACTTATTCATATTAATGTCTGTCTCCCCATCTAGACTGTAAACTCAGTCATATTTATTGAGCACTTACTATGTGCAGAGCACTGTAATAATGTTGGTATTTGTTAAGCGCTTACTATGTGCAGAGCACTGTTCTAAGCGCTAGGGTAGATATAGGGTAATCAGGTTGTCCCACATGAGGCTCACAGTTAATCCCCATTTTACAGATGAGGTAACTGAGGCACAGAGAAGTGAAGTGAATTGCCCACAGTCACAGAGCTGACAAGTGGCAGAGCCGGGATTCGAACCCATGACCTCTGACTCCCAAGCCCGGGCTCTTTCCACTGAGCCACGCTGCTTCTCCTACTGTACTAACCCCTTGGGCAATATAACGATGTAACAGACACATTCCCTGCCCACAATGAGCTTACAGTCTAGAGGGGGAGACAGGCCAAATAAATTACAGATAAGTACATTATTGGCTGGAAACATGTCAGCTTCTTCTCGTGCACTGTACTCTCCCAAGCACTTAGAACAGTGCTCTGTGCACAGTAAGCACTCAAAAAATATCACTGATTGATTGATTATCCACTTGTTCTATCATGGACCCTGATCACATCTTGTAGCCCCATTATCAGAGCCTAGAGACAGCTAAGGTGAGCTTTGGGTCTCCAGCACAACGCGGTTAATCCCTCCCTCCCTCTTCCTGGTGGAAGGCATTTTTTTTAGGGTATTTGTTAAATGCTCACCAAGTGCCAGGCACTGTACTAATCCCTGGGGTAGATTCAAACTAATTAAATTGGACACAGTTCTTGTCCCACATGGGGCTCACAGTCTTAATCCCCATTTTACAGTTGAGGTAACTGAGGTGCAGAGAAGTAACTTGCCCAAGGTCACACAGCCGACAAGTGACGGAGCCAACATTAGAACCCAGATCCTTCTGACTCCCAGGCCCGGGTTCTTTCCACTAGGCCAGGCTGCTTCTCAATTCCTTTCCCAGGGATCCAGACCAGCCCTTCTGGAATCCCAGCTCTGCCACTGCGTGACCTTGGGTGGGTTACTTCACTTCTCTGTGCCTCAGTTCCCTCATCAGTAAAATGAGGATTGAGACTGTGTTGAATAAATAATAATAATGTTGGTATTTGTTACGCGCTTACTAGGTACACAGCATTGTTCTAAGCACTGGGGTAGATACAGGGTCATCTGGTAATTCCAGGTGAGGCTCACAGTCTTAATCCCCATTTTACAGATGAGGTCACTGAGGCACAGAGAAGTTAAGTGACTTGCCCACAGTCACACAGCTGCCAAGTGGCAGAGCCAGGATTCGAACCCATAACTAACTCCCAAGCCCAGGCTCTTTCCACTGAGCTACGCTGCTTCTCTGTGTTCAACCTGATTTGCTCGTATCCACCCTTGTGGATGTTACAGTGCCTGGCACATAGTAAGCGCCTAACAAATACCATAATTATTATTATTATTCAGGAACGGGGAGCGATGGTGGTCCTCATACCTGGCAGATCCTTCTCCAGAGAAGCGGACCGCACACTGTTGCGAGCGCTCATCCGACCCTTGTACAAGATGCCATCCACTCCCAGGATGTCCACTTCCGCCTGGGGAGACAAGCCCATGCACTGGGAGAGGCCCGCCCCGGGAGCACCCCCAGCTGCAGGGCTCTTCCTGTCTTCTTGCCCCCGCCACTGCCCACCTTGCTCCCCGTCCCTCCCTGGTCCGGCTGGGACTCAGCTTCGCCGGTCGGCCTGCTCCCTGCCTCTGATCCATCGGTCAGTCAGTCAGTCAAGCGATCATATTTATTGAGCGCTTACTGTGTGCACAGCACTGTACTAAGCGCTTGGGACAGTACAACACAGCAATAAAAAGACATGTTCCCTGCCGACAACGAGCTTACGGTCTAGAGCGGGAGACGGACATGAATAGAAATAAATTACAGATGCGGTGCTCAGTGGGGGCCATGGGATGTGGGGGCGTGGCATAAGTTCGCCAAACTAGCTCTCTTCCCCCTTTCATAGCCCTACTGAGAGCTCACCTCCTCCAGGAGGCCTTCCCAGACTGAGCCCCCTTTTCCTCTGCTCCTCCTCCCCTCCCCATCGCCCCTACTCCCTCCCTCTGCTCCTCCCCCTTCCCCAACCCACAGCACTTGTGTAGATTTGTACATATTTATTATTCTATTTATTTTATTAATGACTTGTATATATCTATAATTCTATTTACGTATTTTGATGGTTCGGATGCCTGTCTACTTGTCTTGTCGTCTGTCTCCCCCTTCTAGACTGTGAGCCCGTTGTTGGGTAGGGATTGTCTCTATCTGTTGCCGAACTGTACTTTCCAAGCGCTTAGTACAGTTCTCTGCACAGAGTAAGCGCTCAATAAATACGAACGAATGAGTGAATGAAATGAGTGTCTGATGCCTACCGTTCCCATGACTCTCACAGGTCTCCTCTGACCAGCTGGGCCTCAGGAAACAGCCCACGAGAGGCACCACTGGCTGGAGAGGGTTTTTTCCCGCCTCATTAGAACCCACCACATCTGAGTCTTGTGCTGTGCCAACTCCTCTTTCTTCCTCTGTCCTTTCGTCTCTGAATCCCTGGCTGCCCTCACTGTGGGGGAGGACTCTTCATCTTCCCCACCATATCCACGCCTCCACCTAGCTTCCCCATTCCAGTTCTCACCGCCATCGTCCTCCCCGTCTCTCAAGCCCACAACCTCGGCAGCGACCTTGAATCCTCTCCCTTATTCAACCCCCACGGTCAGGCCGGTGCCAAATCCTGTCGGTTTTTCCTCCACATTTCCACGACCCGCCCCTTCCTCACCATCCAAAGGGCCATAACGCTTCCATCAGGAGCTTGTTGGACCCCAGCCTGACTACTGCATCACCCTCCTGGCTCACCTCCCTGCCTCGCCTCTCCACTCTCCAGTCCAGACTTCACTCTGCTGCCCAGATCCTTTTTCTAAAATGTCATTCTGCCCTCATCTCCCACTCCTCAAAATCTTCAGTTATTCATTCCTCTCTGCATCAAGCAGAAACTCCTGACCATTGTCTTCAAGGCACTCGATCAGTTCCTGTCCTACTTCCACCTCTCTTCTCCCATTTCACAGCGTGACTTAGTGGCAAGAGTACGGGCTTGGGAGCCAGAGGTTGCGGGTTCTAATCCCAGCTTTGCCACTTATCAGCTGTGTGACTTTGGGCAAGTCACTTAACTTCTCTGTGCCTCCGTGACCTCATCTGTAAAATGGGGATTAAGACTGTGAGCCCCACGTGGGACAACCTGATTACCTTGTATCTACCCCAGTGTTTAGAACATTGCTTGGCACATAGTAAGTGCTTAACAAAATACATATTATTATTATTTCACCCCAGCTCACACTCTCTTCTTTCCATGCTAAACTACCTACTGTGCCTCTTTTTTGCCTCTTCCGTCACCAGTCTCTTGCTTATTACTGAAAACTTCCTCCCCCTTCAAGTCCGACATACCATGAGCTCCCCTTTCTCCATGTGATATCGCATCTCCTCCCGGAAGCCCTCCCCAATTAATTTCTAATCTCCCTACACTCCCCCGCTTCAAAGCCTTAATCAAGGCACATCTCTTCCAAGAGGCCTTCCCTGACTAAGCCCTCCTCTCCTCTTCTCCAACTCCCTTCTGCATCACCCTGACTGGCTACCTTCGTTCATCCCCCCTCCCAGCCCCACAGCACTTATGTTCATGTCTGTAATCTATTTATTTATATTAATGTCTATCTCCCCCTCTAGACTGCAAGCTCGTTGTAGGCAAGGAATGTGTCTCTTATTATGTTGTACTCACTCAAGCACTTAGTATAGTGCTCTGCGCACAATAAGCACTCAATAAATACAGTCGACTGAATGACCGATGGATTGATTGAGTCATGTCTCAAAGGGGTTGTCTTTGGGCTCTGAAATTTGGGCTCCCCACCTCTCCATTCGCTATCCTTTCCACCCTAACCCCGTGAAGCCCCTTTCGGTGACCTCTTCCCCTCCAGGCCGGGTCTGGCCGTGGTCAGGGCATCTGTTACATCTGGGCAGATGACCTCATCCTTCTTCCCTGATGAGGGACTTTCTGGTTCCAGCTCAATTTGCATCGCGGGTTCCTGAGAAGCTCAGTGGGCTCCCGCAGCCCTCCCCTCCCCAGCCCTCCCCTGCCCACGACAACCCAGCCCTGGAGACTTGATCCCTTCCTTCCTTCCTCAGGCTCCTCCGCTTCCCACAAACGCGGGGGCCAGGCCGGGCTGGGCTGGGCCGGACTGGGCCCGAAGAGCAGCCAAGTCCCCAGGGCCTTCCATGGCAGGAGGGGCTTACGTGGTCATAGTCCAGCACCGAGGGGTCCCCGTAGGGGTAGAGGGTGGAAAGGCACTGTCCCTTCGACGTCGCCCGCTTGAGGCTGCTGCCGTGGGAGCAGCTCCAGGTCTGTTGAGTGTTTGGGGGGTCCTGCGTGGGCCGCTCGCTGCCCTCGGGGACGCTCCCCATTTCCATCCCCGGTGTCGGGGGCGGCGGAGGTTCCCTGGGGAAGGACAGAGGCCGGTGAACCCCTCGCCCCGTCCCCGGGGCACCTCCAGCTCTGGCAAGCTCTCCGGTTCGAGTTGGGGCGTGGCTGTTCAAACGGCCAGAGCTGGAAAAGGTTGAGGGAGCCAAGAGAGCTGGAGGTGCAGGAAGCAGAGGGGGAGAACAGGGAGGGATGAATGTCGGGGCAGGCTTCCACTCCCTCCCGGGCTCCTCTCCCTGGCTCCCCGCCCGCCCCAGGGTAGCGGGCCGGATCAGGGACTGGCTCTGAAGGGGCCTGACTGCTTTCTGCCTGCTCTGCTCTGGCCAGGGGGCCCAATTTTTCATCTGGACAGGGTGGGACAGGGAGTCAACTCAATGGGAGGGAAGAGAACAAGATGGGGACAAGGGGGAAGAAAAGGGAGGGAGAGGAAGCAGTCGGGCTTAGTGGAAAGAGCCCGAGCTTGGGAGTCAGAGGTCAAGGGTTCTAATCCTGGCTCTGCCACTTATCAGCTGTGTGACTCTGGGCAAGTCATTTCACTTCTCTATGCCTCAGTTACCTCCTCTGTAAAATGGGGATTAAGACTGTGAGCTCCATGTGGGACAATCTGATTACCCCAGCACATAGGACAGTGATTGGCACATGGTAAGCACTTAACAAATACCATCATCATAATTATTATTATTATTATTCTAATTCCAGTTCTGCCACATGTCTGCTGTGTGACTTTGGGCAAATCACTTAGCTTCTTTGGACCTCAGTTACCTCATCTGTAAAATGGAGAGGAAGACTGTGAGCCCCATGTGGAACAGGGACTGCGTCCAACCTCATGAACTTCTTTCTACCCCAGCACTTAGAACAGTGCTTGGCCCATCCTAAGTGCTTAACAATATCATTGTTATTAATATTATTATTATTATTAGGAAGGCAGGGTACTTACCCTCACCACTGAGGTCTTTCTCATCCCCTTGGGGCCTTGAGACTGGGGCTTCCAGGACAACCTCTTGAAGCCCCCGTTCCCAAGGCCCCATGAGAAGGAGAAATACAATGTCGCTGTTTCTATTCTCTGGAAGGAGCCAAGATGTTGGCTCCATGTTTGGAACCTTTCCAGCAACAAGGGGCAGGGTGGGCCAGCTACAGCTGCCCCTTGGGCTCTGGAGGAGGTTATGGCTTTGCCCTCTCGGTGCCAGTC
Organism: Ornithorhynchus anatinus; assembly: GCF_004115215.2. Classification (NCBI taxonomy): domain Eukaryota; kingdom Metazoa; phylum Chordata; class Mammalia; order Monotremata; family Ornithorhynchidae; genus Ornithorhynchus; species Ornithorhynchus anatinus. The sequence continues at coordinate 24,709,853 of NC_041729.1, read as the reverse complement.
CCACAGGAACCTTGGCTTCCTTTACCCCTGGAAAATTGGCACCGAATCCCAGGTCCCGTGGCTGGTGAGTAAATGGGAAGTTTTCTGCTAGAATCCAGGGGCGGGGCGGGAGAAAAGGTGGCAGATCTAGTGGGGCATGCGAGACGGGGAGTCAGCAGATCTGGGTTCCAGGCCCACCTCCGCCACTGGTCTGCTGGGCAAGTCACTTTACTCCTCTGAGCCTCAGTTGATTCATCTGCAAAATGAGGGCAGTGGTACCTTCCTCTCCCTCCCAGGGATGATGGGGGGGGGGGGGGAATGACAAAATTAGATCCCAGAAAAGCACTTTGAAAAAATAAAGTACAAGGTATTAAAAATCAATAGACACTGGGCAGGAAGGAGAGGGAACAGCCTCCCAACGCTCAAGGGTCCTCACCTCGTTTGCTGCCTCTGGAACAGATACTCATAGCCGTTGGCACTGGCGGGCCGAGGCCGCGGGGTAAGGCTGGCTTTCCGCACGGTGATCATATGACTGTGGGCGCAAGAGGAAGAGACTCAGTTCGGGTGGGAGACCTGGGGGCCAGGGAAGACGGGATGGGACTCCAAACTCTCCGCCTGGTCTGGGCGGCAGAAGAGCCAATGGAACAGCAATGGCCCAGCGGGTGGGATGAGTGGTCCAGGCGGGCAGCGGGAGGGAAAGAGGAGATGAGTTCAACCCGGAGCCCAGCTCCCCGGGGAAGTCTTCCCACATCAATGGGAGGGAGGGGACGGCCCCCTCCCGGCCCTGTATATTTCTCCCGGACGTGCTGTGCATTTCCCCTGAATCCAACTGAGTCAAATGGCTGAGGGAACTCCCGGGGAAAAGGCGGGGAGAACAAAGTGAAATGGTGCCATCCTCCTCGGGCAAGAGACGGCGGTCGGTACTCACGGGCCGGTCATCATTTCCACGGGCCGGTTACAGGAGATGCACTTCACCCGCTCAAAGAGCTGCCTGAAACAATAAGACCCTGTCTCCCTTACACTGAGCCCACTCAACGGCAAGCTACCTGAGGGCATGGGAGACCCACTCTTATTTCTACAGTAAAAGTCCAGGTGCCGGGTACTGGCCTGCACCCAGTAGGGGTTGCTTTGCAAGCGGGGAGAAGGAGAAGGATAAGGAGGGCCCCTTCAGGGGTGGTCAGTCCAGGATCCTCAGCCCAGAGAACCAAACAAGCCTCTCCTCTACACTGCGAGCTTATTAGGGGCAGGGGACGTGTCTGCTAATTCTGTATTGTACTCCCCCAAGCGCTTAGTACAGGGCTCGGCACATAGTAAGCGCTCAATAAATACCACTGATTGATGGATTGGTTCTTGAAAGCGAGGCCAGGAAGCCCCTCCTGAAAGAGTGGGCGACGGCGGAGGACGACTGGGTCTACAGACAGGACGCATCAGCCCCAGAAGGGAGAATTGGTGGCCACCTTTCAGGCCTAGGATAATCTCAGGGGTCTGGAGCATTCGTCAGGACACCCGGGAAGCATTCAATAAATACCACTAATTGATTGATTGATTGAAATTCTCTCTGTCCTTGCCTCTGCCACCCCAACTGCTTGATGGCCCCCGCCTCCGTCCTCTCCATATTTTCCCCTCCATCTAGCCTGCAGGGAACAGTCTTTCCCCCTGCTTCATTTCCCCCTTTCTAGACTGCAAGCTCCTTGTGGGCAGGGAACGTGTCTTCCAACTCCATTGTATTCGACTCTCCCAAGCGCTTAGCACAGTGTCCTGGGTGCATAATAAATGCCATAAATACAGGAGCAACTGTCGCAGCTGGGGGGATGGGGAGGTCCAGGACGTGCTCTCTGCTCCCAGCCGGGACCCAGAATGGCCCTGTGGACATATAACGCACTGCACATGGTAAGTGCTCACTAAATACAATTGATCGATCGATTACTTCTTGAAGCCAGCGGCGCTGTCTGCATCGAAGCGCGGGCCTTCACTCAGGTGCTTTTTAATGAATTTCCAGACGAGCTCCAGCTCTTTCTTCAGCGGGTCCAGCTCCATGCGGTCCAGCTGTGGAGAGGTGCCCGATAAACGTCCAGCTGAGTTCTTTTCACTGAACCACACTGCTTCTCCTATCTAGTGGAGGCTGAACCTAGTGATCTTGAGAAGCAGCCTGGCGTAATGTATCGACAGTGTATTGAGAAGCAGCGTGGCTCAGTGGAAAGAGCCCGGGCTTGGGAGTCAAAGGTCATGGGTTCTAATCCCAGCTCTGCCACTTATCAGCTGTGTGACTTTGGGCAAGTCACTTAACTTCTCTGTGCCTCAGTTACCTCATCTGTAAAATGGGGATTAAGACTGAGCCCCACATGGGACAACCTAATTACCTTGTATCTACCCAGCACTTGGAACAGTGCTTTGCACATAGTAAGTGTTTAAATACCAAATTGATTATCGAGTGCAGGCCTGGGAGTCAGAAGATCATGAGTTCTAATCCTGCCTCCCCTGCTTGTCTGCTGTGTGGCCTTGGGCCTATTTAGTTGCCATTGTTTTTACGAGATGTTCTTCCCCTTGACTCTATTTATTGCCATTGTTCTTGTCTGTCCGTCTCCTCCGATTAGACTGTAAGCCCGTCAAACGGCAGGGACTGTATCTGTTGCTGACTTGTTCATTCCAAGCGCTTAGTACAGTGCTCTGCACATAGTAAGTGCTCAATAAATACTATTGAATGAATGAATTGAATGAAAGGTCACTTCGCTTCTCTGGGCCTCAGTTCCCTCATTTGTAAAATGGGGAGTGAGACTGTGAGCCCAGGTGGGACAGGAACTGTGTCCAACCTGATTTGCTTGTATTCACCCCAGCGCTTAATACAGTGCCTGGCACATAGTAAGCACATAACAAATACCACAATTATTATTAATTATTATTATCATCTGTCTCCAGCCTAAGGAGCCCTCTTTTCTCCTTCTCTCCCACCCCTGACAGCTGGGGTGACTTTTCCAAACCCAAGGAAGGGGGCTTTCCATCATCTCTACCTGTAATAGTAATAATAATAAAAGTAATAATAATAATAGTGTTAAAGTGCTTACTATGTTCCAAACACTGTACTAAACACTGGGTAGATACAAACAAATCAGCTAAGAAACAGTAGTTGTTCCACATGGGGCTCACAGCCTTAATCCTCATTTACAGTTGAGGGAACTGAAGCACAGATAAGTGAAATAACTTGCCCAAGGTCACACAGCAAATAAGTGGCAGAGCTGGGATTCAAACACAGATCCTTCTGACTCACAGGCTTAGAGTGTAAGGTACCTATCTATAAGTACTCGAAATTCACCCCATCCTCAGCCCCCACAGCACTTATGTTCATAAGAAGCAATGTGGCCTGAGTGGAAGGAGCAAAGGCCTGGGAGTCAGAGGACCTGGGTTCTAATCCTGACTCCACCACTTGTATGCTGCGTGACCTTGAACAAGTCATAAGAATAATAATAATTTGTTTACAGCTTATTCTGTGCCAAGCACTGTACTAAACACTGGGTTGGATACAAGATAATCAGGTCACTGAACTTCTCTGTGCCTCAATTAGCTCATCTGGAAAATGAGGATTAATTGCAAATGCCATGTGGGACATGGACTGTGTCCAACCTGATTGCCTTGTATCTACCCAGCGTGGCTTAGCAGAGAAACAGCAAGGCTTAGTGGAAAGAGCATGGGCCTGGGAGTCAGAGGACATGGGTTCTAATCCCATCTCTGCCATTTGTCAACTGTGTGACCTTGGGCAAGTCACTTAACTTCTCTGTGCCTCACTTACCTCATCTGTAAAATTAAGAATGAGCCCCACGAGGGACAATCTGATTATCTTGTATCTACCCCAGTGCTTAGAACAATGCTTGGGACATAGTAAGTGCTTAACAAATACCATAATTATTACCATATTATATAACTACCACCCCAGCGCTTAGTACAGTGCCTGACACATAGTAATTGTTTAATAAATACGATTTTTAAAATCCATACTTTATTTGTTTATACTAATGCCAGTCTCTCCATCTAGACGGTAAAGTCCTTGAGGGTGGGGAACATTTCTACCAACTCTGTTTATCTGTACTCCCCCAAGCGCTTAGTACAGCACTCTGCACACAGTAAGCGTTGATCAATTCATTATTTATATTAACGTCTTTCTCCTCCTCTAGATTGAAGCTCGCCGTGGGCAGGGAATGTATCTGTTCATTGTTATGTCACTGTTTATTATGTTGTACTTTTCCCAAGCACTTAGAATAGTGCTCTGCACACAGTAAGCACTCAATAAATATGACTGAAAGAATGAAAGTAAGCGCTTAATAAATACAACTGACTGATTGAATGATCTCTAATGGATTTAAAGGAAATTTCCACCTGATTCCCCCGAGTTGGGCCTCAGAGCAGAGGATCTCAAGCCTGCAGTTCCTTCTCCATCTCTATCCACCATGGTTCACCCCTCCTGAGGTCTCCCCCTCTCTTTCTCTCTCCGCCCTGCCCCGCTGCGATGACCTGGGCCTGATTCCAAGGCTCCGGCTGGTGACTGCCTTCAGGCTGTTTCCTGCTGCAGTCCAGTGGCATTCAGATCTCACCTCCCCGCTATGGCTGGGCCCCCCCAAGTCCCTTCCAAGGAATCTTCTTGGGCCCCTCCTGAGCTCATGTGGAAATATATCCAAGAGGGGCAGGCCCACTTGCTAATGAGAGAGACAGATGGCACTCCAGGAGAGTAACCTGGCAAGCACACCCCGTCACGGAGGCGAGGCAGAGAAAGAAAAGCAGCGAGCACACTGTTGGAATCCTCAACGCCGAGCAGAGAAAGGGCTCTTGGCCTGCCAACGTGTGAGGAATTGTTGCCCTTCTGGTAGGAGGTGGAGGACGGCTAGAAAACCAGCCAGTGCCGGTGGGTGGGGGAGAAGGATCTTATGAGGGACAGGGTGGAGAATGAGATGGGGAGATGGGATGGAGGATGGAACAGGGTGGGGGGCTGGGATGAAGAGATGGAATGAGGAACAGGAGATGGGATGGAGAATTAGGCGGGAGACCGGATGGGGAACAGGATGGGTGGGAGATGGGGTGGCGGGGGGCTGGTAGGGGGAATGGATGGGATGGGGAATGCAAAGGGACAAGGGTGTGTCAGGGAGGCTCATCCTCCCATCATCCTCTTCAAGTAGGGGCAATCCAAGTGGGGATGCAAATATTCCACTCTTTTCTGCATCACCCTGATTTGCTCCCTTGTTTATTCCTTCCTCCCAGTCCCTCATCACTTACATGCATATCTGTGATTATTTGTATTGATGTCTGTCCCCCATACTCTAGACTGTATGCTCGTTGTGGGTAGGGAATGTGTGGTTATTGTTGTACTGTACTCCCCCAAGTGCTTAGTATAGTGCTCTACACATAGTAAGCCCTCAATAAATAATAATAATAATAGTGTTGGTGTTTGTTAAGCACTTACTATGTGCAGAGCACTGTTCTAAGTGCTGGGGTAGACATAGGGGAATCAGGTTGTCCCACATGGGGCTCAGTCTTAATCCCCATTTTACAGATGAGGTAACTGAGGCCCAGAGAAGTTAAGTGACTTGGCCACAGTCACACAGCTGACCATTGGAAGAGCTGGGATTTGAACTCATGACCTCTGACTCCAAAGCCCGTGCTCTTTCCACTGAGCCACGCTGCTGAATGAATGTTGGCTTGATGGGGCGAGCCCAACACCCCAAGGGACAGCTCCAAGAAAGGCAACATTCCATCTCCTCCACTTCAGGAACCTGAAATTTGTCCCAAGGGAGAGGGAGGAAGAGGAGGAGGGAGTTTCCTTCCCAGGAAGCCAGATGGGGCGGGCCTGCCAGGCACGAGGGGAGGGAGTAGAGAGCATCCAGTCCCCGCCAACCCAAGGCCTGCCTCCATGACAACAAGGTTAGAAAGGGCATCCGGCTTTGAGCTTAGCCTTCTTCTTCCAGCCTAGGAGCAGAAGGAGCAGAAGGGCTGTCAAACTGAACCAGGCTGAAGGTCTCCCCTTGGCAGAGCCAGGTACTGCCCACAAGCAGGGATAAAGCGGTGAACGCTTTCTTGTGGGAACCCTAGCTCTTCCCACAACCAGGGTGGGAAGGGGGGACCTACGCTCTAACCCTATGGGTTCTCTCTACCCTTTCGGCCACGGTTCACAGCCTCCTTGTACCGGCATAAGTACAAGGATAGTATTTCTCAAGCACTTTCTCTGTGCCAAGCAGTGTTCTAGCACTGGGGTAGATACAAGGCTATCAGTTTGGATGCAGTCCCTGTCCTGCATGGGGCTCACTATCAAGGTAGGAGGGAGTGGGATTTAATCCTCATTTTACAGATGAGGAAACTGAAGCCCAGAGAAGTGAAGTGACCTTCCAAGTTCACATGGCGCTGGAACCGGGATTAGAACCCAGGTTCTCAGACTCCCAGGCCCACACTCTACCATCTACGTCCGCTGCTTGGCCCACCGCTGCACGTGATAGATTGAGTGCCCCATGGCCCTGCCCACCATCCGGAAAGGAAGCCACCCCCAGGGGCCCGTCCAGGGCTTGTTGGGACAGGCTCTTGCCTTGGAATCCATGTCACTGAACAGTTTATCCAACACCTTCTGCCAGTCCTCCTCCTGGAAGGTCATCTTCTGCAGCAGCTCCTGCATCATCTCGCTCAGCTGGCCTGAGGCGCTCTCCAGGTCTGCCCGGTTGGCCTTGCAAGCCAGCGCGCTCTTGTCTGCTTTCTGGGGAGAGAGGAATCGCTGCCAGGCGGGGGAAGCAATGCGGGCAGAGGGGAGGGAGTGAAGAATGTGCCCAGGGCTGGAGGTGTGTGGATGCTGCACTCCCGTGCGCAAGTTTACATGCCTGTGGAGAGGAGGAAGGGGTCAGAGGGAAAAGGGGGGAAAAAGAGGGGTATTCTCTGTTCTCCCCTGGCTGGAAAGGGTAATGGCCCCCTGGAAAGGGAAGGGAAGGGCAAACTCCACTGCCTTCAGATAGACAATGGGCAGGCTAGAGAATACAGTGGCCTGAAAGCCGACTGTGTTGGGTGGGATGGGGGAGAAATGAGTGGTGCTAAGCATTTGCTGACACAAAAGGGAAACTCAGTCAACAGACTGACTTGGAATAAAGGGGACGGAGAAGATATAAGAAGGAGAGGGGGGAAGGTTCCCAGCTGCCATCCTTCCCCTTCCAGGCGGAGTCAGCACCTTGACTGCCTCGCCCCAGGCTCCCTGCTGCCCCAGCTTCGGCCTCCCACCATGTGACCCTTCTATACCAGCTGAGGGGTTTGGGCATCTTTTTCCTTTCTGTTTTATGAGGGCTGAACGGGCCTTGAAGAGTCTAAGACAGGCGGTGGGGCAGACCCTGAAATTTCTCAGTGAATCATTCAGTCCCTCGTTCTTAGGGGAGTTTAGAAAATCATCTGGAGAGGCTAGGAACTGTGGGTGAATCTTCCTAACTGGGAAGCTACCTCCTCCCGGTTACTTTGAGGTTGACTCTCCCTCGTGAGTTCTGGGTGCCCAAAGGGCATCCCCGGGGGCTGAAGAGAGGAAGTCTAGGGGTCCTTGAGGGAGGAAAGTCTCTCAGAGTCTTTAGACTGTAAGCTCGTTGTGGGCAGGGAATGTGTCCCTCTCCCAAGGGCTTAGTATAGTGCTTTGCACATAGTAAGTGCTCAATAAATACCATTGACTGAATGAGGGAAAGCAAGAGGGCTATCATTGTGGGCAGGGAACGCATCCATATTGTACTATCCCAATGGCATTTAGCACAGTGTTCTGCACGCTGTGCTAAATAAATGTGATCGATCGATTGATTGGGGCTAGGGAGAGACTCTCAGGGCTCGAGCCTCTTCTCAGCCCCCTGCTTGGGACTAAGGAGTGGCCGATGTTCCTGATGTAGGAGCAGGGGTTTCTAAGAGCCTTCCAACATTTTTTATGATATTTGTTAAGCGCTTATTAAGTGCTGAGAAAGATACACGATAAGCAGGGTGGCACAGTCCATATCCCACATGGGGCTCACAGTCTTTATCCCCATTTTACAGGTGAGGTAACAGACACAGAGAAGCAAAGTGACTTGCCCAAGGTCACACAGAAGAGCTGGGAATAGAAGTCTGGCCCGGGTTCTGTCCACTAGACCACAGTTTTTCTGTACATTCTCAAATTATTAAGCATGCTCCTTTTCATGAATAAATGTCAGCTTTTACAGAGGATTGCCCAGCCCTACTCTCGAGGAGCCCCCAAGATCAATAGAAAGCACCAAACATCATTCTCGATCCTCCATTTACCAATGTTTGGCAACATCTCTCGATGCCTACAGGCTCCGGGAGTCAGACCTGAGCGGGGCCCACCCCAGAGGCCCCCATCCCGAGGGGCTAGTCCCGACCAACCGCAGAGAAAGCGTGGGGAATTGTGAGGCTGGGGGCCGGGGGCAGGAGTCGGCGGGGGTGGAAGGGAGGAGTGGGAAGGAGGGGTCTGACTGACCTCTTTCATCTCCTGCAACATCAGGGCTTTGTCCACCTTGTTCAATTCCAGCTGTTCCACCAGTGAGCGGAGGCTCTAGTTTCAGAAGCGGGAGAAGGTCAGGATACCCAGAATACCTCCCTCTGCTCCCACCCTCCCTTTGGGTCCCTGGAGAGGAGGGACACGGCTCCTGGGGTCGGTGGGATGGGGAGGGGGAAGCCAAAGGAGGATTCACTGGCCAGGGAGGCAAGTGTTTGATCAGAAGGGTCACGGATCAAAATAAGACGCCTGGGGCAAGGCCAGGCCTGCCCAGAAGCACAAGGCAGAGGCCTCCTACGTGGGAATAAGGGAGAGCTCCCAGCTGAACCTGGAGAAGTCTGGAAGTCATTTCCCGGGGCACCTCTCCGCCCAGCCGGGGCCGCGGGGGAGGATGCCAGTCACAGCTGCCTGGCTCCGTGCCCACCCCCACCTGCCAAGAGGGGCACTAACTCCCTCTGGCCCCCTCTCCCCGGGTAGAGCGGCCAGGCCAGGCTGGGACCCTAGGATCAGCCTGGGAGCAATCCGCACGCCATCTGCTGTCCTCCCGGCTCAGAGAGCCTCACGTCTATTTGCCAAAGGCAGGCAGTGTTAAACGCTGATTTCAATTTCTGTATCTCGCTACTGGGAGGGTGGCCTGGGAAATATACTCCATGGGCAGGTACATTTTGGAAACTGGGCTGGCTCCCCACTCCCTGGAGTGGCCCCTGTTCCCCCTAGGATCGGGGAGAAGAGCACACGGGTCAGATCAGGGCAACTGTGATGGCCGCTGCAGAGGTTGGAAGGCGGCCCCCTCCCCGTGGACTGGCCGTGGTCTGCGGAGGAGCTGGCGGTGCCTGGCCCGGGCTCGGCTCAGGGTTCCGATGACGATGGGGTGAAACGGCCAGCGGCACGCTGACCCGAGTCAGCCCATTTAATACCAGCGGTTCAATTTGGAGGCCGGGATAAACGGTGTCTACTCCCAAGTGGCGGTGATGACTGGGTTTCATCTCCGTGCTTCAAGTTCCAGTTCAGGCCCCCCAGAAGTCCCCACTGTGCCCCAGGAAACCTGAGGGTCTCCCGGCTGCCTCCAGCAGGAACAGGGGCAGTGAGAGGAGAAGGGACTTGGTTGGGGAGGGAGGCGGGGGCAGGGGCGCACCTCTGAGGGGGTGTTGGTGGAGGGCTGCCCTCCACTCCGTGGCCTGCTAGGGCCCAGCTCACCTGGATCTCCTCCATGCTCTCCTGCAGCCTCTCGGAGGCCTTCCCCAGCAGGACACACTGTTCCTTTAGCTTCTGTACTTTGTTTCCCAGCTTTTTCCCAAATTCCTCGTCCTGAGGGAAAGGAGCCATTCGAAGCCCAACCTTAAGCCCACAGAGACAATGTGGCCCAGGGCCAAGTCCCATCTCCACCAGACACTGAGAATGTAGTGCCAGGGCAATGGGCCAGGTCAACTCTTGGGCCCAGTCCACTCCAAGATGCAGGCCCAAAGACGGTGGTTGACCCCTAGTTACTCCTGCTGAGCTTCCGGGTGACTGGTCGAGGGGGTTCAGGGTGGGGCCGGATAGAGGGCTAAGCTTGGGGTGGACCCATAACACCATCTCATGTCCCCCACGAGTGGACCCTAGTGCATCGCCCAATGAAACCAAGCTTCACGGGTGTCCCCTAGGCCAAAGAGGAATTGAGGGTGGGCTGACCAACCAGGACTGCCCCCCGTTTCAGGTCTTTGGGGCCAGGCATTCCACTCTTGTGTTTTGGTTAAGCTTAGACTCCCCTGGGACAGGGATGGAGCCCGGTTCTGGGTCCAGTTAGCCCCCGAGGTGCACGGGGCCCTTCCCCAACCTTGTTCTCCAAGTACTTCCATCACACACAACCCTTCCCAGGCTCCAACCCCCTCTCTCAGCCCTTCCCAGGGCCCGAGGCCCCTAGAGGCTATTTACCCCAGGACACTGACCTTTAGCTCGGCCTTTTCAAGGTCAGAGAGCCGGTTACGCAGCTTACTCAGCTCTTCCTCTACCTGGTCTGAGATCCCGAGCTGGGCTAAAATAGGGCAGAGAGAGGCAGTGGCATGCTGGGCCTGGGAGAGGGACTGGGGCCAAGCCAGGCAAGGAGTTCAGGGATGAGGTCGAGAGCTGGTTCCAAGAAGAAGGACTAGGATGCAGGCAAGAGAAAAGTAGGAGAAGGGAACCTGAAGGATGCCTTTGCTGCAGCCGCTGGGCCTGGGGAACCAGCTGTCTGGACCACTTCCCACTTTGCCAGGGAGACAGTCCCCACTGGGCCTGTTCAAGAAGGCCAAGCCTGCTCCTCTGGGGCCGGGCCACGCTCACCTAGTTTGATGGCCTGGTCCTTCAGCTGGCCCTCAAGGTAGACCAGCTGTTCCCTCAGGAGGTCGTGCTGACTGGGCAGGTGAGCCAGGCTGCTCAGAGACTGCTTAGCACTCAGCTGCTTCTCCTCCACGCTCACCAGTTTTTGTGGAACAGTCTGGAATGGAGCAGGGTGGCGGCGGCAGGGCCACGGGGCAGAGAAGGGGAGGAGGGAGGAGGATGCCCCCTCCTCCCACACCCAGGATGCTCCCCTCTCTTTTCCTACACAGTCCCCGCAGCCCTGGAGACCCCCACTCTCTCTCATCTCTCCTCCCCATGATGGATCCCCTCACGGTTATGAGGCAGTCAAGCGTTAGACCCCTGACTCTCTCCCAGGCTCTCAGGTGGACGCTCTTTCCTTCCCAACCCTGGGACCTGCATCACACGGCTCTGGTTCCTCCCCTGCCCCAGGCTTTGCCCCAGAGAAACCCTGACGCTGCCTCACATGGTTCCAGTTCCTTCCCTGCCTCAGAGGGGCTCTGACCCTCATCCATGTGGTTCTAGTTCCTCCCCTGCCCCGGGCCCTATTCCAGAGAGGCTCTGACGCTGCCTCACACTGTTCTAGTTCTTCCCCGGCTCCAGGCCCTGACCCAAGGTGGCCCTGGGCCTGGCGACAAGGCCTCAGGTCCTCCTCTGCCTCAGAGTGACCCTGCCTGTCATGGTTCCTCCCCACCTCTTCCCCTGTGACTCCCGTTCCGGGTCTACCCCCACCTCAGGCACCAGCTCCTCCATAGCATCATGAAGAGAAGTCCACTGCACCACATCGCTGTGCTCAGGAAAGGTATCCAGCTTCATCTGGACCTTGTCCTGTGAGGAGAGCGGGAGGGAGGAGGGATAGTGGGTCGACTCAGGGCTGGGTTTGCCACCTGACTTGACTCTGAGCCACCAGTCCAAGACTGGTGACTCGTTGGGGGCTTTTTCTTCCTTGCAACCCACCCCCTGCCCAAAGGCTCCTCCCTGGGGCCCAGGCCTTTCCAGGAAGGGCAGGGACCTTGTGGGTAGAATTCTCACCATGTCCTCCCGCAGCTCCTGAATCTGCTCTCTCTGCAGCTCCAGCTCTTTGACGCGATTGCTCATGAGTTCCAGGTTGAGCTGTTAAAAAGGTGACTGAGCGGGGCTGGGCAGCTTGGCCTGGCCATCCCCCATGCTCTCTCCTTGCCCACATTCAGCAGGTCCGCTCTTCCCTCGGCCTTCCCCGGGGACCCCCACTTGGACCCAGAGCCTCCTGGGAGAATGGAATAATAATTGTGGTATTTGTTCAGTGCTGACGATATGCCAGGCACTCTACTAAGCGCTGTGGGGAGAAACAAGCAAATCAGGTAGGACAGATTCCCTGTCCCACATGGGGCTCACAGTCTTAATCCCCTTTTTACAGATAAGGGAACTGAAGCACAGAGAAGTGAAGTGACTTGCCCAAGGTCACACAGCAGACGAGTAGCTGAGCCAGGATTAGAACCCACGTTCTAACAGAACCTGGACCTGCATTTTTGGTTTGACAAGGCGAACCCTGGGAGTCTGAGAAGCTGTCTAAAACCCTGTCATCTGGGCTAGGGAGTTGGAGAATGTGATACTGAAGTCACAGAGCTGCAGCCAACAGATGGATTGGTTAAACACAAGGGTGTCAGACCTCGTGTTCCCCAAGGACAGTGTGGACACCTGTTTGGCTCTTGGTAGGAATCTCCCAGATTCCCTTCACCTTCTCTCCCTCCCTCCCCCTGGAAAAGAACAGAAAGACTGAGAAGCAGCATAACCTAATGGATTGAGCACCAACTTGTGAGTCAGAAGGGCCTGGGGTCTAATCCTAACTGCCAGTTGCTTGCTGTGTGACCTCGGGCAAATCACTTAACTTCTCTGAGCCTCAGTTTCCTCAACTGTAAAATGGGGATAACTAGTCTCCCTCCTATTTAGTCTGGGAGCCCCATGTGGGACGGGGACTGTGCCTGACCAAATTAACTTGTACCTATCCCAGCATTTAAAATGATGTTCGACACATACCAACCACTTAACAAATACCATAAAAAGGGCAGAAAGGCAGAGCAGCGGGCAAATTTCCATCTAAGCCTAGAGGCTACATGGCAACCACGGCAGGGGTGGACGACCTGGAACCCTTGAGCATCCTGCTCTCCAGCCCACCCACCATATTCTCTCCTTCTTTCAGGTTGTACTTCTGGGGCTCAGGACACGGGTGAGGAGAATGAAACCACTGCTTTTCCCATCTTCAAAAGCCTTCTGAAAGCCCATCTCCTCCAGGATGCCTTCTCTGATTAATCCCTCATCTCCCGACCGATGCACGAGCACCTGTGGGTCACCGAACCGCTTGGGTCCTCGACACTGCTTCCTCCTCCTTCTGTGGAAATCTTTATACTCAATTGCTTTCTACTATCTATCATTTTAGTGTCGTGCATCCACTGATAGGCTGCAAGCTCCTTGAGGGCAGATATTGTGTCTATTAACTCCAATGTACTCTCCCAAGCAGCTTAGTAGGTGCTCTGCACACAGTAGAGGCTCAATAAAATCCATTGATTGGTTGGTTCCTGTTCAAGAGATAGTGCCTGGGTTCCAACTCCTTGGGTTTTTTTGGGGTTTTGGTATTTATTAAGCACCTATTTTATGCCAGGCACTGTACTAAGTGCTGGGGTAGATACAAGATAATCAGGTTGGACACAGCCCATGTCCCACAAGGGGCTCCCAATCCAAATCCCTATTTTACAGATGAGGGAACTGAAGCAGAGGAAGTGAATTGACTTGTCCAAGGTCACACAGCAAGTAAGTGGTAGAGCTGGAATTAGAACGTAGGTCCTTATGACTCCCAGGCTTGTGCTCTATCCACTAGACCACACTGCTTCCTTCCCAACTACAAGGGAGCAGGGAGGGGACCAATCAGGGTAGTAATAACAATAACTGTGGTATTTGTTGAGTGTTCACTATGTGCTAGGCACTATTCTAAGCACCGGGATGGATACAAGCAAATCGGGTTGGAAAGAGTCCCTGTCCCACCTGGGGCTCATGGTCTTAATCCCCTTTTTTTACAGATGAGGTAACTGAGGCCCAGAGAAGGGAAGTGACTGGCCCAAGGCCACGGGCAGACAAGCGGCTACTCTGCCCAGCCCAGGAAAAGAACGGGATGGCAGGGAAGGGATGAATAGGGAGAGCTAACTGAGCCCCAGAGGCCTCTTTGGGGAAATCGGTGGGCCAGCTTCCTTTCCGTAAGGCCCAGTCTCCCCTGGATGGTGGCTCCTTCCCTGTATTCCTCCCACCACAGCTCAGCTGTGGGGAGCGGGGTCAACGCTAGGTAGACTCTACCTTGCCAAACTTTTCTTTCAGGTTCTGTAGCTCTTTCAGGAAGGTGTCTACAGATGTTTGGAGGAAGCAGATGTTGGTGAGCAGGTCTTGGAGAGTATTCATGGCCTGGGAAAGAAGATGAAGGAAAAAGGGTCAGAAAGAGATTTCGCTCTAGAGTGGATGAAGGGGCTCAGAGCAGTAGATCAGTCAGACAGTCAATCATATTTATTGAGCTCTTGTTATGTGCGCAGCGCTGTACTAAGCGCTTGGGAGAGTACAATTTAACAATATAACAGATGCATTCCCTGCCCACAAGGAGTCTAGAGGGAGCTTGGCCAAGTCACTTCACTTTTTTGGGCCTCAGTTGCCTCATCTCTAAGATGGGGATTAAGTCCGTGAGCCCCACGTGGAACAGGGACTGTGTCCAACCCAATCTGCGTGTATCCACCCCAGCACTTAGTAGTGTGCCTGTCACACAATAAGCCCTTAACAAATACCACAATTATTATTATTTTGATTTATCAAAACTTCTGATTGAGCACTTACTCTGTACAGAGCACTGTACTAACCACTTTGTAGAGTGCATTAGAGATAGCACCCATGAACCCTGCCCTGGAGAAGCTTACAGGCCCTCTGGGGAGACACTCTAGGTAAACTACCTCATGGAAAAGAGCAATACCATCAAAGAGACCCTCCCTTAGATATCTTCTCCCCTGCTCTATTAAAACACCTTGTATTTGTAGTTTTCAAACTACTTTCACGTTATCTTGTTTATTCCTCCCAACATACCTGTAAGGTAGAGGGAGGCGGCTAAGAAGCAGTGTGCCCTAGTGGGTGGAGCTCAGGCCTGGGAGTCAGAATGACCCAGGTTCTAATCCCAACTCTGCCATCTGTCTGCTGTGTGACCACGGGCAAGTCATTTCACTTTTCTGTGCCTCGGTTACCTCATCTGTAACATGAGGATTAAGACTGTGAGCCCCATGTGGGACAGGGACTGTGTCCAACCTGATTAGGCTTTATTTACCCCAGCTCTTAGTACAGTGCCAGGCACGTGGTAAGCACTTAACAAATGTCATTTTAAAAAAAGGAGCTTACAGTCTACAGTGGGAGGCAGACATTAAAATAGATTACGGAGAGGGGAAATAGTAGAGTACAAGAACAGATTCATAAGTACTGTGGAGCTAAGGTGAATATCAAAGTCGTCAGCTTCAAATCCATTCTGTCTCTTCCATTCAGGGATCAATTGTATGAACATGCGGTCTCTACTGACTGCCTCGGTTTCCTTCACCCCCCTCCCAGACCCTCAGCACTTAGGTACATATTTGCAATTCATTTATTTATATTAATGCCTGTCTGCCCCTCTAAACTGTCAGCTCAGGGAAGGTGTCTTTTATTGTTCTATTGTACTCTCCCAAGTGCTTAGCACAGTGCTCTGCACACAGTAAGTGCTCAATAAATACGACTGACTGGCTGACTGAGTCTCCACCAACTGACTTCTGGATCCCTGAAATCCAGAGCCCCGTGGCTGGCTGGGGGATGCTGACTTTCAGTCCGAAGATGCTGTCTTAGTGGTGTGGTACCCACCAAGTGGTACCCAAGGATGTTTGAGGGAATGCTGGAACAACAGCCCTGAAGAGGGATGTCAAGCCCGGGCCTCGGAGTCAGATGGTCACGGGTTCTAATCCCGGCTCTGCCACATCTACTCTGTGCCCCTGAGCAAGTCACTTCACTTCTCTGGGCCTGTTACCTCATCTGTAAAATGGGGATTAAGACCGTGGGCCTTAGCGGGACAGGCATTGTGTCCGACTCAATTTGCTTGTGTCCATCCCAGTGCCTGGCACATAGTAAGCGCTTAACAAATACCATTATTATGGTTATTAATAATAATAATAATGTTGGTATTATTGTTTTCAAGTTTCCCAATTGCCTTACCAGGGGGGAAAATTTGGCATTCTCTTGTCCATGATTTGATCCAAATCCTCCTCAGACCTACAGGTCATTTCCGTCTGCACAAGTCACCAGATTATTACAGAGGCCCTGTAAGAGCAAGTCTTTTACTTCATGGACCATATTGGACCGAGGGGGTAGTGAAAAGCTGGATACTGTTTGGGTTGAGGTGTGGGCAACGGGGGCCTGAACCCGGAAGGTATAGACAATCCGGGCTGGGCACAGAAAGAAGTGGCAGGGATCTTATCTACCAACTCAGTTGCACTGTACTCTCCCAAACGCTTAGTACAGTGCTCTGCATATAGTAAGCACTCAATAAATGACTGATTGATCGACTGACTGATTTCACACCCTTGAGCCCAGCGTTTGCTTCCTTCAGAGTGGAACAAATTGGCTCAGGGAGTTGGTGTTTATGTTTATATACCAAATATGGAGCATCTCAGTGAACGCACTAATTTTCAACACACACTCAACTCACAAGTTGAATTGACGATAACCAAAGGTCTTTACTGAGCATCTCAGTGCGTGCATTAATTTTCAACACACCCTCAACTCACACATTAAATTGAACTTACCAAGTACTAAGCACTTGGAAGAAAACCACCCAACAGAATTAGAACTAGCAGACATGTTCCCTGCCCATAATGAGTTTATAGTCTAGATAGGACATCCTGAACATATTGGCCTTTCAGCCGCAGTCCAAACGGCACAATATGGAGAATTTGCCTGTGGCCCGCACATCGAAAACCTGAATCCTCTTGTGCCTCGCAATGGGCCACTGGGGGAATCCTTACTGGTTGTGTTTTCTGCCCTCCCTCTGGTTGCTAAGAGAACCAATGGCTGGTCAAACCTTACCCCAGTGCATTCCAAAGTCAACCTTCCCTTCGACCGTTTGGTTTAAATAAAGGCCCCTTCTTCCCGGTGGTGAAAGATCTACTTGAGTCACTCCTTGAGAAGACATTCTTGCAATGCCTTCAGCCCCGAGGACTGTTCGAGTGAGTGCAGAGAGATCCAGCTGGGTCAGAGTCAATGTTGTGCTGTTTTGGAGTCTCTTTATTTCTTCACCCTTCTTTTGGTATTTGTTAAGCACTTATTGTATTCCAGGCACTCTTCTAAGCGCCAGGGTGTATACGAGCTATCGGGTTGGACACGGTCCCTGTCGTACATGGAGCTCACGGTCTTAAACCCCCATTTTACGGATGAGGGAACTGAGGCACTGAGTGAACCGACTTGCCCAAGGTCGCACGGCAGACGAGTGGCAAAGCAGGATTAGAACCCAGGGCCTCGGACTCCCTGACCTGTGCTCTTTCATTAGCCACCCTTCCTTCCCTTGACTTTATTCCCCTCTTCTTGTCTTATCTTGTCTTATTCTGTCCAGTCGTTTCCGACCCACAGCGACGCCATGGACGCATCTCTCCAGGAACGCCCTACTTCCATCAGCAATCGTTCTTGTAATGTATGCATAGAGTTTCATTAGTAAAAATATGTAAGTGGTTTACCATGGTCTCCTTCCGTGCAGTAAACTCGAGTCTCTACCTTTGACTCTCTCCCATGCCGCTACTGCCCAGCACAGGTGAGTTTTGACTTGTAGCAGATTGCCTTCCACTGGCTAGCCACTGCCCAAGCTAGGAATGGAATGGACAGGCCTCTGCTTGGCTCTCCCTCCCATAGTCGAGACTGGCAGAGGACTGGAAACTCTCCAGGTGCGACCCTGAGAGGGGTCCCCTCTTCTACATTGATCGAAAAATCCTCCACGGCTTCCCTCGACCCCAGCCCAGCTGGGACATGCAGCATGAAACCAACGCTGCCGGCCAGAAGCTTCAGGGAACGTGGCCCATCCGGGGGGCGATTGCTTTGTCTGTCGGCACACTGTGTGTTTGGAGTGGGAGCATCTGCGGGTGTGTTGGTTTGGTGAAGCAGCGTGGCTCAGTGGAAAGAGCCCGGGCTTGGGAGTCAGAGGTCATGGGTTCAAATTCCGGCTCTGCCACTCGTCAGCTGTGTGTCTGTGGGCAAGTCACTTAACTTCTCGGTGCCTCAGTTACGTCATCTGTAAAATGGGGATTAACTGTGAGCCTCACGTGGGACAACCTATTATCCTGTATCTACCCCAGCACTTATAACAGTGCTCTGCACATAGTAAGCGCTTAACAAATACCAAAATTATTATTACTATTATTAGTGACCAGCTTTGTGAATTGTGAGCGTGCGCTCCGGGTCACGGGGCTGCCTTCCACTTGTCAACTCCGGCCGATGAGAAAATGCTGTCATTGTGAAGACGTGGACTTTGGGTGACGATGTAGCAGATGAGTTTGGAGTAAAGCTCCCAGGGGGAAATGGTGAGCTCCATCCCAACTCCCAGCTTGCCCTACCAGCTGTGGGGGAGCCAAAGAGGCCTCAGAAATACAGACCCGCCCCAAGACCGCGAGGCCTAGGCCTGAAAGGACTTCCTCCCCATCCTTGTCCGGGTTGCCCTTCTGCCTAGCCCCTTCCATGCCAAACAGAGTGAATCAAACTCAGTACTGGTCAACTAGAGATTCACCAGCACTTCTCTCCCTGTCCCTAACTCTCCTGAAGCTAGCAACAAGAGAGAAGCAGTGTGGCCTAGTGGATAGAGTATGGGCCTGGGACCCAGGGGTTCTAATCCCTGCTCTGCCTCTTGCCCACTGTGACACCCTGGGCAAGTCACTTTACTTCTCTGGGCCTCAGTTACCTCACCTGTAAACTGGGGATTAAGACATTTTAGCCCCAAGAAGGACATGGGCTGTGTCCGACCTCGTCGTGGGCAGGGAATGTCACTGTTTATTGTTGTGTTGTACTTTCCCAAGTGCTTAGTACAATGCTCTGCACAGAGTAAGTGTTCAATAAAAGCGATCGAATGAGTGAATGAAAGGATGAACTTGTATTTACCCCAGTGCTTAGTACAGTGCCTGGTACCTAGTAAGTGTTTAATGAATACCATAAACGAAAAAAGGGAGCTTACAGATTAGAAAGAAGGTTGAGTGATGTTGACATATGAATTGTTGATATGAAAACAGGAGGTTTCAAGTGCATTAACCTCAAGGACCAAAAATTTCTCCTCAGTCTCAAAAATACATTGGTTTGAGTTGGCCAGTCTCTGAGGGATTATCACTCCCCAACCCTACTTTGAGCTCAAGGAGGTCTAAGCGTGTCAAGGGGAGGCGGTGACTCAGTTTCCACGTCTGAAGCAGCCCCAAGTGGGACAAGGTCTGTGTCCATCCCAATCTGCTTGTATTCCCCCCCGGCAGTGCTTACTACAGTGTATTAGATAGTAAGCACTTAACAAATACCCTAATTATTTCTAAGCAGCATAGCCTAGTAGAAACAACATGGGCCTGAGAGTCAGAGGACCTGGGTTCTAATCCCAGCTCCCCCACTTGTCTGCTGTGCCTTGGGCAAGTCACTTCACTTTTCTGTGTCTCAGTTACCTCATCTATAAAATGAAGATTAAGATTGTGAGCCTCATGTCGGACAAGGACTGTGTCCAACTTGATTAAGCGTGTATCTATTCCGGCAGTAACTACAGTGCCTCGAACAAAGTAGGCATTTAACAAATTCCATAAAAAAAAAAAACAAAAGCCACCACCATTCTCCCTGTCCTTGAAGTCCACAACGGTGGTGCCATCACTGATTCCTCACTGACTTCTAGAGGTCACATTCGATCGACTGCTAAATCCTGCTGATTTTTTTCTTCCCAGCACATCCGGAATCCACTCTGTCCTCTCCATACAATCAGCTACTACCTTGGGCCAAGCCCTTGTGACATCACAATTGAGACTTCTATTCCACACCAGTTCCTTACTGGTTCTCTTTGCCTCCAGCCTCTTCCCATCCCACTTCGAAGCCTTATTGAAGGCATATCTCGTCCAAGAGGCCTACTTTTCCTCAACTCCCACTCCCTTCTGCGTTGCCTTGACTTACTCCTTTTACTCTTCCACCTCCCAGCCCCAAAACATTTACATACATATCTGTAATTTTATTTATTTGTATTGATGTCTGTCGCCCCGCCGACTACAAGCTCATCGTAGGTAGAGAACATTACTTTTTCTTGTATTGTACTTTCCCAAGCACTTAGTACAGTGCTCTGCACACGATAAGATCTCAATAAATACGATTGAGTTAATTAATTAATTTCAGTTTATTCTACCCCACTGGTTCTTCTTGAAGTGTTGTTAAGCCATAAACACCCAACGGCTACCCATATCTCTCTCCACCTGAAGCAGAAACTCCTCACCACTAGCTTCATGACCCTGCGTGAGTTTTCTCCATGTTTTACCTATCCGCTCTCTTCACCCACTACTCCCCAGCTCCCTTCATTTCTCCCAAGCTCCTTTGCTAACCAGAGAAGCAGTGTGGTCTAGTGGATAGAGCACAGGCCTGGGAATCAGAAGGTCCTTGGTTCAAATCCCGTCTCCGCCACTTATCTGCTCTGTGATCGCTCAGTTACCTCTTCTGTAAAATGGGGATGAAGATTGTGAGCCCCATAGGGGACAGGGACTGTGTCCAACCTGATTAGCTTGGGTCGACCCCAGTGCACCTCGCACATTGTGAGCACTTAACAAACACCATTTAAAAAACAAAACAAAACTGTACCTTGCCCTCAACTCTTCTACCTCTGATCTCTCCCACACACTCTTCCCCAGCCCGGAAATCTCTCCCTCCCACAAATCCTCCAGACCACAGCTGCCCCATCTTCAAATCTCTCCCAACATCTTATCTCCCCCAGGAAGCCTTCCCCAATTAATTCTCATCCCCTCAGACCCACTAACCCAACATCACCTTTAGCACTTAACACTGTGTCCTTATCCTCGGCTTTTTTGAATATTAATATCTGTCACCCCCTATTTAGACTGTAAGCTCGTTGTGGGCAGAGAATATATCCATTTGTTCTTGTATTGCACTCTCCAAAGCACTTAGTACAGTGCTCTGCACACAGTAAGTGCTCAATAAATACAACTGAATAAATGAATTTAAGTACCTAAGTCTAGCTTTGTTTATTTGTATATTTGATTATTTATTCAGCTATTTCATCCTGAAATATCTTCACGATTTCCTGTTGATTCCTTGTTCTTCTTCCTACTCCCACTATTTTTAGAAAATCTGCGTCTATCTCTGTCCCCTCCTTACGACTGTACTTTTCCAAGCCCTTAATACAGTGCCTGGCATTCAGCAGGTGCTGAATAAATGCCGCCGATGTGGATGATGATGGTCTCAGCTCCTTTCTGAGTTCTATGCCCTCTCTCAGCATCACTCCTGGGCCTGAACCTCTTCCTAGCTGTTCTCCAGTAGAAGATCAAGGCGATGGTATAGCATTAACTGCCAGGGACTCAGCGTTGCGTGGCCTAGTGAAAAGAGCCTGGGTCTGAAAGTCAGATGATCTGGGTTCTAATCCCAGGTTGACCACTTGTCTGTTGTGTGACCTTTGACAAGTCCCTTTAATTTCTCTGTGCTTCAGTTACTTCATCTGTAAATTGGGGATTAAGACTGTGATGTCCACATGGGTTATGGACTGTGTGTACAACCTGATTAGCTTGTATTCTACCCCAGTGATTAGTACAGTGCCTGACTCATAGTAAGTGCTCAACAAATACCAGAAAAAAGGAAGGGGAAGTGGTTGCGGGAGGAGATTGGCACAGTTATTAAGTGACTCAATTGTACTTATTGAGCGCTTACTGTGTGCAGACCACTGTAGTATGTGTTTGGGAGAGTACAAAAACACTGTACTATGTGTTTGGGAGAGTACGCTGCTTACAGAAGCAGTGTGGCTCAGTGGAAAGAGCATGGGCTTTGGAGTCAGTGGTCATGGGCTCGAATCCCGCTTGGCCACTTGTCAGCTGTGTGACTTTGGGCAAGTCACTTAACTTCTTGGTGCCTCAGTTACCTCATCTGTAAAATGGGGATTAAGACTGTGAGCCCCACGTGGGACAACCTGATTCCCTTGTGTGTACTCCAGCGCTTAGAACAGTGCTCGGCACATAGTAAGCACTTAACAAATACCAACATTATTATTACAATATAACAATAAACAGACACATTCCCTGCCCAAAATGAGCTTACAGTCTAGAGGGGGAGGCAGATATTAATAGAAATAAGCAAATGACAGATGTGAACATAAGTGCTGTGGGGCTGGGCCGGCCGGGGGGAAGAATAAAGAGAACAAGTCAGGGTGGTGCAGAAAGGAGTGGGAGAAGAGGAAAGGAGGCTTAGTCAGGGAAGGGCCTCTTGGAGGAGATGTGCCTTCATTAAGGCACAGGGGGAAAATAAAGCCTTTCTTGTCCCCATCCCAGTGGGCCCTGTGAAATCTTTTTCAGGAATAGACACAACCATATGCTACCAAGGCTGCCCGGGGAGCCAAGCACCTGACAGGTTATGCCAGGGAGAGCTTTGTTCATTCATTCATTCAATCGTATTTATTGAGCTTTCACTCTGTGCAGATCACTGTTCTAAGCACTTGGGAGAGAACAATATAACAAGAGAATTGGTTCACAGGTTCCCTGCCCACAAACACACAACTAAAGGGGGAGACACACATTAATGTAAATAAATAAATTACAGATATGAATATAAGTGCTGCAGGGCTGGGAAAGGGATAAATAAAGGGAGCAAGTCAGGGCAACACTCTATTCTAAGCGCTGGGGTACCTACAGGGTAATCAGGTTGGACACCGTCCATGTCCCATATGGGGCTCACAGTCTTAATCTCCATTTTCTACATATGAGGGAACGGAGGCACAGAGAAGTGAAGTGACTTGCCCAAGGTCACACAGCAGACAAGCAGCAGACGTATATATCTACAATTCTACTTATATTGATCCTGCTTACTTGTATTGATGTCCGCCTCCACACTTCTGGACTGTAAGCCCGTTGTGGACAGGGATTGCCTCTCTCTGTTACTGAATTGTACTTTCCAAGCGCTTAGTCAATAAATATGACTGAAAGAATGAATGAGCTGGGACTAGAACCCAGGCCCTTCTGACTCTCAGGACTTGCTGAGCTCTTCCTGGGTCCTTGGTCCAGCCCCCTCCCATGTTCCCTCCTCCCACGGCTGCCATGTCCCGACCATTTTGCAACCCCTGCCGTTGGCAGAGGGGAAAGGGCAGAGTCCTGGGAATCAGGACACCTGGATCCCAGCCTCAGATCTCCCTGATGGGGCTACGCCTCCCTGATGAGGAGGAGGAGGAGGAGGAGGAGGAGGAGGAGAGAGCCGAGAGGTTCTGATTGAAGAACCACCACTTGCTCTCTAATTTGTATGCTTCTTGTGGGCTGGGACGGTGTCTACCTATCCTACTGTACAGTGCTTTGCACACAGTAAGTGCTCAATAAATACGATGGAATGAATGAATGAATGAATACTGTATTGTACTGGGCCATGTACCGGGCCAAGCACTCAGTACAGTGCTCTGCACTGGGCTCAGGAAGAAGAACAAGAGATCAACAGGAAATAGTGTAAATATTTCAGGATGAAAATAGCTGAATGAAGTGTGTTCCATGCGGTGGCCGGGCCCAGGGGAAAACCTGATGAATAACTGGCCCACGTGGCCAAAGACCACAGTGGCTACCAAAGCAACTTCCTGCTGGGCTGTGCTACTGTGGCTGAGAGTCGGCACTAGGCTGTGGGCACTTGGGCCTTAAATGGGTCCTGTGTGAAAAGAATCCTTGTCCGCACTCTGCTTTGTGTCCACCTACCCGGGCCCTCCAAATAATGATAACAATAATAACAATAATAATAATAATAATAATAACTGTGGTATGTGTTAAGTGCTTACTCTGTGTCAGGCACTGTGCTAAGCACTGGGGGAGGGATACAAGCAAATTGGGTTGGACACGTTCCCTCTCCCACATGGTGCTCAGAGCCTTAATCCCCATTTGCCAGCTGAGGTACCTGGAGCACAGGGCAGTAAAGTGACTTGTCCAAGGTCACCCAGCAGACAAGTGGCAGAGCTGAGGTAGAGCCCTTCTGAGTCTGAGGCCTGTGCTCTACCCACTAGGCCTTGCTGCTTCTCCTACCCATTCATTCATTCAATCGTATTTATTGAGGTCTTTTTGTGTGCAGAACCTTGTACTAGCACTTGGGAGAGTACTATTTAACAATAAATGGACACATTTGCACTGGGGCGGGGGGGTCAGTCATGCCTGACAGGGAAAATCGAGAGCAAGCGGCCCTCGCAAGCGGTAATCAATTCCGTCCCACAGACCGTCCGACTTGACGTCTCTGCACCGGCCCGGCTAATAGAGTGGCCCCGGTGGAGGTGCAGAGGGTACTGGGGGGTACTGTGGGAGCGGCGACCCAAACCTGCACCCCTGGGCCCGCCGAGGCCTCAGGGAGTTGGGGGAGGGGAAAGGAGAGGAAGGTGGTAGCCCCTTCCCAGGCCGACTACGGGGTGCAAACAGCATCGGAAGCTGGAGCACTCCCTGGAGGTTCTGGGTAGTAAACAGTGCTAAGCGCTTAGTACAGAGCTCTGCACACAGTAAGCACTTAATACCATTTCTTAGACTGCTAGCCCCCTGAGGGACAGGGACCATGTCTAATTCCCACCTGTGATTTAATAATAATAATAATAATGGTATTTGTTAAGCATTTACTATGTGCCCAGCACTGCTCTAAGTGCTGGGGTAGACACAAGATTGTCCCACATGGGGCTCACAGTCTTAATCCCCATTTTCCAGATAAGGCAACTGAGGCATATAGGAGTTCAGTAGCTTGCCCAAGGTCACACATTAGACAAGTGGCAGAGCTGGGATTAGAACCCATGTCGTCTGACTCCCAAGCCCGGGCTTTTTCCACTAAGCCACGGTGCTTCTCAGATTTTTCTCCCAGTGCTGAGAACAGTGCTTTGCACAAAGTAAGAGCTTAAGAAATACTATTACTGCTACCATCAATTGATTGGATGGACAGCAGCAGCAGTCAACAACGCCAGCGGCCCTGCTTTTTATTCTGGTTCAAAACCTGAAAACACGGGCCAGTTCTTTCCCAGGGCTTAGTACAGGGCTCTGTACACAGTAAGCACTTAATAAATACTATTACTACCGATCAATCAATGGTTACCTATTGAATGCTTACTGTGTGCAGAGCGCTGTTTTAAGCAGCTGGGAAAGTACCATACAACAGAGTTGAGAGACATGTTCCCTGCCCAGAGGAACTTAGAGTTTACATTGATTGTAAGCAGCCCACTACCATCCAAGATCACGCCTGTGAGAACCTGAGCGAGGAAGAAACCGACCTTGGACGCTTAGAAGAGTGGTCTGCACAGAGTTAGTGTTCAAGAAATAATGTCAGTTGACTGACTGAGCTGGGGGTTTGTAGGTGGGGCAGCCACCAGAGACTTGGGGAGCAAAATCTTCATCCTGGTGAGACCCAGGTTTCTGAAGGTAAGTCAGTGGTCTCAGTTTCCTCATCTGGGGGGTGGGAGCCCCGAGGAAGCCTGTTAGCTCCCGGGGGAGTGGAAGGTTTGAAAGAGGGAAGGATCAGTGCCTCTCCAGGGGAAATAAACGCTCATTTCAAATGAGTGGGGTAAGGGGGTTGGAGAATTGATTATTCAATCAATCATATTCACTGAGTGCTTACTGTGTGCAGGGCACTGTACTAAGCGCTGGAAAGTACAATATAACAGAGTTGGCAGACACGTTCCCTGCCCACAGCTAGTTTCCTGGCTAGAGGAAAATTTTGGTATGTATTAAGCGCTTATTCATCCAATGCTATACTGAGCACTAGGATAGATATAAGCAGATTGGACACGGTCCCCATCCAAACCTGAGGATCACAGTCTAAAAGGGAAGGAGAATGGGTATTTTTAACCCCCATCTTTTCGGTTGCAGAAATGGAGGCACAGAGTGGGACAGTGGCAGAGTCGGGATTAGAACCCAGGTCTCCTGACTCCCAAGCCCGTGTTCCTTCTGCTAAGCCAATGAACTTTTCTAATTGAGCCGTAATGCTAAGCGGGGGAAAGAAAGGGAAAAAAAAAAGGAAGAGACTTTGGTTAGTAGCAAAATTCTTACCTTGGTCATGCCTTCTTCATTCCCTTCTACCTTCTTCTTGAGCTGCATCATCTGCCACATCTCCTGGACTGGCTTGCCAGAGCCGTGACTAGCCTCCAGCAGTTGCCCGGAGCCGGGGAGGCCATCCAGGTGGGCCAGTCTACCCTCCATCCTGGCCAGCCGCTCCTGCACGAGGTCCAAGAGGAAGGCGAGCGGCTGGACTGGCCCGTCTCGGGCAGCTCCCGGCCCCGACTCGGCTGATGGTGGCGGCCCCTGGACGGGTTCTAGGTGGTCCCTCTCATCCCCCGACAGCTCCCGCCTCAGCTCCCCCAGGTGTAAGTGGTCAAGGATGCTCTGCAGAAGCAGGTACAAGGCATTGAAGTTCACGGCCCCCTTCTCCGGTGTGCCGATGGCCCATTTCAGGAGCTCTGCATAGGTGATGGAGGAACTCATCCCGGCCCTAGGCCTGGGCCGCCAAGTCCGTCTCCACCGGTCTGCTTGTCCGGGGGACCCAGGGCCACGCGCCCTTGGAGGCCCCGGGCTAGCGAGCCCCAGCCATTCTCCGGGGGCTGGCACTGGTCCCGGCCAACACCGGAGTCAGAAAGTTTCTGCCCGTTGCTAGGAGACCAAGGAACAGGCGGAAGTCTGCAAGAAGGCGGCAGCTGGAGCCAGGTTTACATACTGTATATGCTAATCGGGTCTATGACTCGCTCAGAGACACACGGCCAAGGTGACCAGCGGGCCGGCAGAAATCCAGGCCAGGGGCCCTAGAAGGGAGCAGAATTATTCTCTTGGCTTCAGGGGAACCCACATTCCCTGGGGACTGAGAGTTGGGAAAATTCACCTGGCAAAATCCAAGAAGCCGCTTCCAGAGACGTGTCCCACTTGTGGATATGTGCTTCTGCTCCACTGATGACTCGAGTGCTCACTATTAGAGAATTTATTAAGCGTCAAGCATTATGCTGAGAGTTGGGGTAGAGGAATAGTGTGCCCTAGTGGAAAGAGCACAGGGCTTGGAGATACAGAACCTGGGTTCTAATCCCTGCGCTGCCACCTGTGTGCTGAGCGACCTAGGGCAAGTCACTTAATCTCTCTGTGCCTCAGTTTCCTCATCTGTAAAATGGTGATTTGATCCCTGTTCCCCCCTCCTACTTAAGATTGTGAATCCCATGTGGGACGGGACTGTGTCCAACATGATTACCTTGTATCTATCCCAGTGCTTAAAGCAGTGCTTGGCAAGATAGTAAGCGCATTAGAACACTATTATTATTATGACAAAATAATCAGATTGGATCTAGTCCTTTTCCCTCACAATCTATGGAGTAGAGAGAGCAACTGGAGTAGGGAGAGCAAGAGAAACTCTGACTTTGACTTTACAGATGAGGAAACTGAGACTCCGAGAGGTAACATGGCAGGTCAGGGCCAGAGCCAGGACCAGAAACCAGGTCTCCTTAATCCCAGACCCTTGTTCTTTCCACTCAGCCGCACTGCCTCAGATCAGTCCAGATGAACACATAATCAATCAATCGCCCAGTGATATTTATTGAGTGCTTACTGCGCGCAGGGCACTGAACTATCCAATTTTAGTGTTTTTGTACAGTTAATGTAAATACAATATTTATATCAAATATTGTGGGGCTGGGCTGAGTATCAGAGAGTTTAAGGGGTCATAGTCTAAGCAGAGAGGAGGCCAGGTAGGGGAAATAAAGGGCTTAATCAGGGAAGGCCTCCTGGAGGAGATGATTCAAAGAGGGTTTTGAAGGTGAGGAGAGTGGTGGGCTGTTGGCTACGAAAGACCAGGGGAGTCCCAGGCCTGAGGGAGAATGGGCAAGAAGTCAGGAGAGGAATAGATAAGATGGAGGTAGAGTGAGTAGGTAGGTGTTAGTGGAGTGTGTAGGTCGGGCTGTAGTAGATCAGTCAGGTTGGGTAGGAGGGAAAGACCTGATTGATTGCCTTCAAGCTGATGGAAAGGAGTTTCTCTTGATGTGGAGGTGGATGGGCAACCACTGGAGGTTTTTAAGGAGTGGGGAAACATGGCCTGAACAATTTTTCAGAAAAACCATTCAGGTGCCATAGTGAAGTATGGACTAGAGAGGAGAGAAATGATTGGGGGCAAGGAGGTCAGTGAGGAGGCTGATGCCACAGTCAAGGTGGGAAATAGTGCTTGGATCAATGTGGTAGCTGTTTGGATGGAGAGGAAAGGGCGGATTCTGGAGATGATGGGAAGATAGAACCGATGGGATTTGGTGGAAGATTGAATATGTGGACTGAATGAGAGAGATGAGTCAAGAGTAATACCAATAATAATAATGTTGGTATTTGTTCAGCGCTTACTATGTGCAGAGCACTGTTCTAAGCATTGGGGTAAATACAGGGTAATCAGGTTGTCCCACATGAGGCTCAAAATCTTAATCCCCACTGTACAGATGAGGTAACTGAGGCACAGAGAAGTTAAGTGACTTGCCCACAGTCACACAGCTGACAAGTGGCAGAGCCGGAATACGATCCCAAACCAAGGATACAGGCTTGTGGGACAGGGAGGATGGTGGTGGTGTCTACAGGGATAGAAAAGTCAGGGGAGGACAGATCTGGGTAGAAGGTGAAGAGTTCTGTTTTGGACATGTCAGGTCTGAAGTGTTGGCAGGACACCAAGTAAGAGATGCCCTGAAAGCAGAAGGAAATACGAGACCTTAGAAAAGCAGAGAGATCAGGACCGGAGATGTGGATTTGGGAATCATCGGTGTAGAGATGATTAGTAAGCCCCTAATGGGCAGGGACTGTCTCTATCTGTTGCCGATTTGTACATTCCAAGCGCTTAGTACAGTGCTCTGCACATAGTAAGCACTCAATAAATACTATTGAATGAATGAATAGTTGAAGTCATGGGAACGAATGAATTCTCCAAGGGAATGGGTGTAGCGGGAGAATAGAAGGGGACCCCGATTTGAGCCTTGAGGCATCCCTGCTGTCAGAGGGTGGAAGGCAGAGGAGGAGCCCACAAAAGAGACTGAGAATGAGCGGCCGGAGTAATAGGAGGAGAACCAGGAGAGGACAGTGTCTGGGAAGCCAAGGTTAGCTAGTGTTTCCAGGAGCAGGGAGTGGTCCACAGTGTCAAAGACAGCAGAGAGGAGGAGGAGGAGGAGAAATAGGATGGAGTAAAGGCCACTGGATTTGTCAAGAAGGTGCTTTACCACTTTGGGCAGACTCCTGACCTGCTGATTACCTTGTTTATAAACATTCACCTTGGATAAATCCTACAGAGCCTTAAAAGGAAGCAGTGTGGCTTAGTGGATAGAGCCCAGGAGTCAGAGGACCTGGGTTCTAATCCCAACTCCACCACTTGCCTGATGTGTCACCTTGGGCAGGTCCTTTCACTCCTCTGTGCCTCAGTTTCCTTATCTGTAAAATGGGGATTCAAAGTCCATTTTTCCTCTTACCTGGACTGTGAGCCCCATGTGGGACAGGGAATGTGTCCAGCCTGCTTATCTCGTATCTATCTGGGTACTTAGTTCAGGGTTTGGCACACAGTAAGTGCTTAATAAATACCATAATTTTTATATTATTCTCCCCTCAACCATTTGCTGAGGGTGCCTGACAAGAATCAGTTCTTAGTCTCCTCTTCTTTAGACTGTAAGCTTGCTGTGGGCAGGGAACATATCTACCAACTCTGTTGTATTGTACTCTCCCAAGCGTTTAGTATAGTGTTCTGCACACAGTAAGCACTCAATAAATTTGATTGACTGATTGATTCTCCCTCTACAGCCCTTCACTTGAAGAATTAATCTGCTTACATGGTTTCAGCTATATAGCTGGCTCCCAGCCCTGACCTCTCATCTGCTTTACAATTTCTGCTTTCCTTCTACCTCCAGGATCCCATCAATCAACAAATTAATCAATCAGTGATATAAATGGAGTGTGTACTGTGTGCAGAGCACTTTACTAAACACCTGGGAGAGGACAGTGCAAAGAGTTGGTAGACATGTTCTCTGTTCGCCTGGAGCTTACTCTCCAGAGGAGATGAATGGTCCACTAGTTATGACAAAAACTGAACTCTGTGAGTCCTTTTAGATGAGGTACCACTGAATGTATTTGAGGAGAGAAGGAGGATGTTCTGATTGACTTTTAAGTAGACGATCCAGTCAGCTGAAGGTAGGACAGCGGATAGAGGGGAGAAGCTTGAGGTAGGGAGACTCTATTATGGAAGCAGATGTAGTTATCTATAATAATTATGGTATTTGTTAAGTGCTTACTATGTGCCAGGCACTGTACTAAGCACTGGATCCAGAAAGCAGCAAAGACTTGGACCTAGATCATCATCAGTGGCATTTATTGAGCACTTACTGTGTGCGATGCACTGTACTAAGGACTTGGGAGAAGACGGTACAACAGAGGGATTTTTTTTGTTGGTTTTTTATGCTATTTGTTAAGCTCTTACTATGAGCCAGGCTAGGGTAGATACAAGCCTTTCTCCTCAATCCTACAGTCCAAGTCCCATATGGGGCTCAAGTCTTAATCCCCATTTTACAGATGAGGTAACTGAGGCACAGAGAGTGAAGTGACTTGCCCAAGGTCAAAAGCAGGCAAGTGGATTCTAGCTGGGACTAGAATCCAGGTCCTTCTGAATCCCAGGTCCATGCTCTAGCCACAAGACCACGCTGCCTCAACAGGTTGATAGACGTTCCCTACTCACAGCGAGCTTATAGTCTAGAGGGGCAGAGAGTGAGATGGTGTAGGTAAGGGTGAAAAGGAAGATCTGGGAAATATCATGAAGGATAAACTTGCCAAAATTAGGGACAGGCTGGATGTGGGTGGGAAAACATAGAGAGGAGAAAGAGATGACACCAAAACTTTGGGTTTCTGGGGCAGGAAGCAAGATGACGTCAAAAGTGATGGGAAAATTAGGAAGAGCAGCGGAGATAATAATAATAATAATGTTGGTATTTGTTTAGCGCTTACTATATGCCAAGCACTGTTTTAAGCGCTGGGGGAAATACAGGGTAATCAGGTTGTCCCATGTGAGGCTCACAGTCTTCATCCCCATTTTACAGATGAGGTAAGTGAGGCACTGAGAGGTGAAGTGACTTGCCCAAAGTCACACAGCTGACAGGTGGTGGAGTCAGGATTAGAACCCATGACCTCTGACTCCTAAGCCTTTGCTCTTTCCACTGGGCCACACTGCTTCTGAAGATGAAGAGTTCAGCTTCTGCACACCTAGTGGGTCGTTCACATGGAAATGTCCTGGAAGCAGGAGGCGATGAGAGACAAGTGAATGGGACGAACTGAGCTGGCAACGGTCAGGGATGGGGAAAAAGCAAAATCTGTGGGTCAGATACCTGGGCTGGGGGAGCGGGGAGAGGCAAAGGGGAGCCATGCCGACGGCTTCCTTGGCACCGGGCTGGTCTCAGCTCCCAGGAGAGAAAGGCCTCCCTCCAGCAAGCGGGACTCAACCCTAGGGGAACAGCAGGCCTTTGGGCTTCAACCACAAACAAAAAGCTCCATGGCGTCTCAGCTTGGGGCCCGGTTGCCAGCGTGAGAGGCAATAATGATGATCCTGAGAAGTATCCATCCCCCACGGGCGGCCGAGCTTCTCCTACCGCCTAGTGGCTGAGTTCCCGTGGCCATGAAGGGGCGGCAGAAAAGGCAAGCAGAGGGACCTGGGTGCCAAGGGGCCACCGGCCGAGGCCACGGAAACAAAACCAGTCCCTTCAGGGTTGTCGCGCCGCAGGTCGGCTCGGGGCTTCTTGTGCGGAACCAGCTAATGCAGCTGGGAAAGGCTATCTGCTTTTGTTCCTTCCCCTGTGGAGAGCTGCAAGATGCCAGCCTCAGCTATTTCCATCCCTGGGCCTCTGAAAGGACAAGAACAGGTGGGCAGCCCAGTAAAACCATTTTAATGGACTGTAACGCCGAGCCTCTGCTAAATACCCCAGTCTGGAAAACCTCAAATTGTGGAGGCCACACCGATTTGAACAATGGGACTGGGGATGACCTAGGCCCTGCTTTAGAGCGCCGTGAAACCAAGCACTGGGACCCTCATCCGCTGCAGGGGAGCTCATTTAACATCACTCATCTTCTCCCAACAACCCCACGAGCCCTCCAGGCTCCTGCTAAGCCTCCTTGGGCTTCCTCTGGGCAGTCAGAATCACCTCCATCTAGATGGACTCCTCTCAGCCAGGGATTCTCGCACTTCCCGGCAGGAACCTTGAAGTCCCATTCCTCCTGCTTGACTTCTCTCTTGCTTTTCAGCCTCCTCACTGGACAGCCTGTCTCCTCCTACTGAGGCCACTTGGGTCCCTTAAGAAGTTTGGCAAAGGGCAGGCACCACCGCACCGCTGCACCTCGGCACCCCTGGCACCGCGAGGAGCCCGGGACAGGGTGACATGGAGGCCAAGAGGGAAGACGAAGCAGGGGCTGGGGGCTGGCTCCTCAGAGAGATCCAGGAGAGGGTCAGAGAGAGAAAGAATGAAGGACTCAAAGACCTGGAGAATCACACAGAGGATCCGTCCCAGCAATGGAAGAGGCTCCCAAATGGAGAGGGGAAATCCAGCGAGCCAGAGGTGGTCCTCCTTGCTTCCGGCAAACCCCCCTTACTGAGTGCTTAACTCTTGTGTTGAGGGGAGACATGGAGAGAGGGAAGAGAGGGGAGATGGGTCGGAGCTCTTCCGCAAGGGTGGAAAAGAAAGAGAAAGTGAGGTGGACTGGCAAAATGGATGGAATAAAAATAATGGTAATTGTGACATTTGTTAAGCTCTTACTATGTTTCAATCAATCAATTGATGGTAGTCATTAAGCGCTTACTGTGTGCAGAGCACTGGACTAAGAACTTGGGAGAGTACATTATACCACAGACCCATTCCCTGCACACAATGAGCTTATGGTCTAGAGGGAGAGAAGGATATTAATATAAATGATTAAATGTATATAAGTGCCATAGGGCTGAGGGAGGGGTGAATAAAGGGTGCAAATCAAGTGCAAAGGTGATGAAGAAGGGGAAATGAGGGCTTAGCCAGGGAAGGCCTCTTGGAGGAGATGTGGCTTCAATAAAGCTTTGAAGGTGGGGAGAGTAATTGTCTGTTGGATATGAGGAGAGAGAGTGTTCCAGGTCAGAGGCAGGATGTGGGTGAGAGGTTGGTGGCGAGATAGATGAGATCGAGGTACGGTGAGTAGATTGGCATTAGAGGAGCCAAGTGTGCTTGCTGGATTGTAGTAGGAAAGCAGTGAGGTAAGGTAGGAAGGGGCAAGGTGATTGAGTGTCAAGTGCTGTACTAAGTACTGGGGTAGATACAAGATAATCAGATCCCACATGGGGCTCATAGTCTGAGTAGGAAGGAGAACTAATGTTGAATCCTCATTTTTGCAGACAAAGGAACTGAGTTACAGAGAAGTGACTTGCCCAAAATCACACAGCAGACAATCAATTTATCAGTGGTACTTATTGAGCACTTTCTGTGTGTGGCCCCTCTCAGGGTCACATCTGGAAAGTTTCCAGCACTCTACCAGTCTCGGCTATGGGAGGGAGAGTCAAGCAGAGGCCTGTCCATTCCATTCTTAGTTTGGGCAGTGGCTAGCGAGTGGAAGGCAATCTGCTACAAGTCAAAACTCACCCGTGCTGGGTATCGGCATGGGTGAGAGTCGAGGGCGGAGACTCAAGTTTACTGCGCGGAAGGAGGCAATGGTAAACCACGTCCATATTTTTACTAAGAAAACTCTATGGATCCACTACCAGAATGATTGCTGATGGAGGTGGGAGAGATGTGTCCATGGTGTCGCTACGGGTCAGAAACGACTCGACGGCGTAGGACAAGACTGTGTGTGGAGCACCATACTAAGCATTTAAGAGAGTACAATATGACAGAGTTGGTAGACACAGTCCCTGCCCACAATGAGCTAATGGGTTACAGCTTAGAGGAGGAAGATTAGTCAAGGGGCGGGCCTGCAATTAGAACCCAGGTTCTCTGATTCTCAGAAGCTCATCTGCCTTTTCTGCAGGGAGGGAGGGTGGAGAAGAAGAAGGAATGAGGCTGGGAGATGGAAGAAGAACGATGAGAGAATGCAGTGAAAGAATGTGGAAACTCAACTCTTCAAGGAAGATGTATATTCAGAACACGCTGTGCAGGAGACGTTTCTAATTGCCCCCAAAGGGATTAGATGGCAGGCACAATCTGGCTAGCTTTGTTGGGGGGGAGACCAGGCTAGAAATGGCTCAACTGAAGGAGTTTGGTACCACTCTGAGATCCTCCACGGGCCAGCATCTTGTGGATCAAATCTCAGGCGAAGAAACTGGGAAAGTCCTGGGCAACCCTGGGGTCACACCACTAAGTAAATCCCAGCTAACGACTATGTTTCTATTGTTCCAGCATGAAACTGTACTCAACAGTGATGGAAAAACATGGTCTTAGAGGTCCCAGGATGTATTCACTGCCATGAGCCACCTTGCAGGAATAGGGAATTTTTTAAAATTCCAGTGGGTTATTTGTGTGCTTGCCTTCGGCTTATGAGGGTGGTTCCCAAGTCCCAACTCACTGCCTCAGTCCCTCTCTACTTTCCAACCTCCTTTGACGCGATGAAGCGTCAAACATCTGGACC
The DNA here is from genome assembly GCF_004115215.2 of Ornithorhynchus anatinus. Classification (NCBI taxonomy): domain Eukaryota; kingdom Metazoa; phylum Chordata; class Mammalia; order Monotremata; family Ornithorhynchidae; genus Ornithorhynchus; species Ornithorhynchus anatinus. The sequence goes on along the minus strand of NC_041729.1, from coordinate 24,675,257 downwards.
CTTCCATAAAGCAGGGTCAAGTGTTCCCAAGACTTTGTGTCATACATTTTTTTAAAGGGCCTTGAGGGCATCCTTTTTATTATTTATCATACTCTGGAGTAGAGAAAAGATAATGCGATTAGACAATCCCCGTCCCACAAGACGCTCACAATCTAAGAGGTAGGGAGAGCTGGCGTTTTATCCGTTTTACAGTTGAATCAATCATGTTTATTCAGTGCTTTCTGTGCAGGGCATTGTATTAAGCGCTGTACTAAGTGCTTGAGAGAGCCCAATATACCAGAGTTGGTAGAAATGTTCCCATCCCATAGTGAGTTTACTATCTAATAATAAAAATAATGTTGGTATTTGTTAAGCGCTTACTATGTGCAGAACACTGTTCTAAGCAGTGGGGTAGACACAGGGGAATCAAGTTTTCCCACGTGGGGCTCACAGTCTTAATCACCATTTTTACAGATGAGGTAACTGAGGCACAGAGAAGTTAAGTGACTTGCCCACAGTCACACAGCTGACAAGTGGCAGAGCCAGCATTCGAACCCATGGCCTCTGACTCCAAAGCCCGTGCTCTTTCCACTGAGCCACGCTCCTTCTCTGGGGCTGAGGGAGGAGTGAATAAAGGGTGCAAATCCAAGAATAAGGGTGATGCAGAAGAGAGTGCCAGGCACTGTACTAAGCACTATGGTAGATATAAGCTAATCAGTTTGGACACAGTCTGTGTCCCACATGGGGCTCACAGTTTTCATCCCTGTTTTACAGATGAGGTAACTGAGGCCCAGAGAAGTGAAGTGATTCGCCCAATGTCACATGATAGACAAGTGGTGGAGCAGGGTTAGAACCCAGGTCCTTCTGTCTCCCAGATCATACTCTATCCATTAGGCCACGCTGACTAATTAATTAACTGCATCTTAAACCCCCACATCTTAGATCAGAACCACTTTTCTCACAGGAACAGTGTTCTCAATGGGCGGTTGATTCCTGAACCAAGGCCAGAAGAATATAGTTAGGTTAATGTATTCATATCAATAAACATCAAAAATTATTTATCTATATCAATATCTGTCTCCCACTCTTGGCTGTAAGCTCGTTGTGGGCAGGGAATTTGTCTACTAACTCTGTTGGAATGGTCCCCCAAGCACGATAGTACAGAGCTCTGAATACAGAAAGTGCTCAATAAATATCACTGATGATGATATCAAGCCAGAGAGTTTCTATAATAGGAGGTAAAATGACTATGAAGATCCCACCTCACTCTCCTTAAACTTGAACTGCCTTTCCTCTCTGCTATTTTGTGGTTTTTAAATTGTTTCCCTATTTCCCTGCTGCTCCACTCATTCACGCATTCATTCGATCCTATTTATTGAGCACTTACTTTGTGCAGAGCACTGTACTAAGTGCTTGGGAGAGTACAGTGTAACAATAAAGAGAACACATTCCCTGCCCACAACAAGCTTATAGCCTGTGCCTCTGATGCTCTTGCTATAAAGAAGGTTAGGGCTATAAAGGCAGAACCCACGTTGGGTAAAGTCGAAACGGGCATAAATTACAAACGTCAGAAGTGCTGTTGGTCTTTAACTCAAAATGTCTTCATTTGAGGACTGCCTGTTAGGGATAAAATAGAAACTTGGGCCCAGGTATGTTACCTCAACTGTAAAATGCAAATACTCCCTCCTACTTAGACTGTGAGCCCCTTGTGGGAAGTGGACTGGGTCCAACCTGATTAACTTGTATCTACCCCAGCGCCTAGAACAGTTCTTGACACATACTAAGCACTTAACAAGCATCATAATACCTCAGTAATAATAACTTGAACCACCAAGCCCAAGGATGGTTGTGAAGGCTGTGAAGTCCCGGGATATATTCAGTGCCATGAGCCATCTCACATAAATAGAAAATTTTTTACTATTTACCAAAGGCTTATTATTATTAGTGTGGTATTATGACACCATAAGCCCTAGGGCTTGGTACCGGCAGAAGAACATTTCTTAACTCCTGAATCGCGTTCTAGCCTAAACATATATCGACAACAAGTGTTAGGTCCAAACTGAGTGGGTTTATTATTCATTCAACTGTATTTATTGAGCATTTACTGTGTGCGGAGCACTGTACTAAGCGCTTGGGACAGCACAGTACAACAATAAACTGACAAATCCCCTGCCCACAATGAGCTTACAGTCTAGAGGTGGGGAAACAGACATCTACATCGATATCTGTCATATCATATCATAGTATAGATATCGATAGATGTCATTTGGACTGTGAGCCCGTTATTGGGCAGCGATTGTCTCTATCTGTTGCCGAATTGTACATTCCCAGCGCTTAGTACAGTGCTCTGCACATGGTAAGTGCTCAATGAATACTAAATACTATTGAATGAATCGATACAGATAAATAAATTACAGATATGTACATAAGTGCTGTGGGGCAGAGTGGCCTAACCAGCGAACACTGGCTAAACTGAAAATTCAGATTGCCAAAAAACACAGGATATTCCCCATTTTCTAACCAAGGGAGGGGGTCTGAGTCCACTTCAGAAGCTGAAATTCTAGAAGGAGTCTGCAGCCCCTTTATCTCAAAGGAGGTGAACTAAAAATAGTCCCGCTCCCCCATTTCGGAGACCAGGGCTGCAACAGACAGAGAACTCCATGGGACTCCTTTCTCATCTGGAGATAGGAGAGGGTCTCCTTCTCAGGGTCAGAAACAGGATCTCTAGACTCTAATCTCATTGTGGGTAGGGAATGTGTCTGTTTATTGTTATAAACGTACTCTCCCAAGGGTTTAGTACAGTGCTTTGCACACAGTGAGCGCTCAATAAACACAACCGAATGAAGGATCTGGGGGCCCCTCCATTCTCAGTTGTTTTTAAACCATGGCTATGGTCTCGCATCCACCAGAAGGTAGTGTGGCCTAGTGCATAGAGCATGGGCCTGAGAGTCACAGGGACCTGGGCTTTAATGCTGGCTCCGTCACTTGTCTGCCGTGACACCTTGGGCAAGACACTTCACTTCTCTGTGCCTGTTACCTCATGTATACAATGCGGTTTAAGACTGTGAGCCCCATGTGTGACATGGGCTGTGTCTAACCAACTTGTTTTGTAGCTACCCTAGCATTTAGAACAGTGCCTGGCACATAGTAAACACTTAAATGCCATCAAAATACCCCACTGTCCGGACAGGCCAAGGTCCTACAGTTGACATGGTAGCAGTGGTGAGGTAGTAGCCGACAGCCAGTGGCTGCTCAGAGCCAAGCAGCAGTAGCAGAAACTTGCTGTGTGACCTTGGGCAAGTCACCTCACTTCTCTGTGCCTCAGTTTCCTCAACTGTAAAATGGGAATTCATAACCTGTTCTTACTCCTACTTAGACTGTGAGCCCCATGAGGGGCAGGGACTGTGTCCGACCTAATGAACTTGCATCTACCCCACCGCTTAGAAGAGGGTTTGACACATAGTAAGCGATTAACAAATATCATAAAGGACAAAGGAAAACAAAACAAAAAAAAACTGCAGGATCTCCAGCCACCGGCTCTCTGAAATTTCCACCACTGCCTCCTCCTTCCCCGGGCTGTCTGCCCAGCCTTGGGCCTATGGGCAGCGAAGTAGGGGGAAGATGGATAAAACAGAGAACCTGGATGAGCCTCCGCCCTGAAAAATGGAGGTTTGGCTGAATGATCGTCTAGCCTCTCAACAGGGCTCGACGACCGTTTTTCATTTCATCCGTTCATTCACTCATTCAGTCGTATTTATCGAGCGTTTACTGTGTGCAGAGCACTGTACTAAGTGCTTGGAAAGTACAATTCGGCAACAGATAGAGACAATTCCTACCCAACAAGGCTCACAGTCTAGAAGGGGGAGACAGATGACAAAACAAGGAGCCAGGCATCAATAGCATAGTTTCCCTCTGCCTGACCTGGAAGGTGGCTGAAGCCAGGTGGGGGCCATTTAAACCCTCGGGGGATTCCCAACCACCTCCAGCTTCCTAGGACTCCAACCATCGGCTGCTCGTAATCCTCCCGGCCCCGTCACTCGGGGCCACCGTAGGCTCATTTGCCATCGTTGATCCAATAATAGCTCTGTCTCCACCCACCACTACGGTGGGGAGGATTGGCGGTAGAAACCCACGAGTCTCGGCAGCTGTTGGGAGGGAGGGGTTGCCTGCTCTAATCTGGGGAACACCTGCCTCTCCACCCTGGTTGCTACTGCCCTATTACAGCTGGTGAACTTTGGAAGACGATCCCTATGGGTGCTCCTTTCAAAGCCTTTAGTCATTTCATTTTATCTTATTTATTGAGCGCTTACTGTGTGTAAAGCACTGTACTCTGCATTTAGGAGGGTACAAGAGAACAATAAATGGACACATCCCTGGCCCGCAACGAGCTTACACGCTCCTAGTGACCTCTGGTTTACAGTCCCTTTGAACCCGGCTCTTACAGTCTGACACATGAGTCGGCCGGGTGAGGAAACATCTCTCTAGGTCTCTGTTTCCTCACGGTCAATCAATCAATCATTTGTACTTATTCATTCAATAGTATTTATTGAGCGCTTACTATGTGCAGGGCACTGTACTATGCGCTTGGAATGTACAATTCGGCAACAGAGACAATCCCTGACCATTGATGGGCTTACAGTCTAATCGGGGGAGACAGACAAAAACAATAGCAATAAATAGAATGAAGGGGATGTACATCTCATTAACAAAATAAGTAGGGTAATTAAAATATATACAAAGGAGCAAATGAGCACAGGGCTGAGGGGAGGGGAAGGGAGAGGGGGAGGAGCAGAGGAAAAGGGGGGAAAGGGGGCTTAGCTGAGGGGAGGTGAAGGGGGAGCAGAGAGGGAGCAAAGGGAAAAGGGGAAGCTCAGTCTGGGAAGGCCTCTTGGAGGAGGTGAGCTCTAAATTAAGGAGATGTACACCTCATTAAGAAAATAAATAGGGTAATAATATACAGAAATGAGCACAGTGCACAGGGGAAGGGGTAGGTGCAGAGGGAAAGGGGGAAAAGGGGGCTTATCTCAGGGGAGGTGAAGGGGGGGCAGAGAGGGAGCAGAGGGAAAAGGGGAAGCTCAGTCTGGGAAGGCCTCTTGGAGGAGGTGAGCTCTAAATCAAGGAGATGTACACCTCATTTAGAAAATAAATAGGGTAATAAATAATATATAGAAATGAGCACAGTGCAGAGGAGAAGGGGGAGGAGCAGAGGGATGGGGAGGCTCAGTGTGGAAGGCCTTCTGGAGGAGGTGAGCTCTTAGGAGGGCTTTGCAGCCCATTGATAATGAAGGGTCAAAACTTTGGGGGCCCATCGGGAGGCTGTGGTAGAAAGGAGTGGCATGAGTGTGTGGGAGTGGCCCGGCCTGGCCAAGGGGGAGGCAGGAGTCCGAGGACTTATTGAGGGTCTACTGTGTGCAGAGCGCTGGACTAAGTGCTTAGGAGAGAACGATATAACAATATAGCAGCGTTGGTAGACAAGTTCCTGCCCACAATGAGCTTACAGTCTAGAGGGGGAGACAGACATTAATATAAATAAATAAATTACAGACATGAGCATAGGTGCTGTAGGGGTGAATGAAGGGAGCAAATCCAACCGTAAGGGTGATGCAAGACAGAGTGGGAGAAGAGGAAATGAGGGCTCAGTCAGGAAAAGGCTCTTGGAGGAGATGCGCTTTCAAAAAGTACAGTGCTCTGCACATAGTAAGCGCTCAATAAATGTCATTGATTGATTAATCAGTGTTGTGACCCCAAGATGCCATTTAGTCCCATATGCAGAATTCAAATCTTTGAAATTCCCATATTTATGTTCAGAAGCAGCATGGCTCAGTGGAAAGACCACAGGTTTGGGAGTCAGAGGTCGAGGGTTCTAATCCCAGCTCCGCCACTTGTCAGCTGTGTGACCCTGGGCAAGTCACTTTAGTTCTTGGTGCCTGTTACTTCATCTGTAAAATGGAGATTAAGACTGTGAGCCCCACGTGGGATAACCTGATTACCTTCTATCTACCCCAGCGCTTAGAACAGTGCTTGGCTCATAAGAAGCACTTAACAAATACCATCATTATTATTATTAGTTAGGAGAAGCAGCATGGCCCAGTGGATAGAGCATGGGCCTGAGTCAGAAGAACCTGGGTTCTAATCCTGACTCTGCCACTTGAGAAGCAGCATGGCTCAGTGGAAAGAGCTCGGGCTTGGGAGTCAGAGGTCATGGGTTTGAAACACAGTTCTGCCACTTTTCAGCTGTGTGACTGTGGGCAAGTCACTTAACTTCACTGTGCCTCAGTTACCTCATCTGTAATATGGGGATTAAGACTGTGAGCCTCATGAGGGGCAACCTGACTACCCTGTATCTACCCCAGCACTTAAAACAGTGCTCTGCACATAGTAAGCGCTTAACAAATACCTACATTATTATTATTTTCTGCTGTGTGACTGTGGGCAAGTCACTTCACTTCTCTGTGCCTCTGTTACCTCATCTGTAAAATGGGGATTAAGACTGCGAGCCCCTCACGGCACACGGACTGTGTCCAACCTGATTAGCTTGTATCTACCCCAGTACTTAGTACAGTGCCTGACACACAGAAAGCACTTGACAAATGCCCTTTAAAAAAAAAAAGAGGAAAACATCCCCAAGGTAGATTTACAGCCGATTTACAGCAGATGGCAGTGGAAGTAAAGTCTAAGGAATAGGTGACAACTGGTCCCACAGTTGAAGGGGGAAGGTGGTTGGCTGGACGCACACCAGCAATCCGAAACTAAAACGAGATTTTCCGCTCAAAGAGATGCCTTTCCCAGATCTGCCCCGAGACACTTCCCAGGGGGGAGAAAATGACAGTTTTAGAGAAGGCAAGGAACTTGTCTGCTAATTCTGTTGCTTTCTCCCAAGCACTTAGTACAGTGCTCTGCACATATCTCTGCCACCCACCTCCTCACCGTCCCCCGTTCTCGCCTATCCCGCCGTCGACCCCTGGGCCACGTCCTCCCGCTGTCCCGGAATGCCCTCCCTCCTCACCTCCGCCAAACTAATTCTCTTCCCCTCTTCAAAACCCTACTTAGAGCTCGCCTCCTCCAAGAGGCCTTCCCAGACTGACCTCCCCCTTTTCCCTCTGCTCCCCCTCTACCCCCCTTCACCTCCCCTCAGCTAAGCCCTCTTTTTCCCCCTCTCCCTCTGCTCCTCCCCCTCTCCCTTCCCCTCCCCTCAGCACTGTGCTTGTCTGCTCAACTGTATATATTTTCATTACCCTATTTATTTTGTTAATGAGATGTACATCACCTTGATTCTATTTACTGCTATTGTTTTAATGAGATGTTCATCCCCTTGATTCTATTTGTTGCTACTGTTCTTGTCTGTCTCCCCCGATTAGACTGGAAGCCCGTCAAAGGGCAGGGATTGTCTCTATCTGTTGCTGATTTGTACATTCCAAGCACTTAGTACAGTGCTCTCTGCACATAGTAAGCCCTCAATAAATACTATTGAATGAATGAATAAATACTATTGATTGGGTGATTGACTGATTGATTGAAGAAGCAGGAGCATCAGGGAGACACTTGGGTAGTCAGACTCTCCACGGTATTTCTCTCTGAGGGTCTTCTCCTTCCGCTGCTTTCTCCCTCCAAACTGTCCTCCAGTTAGGGCTCCCCTGCTGTGATGAATGAGAGAACAGCTGCAAGGCCTAGTTGAAACATCACTAGCCTGGAGGTCAGAAGGACCTGGGTTCTAATCCCTACTCTGCCTCATAACTGTGGTATGACGTTGGGCAAGTCACTAAGCAGGATGGCTCAATGGGAAACAGCGTGGCTCAGTGGAAAGAGCCTGGGCTTCGGAGTCAGAGGTCATGGGTTCAACTCCCGGCTCTGCCACTTGTCAGCAGTGTGACTGTGGGCAAGTCATTTCACTTTTCTGGGCCTCAGTTACCTCATCTGTAAAATGGGGATTAACTGTGAGCCTCACGTGGGACAACCTGATTACCTTGTATCTACCCCAGCGCTTAGAACAGTGCTCTGCAAATAGCAAGCGCTTAACAAATACCAACATTATTAACATTATTATTTCTCTGGACCTCAGTTCCCTCATTGGTAAAATGGGGATTAAGATTGTGAGCCCCATGTGGGACAGAGACTGTGTCCAACCTATCTTGTATCTACCCCCAGCGCTTAGTACAGTGATTGGCACATAGTAAGTGCTTATATATCATTAAAACCCCTCACTAAAGCTAGAGGGGAGGGCCTGCAAACAAAAGGAAACGATTCTCCATAAAGCAGGTGGTGAGCAAATGAAAGTCAGTGCCACAGGAAGTTGTGCAAGCAGAAAATATCAGTAGGTTCAAGAGGGGTTTGGTTGGATTCTTGGACAAGAGAAATATAGGGGATTACTGGAGGGAAAATTAGAGTTGTTAGATGGCACATACTTAACCATTAGGCTATGGGAGGCAGTGAGTCCTAGTGGAAAGAGCATGGGCCTTGGAGTCAGAGGTCCTGGGTTCTAATCCGAGCTCTGCAATTGCCTGCTGTGTGACCTTGGGCAAGTCACTTCACTTGGCAAGTCACTTCACTTGGCAAGTCACTTCACTTCTCAGTTGCCTCATCTGTTAAATGGAGATGGAATACCTGTTCTCCCTCCTACTTGGACCGTGAGCCCGTTGTGGGACAGGAACTGTGTCACGTCCTCCCGCGGTCCTGGAACGCCCTCCCTCCTCACCTCCGCCAAACTGATTCTCTTTCCCTCTTCAAAACCCTACTTAAAACTCACCTCCTCCAAGAGGCCTTCCCAGACTGAGCTCCTCTTCTCCCTCTACTCCCTCTGCCACCCGCCCTTTACCTCTCCGCAGCTAAACCCTCTTTTTCCCCTTTTCCCTCTGCTCCTCCACCTCTCCCTTCCCATCCCCACAGCACCGTACTCGTCCGCTCAACTGTATATATTTTCATTACCCTATTTATTTTGTTAATGAATTGTACATCGCCTCGATTCTATTTAGTTGCCATTGTTTTTACGAGATGTTCTTCCCATCTACTCTATTTATTGCCATCGTTCTTGTCTGTCCATCTCCCCCGATTAGACTGTAAGCCCGTCAAACGGCAGGGACTGTCTCTATCTGTTGCCGACTTGTTCATCCCAAGCGCTTAGTACAGTGCTCTGCACATAGTAAGTGCTCAATAAATACTACTGAATGAATGAATGAATGAATGAACTGTGTCCCTCCTGACTTGTAGCTATTCCAGAGTTCAGAACAGTGCTTGATACCTAGACAGGTTGTAAACAGTCCATGTCCTACCTGGGGCTCATAGAAAAGGACATCCTGTCGTTAGGATGATGCGAAAGAAATTTTCAAATGCGACTCAACGATCCCCCTCAGGGTACGCCAAGCAGCTGCAACAGCAACCAAGCTGTGGGGGGGGGGGCCACAGAGGGACGGACAAGTTCAAGTCTAGTTCCCGGGGTTGGCAAATGCACTCACACAAGCATGAACGCTTCTGGAAAAGGTTTTCGGAACCCGAAGGTTGTGAACAGGGCAAACACGGAACAAACACACACTCCTGGATGCCGGGGTTCTGTGAACGCTTGAAGGTGGTGGCTCCCAAAACATACAAAAGGAAAACACTGTTTTTTCCCCATCCACACAGTGGGTGAGCAGGGACTGTCCCTACCTACTCTACTGAACTGTACTCTGCCCTGCACACTTTTAGCCATCAATAAATATCATTGATTGATTGGAGATTAGAGCCTGGGTTCTACCCCAGCTCTGCCACTTGAGCAAGTCAACTAACTTCTCTGTGCCTCAGTTTCCTCATCTGCAAAATGAGGAACAGTTCTCCCTCCTGCTTGAACTGTGAACCTCATGTGGGACTGTGGCATGATTACCTCGTATCTCCCCCAGCTCTCGGGACAGTGCTTGACACATAGTACTTACTTAGCTAATACCACTGATGTTTTGATTTTTGGTGAGATGACAGAAGGGAAATGTGTGGAATTGGCAGTGGAAGCTATTTCTAATAATTCTTGTAGATCCAAAGAGAGAAATGGCAGAAAGGCTGGTGGGTAAATCAATAAAGTAACCGCAGGATGTGATTAATATAAAACGCAACCTCCCGGGAAAAGGTCTCCGTGAAGGTAGGATGCTAATCTAATGTAGGGTCTATAGTGGAAGGAGTAGACATTCATTATCTGGGGGCGAGGGGTGGGGCTGAGGCCAGATGATCGTGTGCCCTCATGGATAGAGCACGGGCCAGGGAGTCAGAAGGACTTGGATTCTAATCTCAGCTCTCCCATTTGCCTTCTGTGTGACCTTGGCCAAGTCACTTAACTTCTCTACGCCTCATGTGTAAAATGAGGATGAAAATTGTGAACCCTATGCAGGACAGAGACCGGATCTAACCTGATTAATCCCCAGCACTTAATATAGTGCCAGGCACGGAGTAAGTGTTTAACAAATACCGAAAAAAAAATAACGATGGCATTTGTTAAGCACTTACTATGTGCAGAGCACTGTTCTAAGCACTGGGGAGGATTACAAGGTCGTCAGGTTGTCCCACATGGAGCTCACAGTCTTCGTCCCCATTTGACAGATGAGGTCACTGAGGCACAGAGAAGGGAAGTGACTTGCTCAAAGTCACACAGCTGACAAATGGCGGAGCTGGGATTTGAACCCATGACCTCTGAGTCCCCAGCACAGGCTCTTTCCATTGAGCCACACTGCTTCTCTAAGTGTCTTCCAGCTCTGAGAATCTATGATTCAGTGGTCAGCTGAGGTGGCTGCCTCACCAATGAACTAAGCAGACCAGCAATGTGGCTTAGTGGAAAGAGCCCGGGCTTGTGAGTCAGAGGACGTGAGTTCTAATCCCAGCCCCGCCACTTGCCTGCAGTGTGACCTTGGGCAAGTCATTTAACCTCTCTGTGCCTCTGTAACCTCATCTCTAAAATGGGGATTAAAACCGTGAGCCCTCCGTGGGACAACGCGATTACCTTGTATTCATTCATTCAATTGTATTTATTGAGCGCTTACTGTGTGCAGAGCACTATACTAAGCACTTGGGAAGTACAATTCAGCAATAAATAGAGGCAATCCCTGCACACAACAGGCTCACAGTCTAGAAGGGGGGAGACAGACATCAAAACAAGTAAACCCCAGTGCTTAAAACAGTGCTCGGCACATAGTAAGTGCTTAATAAATATCATAATTAATGTTATTTATTATTATTTAAAAATTGTGAGGGGATTGGGAAAAGGGGATGGAGCTGGGACAGCAACAACAGGCCCCAGATCCCTCAGGCACCCATCCGGAAGAGCGTGTCTGTTAACTCTACTGTACTCTCCCACGTGTTGAGTACAATGCTCTCCCCAGACAAAGCACTTATTAAAATCTACTTAATACGTGTACCTGATAGCTGTGTTTGGTTTCACAGGCACTACTCCTTCCTGTAGGAGCCCAGAATCCTCCATTATATTTCCCTGGAGCCCTGCCCCAGGCCCACCCCTTAAAGCCCCCTCCCTATCCTCAGCTGAGCCCCCTTTCCCTCTGCTCCCCATCCCCCTCAGAACTGTGCTCATTTGTATATATTATTTATTCCCCTATTTATTTTGTTAATGAGGTGTACATCCCCTTGATTCTATCGTGATGATGTTGTCTTGTTTTTGTTTCGTTCTGATTTGCTCTGCGGTCTGTCCCCCCCGATTAGACTGAGAGCCCGTCATTGGGCAGGGATGGTCTCTATCTGTTGCCGAATTGTCCATTCCAAGCGCTTAGTATAGTGCTCTGCACAGAGTAAGCGCTCAATAAATACTACTGAATGAATGAAAGTAGCCTGGAATCTGAATCTGGCCGATCCGGTCTAAAGAGGTAGGGTGACCAGCTTCCCCACCCTCCCCCATGAGCTTCACACTTTTGTACCTGAGCCTCTTCCTCCCAGACATCACCAACACAGCTCAGTTACCTGGGTGTGGCCTTCCGGGGCTGGTAGGACAGCTTGACATTCCTTCAAGATGGAGTTAGAAAAGGGATTTCAAAGCAACGCTCCAAATCCTTCCCACGGGCTCAGGTTACCTGATTTCCAGGTATTAATCCGTTAGGCTCCTGATTTGGGGGTCTGCAGCAGAGAGCCCAAATAGGTTGTTCCTGCCTGGAAAAGTTGTAGCTGGGTAGTGGGTGCCTAGGAGAGAAGTCGTATTGTACTCTCCTAGTAATAATAATAATAATGTTGGCATTTAAGTGCTTACTATGTGCCAAGCACTGTTCTAAGCTCTGGGGTAGACACAAAGGAATCAGGTTGTCCCACGTGGGGCTCACAGTCTTAATCCCCATTTTATAGATGAGGTAACTGAGGCACAGAGAAGTTAAGTCACTTGCCCACAGTCACACAGCTGACAAGTGGCAGAATCAGGATTTGAACCCATGATCTCTGACTCCAAAGCCCGTGCTCGTTCCACTGAGCCACGCTGCTTCTTAAGGCTAAGTTCACTCCTCTGCACAGTTAGCGCACAATAAATACCACTGATTGATTGAGGAAGCTCCCAGTCTCTGCTGCAGTCATTCATTCATTCAATAGTATTTATTCAGCACTTACTATGTGCAGAGCACTGTACTAAGCGCTTGGAATATACAATTCGGCCACAGAGAGAGACAATTACTGCCCAACGACGGGCTCACAGTCTAATCGGGGGAGACAGACGGACAAAAAACAAGACAACTTAATCACCATAAATAGAATTGAGCGGATGGACACCTCATTAACAAAATAAATAGGGTAATAAAAATATAGACAAAAGAGCACAGTGCTGAGGGGAGGGGAAGGGAGATGGGGAGGAGCAGAGGGAAAGCGGGGGAAAGGGGGCTTAGCTGAGGGGAGGTGAAGGGGGGGCAGAGAGGGAGCAGAGGGAAAAGGGGAAGCCCATTCATTCATTCAATAGTATTTATTGAGCGCTTACTATGTGCAGAGCACTGTACTAAGCGCTTGGAATGTACAATTCGGCCACAGATAGAGACAATCCCTGCCCAACGACGGGCTCACAGTCTAATCGGGGGAGACAGACGGACAAAAAACAAGACAACATAATCACCATAAATAGAACTGAGAGGATGGACACCTCATTAACAAAATTAATAGGGTAATAAAAATATAGACAAATGAGCACAGTGCTGAGGGGAGGGGAAGGGAGAGGGGGAGGGGCAGAGGGAAAGGGGGGGAAAGGGGGCTTAGCTGAAGGGAGTGAAGGGTTCTATTTATGGTGATTATGTTGTCTTGTTTTTTGTCCGTCTGTCTCCCCCGATTAGACTGTGAGCCCGTCGTTGGGCAGGGATTGTCTCTATCTGTGGCCGAATTGTACATTCCAAGCGCTTAGTACAGTGCTCTGCACATAGTAAGCGCTCAATAAATACTATTGAATGAATGAATGAAAGGGGTGCAGAGAGGGAGCAGAGGGAAAAGGGGAAGCCCATTCATTCATTCATTCATTCATTTATTCATTCAATAGTATTTATTGAGCGCTTACTATGTGCAGAAGTGCAGATGTGCAGAAGTGCAGCGCTTACTATAAAGAAGCAGCGTGGCGCAGTGGAAAGAGCACGGGCTTTGGAGTCAGGGCTCATGAGTTTGAATCCCAGCTCTGCCACTTGTCAGCTGTGTGACTGTGGGCAAGTCACTTAACTTCTCTGTGCCTCAGTTCCCTCATCTGTAAAAATGGGGATTAAGACCGTGAGCCCCACGTGGGACAACCTGATTCCCCTGTGTTTACCCCGGCGCTTAGAACAGTGCTCTGCACATAGTAAGCGCTTAACAAATACCAACATTATTATTATTATTATGCAGAGCACTGTACTAACGCTTGGAATGTACAAATCGGTAACAGATAGAGACAGTCCCTGCCCTTTGACGGGTTTACAGTCTAAGCGGGGGAGACAGACAAGAACAATAGCAATAACAATAACAGTCCAGCAATAACAATAGCAGTCCAGAGGGCCCAGACAGAAAGGGGCCCTGGGCTACCGCCCCCAACCCTTCAGCCACGTTGCAAAAACCAAGTCAAGAGAAGCAGCCTGGACTACTGGAGAGAATACGGGCCTGGAAGTTAGAATCTGGGTTCTAATCCCAACTCTGTCCATTGCTTGCTGTGCGACTTCGGGCAAGTCACTTCATTTCTCTGTGCCTCAGTTTCCTCAACTGTAATATGAGGAATCCTTGTTGTCCTTCTTTCTTAGACTGTGAGCCCCTTGCAGGATAGGGACTGTGTCTGATCTAACTGATTTATACCTACCCCGGCGCATATAGCAGTGTTTGATGCCTAGCGAGCGCTTAACAAATACCATAAAAAAGAGGAAAATTTCAAGCTAGAGAAGCAGTGTTGCCTAATGAAAAGAGCTCCTGTATGGTCGGGAACGCCCTCCCTCCTCAAATTGGGGAAGCAGCATGGCTCAGTGGAAAGAGCCTGGGCTTCGGAGTCAGAGGTCATGGGTTTGACTCCCGGTTCTGCCACTTGTCAGCTGTGTGATTGTGGGCAAGTCACTTCACTTCTCTGTGCCTCAGTTACCTCATCTGTAAAATGGGAATTAACTGTGAGCCTCACGTGGGACCACCTGATTACCCTGTATCTACCCCAGTGCTTAGAATAGTGCTCGGCACATAGTAAGCGCTTAACAAATCCCAACATTATTATTAAATCGGACAATGACTCTCCCCCTCTTCAAAGACTTATTGAAGGCACATCTCCTCCGGGAGGCCTTCCCTGACTAAGCCTCCCCTTTCCTCTTCTCCCACTCCCTCTATGTCGCCCGGACTTATTCCCTTTATTCATCCCCCCCGCGAGCCCCTCGGCACTTCTGTGTATATCTGTAATTTATTTATATTAACTTTTCTCTCCCCACTTCAAGCTCGTTGAGGGCAGGGAATGTGTTTATTGTTGAACTGTACTCTCCCAAGTGCTCAGTACAGTGCTCTGCATGCAGTAAGCGTTCAATAAATACGATTGAATGAATGACAAATGAATAATCCCCACTCTGCCACTTACCTGCTGTGGGAGCTTGGGCAAAGCACTTCGTTTCTCTGGGCCTCAGTTGCCTCATCTATAAAATGGAGATTAAAACTGTTAGGGCTATGTGGGGCAAGGACTGTGTCCAACCTGGTTAGCTTGTGTCTACCTCAGGGCGTAGTACGTTGCTTGGCACATAGTAAACACTTAATACCACAAAAAAAAAGGTTACCTGCAAGAGCATGGGCTTGGGAGTCAGAGGACGTGGGTTCTAATCCTGGCTCTGCGACTTGTCTGCTGTGTGACTGTGGGCAAGTCACTTAACTTCTCTGTGCCTCAGTCATCTCATCTGTAAAATGGGGATTCATTCATTCATTCAATAGTATTTATTGAGCGCTTACTATGTGCAGAGCACTGTACTAAGCGCTTGGGATGAACAAGTTGGCAACAGATAGAGACAGTCCCTGCCGTTTGACGGGCTTACAGTCTAATCGGGGGAGACGGACAGACAAGAACGATGGCACTAAACAGAGTCGAGGGGAAGAACATCTCATAAAAACAATGGCAACTAAATAGAATCGAGGCGATGTACAATTCATTAACAAAATAAATAGGGTAACGAAAATATATACAGTTGAGCGGACGAGTACATTGCTGTGGGGATGGGAAGGGAGAGGTGGAGGAGCAGAGGGAAAAGGGGAAAATGAGGCTTTAGCTGCGGAGAGGTAAAGGGGGGATGGCAGAGGGAGTAGAGGGAGAAGAGGAGCTCAGTCTGGGAACGCCTCTTGGAGGAGGTGAGTTTTAAGTAGGGTTTTGAAGAGGGAAAGAGAATCAGTTTGGCAGAGGTGAGGAGGGAGGGCGTTCCGGGACCGCGGGAGGACGCAACCCGGGGGTCGACGGCGGGATGGGCGAGAACGAGGGACGGTGAGGAGGTGGGCGGCGGAGGAGCGGAGCGTGCGGGGTGGGCGGTAGAAAGAGAGAAGGGAGGAGAGGTAGGAAGGGGCAAGGTGATGGAGAGCCTTGAAGCCTAGAGTGAGGAGTTTTTGTTTGGAGCGGAGGTCGATAGGCCACCACTGGAGTTGTTTAAGAAGGGGAGTGACATGCCCAGATCGTTTCTGCGGGAAGATGAGCCGGGCAGCGGAGTGAAGAATAGACCGGAGCGGGGCGAGAGAGGAGGAAGGGAGGTCAGAGAGAAGGCTGACACGGTAGTCTAGCCGGGATATAACGAGAGCCCGTAACAGTAAGGTAGCCGTCTGGGTGGAGAGGAAAGGGCGGATCTTGGCGATATCGTAGAGGTGAAACCGGCAGGTCTCGGTAACGGATAGGATGCGTGGGGTGAACGAGAGAGACGAGTCAAGGATGACATCGAGATCGCGGGCCCGAGAGACGGGATGGATGGTCGTGCCATCCACGGTGATAGAGAAGTCTGGGAGAGGACCGGGTTTGGGAGGGAAGATGAGGAGCTCAGTCTCGCTCATGTTGAGTTTTAGGTGGCGGGCAGACATCCAGGTGGAGACGTCCCGGAGGCGGGAGGAGATGCGAGCCCGAAGGGAGAGGGAGAGGACAGGGGCGGAGATGTAGATCTGCGTGTCATCTGCGTAGAGATGGTAGTCAAAGGGGATTAAGACTGTGAGCCCCACATGGGACAACCTGATTACCTTGTATCTACCCCAGTGCTTAGAACAGTGCCTGGCACAGAGTAAGTGCTTAACAAATAGTGTAATTAGGCAAGTACGGCATGGCGAAGTCGATAGAGCATGGGCCTGGGAGTCAGAAGGTTATGGGTTCTAATCCCGGCCCTGCCACTAATCTGCTGTGTGACCTTGGGCAAGTCACTTGATTTCTCTCTGCCTCAGTTACCTCCTCTATAACATGGAGATTGGGACTGTATATATCTTCATTACCCTATTTATTTTGTTAATGAGATGTACAACACCTTGATTCTATTTATTTGCTATCGTTTTAATGAGATGTTCTTCCCCTCGATTCTATTTATTGCCATTGTTCTTGTCTGTCCGTCTCCCCCGATTAGACTGTGAGCCTGTCAAAGGGCAGGGACTGTCTCTGTTACCGATTAGTACATTCCAAGCGCTTAGTACAATGCTCTGCACATAGTAAGCGCTCAATAGATACTATTGAATGAATGAATGACTGAGTCCCAAGTAGGGCTCTGTCCAATCCGATTTGCTTGTATCCACCCCAGCGCTCAGTACAGCGCCTGGCACATAGTAAACGCTTAACAAATACTACGATTATTATTATTACTATTCCCTGGGCCTCAGTTACCTCATCTGCAAAATGGGGCTTGAGACTGAGCCCCAAGCAGGTCTATGTCCAACCCGATTTGCTTGTATCCACCCCAGCGCCTAATACAGTCGTGGGTTCTAATCCCAGCTCTGCCACTAATCAGCTGTGTGACTTTGGGCCTGTCACTTAATTTCTCCATGCCTCAGTGACCTTATCTGTAAAATGGAGATTAAGTCCATGAGCCCCACGTGGGGCAACCTGATGACCTTATATCTCCCCCAGTGCTTAGAACAGTGCTCGGCACATTGTAAGCGTTTCACAAATACCGTCCTTATTATTATGAGAAGCAGCGGTTACTCAGTGGAAAGATCCTGGGCTTGGGAGTCAGAGGTCATGGGTTCTAATCCAAGCTCCGTCACTTGTCAGCTGTGTGACCTTGGGCAAATCACTTCATTTCTCTGGGCCTCAGTTCCTCATCTGGCAAATGGGGATGAAGACTGTGAGCCGCCTCCCGTGGGACAACCTGATGACCCTGTATCTACCCTAGTGCTTAGAACAGTGCTGGGCACATAGTAAGCGCTTAACAAATACCAACATTATTATTATTACTGTGAGCCTGTCATTGGGCAGGGATTGTCTCCGTTGCCGAATTGTACATTCCAAGCGTTTAGCACAGTGCTCTGCACATAGTAAGCTCTTAACAAATACCAACATTGTTATAATTACTGTGAGCCCGTTGTGGGGCAGGGATTGTCTCTAACTGATGCCGAATTGTCCATTTCAAGCACTTAGTACAGTGCTCTGCACATAGTCAGCGCTCAATAAATGCTGTTGAATAAACTTCTCTGGGCCTCAGTCATCTCATCTGTCAAATGGGGATGAAGACTGTGAGCCCCACGGGGGCCAACCTGATGACCTGGCATCTCCCCCAGCGCTTAGAACAGTGCTCTGCACACAGTCAGGGCTCAATACATACTGTTGAATGAATGAACGAACTTCTCTGGGCCTCAGTTATCTCATCTATCAAATGGGGTTGAAGCCTGTGAGCCCCACGGGGGCCAACCTGATGACCTGGCATCTCCCCCAGCGCTTAGAACAGTGCTCTGCACACAGTCAGGGCTCAATACATACTGTTGAATGAATGAACGAACTTCTCTGGGCCTCGGTTATCTCATCTATCAAATGGGGTTGAAGCCTGTGAGCCCCACGGGGGCCAACCTAATGACCTGGCATCTCCCCCAGTGCTCTGCGCTTAGTCAGCGCTCAATAAATACTGTTGAATGAATTTCTCTGGGCCTCAGTCGCCTCATCTGTCAAATGGGATGAAGCCTGTGAGCCCCACAGGGGCCAACCTGATGACCTGGCATCTCCCCCCAGTGCTTAGAACAGTGCTTGGCTTATCCACACCATTGGCATTTTGTAAAGAAAAGTGACAGAGGGGG
Source organism: Ornithorhynchus anatinus (assembly GCF_004115215.2). Taxonomy (NCBI): domain Eukaryota; kingdom Metazoa; phylum Chordata; class Mammalia; order Monotremata; family Ornithorhynchidae; genus Ornithorhynchus; species Ornithorhynchus anatinus. The sequence continues at coordinate 24,656,639 of NC_041729.1, read as the reverse complement.
GAGGGGGAGGAGGGAGGCGGGAGGAGGGGGAGGGGGAAGAGAAGGGGGAGGGGGAGGAGGAGGGGGAGAAGGAAGGGGAGGAGGTGAAGGAGGAAGGGGAGGAGAAGGGGGAGGGGGAGGAGGAGGGGGAGAAGGAAGGGGAGGAAGAGGAGGGGGAGGAGGAAGGGGAGGAGGAGGAAGGGGGAGGAGGAAGGGGGGAGGAGGAGGAGGGAGGGGGGAGGAGGAGGAGGGAGAGGGGAAGAGGAGGAAGGAGGGGGGAGGAGGAGGAGGGGGAGGAGGAGGAGGGGGAAGAGGAGGAGGAAGGGGAGGAGGAGGGGGAGGAAGAGGAGGGGGAAGAGGAGGGGGAGGAGAAAGGGGAGGAGGAGAAGGGGGAGGGGGAAGAGGAGGGGGAGGGGGGAGGAGGGGGAGGAGGAGAGAAGAGGGGGAGGGAGGAGGAGGGGGAAGGGAGGAGGAGGGGGAGAGGAAGGAGGAGGGGGACGGAGGAGGAGGGGGACGGAGGAGGGGGAGGGAGGAGGGGAGGGGAGGAGGAGGAGGAGGTGGGAGGGGAGGGGGAGGAGGAGGGAGGAGGGAGGAGGGCGGCCTGACCGCTGCCCTCAGGCCCTGGCGCCGCTGACGTCACGGGCCCCGCCCCCCTCCACAGGGGCCCTGCCCGCCCCTCCCCCCGCCCCTCCCCGCGGCTCCTTGACAGGGAGCGCGAGCGGGAGCCGCCGCCGCCGCCGGCTGAGGGACTGCAGGGCCGCGGCGGACGCCGGTAGGTCGCCCCCGCCGATGGCTGACAGACTCCCGGGGGGGAGGGTCGCTGTAGTCACCGCCCCCCTTGCGCAGAGCCCCCCGCGCCCCCGCCCCCCCCGGCCCGTGCCCCAACCGCCCTCGGCCTGGGGCCCTCTCCGCCTCCCAGAAGCCTTTGCGCGAGGACTGCTGCTCCCTCTCCCTCCTCAGCGGGCCCAGACCGGTCCTGGGGGGGGGCACAGCCCAGGCCCCCAAACTCGCCCTCTTCCCCCCTGCCAAGCCCTACTGAGAGCTCACCTCCTCCGGGAGGCCTGCCCACACTGAACTTCCCCTTTGCCCTCTGCTCCCCCTTCACCTCCCCTCAGCTAAGCCCCCTTTCCCTCCTCTCCCTCCCTCTCCCTTCCCCTCAGCCCTCTGCTCATTTGGATAGATTTTTATGACCCTATTTATTTTGTTCATGAGGTGTCCATCCCCTTCATTCTGTTGATCGTCATTATGTTGTTTTGGGCCGTCTGACTCCCCCGACGAGACTGTGAGCCCGTCGTGGGGCAGGGACGGTCTCTCTCGGTTGCCCAATTGTCCGTTCCGAGCGCTTAGTCCAGTGCCCTGCACAGAGTAATTGCTCAATAAATATTACTGAAGGAATGACGTGGCTCAGTGGAAAGAGCACAGGCTTGGGAGTCAGAGATCATGGGTTCGAATCCCGGCTCGGCCACTTGTCAGCTGGGTGACTGTGGGCAAGTCACTTCACTTCTCTGGGCCTCAGTGACCTCGTCTGTAAAATGGGGATGAAGACTGTGAGCCCCACGTGGGACCACCTGATTCCCCTGTGTCTACCCCAGCGCTTAGAACAGTGCTTGGCACATAGTAAGCGCTTAACAAATACCAACATCATTATTATTATTATTATTATGAATGGATGAAGGAAGGGAGGATGGGGCTGGGCCTCGGTGGGCGCCAAGTGGCGTGGCATTAGCAGCCTAGGCGTCGCCAAAGCCAGAGGGGAGGGTTTTTTGGTTGTTAATTAGGACGGTTGTCCAGACTTGGAACATTCTGGTGCCTGGGAACAACCTTAAGATGGTGAAGGTAAACATGCACAGCTCAGAGAACGCCTAAGGTTAAGAATAATGGCATTTGTTAAGCGCTTAGTATGTGCCAAGCACTGTCCTAAGCACTGGAGGGGATACAAGGTGATGAGGTTGTCCCAGGTGGGGCTCACAATCTTCACCCCCATTTTACAGAGGAGAGACCTGAGGCACAGAAAATTCAAGTGACTTGCCCAAAGTCACCCAGCTGACAAGTGGCGGAGCTGGAATTTGAACCCATGACCTCTGACTCCCAAGCCCAGGCTCTTTCCACCGAGCCACGCTGCTTCTCCGGATCTCATTTATTTCCCCTCTCCCTCCTGCTTCTCAGACTCGAAGTTGGATCGAGTTAGACGGCTTTGAGAAGGAGAATGATTGAGCCGAACGTTTTAAGTGCTGTGTTCCGTGGAGCATGTGATCAGGGGATCCCAGAGCACTTAACAAATATTATCTTATCCGGCCAACATGGCTCTGAGGTGGGGAAGTCGCAGATATCGTTAGCGTCGTTCAGTTAGAGAAACTGAATGAGAAGAGCTGTAGCTGTCCAAGGTCACTCAGTTAAGGTAGTGTCGTCCCAGAGGTCAGGCTCCTTTAACTCACAATTCTTGCATTTTGTGTGTGTTTATTTTTAATTCGTAATCTTAAAGTCAAACAGATGTCTTTTGTTTGGCCGTTACATTTGCTTGTAGTGTTTTTCTTCGGGGGTAAGGAGGTGGCTGCTACTCCTAGCTGGTTGTCACCAGACCCCCTTTGGAAAGTAATGACAGCTGTGTCCTGGGGCGGTTTGTAGGAGGGAGGAGTGTGTGTGTGTGTGTGTCCTTGCATTCCGGTGTAAGATGGCACCGGCTTTGGGCTGCAGGGGAATTCAGAGGACCTGGGTTTTAATCCTAGCTGCCTGCTGTGTGATCTCAGACATCCCAGCTCAGCCACTTGTCAACTGTGTGACTGTGGGCAAGTCACTAAACTTCTCTGGGCCTAAATTCCCTCATCTGTAAAATGGGGATTAACTGTGAGCCTCACGTGGGACAACTTGATTACCCTGTATCTACCTCAGCGCTTAGAACAGTGCTCTGCACATAGTAAGCGCTTAACAAATACCAGCATTATTATTATTATTTTTAAGTCACTTCACTTCTCTGTGCCTCAGGTCCCTCATCTGCAGAATGGGGATTCACAACCCCTCTCCCTCCTACTTTGCCTGTGAGCCCATGTGGGACCTGATGATCTTGTATCTACCACAGCGCTTAGTACGGTGCTTGGCACATAGTAAGCACTCAACAAATACCCTGATTATCCTTACCGTTGTTATTTTCAAGTGGATCCATCAAGCAGTAGTAGTGTATATTGAGTGCCAGCTGCACTTGGGAGAGCAAAACAGAAAAGGAAAACACACATTTCCTGCCCCCCAGAGAGTTTGCAATCCAGGATGGGGAGACAGAAAGACAAAAATGAGCTATGAAGAGTGGGACTAGTAAGGAGAAAGAGCATATAACAGATCGCAGCTGCCCTGGGCACCTCTGAATGTCTCTTCCCTATCCCAGCGGAGTGGAATGAGCCCTGCCACATGCTTTATTGCTGCCATCCTGCTCCTCCAAAGACTTGTCTCCATCCTATGCCACTTTGGAAGACTTTTTCCCTTAGCAATTTCTGAGTTATAGATGAACAAAGCCAGTCTCGAATTCTCAATTTAGAAGCAAGCAGAACAATAACCCTGTCTGCCATTACCTCAGAGTTTCATCTTTTATATTGGGGCTAAAACCAAGTTTGGAAAACCCTGCCCATAGGGACTGATCTCTGGAGTCACCAAAGGGTTTTAGAGATTGACTTTGTTTTGTTTATGATTAAAACTGCTTAAAGGCAGGGGCGGGATTAGAGATTTACTTAAAGAAACACAGGAATGTACGTATGACTTGGGTCATACACATTCTATTTGATCTAGGGGAAGGAGGTGGTTTGAGGTCTCCCCAGAATCCCCCCATCAGCAATAAGTGAGGTAATTAGTCCATGCTCCGGTTAAGCACAAGCAGTTGCTTATGCCTTGGAACTTTAAAGACCAAGTCACGCAACCAATAGTCATCTTGACTATTTATTGGCTGATTTGTTCAACTCTGGGGAAATAGCTTGCGCAGTGATTAAAAAAAAAAATGGCCCCATTCAATTTTAGGGGCACAGTGGGCCGGGGAGCAGTTTTAACGGGTCCTGGAGATTCACCATGTCCTTCTCTCCGAAGCTCAGGGGCTCTCTGAGGGGCTGTGGGTCTCCGCAGACAGAGGGGTTCATCTGGAATGGGGTCAGATTGAATTGATGTGGTGACAGCCAAGCAAAGACTTTGGAGTGAAAATAATTGAATACATGACCTCCTGGAGATCTTCTCTGATTAATTTCACCTCCCCTGCTCCCTCCTCACAGTCACTTTGGTGCTTCCACCTTATGTCCCCGCTCAGTCGATCAGTGGTAATTATTGAGCGCTTACTCTGGGCAGAACACTGTACTAAGCACTTGAGAGAGTACCGTAGCACAATTTAACAGAGTTGGTAGATACGTTCCCTGCCCAAGAAAGACATTAAATAAATAAATTACATATATGGACATAAGTGCTGCGGGGCCGAGGGATCAAATCCAACTGCAAGGGTGACGAAGAAGGAAGTGGGAGAAGAAATGAGGGTTTAGTCAGGGAAGACTTCTTGGAGAAGATGTGCCTTCAATAAAGATTTGAAGTTGGAAAGAGTGATTATCTGTCAGATATGAAGAGGGTGGATGTTCCAGGTCAGAGAAAGGACACGGGCAAGGGGTTGGCAGCGAGATAGATGAGATCAAGGTACAGTGAGTACGTTGTCATTAGAGGAGCGCAGTATGTGGGCTGGGTTGTAGTGAGAGCGCGGCAAGGAGAGGTAGGAGGGGGCAAAGGGGTTCCTCCCACCCCCCATGCCCCCTCACCCCACAGTAGCACTTAGGGACTAAACTCTGTTTATTCTCCCTACCTGTAATTTACTTTAGTGTCTCCCTTGCTAGGTTGGAAGCCCCTTCAGGGCAGGAATGTGTCCTCCTACTTTATTGTACGCTCCCTAGCACTTAGTACAGTGCTGTGCACTAGGGAAATGCTCAGTAAGTACTACTGATTGATTGGGGTGCTAGTAAAGGGCTTTTCTAACTTTACTAATCGATCAGTGGTATTTATTGAGCGCTTACTGTGTGCCGAGCACTGCGCTAAGCACACTGGTGAGAGTACAATGAAACAGAGTTGGAGGACACATCCCCCTCCCACAGTGAGCTTACAGTTTAGAGGGATTGTATCCCTTGTTCTTTAGGGGACTGGGCTAGAAATGATATATTTAGAAGATTAGGTTAGCCCAACTGCTGTGTACTCTTTCATTTTAAGAGAGCACCTCGAGAAGGATCGGGGAGACAAGCAGGATTCTCTGTTGAGGGCTTGCGGTGGGGATCCTCCTTGCCTCCAGCTGAGTTGATTTTTCCCAAGATCTTACTACAGTGCTCTGCACACAATAAGTGCTTAATAAATAAGATTGAATGAATGGATCTGCCCTGCCAGACCGTTCATCAGCTTCTCCTTCCTCTGGCTTCCCAGGGCCACCCTTGGTAGGAATCTGGTTTCTCCACTCTGGCTTTTTGGAGCATGGGAGGGACTCCCCCTTCTTCAATAAGAGGATGGAGCATCAATGCAGACTTGGAGGGATATGGGGCGTTTCAGCGCGGGACCATTCGGGGTCCAAAATACATAGTGGAAAGGGGAGGTGGAGAGTGTATGAGGAAGCTTTTTTCCCCTCTTCATAGCCGACAGATGATCGTTCTCCCCTCCTTCAAAGCTTTATGGAAGGCAGGTCTCCTCCAAGAGGCCTTACATGACTTGGAGAAGCAGTGTGGCTTAGTGGAAAGAGCCCAGGCTTGGGAGTCAGAAGTCGTGGGTTCTAATCCCAGCTCTGCCACTTATCAACTGTTTGACTTTTGGGCAAGTCACTTAACTTCTCTGTGCCTCAGTTACCTCATTTGTAAAATGGGGATTGAGTCTGTGAGCCCCAAGAGGGACAAACTGAATACCTTGTATCTACCCTAGCACTTGGAACAGTGCCTGGCACATAGCGCCTAACAAATGCCATTATTATTATTATTATAAAGCCCCCATTTCCTCTTCTCCCACTCCCTTCTGCATCACCCTGCACTTGGATTTGCTCCCTTTATTCACTCCTCCCTCAGCCCCACAACACTTATGTTCAAATCCGGGATGGATTTATTTATATTAATGTCTGTGTCCCCTGTAGACTGTGAGGTCCTTGCGGGCAGGAGACATATTTACCAACTCTGCCTATCTTGTACTCCCCCAAGCACTTAGTAAAGTGCTCTGCCCAGAGTAAATGCTCAATAAATACAGTTGAGCGATTGATATTGGAAGGGGGAACCGGGGAGTGTGTGAGGAAGCTTTTCTGTTTCTGCTGATTGCCCCTCTGCGGCCTTCTCACTGTCCAGGCTGGACCCGTTTCATCTGGCTGAAACCTGAGTGTGTCACCCTGATTTACTCCCTTTATTCACCCCCAACCCCACAGCACTTATGCATATATCCATAATTTCCTTGTTTATGTTAAGATCTGTCCCCCTCTCTAGACTGTAAGCTCCTTGTGGGCAGGGAATGTCTGTTGTTAAAACATACTCTCCCAAATGCTTAGTAGCGTGCTCTGCACACAATAAGTGCTCAGTAAATACCATTGATTGAGCGCATGTGTGTGTGTGTATATGTGTGTGTGTATGTAGGACATGTAGGAGTCCTGTTTGCTACATTACTCCGGTGTAGAGAAATCTAAATTATCATCCTCAGTTTCCACTTATTATGAAGAGCACTGTTTCTGCAGGGTGGAAAGAGAGAAAAGCATGAGAAAGAGGTTCAGACAGTAGGGAAAGCTGGAACAGTGCCATTTTTTAAGCTCTGTACTCCCTCCCTCAGGGTTCATCTGCTCCAACTTCAGAGGATGACTCCCAAATAAGGCCCTCGGAGGGATCATGTCTCCTAAGTGCATTGTGCTGTACTTTCCCAATTGCTCAGGATAGTGCTCTGCACACAGTAAGCACTTAATAAATCCCACTGATGGATCGATTGACTGATGGCCCGCCTGCCGTATCACACTTCCTCTTGTCTGCAGGGCATCTCCACATGGTTTTCCTGCCGGCATCCTAAGGTCAAGATGTCTAAAACCGAACTCCTCACCTTCCCCAACAAGATCCACTCCGGCACCTGCCCTTGCCACCCCAGTGACTACACTTCCATCCTCCCTGTCCCCGAAGCCCTCACCCTCGATATGAACCATTTCTCCTTACTCTCTTAAATCACGTTCAGTCCTTCCCCACATTTCCCAGATCATCTGCTTCCTCTCCATTCAGTAGCCATTAGAGAAGCATTCCATTCCATTAGAGAAGCAGCGTTGCTCAGTGGAAAGAGCCCGGGCTTGGGAGTCAGAGGTCATGGGTTCGAATCCCAGCTCTGCCACCTGTCATCTGTGTGACTGTGGGCAAGTCACAACTTCTCTGTGCTTCAATTACCTCATCTGTAAAATGGGGATTAAGACTGTGAGCCTCATGTGGGACAACCTGATTACCCTGTATCTACCCCAGCTCTTAGAACAGTGCTCTGCACATAGTAAGCACTTAACAAATACCAACATTATCATTATTATTATTATTAGCCACCATCCCAATCCAGGTGCTCATCACATTCCTGCTAGGCTACTGTGGCCTCTTCACTGGCCTCTGGGCTTCCAGCCTTTCCCCCCGTAATAATGATAATAATAATGACATTTGTTAAGCACTTACTGTAGCAAGCACTGTACTAAGCGCTCGGTTAGATACAAGATCATCAGGCCCCACATGGGGCTCACAGTCAGAGGGAGAATGGGTTTTGAATCCCCATTTTGCAGATGACGAAACGGAGGCACAGAGAAGTGAAGTGACTTGCCCAAGGTCACACAGCAGGGAAGGGGCGGAGCCAGGATGAGAACCTAGGTCCTCTGACTCAGGAGGTCTGTGCTGTCTCCACTAGGCCATGCTGTTTCTGTAGTCCACACTTTAGTGGACATCTCTTCATCTGTCCACCCTTCAAGAACCTGCCATGATTCCCCGGTGCTCTACATCAAGCCAAGACTCCTATTCATTGCCTCTAAGTCCCTCCCTCAGTTCTGTCTTAATCAATCAGTAGTATTTATTGAGCGCTTCCTATGTTCAGAGGACTGTACTAAGCGCTTGGGCGAGCACAGTTCAACAGAGTTAGCAGAACGTTCCCTGCTCACGACAAACTCATAGTCTAGAAGGGATCCCACTGATTTGTTCACTCACTTCTTCCCCACCAAACTGCTGCTGGCCCCTTTGTTTTTCCCAAGTTCACTTGTGCACTGTGTCTTGTTTTTCTTAATTTGGGTTTTTTATGGTTTGGGTCAAGCACTTATGTGCCAAACACTGTACTAAGTACTGGGGTAGGTCCAAGCTGATCAGGTTGGACATAGTCTATGTCCCACATTCATTCATTCAATAGTATTTATTGAGCGCCTACTATGTGCAAAGCACTGTACTAAGTGCTTGGAATGTACAATTGGGCAACAGATAGAGACCATCCCTACCCAGTGATGGGCTCACAGTCTAATTGGGGGAAACAGGCGGCAGAGCAAAACAGAATGAAATGAAAACAAGACAACATTATCACGATAAATAGAATCAAGGGGATATACACCTCATTAACAAAATAAATAGGGAATAAATAATAGAAATAATACAAATGAGCACAGTGAGGGGAAGGGGGGAGGGGGAGGAGCAGAAGATGGGGTGGGGAGGGGAGGGGGAGCAGAGGGAAAGGGGGCTTAGCTGAGGGGAGGGGAAGGGGGAGGAGCAGAGAGTAGAGGGGGAGCAGAGGGAAAAGGGGAGCTCAGTCTGGGAAGGCCTCTTGGAGGAGGTGAGTTCTCAGTAGGGCTTTGAAGAGGGGAAAGAGAGTTAGTTTGGCAGAGGTGAGGAGGGAGGGCATTCCGGGACTGTGGGAAGACGTGGGCTAGAGGTCGGCGGGATAGGCGTGAACGAGGGACGGTGAGGTGGTGGGCAGTAGAAAGAGAGAAGGGAGGTGAGGTAGGAGGGGGCAAGGGGATGGAGAGCCTCAAAGCCGAGAGTGAGGAGTTTCTGTTTTGTTCGGAAGTTGATAGGTAACCACTGGAGGCTTTTAAGGAGGGGAGTGACATGCCCAGAGGGTTTCTGTAGAAAGATGATCAGGGCAGCAGAATGAAGAATAGACTGGAGCGGGGAGAGACAGGAGGAAGGGTGATTAGAGAGAAGGCTGACACAATAATCCAGCCGGGATATTATGAGAGCTGTCTCACAGTCTTTATCCCCATTTTACAGTTGAAGTGATTTAGGCCCACAGAAGTCAAGTGACTTGCCTGAGGCTACAAACCAGACAAGTGGCGGGGGTGGTATTAGAACCCCGGTCCTAATGACTTCCTGTCCCGTGCTCTATCCACTAGGTTAAGCTGCTCGTTCTCTGTCTTGGTGACCTCCAACCCCTTGCTCGTGCCCTTCATCCCACCTGGAATTTCTTCCTCCTTGGAATCCGACAGATCACGGCTCTCCTTGTCTCCAAAATCTTGTGTGAATTCCCACTTCCTCCAGGAGGCTTTTGCCAGTTGGTTTTCTTTGCCTTTAAAGCATTTAATCACCATGACGCCCTCCTACCTCACCTCGCTGCTCTCGTACTACAATTCAGCCTGCACATTCTGCTCCTCTAATGCCAACCTGAACCTCGATCTCATCTATCTTACCCACATCCTGCCTCTGGCCTGGAATGGCCTCCCTCCTCCTATCTGACAGGCAGTTACTCTCCCCTCATTCATAGCCTTATCAAAAGCACATCTCCAAGAGGCCCTGACTAAGCCCTCCTTTCCTCTTCTCCCAGTCCCTTCTGCGTCGCCCTGACTTGCTCCCTTTACCTATCCCTCACTCCCAGCCCCACAGCACTGTGTGCATACGTGTAATTTTATTTATATTAATGTATGTCTCTCCCTCTAAACTAAACTCATTGTGGGCAGGGAATGTATCTATCATATTGTTATATCAAACTCTCCCAAGTGCTTAGTCCTGAGCTCTGCACACAGTAAGCGCTTAGTAAACATGATTTACTGACTTACGTCTTATCCTCCCAACCACACCTCAGCCCATATATACAGTTCCCGCCACCTGTAGCCCTCTGGAATATTGTCGATTTCCGTACCCTGCTATTTAAACACTTCCTCCTCCTACCTGGAAAGCCGCGTGGTCTAGCAGGAAGAGCACTGAGAGACAGAAGACCCAGGTTCTAATCCCAGCTTGCCTGCTCTCTGACCTTGTGCAAGTCTCTTCACTTCTCTGCGGCTCCATTCCCTCATCTGCAGAATGGGGATTCAATATGTAAATTCTTCCCTCCTACTCAGACTTCGAGCCCCATCAATTAGTTGCATTATCGAGTTTTATACTGTAGGCAGAGACTGTATTAAGTGCTCGGGAGAGTACAATATGAAGAGTTGGTAGACCCGTTCCATGCCCACAGTGAACTTCCAGTCTGGAGGAGGAGATGGACATTAATATAAATAAGTTATGGATATGTACATAAATGCTTTGGGGCTGAGGGAGGGATGAATAGAAGGTAGAAATCTAAGTGCAAGGAAGACACAGAAAGGAGTGGGAGAAAAGGAAATGAAGGCTTAGTTGGGGAAAGCCTATTGGAGGAGACGTGCTTTTAATAATGCTTTGGAGGTGGAGAGTGATTGTCTGATGGATATGAAAAGGGAAGGTGTACCAGACCGGAGGCAGGTCGTGGGCGAGAGGAAGGCAGTGAGATAGGTGGGATCGAGGTACAGTGAGTAGGTTGGCATTGGAGGAACGAAGGGTGCCGGCTGGGTTGTAATTGAAAACCAGGGAGGTGAGGTAGGACTGTAAGCTCGATGTGGGCAGGGAATGTGTCTGTTTATTGTTATATTGTACTCTCCCAAGTGCTTAGTTCAGTGCTTTGCACACAATAAGCGCTCAATAAATACGATTGAATAAATGAATGAATGAGGGACCTGATCTTGTGGGACCTAATTGACCAGTATCTATCCCGGTACAGTGCTTGACACGTAGTAAGCGCATAATGTTCATTCACTGACTCGTATTGCATTCAGCTGTGTTTATTGAGCGCTTCCTGTGTGCAGAGCACTTTACTAAGCACTTGGGAGAGTACAATCCAACAATAAACAGTGACATTTCCTGCCCACAATAAGCTCATAGTCTAGAGTAATAATAACAAAATAACGAATTAAGTACCACAGTTATTAAATTTATGTGGCACCTGGCACTACCATTAGAGTCTGTGCCCCTTGAGGGCTGGGATGGTGTCTTCTTTCTGTGTTAGTGCCCTCCCCAGTGCTTAGTACAGTGCTGTGCGCACAGTAGGTGCTCAAAAATTCCTGTTGGTTGGTTGATATCCCAGGGTTTTCTGAGGGCATAAGAGCTGCTTCATAGTGTCAGATCTAGTGTCAGCACAGGCCTGGGAACTCGGACTTTCATACGTTTAACACAAAAAGCCAGCAGCTCCTCTTGGGTGCCTGAGTCCACGTTTCTCTTTGTTAACTCCATTATCTTTGGCAGCAGAGAGAAAAAACTGTCAGCACATCATCTAAAAACTCCAATTTATTCCATAATGTCAGCCTCCTCCTTTGCCAAACCCTTTATCAGTGCAGTTCCCCGGGAAATATTAAGGAACCCGCCCTTCCAGACCAGAGATCATTTGTCAGTTTTGCAGGGCTGTCGCTGTGATTTTATTTTTTATTTTTAGTTTCCACCCATAAGCTGACTAGGTCACACTGTGGTAAATAGAATCCGTCCCTGCCCAAGGAGATGGATTGAGAAGCTGCGTGGTCTAATGGAAAGAGCACGGGCCTGGGAGTCAGAGGACCTTGGTTCTGATCCCAGCTCTGCCAGCTGTCTCCTCTGTGACCTTGGGCAAGTGACTTCTCTCTGCCTCAGTTCCCTCAACTGCCAAAAGGGGACTTAATCGTATTTACTGAGCACTTACTGTGTGCAGTGCACTGTGCTAAGCACTTGGGAAAGTACAATATAACAGAATTGGTAGACACGTTCTCTGACCACCTGTTCTTCCTTCTACTCAGACTGTGGGCTTCATGTGGGTTCAGATGATCTTATATCTACCCCAGGGCTAAGTGTAGTGCTTGACACATAGTAAGCGCTTAACAAATACCACAATTATTAAATTTTGTGATGTCTGGCACCACCATTAGACTGTGCACTCCTTGAGGGCAGGGAGGGTGTCTTTTACCTCTGTTTTGCCCTCCCTGTGGCTTAGTATAGTGTTCTGCTCACAGTAAGTGCTCAAAATCTCTTGTTAATTGGTTGGCTGATATCCCAAAGCTTACTGGGAGCATAAGAGCTGCTTCATGATATCACAACTAACATCAACACAGGCCTGGAAACCCGGACTTCGTGGGTTTAACACAAAAAGCCAGCAGTCCCTCTTGAGTGCTTGAGGCCACGTTTTTCTTTTATCAACTCCATTATCTTTGGCAGCAGAGAGAAAAAACTGTCAGTACATCATCTAAAAACTCCAATTTACTCCATAATGTCAGCCTCCTCCTTTGCCAAATGCTTTATCAGAACAGTTCCCCAGGAAATATTGTTAAGGAACCCATCCTTCTGAATAATAGATCTTTGTCAGTTTTACAGGGCTGTTGCTGTGATTTATTATTATTATTATTATTATTTATTTATTTTTTCCAGTTTCCACCTAAGCTGACTAGATCACACTGTGGTAATTAGAATCCATTCCTGCCCAAGAAGGCAGATTGAGAAGCAGTATGGCCTAGTGGAAAGAGCCCGGGCCTAGGAATCAGAGGACCTGGGTTCTAATCCCAGCTCCATCACCTTTCTGCCTTGTGACTTTGGGCAAGTCAGTTCACTTTTCCGGGCCTCAGTTACCTCATCTGTAAAATGGGGATTAAGACTGTGAGCCCCAGATGGGACGTGGACTGTGGCCAACCTGATTAGCTTGTATCTACTCCAGCGCTTCGTAGAGTGCCTGGCACATAGTAAGCACTTAACAAATACCATTAAAAAAAAAAATGAAGCCAGGCTGGGAAACTTGGGCTTTCTTTGCTGTTCTGTTTGTCACTTCTGGATTTACTGTGCCGTAGAAGCTTAACCATTCCAGGCAAGACAAGTACCAGAGTGTGATTTTTTTCCTCAACTCTGGGTGCTGTGAACATCACTGACAGTGTTTAATTTGCGATCAAATTAAATTGACCGAACAGATAGATTAATGAGCATGTCTAGGCTTGTTTTGAACCTCACAATTTGCAGTTGAGCCCCAAAGGGAGGAGGAGATGGAGTTCACCCGTGGAACAGCCCTTAGAAGTCTATTTTCACCGGTCACAAGCCAACAAAGAGGAGTGACCCAGGGCTCTTGAGTTTAGAGGATTCCCCGGAATTGATGTGATTTCTAGGGCGTCATCTATTAATTGATGTGAAAGTACCTGGGCTAAATTAAAGCATTGTAGTCATTCAGGTTCTTGTAATTTCATAATGTCATTTTAGAACTGATAGTAGAGGATGGGAGCTTCTGTAATCGGCATGTAATTAATCCGTGAGACATAATCCTTGGCACCAGGTTTCTGCTGCTTTTTTTGTGGTATTTGTTAACTGTAGAATGATAATTATTAATTAGAGAAGCAGCGAGGCTCAGTAGAAAGAGCCCGGGCTTGGGAGTCAGAGGTCATGGGTTCAAATACTGGCTCTGCCACTTGTCAGCTGTGTGACTGTGGGCAAGTCACTTCACTTCTCTGTGCCTCAGTGACCTCATCTGTAAAAGGGGGATGAAGACTATGAGCCTCACGTGGGACAACCTGATTACCCTGTATCTACCCCAGCGCTTAGAACAGTGCTCTGCACATAGTAAGCTCTTAACAAATACCAACACTATAATTATTGTGGGTTTTTGTTAAGTGCTTACTGTGTGCCAGACACTGTACTGAGTGCTGGAGTAGGTGCAAGCTAATCAGGTTGGACACAGTCCCTGTCTCACATGGGGCTCACAGTCTTAAACCCCACTTTTCAGATGAGGTAACTGAGGCCCAGAGAAGTGAAGTGACTTTGCTGAAGGGGGAAGGAATTCCAAGGTTGAGGTCTGGATTAATCAGGGACTGATTGTCTGGAGGAGGGGATATTTTAGCAGGACTTTGATGGAGACTCATTGTGGGCAGGGAATATGTCTATTATGTTGTTCTGTCATATTTGCCCAAGTGCTTCGTACAGTGCTCTGTACACAGTAAGCGCTCAATAAATGCGATTGATTGGGAATGAACGTGGGTGTTCCAGGCAGGAGAAAGACCGAGCAGTTTGGTGGAGGCAAGGAGAGGCCTGAATGTTCTTGTCTGTCTGTCTCCCCCGATTAGACTGTAAGCCCGTCAAAGGGCAGGGACTGTCTCTGTTACCGATTTGTGCGCTCCAAGCGCTTAGTACAGTGCTCTGCACATTATAAGCGCTCAATAAATACTATTGAATGAATGAATGGGAATCACTTTGCATGGTAAGGGAGACCCGGAGTGAAGCGGGGGTGTCAGGGTAACGGGGGAGGGACTATCCTGGAAGAAGATAGCCCAGAGCTGAGAGAGACCCTTGAAGCTGATGGATGGTGTTTTTTTATTAAGCGCTTACTATGTATCAAGCACTGTTCTAATCGCTTGTTAGCTATATGACCTAGTCTGCCGGTTGTCTGCTGTGTGACCTTGGGCAAGTCACTTCACTTCTCTAGCCCTCTGATGAGATTTTACCTCATCTATAAAATGGGGATTAAGACCATGAGCCCTATGTGGGATAGGGAACGTGTCCCCCCGATTAACTTGTATCTAGCCCAGGACTTAGTTCAGGTGCCTGGCACGTAGTAGGCACTTAACCGATGCCATAACAACAACAAAAAATGGTGCCGGAGAAGTAGATTCAAGTGAATTAGGTTGGACACAGTCCCTGACCCGTATGGGGCTCATAGTCTAAGTAGGAAGGAGAACAGGAGAGCTGAAGCGCAGAGAAGTTAAGTGACTTCCCCAAGGTCACAGAGCAAGCATTTGGTAGAACCGGAATTAGAACCCAGGGCCTCCGACTCCCAGGTTCGGGCTCAGTCCACTAGTCAGTGACTCAGTCTTTCATTTATGGGTGAAGAAATGGGTAACCCTGAGAGACTTGGGGAAGAGGGACATGGGTGTGCTCTCCTGGGTGTTCTAACAAGATGATACGAGCAGAGGGAAGATTGACTGAACAAGGGAGAGGCTAGGGGCAGGGAGAGCAAAAAACAGGCTGGTGCAAGAGTCCAGTCAGGAGGTGATGAGAGTGATCAGAGGGGAAGGAAATAAGGGGTGGATCCATGAAATGTTAGAGAGGGAGAGCTAGTGAGACTTAGAGCCAGAGGGGACGATTCATTCAAAATAATTGTTATTATTCTTATTATTAGTCATGCTATTCGTAAAGCACTTACTGTGTGCCAGGCCCTGTACGAAGTGCCATTGTAGATGTGAGATTTGGCCCCACGGCCTCCTCCAGTTATCGCCCCATCTCCCTCCTACCCTTCCATCTCAAAGTCCTGGAGCGAGTCATCTATACTCGCTGCCTCGAATTCCTCTCCTGCAATTCTCTCTCAAACTCCATCCAATCTGGCTTCCGCCCCCTCCCTCCACTGAAACCACCCTCTTAAAGGTCACCAATGACTTCTTTCTTGACAAATCCAACAGCTCCTATTCCATCCTAATCCTCCTCGACCTCTCAGCTGCCTCTGACACTGTGGACCATCCCCTTCTCCTCAACACGGTATCCAATTTTGGCTTCACTGACTCTGTCCTCTCTTAGTTCTCCTTTTATCTCTCTGGCTGTTCATTCTCAGTCTCCTTCATGGGCTCCTCCTCCCCCTCCCTTCACCTAACTGTAGGGGTTCCTCAAGGGTCAGTTCTTGGTCACTTTCTATTCTCCGTCTACACTCACTCCATCGATGAACTCATTCACTCCCACGGCTTCAACTATCAACTATACACGGATGACACCCAAATCTATATCTCCTCTCCTGTTCTCTCCCTCCCTCCCTCCAGGCTCTCATCTCCTCCCGCCTTCAGGACATCTCTACTTGGATGTCCTCCCGCCACCTAAAACTCAACATGTCCAAGGCAGAGCTCCTTCTCTTCCCTCCCAAACCCTGTCCGCTCCCTGACTTTCCCTTCGCTGTGGATGGCACAACCATCCTTCCCATCTCACAAGTCCACAACCTTGGTGTCATCCTTGACTCCGCCCTCTCATTCACCCCACATATCCAGTCTGTCACCGATGCCTGCCAGTCTCACCTTCACAGCATCGTCAAGATCCGCCCTTTCCTCTCCATCCAGACCGCTACCACGTTAGTATAATTACTCATCCTATCCCGACTGGATTACTGCATCAGCATCCTTTCTGATCTCCAACCTTCCTGTCTCTCCCCACTTCAGTCTATACTTCACTCTGCTGCCCGGATTATCTTTCTACAGAAACGCTCTAGGCATGTCACCCCCCTCCTCAAATATCTCCGGTGGTTGCCTAACAACCTCCGTATCAAGCAAAAACTCTTCACTCTCGGCTTCAAAGCTCCCCATCACCTTGCTCCCTCCTACCTCACCTCCCTTTTCTCGTTCTACAGCCCAGCCCACATACTCCGCTCCTCTGGTGCTAACCTTCTCGCTATGCCTCGTTCTAGCCCCGTCCCATCATTGACCCTGGTCCACATCCTACCTCTGGCCTGGAATGCCCTCCCTCCTCAAGCCCGCCAAACAACCACACTTCCCCGCTTCAAAGCCCTACTGAAGGCTCACCTCCTCCAAGAGGCCTTCCCAGACTAAGCCCCCCTTTTCCTCAGATACCCCTCTCTGTTACCCTGACTCACTCCCTTTGCTCTACCCCCGGACCCCGCTGCACTTGTGTATATATATACATATCTATAATTCTGTTTATATTGATGCCTGTTTACTTGTTTTGTTGTCTGTCCCCCCCTTTCTAGACTGTGAACCCAGTGTGGACAGGAATTGTCTGTCTTTATTGCTGAATTGTACTTTCCAAGCACTTAGTACACAGTAAGCACTCAATAAATACGACTGAATGAATAAGAAAATCAGTCCAGACACAGTTCCCCATTCCACACAGCTTTCACAATTGAAAGGGGAGAGAGAAAGCAGGTATTTAATCTCTTTCAAATGAGGAAACTGAGACACAGAGAAGTGAAGCGACTTGTCCAGGGTCACACAGCAGAGTGGCAGAGGTGAGATTAGAACCCAGGCCCTCTGACTCCCAGGCCTGTACTCTTTCTCCCAGACCACAGTTCTGGCTACGGGAGCCAACGTTGCTGCTGCGGCCGCTGCCTTTCTGATTGCCTGGCACACTGAAGCCAGGCTTCCGCCTCCGCCCCGGGCAGGGGCTGATGCCACAGAGGGACCGAGTCCGCTCCCTGGGCAACCCAACCCCCTCTGCCCTGTGGGCCCTGGCCCAGCCAGCTCAGCTCGGTGCCAACCACCCTCTCCCCCATCTCTGCTCCCAGAGCAGCCCAGCCCCCGCAGCCCTTCAGGCCTTGGTTTAGCCATCTTACCTTGGCACGGCCCACCCCCACCCCGCCTCCATTCCCGAGGCATTCCAGCCCCCACTGCCCAGCGGGTCCTGGTCCAGCCAGCCCCGCTTGGCATTTCCTCCCCACCCGTTCCCCTTCCGTGAGCAAGCACCCAGTTTGAGACGGTTGAGACCGGTCAGGTGACTCAGTGCCTCGTTCCCAACTGTGCTGCCAGACTCATCCCTGCCCACCGCTGCCACTGGTGACGTGGGCATCTGACTTGGCATTTGACCAGGCAGAAAGTAGCCTGCTGGACACTCTGCTTCTTTAGTCTTTCAAAATCCTGCACTCCCGTGTGCGCGCGCACACACGGCTTAAGAGCTGGTTCTCTGGGGGGACGTGCAACTGGGAGTCCTTCCAGGGAACAGTCCTGCAGCCTCCTCAGCTGCCCCTTCCTCCCCCTCTTCTCTTCCCTTCTTCTTTCCCCCTCTGCTCTCCCGCCTTTCCCTCCCACACACCCTCCCTCCAGGGGACTGGTGGGAAAAACTTTGCCCTTGTTAAAGATTCCTCTCTGGTATTGAGATCGTTGGCCTCAGGCAAACGAACAATTGTGGCCACGCCAGACCAGCCCAGCCGGCCGGGTGACATCTGCCATCTCCCCAAAGCCCTTCCACCCAGATGCACGTTCGGTTCTCAGGGAAACAGATTTGCAGAAAGCCAGAGAGCTGGAAAACCAAACCACAAGTAGTCAAACGTGGACAGCTCTTCAGGGAAAATGTCAGAAAGGGAAATTCACGCCACAGAATTGCCTCCTTTCATCCCTCAGTTCAGATCAGCGACCCCCCATGGAAATCTGTGCCCCTGGGTGGCAGCGAGCATCCTGGAGGCTTGGGCCGGGCCGGACCCCACCTCAGGGACCCTTCCCCAGCCCTCCGGAAGCCAGCGGTTGTGGGCTAGGACCGTTCAGATGGATTAGCGTGACCGATCGGGAACCTGTGCCGGGATTGAAAGCCCAGAATGTTCAATGACCTCATGGGTTGTTTATTTCATTATTTTTGGGGTGCATTGGCATGTAGGTTTTGAGATCAGAGGGGGAAGGGGAAACAAGGCCTTGGAGAAGAGGGGGAAGGTGGGTAGGACAATGAACAAGGTGATAGGTGGAAGACTTTAGTGAGGGCGAAGGTGCAGTAGGGGCGAGGGTGTTTATCGGGGGGAAGGTAAGATCCACTTCCAGTCTATCCTGCCCTGGTTGGCTTCCCTGTGGCTTATTCCTTTCCCTTAACCTCGTCCTATTTGTCCTGAGATAAAAAGAATGAGGGGGTCGGGTCGACTCTGGGGACCCTGGACGCTGTTTAGACGAAGCAGCATGGCCTAGTGGATAGAGCACAGTTCTGGGAGTCAGGAGAACTTGGGTTCTAATCCCGGCTCCGCCCCTTGTCTGCTGTGTGACCTTGGCCAAGTCGCTTTACTTCTCTGGGCCTCAGTTACCTCATCTGTAAAATGGGGATTAAGACTGTGAGCCCCACATGGGACAGGGACTGCGCCCAACCTGATAACCTTGTATCTGCCCCAGCACTTACTACTGCTTGGCACGTAGTAAGCACATAACAAATACCATCATTATTAATTACTTTTATCCCTCCCCTACCGCCAGTCCTGGAGGAAGGAGGAAGGTGGGGTCAAAGATGAGGTTACTCCAAATGAGCTTTTCTTGTCTATGATGGGTTGGCATCTCAGGGAGTTGGCATCCCTTGCCTGGGAGGGCAGGGGGTGCTACAGTTTGTCCAGGTGGTGTTGGACTGTGGGCAGTTTATGGTCCCACAATTCAGCCTGGGCCCCAGGAGTGAAGTCTGGATTACAGTGCTGGGCAAAAATCCAATCCATCAATCGGTGGTTTGTATTGAGTACCTGCTGTGGGCAAAGCACTGTACTAAGTGCTTGGGAAAATTAGGTGCTTACCACGTGCGAAGCACTGTACTAAGCACTGGGGAAGATATGTGATAGTTGTATTGGGTGCAGTCCCTGTCCCACTTCTTCACTCCGCTGCCCGGCTCATCTTCCTGCAGAAACGATCTGGGCATGTCACTCCCCTTCTTAAACAACTCCAGTGGTTGCCTATCGACCTCTGCTCCAAACAAAAACTCCTCACTCTAGGCTTCAAGGCTCTCCATCACCTTGCCCCTTCCTACCTCTCCTCCCTTCTCTCTCTCTACCGCTCACCCCGCACGCTCCGCTCCTCCGCCGCCCACCTCCTCACCGTCCCTCGGTCTCGCCTATCCCGCCGTCGACCCCCGGGTCACGTCCTCCCGCGGTCCCGGAACGCCCTCCCTCCTCACCTCCGCCAAACCGCTTCTCTTTCCCTCTTCAAAACCCTACTTAAAAATCACCTCCTCCAAGAGGCGTTCCCAGACTGAGCTCCTCTTCCCCCTCTACTCCCTCTGCCATCCCCCCTTTACCTCTCCGCAGCTAAAGCCTCATTTTCCCCTTTTCCCTCTGCTCCTCCACCTCTCCCTTCCCATCCCCACAGCACTGTACTCGTCCGCTCAACTGTATATATTTTCGTTACCCTATTTATTTTGTTAATGAATTGTACATCGCCTCGATTCTATTTAGTTGCCATTGTTTTTACGAGATGTTCTTCCCCTTGACGCTGTTTAGTGCCATTGTTCTCGTCTGTCCGTCTCCCCCGATTAGACCGTAAGCCCGTCAAACGGCAGGGACTGTCTCTATCTTTTGCCGACTTGTTCATCCCAAGCGCTTAGTACAGTGCTCTGCACATAGTAAGCGCTCAATAAATACTATTGAATGAATGAACTTGTACATATCTGTAATTTATATTAATGTCTGTGTCCCCATTTAGACCGTAAACTCACTGTGGACAGGGATTGGGTCTGTTTATTGTTACATTGTGCTCTCTGAAGTGCTTAATGCAGGGCCTAGTACCATGCTCTGGGGGCCCAGGATGCTGTTTAGATGAAGCAGCTTGTCCTAGTGGATAGAACAGGGGCCTGGGAGTCAGAAGGATCTGGGTTCTAATCCTGGCTCCGCCACTTGTCTGTGTGACCATGGCCTCAGTGCTCAAGCACTCAAGAAATTATGAGTGAATGAATGAATGAATAAATGAACATGGGGCTTGCAGTCTAATAGGAGAAAGTAGGATTTACTTCCCAGTTTACAGATGAGGAAATTGAGGCACAGAGAAGTTAAATGACTTGCTCAAGGTCACACAGCAGTCAGGTGGCACAGCCGACATGTTTTGGAACTGGGATTAGAGGCTAAACCCTCTGACTCACCAGCCCGTGGTCTTTCCACTAGGCTAACCTGCTTCTCAGCAAAAAGCAGCCTCATTAGCCCCCGGGGAATTTACACTCCTTTTACCTCAGGCAGGTTTGATAAAGCCAGGAGACCTTGTGCTCTCCCCTCTGCCACACCAACAATCATCAACCTGAGTTTTCTTTTTGATGTGTTTGGTCACCTGAGTTCTTCAGACTCCTATCCAGTGATCACTGCCCCCCCAAAGGCAGCATTCTCCCTCTCTCTCCCTCCGTCCTTCCCTCCCTCTCTATCCGCCTGGGAGCTCTGAGGCGCTGAAAGCCGGGAAGATCGGTTGACAGTTGGCCCTGGCAGATAAAGTGGGATTTTGCTTCACAAGTCAAATGTTCCATTTCGGGGAGGCCTGCAAAGGGACAATGTGCAGCTAAGGGTTTCATGCTGTAATCATCTTTCCTTGAGCGTCTCTAGCAGTTTTACTTTCCGAAGCACTTGGGCATCAGTGGCCTCGCAACGTCTTTGTGAAGTAGGGCGAGGGCCAGCTTTTCGGTCGTGTGCCAGGGCGGACTGTGTGTGGGGTGTTGAGGGGGTGGGACGAAAGGGGACTTGGGGGAGGGAGGAGGAGAGGAAGAAGCGGGAGAGGAAAGGGAAGGGAAGGGGAGAAGTAGGAGGGGGAAAGGGAGGAGAAGAGTGACAGAGGAAAGAGGGCATGAGCCCTCCTGCTGGTCTCCGCTACCGCTCCGAGCAGCAGCCGGCTCAGTGAAAAGAGCACGGGTTTAGGAGTCACAAGTCATGGGTTCTAATCCCGGCTCCGTCACCTTCGCGGTGCCTCAGTGACCTCATTTGAAAATGGGGATTAAGACTGTGAGCCTCACGTGGGACAACCTGATTACCCTGTATCTACCCCAGAGCTTAGAACAGTGCTTGGCACATAGTAAGTGCTTAACAAATGCCAACATTATTATTATTATTATTATTATTAGTATTACGATGCTCAGCCTGGACAAACCAGCTGAGCCTGGGACATTGAGTTGGGACAGTGGTGGCTGTGGTGGGCCTTTTTTGTTGTTTTTTTAATGGTATTGGTTAAGTGCTTACTATGTGCCAGGCACTGTACTAAGTGCTTTAAGCTTGTTGTGGGGAGGGAATGTGTCTGTTTATTATTATATTGAATGCTTCATTCATTCAATAGTATTTATTGAGTGCTTACTATGTGCAAAGCACTGTTGTAAGCGCTTGGAATATCCAATTCGGCAACAGATAGAGACAATCCCTGCCAAGCACACCGTCATCTGCACACTGTCAGTGCTCAGTAAATATGATCGAATGGGTGGAAACAAGTTAATCAGGTTGGACACAGTCCAAGTCCCACAAGGGGCTCACAGTCTTAATCTCCATTTTACAGAGGAGGTGTGGTATTTGTTAAGCACTTACTGTGTGCCGGGCACTGTACTAAGCCCTGGGGTAGAAACGAGGTAATCAGGTTGGACACATTCCCTGTCCCACAAGGGGGTCACAGTCCTAATCTCCGGTTTACAGAGGCGGTAACTGAGGCTCAGAAAAGTGAAGCGACTTGCCCAAGGTCACACATCAGAAAGTGAAGCAACTTGCCCAAGGTCACACATCAGACAGTTGACAGAGCCAGGACTAGAACCCAGGTCTGGGCTCTGGGCTTGGAGCCAGGGATGCAGCTGAGCCGTGTGGGGTTTATACAGCCACCGCCCGTGGCGGCAGAGCCCCAAACCAGCCTGGGCCACCACCCAGCTTGGCAGGGGAGGGTGATGGGGATGGAGGTCTCCATGCCGCTCCGATTGATCTGCCAGGACCAATTGAGGTGCCCTGTTCTTGGCAGCAAGAAATTGGCAGTGCAGTCCCCAGGCTCCTGCCTAGGGGCGAGGGCCCTGTGCCAGTCCATTGCCCCTTCCTCCTCCCCCTTTCCTCCGGGAATCTCATCTCAGCAGGAAGTTGGGGAGAGCAGGCAGGCTTGAGCATGGAACGAAAGGAACCTTTTTCTGTCCGGATGTGCCTGCCCAGCTCAAAAAGCTGGGAGAGGAGAGAGTGATCCCGGGAGAGGGCTGTTCAACTTTTTATTGAGCACTTAATATGTGCAGAGCACTGTACTAAGTGCTTGGAAGAGTACAGTACAGCAGAGTTGGCAGACACGTTCCCTGCCCATATATATATTGTTGTTCATTCATTCATTCTATAGTACTTATTGAGCGCTTACTATGTGCAGAGCACTGTACTAAGCACAATGTACAAATCGGTAACAGAGACAGTCCCTGCCCTTTGATGGGCTTACAGTCTAATCGGGGAGACGGACAGACAAGAACAATGGCAGTAAATAGAATCAAGATAGCATTAAATAGAATCAAGATAGCATTAAATAGAATCAAGATAAATACTCTCTCGAGCACTTAGTTCAGTGCTCTGCACACAGTCTTCTTCAAATGCCGCCAAGTCATTTCCGACCCACAGCGACTCCATGAACGCACCCTCTTCAGAACATCCCATCTTCTGTCATAAAGTCATTCTGATGTGTGTATCTTTAGAGTTTTCATGGTAAAGATACGGAAGAAAGCGGTTTTCTCTTGGCTTCTTCCACACAGTAAAAACTTGAGTCTCTGCCACTGTCTTTAATCATCTGCCTCTGACTCTTCCCCATGCCACTGCTGCCCAGCACAGGTGAATCGACTTGGTCTGAAGCTTCGGCTGAGACCTTTCCATTCTGGGTAGCCCTATATGGCGTAGCACAAATGCTCAATAAATACGATTGATGGATGGATTGTTTTTTTTACAGTCTAGAGGACGAGTTTACAAATGTCCCAAGTTGGGAGAGGGGAGGAAGAAAAGGTGTCCAGGTTCAGGAAGGCGCATATCCCAGGGGACCTGAACCCCCAAGGAGTTGTCACGGAGGGAGGGAGGGAAACACTGGGGTTTCAGGGTTGAGGTGTCCCAGGAAAGAATAATAATAATTTTGGTATTTGTGGTACTATGTGCCAGGCCCTGTTAGAAGTGCTGGAGACTTAGCGGGGCCTCCTTTTTTCTCTCTCCTCAAGCCGTTTTCTTCTTCCATCCCTTTTTCTTATCTGATTTCTTCCAGAGCCTTCCTCCTTTAGAACCAAGCCCCAGAAACAGGTTATTTTTGTAAATAATGTGGAGGCTTTTGGTTTCCTCTCATCCATGCGATTCTCTCCAATCCGAAGGACCAGATGGAGAGACAGAACGGCAGGCGAGAGGCTGGAACGGGGGAGGCGGGGTGCTGGGGGGGGGCAGCAGCTGGGGCGGAGGAGGGGGTGGGAGGGGAGAGAGAGCATTCTGTGGGGTTGGTGGAGGTGTGTGTCTCTTGGTTTGGGGTCAACAGAAAGTGTCTGAGGGCCACAAGTGACCCAGGGCCAGGGGCTCGTCCTCAGCAGGGGAAGAGTCTGTAAGCTGGTGGTGGGCAGGGAATGTGTCGGTTTACTGTTGTACTGTACTCTCCCAAGCGCTTAGTACAGTGCTCTGCACACAGTAAATGCTCAATAAATACAATTGAATGGATATGGGAGAGTACAGAACAACAGTAGAGGGGTTTTTTTTTTCCCCAATGGTATTTGAACACTTACTATGTGCCAGGCACTGAAGTATGTGCTGGGTAGATACAAGGTTGGACACAGTCCATGTCCCACATGGCACTCACAGTCTTAGTCCCCCTTTTATAGATGAGGGAACTAAGACCCAGAGAAGTGAAGTGGTTTGCCCAAAGACACGCAGCAGACAATTAGCGGAGCCAGGTTTAGAACCCACTTTGACTCCCAGGCCCAGGCTCTAGCCACTGGGGATCTGGGAAGGTCTTTCTGGGGAAGGGGCTAGAGAGTGTCACTGGTGCCCGGCTATGTTCTAGTACAGGCCTGACTTTGGGGGACGAGGCGGGCTTATGCAGCGGAGCCCACCCTTCCTCTTCATATCGGACAGACAATAACTCTCCCCACCCTTCAAAGCCTTTTTGAAGGCCCATCTCCTCCAAGAGGCCTTCCCGACTAAGCCCTTCTTTTCTCGTCTCCCACTCCCTTCCATGTCGCCCTGACCAGCTCCCATTATTCATCCCTTCCCCCAGCCCCACAGCACTTATGTACATATCTGTAATTTTATTTATTCATACCAATGTCTGCCTCCTCCTCTAGATTGTGAGCTCATTGTGGGCGGGGAATGTATCTATTATATTATTATACTGTACTTTCCCAAGCACTTAGCACAGGGCTCTGCACACAGTAAGTGCTCAACAGATACGACTGTCTGCCATTTGCCCCTCCTAACGCGGTAGCTCCCAGTTTGGGAGAGAGAGGATGGCTGGGAAGACTGGGCTGGCTGGGCACTCAGCAGGCCGACCCCTCCAGCAGCTCATCCATTCATTAATTCAATTGTATTTATTGAACGCTTACTGTGTGCAAAGTACTGCACTAAGAACTTGGGAGAGCACACTATAAGCTCCCAGAAGGACTAGCTCCGGGCAGGGGACCGAGGAGATGAGCTGGGGGGGGCTCGGAGATGTGGGAAGACTCTACATTCCATTTTCCACTCCCTCACAATCCCACCCTCCTGTTCCAGGTCTGGTGGCTGGCAGCTGGGGGAGGGGCCAGGGGGCCCACGGATCCTATGCCCACCCACCGGCCCCGCTAGACACATGTGTCTGTCCCGGTGTGGGAAGGCAGTCCTGGGCCAAGAAGGGCAGTTTGGGGTTGGAGAATAAGGGCCAGGCAGAAGTTTTGGGGGAGCACAAGGGAGCGGAGCTTAGGAAGATCCGTCCAGAGGCCGGTCCCCGGATCCACAGGTCCGATTCCCAAAGGAGGTGTGTCCCCGGAGGGATGGAAAAGTGACTTCTGTTCTTCTGCCTCCACTCTGTCCCTCCTGACTTTCATTCCCTGCGCATCTCCCCTCTCTCCCTCCCTCCCCAGCCAGACCGGCTGCAGCCTTTCCTCTTTTGCACACGCTCGGTCCTTTGATCTCACTTGTGCTCTCTCCTCCTCCTCTCACTTTTGAGTCTTCCTAAAGACCCAGACACGAATGGGGACTCTCGCCTAGGAGAGGCCTCAGAGAGGTTGCAGAGCCCCCTCCCCAGCCCTCGGCAGCAGCCCCCTTCTGCCAGGCAGGGGAGGGTGACGGAGATGGAGTTGGTCGGGGTCTCTCTGCCGCTGCCTGATTGGCATTTGCCATGATGGTTGGAGGTGCCCGGTTCTTGGCAGCAAGAAATTGGCAGTGCAGCCCCCAGGTTCCTGCTTAGAGGGGAGGGTCCTGCACCAACCCATTGCCCCCTCTCCCTCCTTCCCCTTCCCCTCTCTCCAGGAATCCCAGCTGGGTTTGGCATCTGCCGGGCAGGGCGGTCCCATCATGTTTAGCTTCACCACCCCCTGATGGCCCATTTCTGACCACCTATGACAGGTGAGAAGCGGCATGTTGTACAGATCAGCTAGAGATTTTAACTCCTAGGTTTAAACTCTGAGACAGATTATGTGTGTCACCTATTTAGCAAAGATTTCTGACTAGTTCACTGCTGCCTCTGGACCCTTCTTTCGGTCCATATTGGCAGGCTGCCAGAGGTGCCCTCCCTTCCGCTTTCAGGTGAAAATCTTTCCACAGAGGAAAATCCCATAAAAATGTCTCAAGGGAGCCTGGCCTGTCTTCGGGTCTCCCAACGGAGATGATCTGGGTCAAACAGTGGTGATAGTGGGATAGATCCTTTGCTCCTCTCATCTTATCTATCCTGGGTTTTTTTGGGTTTTTTAAATTTTCATTCCTTCATTCATTCATTCGATCGTATTTATTGAGCGCTTACTATGTGCAGAGCACTGTACTAAGCGCTTGGAATGGACAATTTGGCAACAGGTAGAGACCATCCCTGCCCAATGACGGGCTCACAAGTCTAAACGGGGGAGACAGAGAGCAAAGCAAAAGAGAAAAAAATAAAAACAGGACATCATCAAGATAAATAGAATCAAGGAGATATATACCTTATTAGCAAAATAAATAGAGTAATAAATAATATATACAAATGAGCATGGTGCTGAGGGGAGGGGAAGGGGGAAGAGCAGAGGGTGTGGGGAGGGGAGGGGAAGCGGAGGGAAAGGGGGGCCTCGGTCTCGGAAGGCCTCCTGGAAGAGGTGAGCTCTCAGTAACTTTTGGCAGTAATTTTAAGAGTACTCGTTAAGTATTTACTATGTGCTAGACACTATACTAAGTACTGGGGTAGATACAAGATAATTAGGTTGGACCACATGGGGTTTACAGTCTGAGTGGGGAGTAGGGTTTAATCCCCATTATAAAGATGAGGAAACTGAGGCCCAGAGAAGTGAAGCGACTGCCCAGTGTCACCCAGCAGCCAAGTGGCAGAACTGGAATTATAACCATAATAATAATGGTATTTGTTAAGTGCTTACTATGTGTCAAGCACTGTTCTAAGTGCTGGGGTAGATACAAGCTCATCAGGTTGGAAACAGTCCCTGTCCCATATAGGGCTCTCTCTCACAGTCTTCATCCCCATTTTACAGATGAGGGAACTGAGGCACAGAGCAGAGAAGTGACTCTCAGGAGGTCACACAGCAGACAAGTGGCAGAGCTGGCATTAGAACCCATGACCTTCTGACTCCCTGGCCCGTGCTCTATCCATCAGGCCACACTGCTTTTCCCCTTTTCCCTCTGCTCCCCCTCTACCCCCCTTCACCTCCCCTCAGCTAAGCCCTCTTTTCCCCCCTTTCCCTCTGCTCCTCCCCCTCTCCCTTCCCCTCCCATCAGCACTGTGCTGGTCCGCTCAATTGTATATATTTTATTACCCTATTTATTTTGTTAATGAGATGTACATTCCCTTGATTCTATTTATTGCTATTGTTTTAATGAGATGTTCATCCCCTTGATTTTATTTATTGCTGTTGTTTTTGTCTGTCTTCCCCGATTAGACTGTAAGCCGTCAATGGGCAGGGACTGTCTCTATCTGTTACCGGTTTGTACATTCCAAGCGCTTAGTCCAGTGCTCTGCACATAGTAAGCGCCCAATAAATACTATTGAATGAATGAATGAATTTCTGGCAGGAATGTCACCCTGCTGTTTCCAAAGTGCGATGTTTGCTTTTATTGATGGCCAAGTTTCTCCTTCTCTCTCAGGATGAATTTCAGTCCGCCTAGGGCTCGCTGTGGGATCCCACCCGCCCCCAAGCCTCCTGAGATGAAGAGCCGGAAACCCGCTCCAGCCAGACCTAGCCAATAGTTTGGCTTTCTGGGAGGGAGGGGGCTGGGGGGAAGGGGAAACAAAGGCCCCAGTGTGGGCAGGCTGAAGGTTGAAAGGCCTTTTGGTCGTCCTTCCTGTCCCATTCTCCACTTCAGCGGGCTCCTTTTCCCTCCCACAGCTCTGCCCGAGAGGGAAGATTTCAACGCCCCATCATCTGGCCCGCTGCTCCGAGAGAGGACCCCAGGAATCCCCCCGACATTGGCGGCCCCAAGGTAAAGGTCGGCGGCCATCAGCGGAGAGGGTGGGCCGGCTGGGTGAAGGGCTCAGTCGGTTGCATTGATCAGGTGCTTAATGTGTGCAGAGCACCATACTGAGTGCTTGGGAGAATACTATATAACAATATAGAGAGGCAGCTTGGCATTCATTCATTCAATCATATTTATTGAGTGCTTACTGTGTGCGAAGCACTGTCTAAGCCCTGGGGAGCATACAACAACAAACAGAAACGCTCCTGCTCACAGTGAGCTTACAGTCTAGAGGGGGACAGACATCAATATAAATAAATAAATTACAGATATAATGGCTAAAGCACAGGCTTGGAAATCAGAAGGATCTGGGCTCTAATTCTGGATCTGCCACATGTCTGCTGTGTGGCCTTGGGCAAGTAACTTCACTTCTCCGGGCCTCAGTTACCTCATCTGGAAAATGGGGATTAAGTGTATGAGCCCCACGTGGGACGGGGACTGTGTCCAACCTGATTGACTTGTGTCTGCCCCAATGCTGACCACAGTGCTTGGCACATAGTAAGCCCTTAAGTACCATAA
The DNA here is from genome assembly GCF_004115215.2 of Ornithorhynchus anatinus. Classification (NCBI taxonomy): domain Eukaryota; kingdom Metazoa; phylum Chordata; class Mammalia; order Monotremata; family Ornithorhynchidae; genus Ornithorhynchus; species Ornithorhynchus anatinus. The sequence goes on along the minus strand of NC_041729.1, from coordinate 24,627,920 downwards.
TTATTATTATTAATTATTAATGTAACAGTCAGTAGACACGTTCCCTGCCCACAGACGAGTTTACGGTCCAGAGGGGAGAGACAGACATTAAAATAAATAAATAAATTCCGGATAAAGACGTAAGTGCTGTGGGGCCGAGGGAGGGGTGAATAAAGGGAGCAGATCCAGGTGCAAGGGCGACGCAGGAGGGAGTGGGAGACGAGGAAAGGAGGGCTTAGTTAGGGAAGGCCTCTTGGGGAGATGTGCTTTTTGAATAAGGCTATGAAGGTGGGGAGAGGGATCCTCCGTCGGATATGAAGAGGGAGGGTGTCTCAGGGCTCGGGGTGACTTGGGGTCCAGGCTGTGGCCAGGACGATCCTGAGCTCGTCGGTTGGGTTGGAGTGAGGCCAGACTATCTGAAGCTCCATGGTGCTTTCCTCCCCCAGAGCTGCCCACCCCTGCAGCCCCTCACCCAGACCCCCCAAGCTGCTGGGCAAGGGTTCGTAATCTCCTTTGTTATAGTATAAACTCCTTTTGGCCAGAGGTGCGTCTTCTGCCTCTATTGCACTCTTGCAACTGCTTGGAAGTGCAGTGCTTGCCACACAGTAGGCATTCAGTAAGTACTGTTGATTGGTCGACTGATTGAGGGGAGGGTATCACCCCGACCCTTCCCCTAACCCCCGCTGCCCTAGGCTAGTGGGATCGGCTTGGGCTTGTGGGCTTGGCGTAAGCGAGAAAAAAAGAAGCCCAAGGATGATGGGGTCAATCATCCCCTTGCCAGGGGCCGAAGACAAAAGCCGGGGCAGAAAAGGAAACAGGCTGTGCTTCCTGCCGAGGTCAGGACCCACCTGGTTCACAACTTGGAGGGGCTGATGAGCGCCGTTTGGCCGAGGCTTCTCGGCCCGGACAGATTGGCGGCCCGGTAGCCGGGTGGGCCTGGGATTCTTCGACGAATCCTCCTCAGGCCGAGATCCATCAACCTCCTTGCTGACCCCCAGCCTCCTCTCCTGTCTCTCCCCACTCTAGTCCATACTTCACTCTGCTGCCCGGATCGTTTTTCTACAAAAACATTCAGGACATTCATTCATTCATTCAGTAGTATTTATTGAGGGCTTACTATGTGCAGAGCACTGTACTAAGCGCTTGGAATGTACAATTCGGCAACAGATAGAGACGTTCCCTGCCCATTGACGGGCTTACAGTCTGATTGGGGGAGACAGATGGACAAAAACAAGGCAACCTAATCGGGATAAGTAGAATCAAGGGGATTTATACCTCATTAACAAAATAAATAGGGTAATAAAAAATATACAAATGAGCACAGTGCTGAGGGGAAGGGAGGGGGGGCTTAGCTGAGGGGAGGTGAAGGGGGGGCAGAGAGGGAGCAGAGGGAAAAGGGGAAGCGTCGTCTGGGAAGGCCTCTTGGAGGAGGTGAGCTCTCAGTAGCTCTCAGTAGAACATGTCACCCCCCTCCTCGAAAAACTCCAGTGGTTGTTCATCCACCTCCGCATCAAAGAAAAACTCCTCGCTATTGGCTTTAAAGTACTCGATCACCTTGTCCCCTCCTATCTCACCTCGCTACTCTCCTACTGCAACCCAGCCCGCACACTTTACTCCTCTAATGCTAACCTTTTCACTCTGCCTCGATCTCGCCTCTCTCGCCACCGACCCCTCAAGTACGTCCTGCCTCTGGCTCTGAATACCCTCCCTCCTCAAATCCGACAGTTATTCTCCCCCCCTTCAAAGCCTTATTGAAAGCACATCTCCTCCAAGAGATCTTCCCCGACTAAGCCCCCACTTTCCTCTTCTCCCACTCCCTTCTGCTTTGCCCGGACTTGCTCTGTTTGTTCTTCGCCCCTCCCAGCCCCACAGCACTTACTTACCGATCTGTAATTTGTTTATTTATGTTAATATCTGTCCCCCACCCCCACCCCAGTCTAGACTCTAAAGCTCACTGTGGGGAGGGAATATGTGTTTATTATTGTATTCTACTCTCCCAAGAGCTCAGTACAGTGATGTGCATACAGTAAGCGCTCAGTAAATACGATTGAATCGAATCGAATCCACTGCTCTGGCCTGACCCAGCTTTGCCCCGGCCAGATCAGCGCCCACCTTCCCACCGGCCCTAACCCTTTGGCTGTGAATTGTTCTGCCAGGCCGGGAAGAGAAGCCAAGATGTCCAGTGACCCGCCTCCGCCCTACCCCGGTGGCCCTTCGGCACCCCTGCTCCAAGAGAAAAACGGGATGCCCCCCAGCACAGGTAGGCCATCTCAGGGAGAAACCACTGGGTTTGGGACCCTGGAGACGAGCCATCGTGAGCCCGGTTCTCCCACGCTGCTCCTTCCCTCTGTTTTAGGGGATCGAGGACACGGGAAGGAGCCCAGGGTAATAATAATAACGATGATGATGATGGTATTTGTTAAACACTTACCGTGTACCGGGCACCGTACTGCCATCGTGCTCTTGGCATTGAACAGGGTATATGGAGACCCAATCCCGACCCCAGGAAGCTGACATTCCAAAGAAATTCAGATGGATGTACTTAGAATTCCCTCTGCCTCTGAAGTTTCCAGTGTGTTTGTCAGAAGTCAGAGGAGAAGGCGGGCGCTTATTGGCCGAAAGTCGCCACAGCCGGTCTTCCTTGAGCCCGGGATCCTTGAAAGAAGTGGGCGAGAAGGGGAGTTTGGGTCGAGGGAAGGACGTCGGCTTGGCCAATGGGACGAAAGAGGCTGTTGGAGCCTGCGGCCTGGCAGGGAGCCGGTCATTTCAACCCTGGACCCCATCTGGGTGCCAGTCAGGTGGCCCGGGCACTTCTTCTTTGCCGACAGCCCGGTGAGAGGCAGGGACGAGCCAGCCGCATCAGTCCCGAGGGAGGCCGATGTGGCTTTGGCCTCGGGGGCCGTCTCTTCCGACCTGGCGACAGCCAGGGGCAGGAGTGGGGCTACTTAGCCCCTCACTCTGTGGGATCCAGGGTTCTGTCCCATCGAGTCCTCCAGATGTGCCCCTGGCTACTGTGGGTCAGCCTGCCGCGTGGCATCCCCTCTCCTGGGCCGTCCCTCTCTGTGGCTTAGCTGGGCCCCCAGGCAGGCCCCCTCAGGGGCAGTCTCCTGTCCTTCCTGCCCTTCGCCCTCCCCTGCGGAGGGCTCTCTGGGGGCCCCGGTCCCGCCCCGGTGAAACGGTGCCGACGAGACCCCGTTCTCTTCCAGGCCGAGGTTCTCCGGCTGTTACCCAACCCTCTGGCGTGCCCCTGCCCCCCGCGGATTTTGGGCCTCCACCTTACGAGCCGCCGCTCCAGCCGGGCTTCATCCCGCCGCACCTGAGCGCGGAGGGCACCTACGTGCCTCCAGGTAAGCTCGGCTCCGGGAAAGGCCGATCGGGCAGGGCGGTGGGGGGAGGTGCAGGTTCAGGGGGCAGCATGGTTTGGGGCAGCGCCCGCCGGCCCAGATCTCCATCACAGACTCCCACCTGACCTCCGAGCCCAGGTCCCAGCTCTCCCAGTCACCACGCCCTTAGGAGGCTCCGAGGTCGTCCGGCGATGAACTTCGGATGACCCCGTGCTCCCCACCCTAAAACAGTCGGACCCGGGATTTAGCCGGAGCCCAGCCCCACTGTCGGTCTTTCTGGCGAGGCAATTGAAACTGGGGAATTTGTTGGTGATTAAACATAGGCCTTGGATTTAGGCAATTTGGTGGGCCTCCCTGCTCAGGCAGGGGATGCTCAGAGGCAAAGCGAAGACCCCCCCCCTCGTGGCTTTGGGAGTTTGACCAGCCGGGTAGGAGGGTTGAGGGGAGCCGGGGAGCGCTGGCCTGGCCGGGGTCAGCATCGGCCACGGCGGATGGTTTCTCGGGTCCATTTTGCTTGAGACCCACACTGACCAGTCGCTCCCTAAGACGGCGCCGCCGCAGAAGACACGGGAGAGAGAAGATGAATAATCGTGGGCAGGGGACGGGGTGTGGGGGGATGCGGGAAACCGGCAGGTGACTGAGCAAATGTCAGGCACAAGGGTTCGGTTCCAACGCACCTCTCTGGGAAAAGCTGATCCCTGCCCAGCAGAGGGCTCCCGGCCCGGACTGAAGGCCCCAGGGTTGTCCGGCCGCTCCCTGCCCATCGGCGGCTTTAACGGGAGGCTTGGCGGGAGCTCAGCTAGAGGGGCGACGAGCTGAGCGGAGACCCCTGCCCGTGTGCCTGGGCTCGCGATGCTCCTCAGCGGGAACGGGTACCCCGCCTCACTGGGTTAGTAGAGGGCGGGAGGCGGGCAGAGGAAAGCCCGGCAGCAGAGAGCCCTGGATGGTGCTCCCTCGACCGTGCGGCGAGTCCCGAACCCGCTCCGGAGAGTCCCCGGTTTCCGGGCCGGGTTTCGGGCCCTCCCGGCAGCAAGCGGCCGGGCCCGCCGGATGGATCCTTTCTTTCTTGGTGCCGGACCCCACGGGCCGTGGCGGCCGGCCGCCTCTCGGGACTCTGACTCGCTTCGTCTTGTCCCTCGCTTCTCCCCAGGTTTCTATCCGCCTCCTGGCCCCCACCCGGGCATGGGCTACTACCCCGCCACCGGGCCCTACCCCACCCCTGGGGGCCACACCGCCACCGTCCTCTCCGGCACGGCTACCACGGTGACGGTGCTGCAGGGGGAGATCTTCCAGGGGGTCCCGGTGCAGACGGTGTGCCCCCACTGCCAGCAGGCCATCACCACCAAGATCTCTTACGAGATCGGTCTCATGAACTTCATGCTCGGCTTCTTCTGTTGCTTCATGGGGTACGTGGGGATCCCGGCCCTGGGGGGCCTCGGGGAAGGTGGGTGGGGGGGCTGGAGGGTGGGGGGGGTTACGGGGCGGGGGAGGCCTGCAGTCCCGAAGTCACGTTGGAGCCTGCCTGTCAAGCCGCCTTCGCCTCCTCCTCCTCCTCTCCCTTCTCCTCTTCCCTCGATGCCCTCCTCCCGGGACCCCTGCAGCCTGGGCCACGGTGGGCAGTAAAACCCAAGGACCAGAGGGCCGTGGTCATCGCCGTCTTGGCCCTCTCGACCCGTGAAGCCGACACCGTGGGCCACCAGGTGGGCCCCTGCATCCCCCCCCTCCCGGCCCCTTCCTCATGGGCTGCCTCTCCCCCTTTCTCCCCCCTCCAGGTGTGACCTGGGTTGCTGCTTGATCCCCTGCCTGATCGATGACTTCAAGGACGTGACACACACGTGTCCCAACTGCAAAGCCTATATCTACACGTACAAGCGCATGTGCTAACGGAGCCCCCCACCCCGCGGGAGCCGGGCTCCAAGACTGCCATCTCCGCTCAGCGTCCTCTCTGCTTGTCCATCGGTCCCCCCGCGCTTTGCCGCCTCCGCTCCTTCCCCTCCACCCCCTCCGCTGCTCTCTTCTCACCCCTCCCTGCTTGGAAATAGCCCGAGGTCCCCCCAGGAACCACTCTCCTCTCAACCCTCGGTCTGCCCTCCTTCCCGAGGCTACTTGGGTCACTGGGGGCAGCCTCGGGCTCTACGTCGTCCACGCCTTTATGTCTCGTTTAGGGGCGAGACCGGGGTTGTGGTAGGAAAGTGGCCCGGGCCACACGGGTGCCCACGCCCCAGGCTCACCTCTGCCCTCTCTCCAGTGACCCCAGACAGCACCGTCCAGGCAACCTGGAGCTAGGGCCCATGCCCTCTGACGAGCAGGTTGCTCCAAAGGCTACCTGAGGCCTGAACTCTCATCACCGAAGCCTGGGCTTTCGGCCCATCCGTCTACAGGGCCGGCGCCTGAGCTTCTTCCCCTGGTGTGGGGTTGGGGGCGGGGAGGATGTTCTTGGGGTGGAGAGGCCCAAGGAAGGCAAGGGCTGGGTGTGGCCATCATCTCGGTGCCATCCGGCAGCGGGGCTGGAGCTGGGGGTGATGGAAGGGACCCTTCTTCTACGAAGGGTGAAGGCAGAGGGGCAGAGGAATCAGAGTCACACTCTTGGCTCCGGTTGGTGGCATCTGAACATCTCCTCGGGTTTGAACTGGGATGGGGCCCGGGTTGCCCTCCTACCTTGAACGGCCGCTTTTTCCCGAGGGGGTGGAGAGTGGCGAGCTTAGGCCTCCGGCAGCAAAAATATCGCCCATCTGAGGTTGGCTCAGGAGACTCCAAGGCTGGCGAGCGGTTGGCGACGCCGTCTCCTCGTTCCCCTCACACCCAGGGTTGGAGGGCCGGTCCCGGACACCTTACCCCTCACCCACCCAAGAAACGGGGCCCCTCGTCTACCGGGCGGTCCCCGGTCCGGCTCACCTCGGTCATTCCAGGCCGGGAGGTGGGGGGAGCCGGTGCCGTAGGATAAGCCAGAGAAGATGAGGTAGACTTCCCCCATCCCCTCTTCCCAGACTCCCCAATGGACAGTGAAATGAAGAATTCCCAATCCTGCCTCCGAGCCCCGCTATTCCTTTCAGCCCCCACCAAGGGCGGGCGGCAGGAAGGATAGCCCCGCGGTCCTACTCCTGTCGGTCCTGCGCGTCCCTGGTCCGCGGGCCACTTGTACTGTGCCTGGGAGAGATGGAGTGGAGGGGGAAAGTCCCCGTCCCCCTGCAATCCATGAACTCAGAGAGACTGTTTCCTCACGGCCGGCTAAGTGGCACTGTAAATACCCCTCGTCTGTTCCGATGTAATTTAATTCTCTCGCTGGCTCCGAGAGCCAGGGCAGTTGTAACTTTCTTAAGAGTCACCACTTTGCACTAAGCATTCTCATGCCTGGGGTGTCTACACCCACAGCTAAAGTAAAGATTTGGGTCGGGGGGGGGGGGGGGGCTGGGGGAGGGCACAGACTCGGGAGGTAGGGGTGGGGGGGTTGGGGGTGGTTATTTAACGTGGGTTGAGCAGGAAGGGGGGCAGAGCTGGTTTTAACCCCCGATGCTGTGAGAAGGCCCCGTGAGCCGTCTGTGGGAGGTTGAGGCGCCCCGCCTCCTCGTCCTCCTCCTCTCCGCTCCCCCTCAATTGCTACTGCCGCCGAACACCACCCTGGATTCTGCATCTCGAGCGCATGGTCTGTCCATCCGATGTGCAACCCTCCTCTTTCTTGGTTCTTCCATTGATTGTCACATTAAACTGGCCCTTCCGCCCCCCACGACCATGGGCTTCGGCCCCTCACCCTGGTGCCCGGCTCTTTGCTTCGAGGGTGTGAGGGGCTGGGACCTACCACCCAAATGCATGTGGGGCTGGAAGTTATATTATTTTCAGGGAAGTTAAATAATAAAATAAGGTATTTGTTAAAGCGCTTCCTACGTGATGCGCACTGTTCTAAGCACTGAGGGTTGGACGCAGTCCCTCTCCCACATAGGGCTCAAAGTCTTAATTCCCGGGGTTTTACAGATGAGGGAACTGAGGCGCAGAGAAATTGAGACTTGCCAAAGGTCCCACGGCCCACAATCGGTGGAGGGGGGATTAGAACCCATGATCTGACTCCCAGAGCCATGCTCTATCCGCTAGGCCAGGCTGCTTCTCTACTTGAGCACAGATCTTGGGCACTGTGGCCCTCTGCCCTGATTGCTGAATCCTGGGCCCCAGCTCTGATAGAGTGGCAGGATCCCTGCAGGTCACCATGAGCAGCATTTGGCCTCTGACCCACTTTAGTGGCAATTCAAGTGCTTAGTACAGTGCTCTGCACATAGTAAGCACTCGATAAATACGATTGAACTCCCCCTAAAAAGGGGAAGCCCACCCTGCTTTCCCAGCTAGCAGCCAAGCTTTAGGAGAAAAGGGGTCAGGAAGAGAGTAGACTTCAAGGAGATAAGCAGTCAGGAAGCCTCATTTTGGGTCTTTTTAGTCCAGCCGGGAAGTTTCCAAGCCTTGTCAGAGCCCTGCGATGAAGAAAGCTGGGACTTGGAGTTAGGACTGTTAATAATAATGATGGCATTTAAGCACTACTATGGGCCAGGCACTGTTCTAAGCGCCAGGAGAGATAGGAGGTAATCGGATTGTCCCACGTGGGGCTCACGGTCTTCATCCCCATTCTACAGATGAGGTAGTGACTGAGGCCCAGAGAAGTGAAGTGACTTGCCCAAGGTCACACAGCAGGCAAGTGGCAGAGCTGGAATTAGAACCCATGACCTCTGACTTCCAAGCCTGGGCCCTTTCCACTGAGCCACAACTGTTCTTAAGGGTAGCCCCCCCCAAATACCAATTACCCTTCCCCCGGCCTACTCCCTTCCTCCACAGCAGGTGGGCAAGACCTAGGCTGCTCTCTGTTGCCCTAAGAGGGCCCATAGGCTCAATTCAGGACTCCATCAGGACTGTGTGTTCACACCAGAACCCTGGCCCATTCTTTCATTGCTGGACTGGAATCCTGGTCCTTGACTTTCTCAGTTAGGCACCCCCCAACCTCTTGAGCCTCAGTTTCTCCTTCCAAACAAGGCCAACACCACCCTCTGTCTCACCTCTCTGCCCAAAAGATGATGTGAGTTCGAGGGCTCTGGAACCAAACACCACCACATAGTGTTTCTCCTAGCGATGAACCCGCTCTTAAAAAACGCCCTCCAAACCAAAAACACAACCAGGAATCCCTCCGGATCTGGGAGGTGGCGGGGGTTGACTGCTGGGCTTGTGAATCAGAGGGATCACACTCACCAACCAGATTTCTCCCATCGAACAAAAGTAAGAATCGACATAGATCTGCTTAGAGGCCTCGGCCTACCGGCCCCCACCTCTAAGTCACACCTACCATTCTTCTCTAGCAGAGGGTCAAGCAGTCTTCCTTGTCAGCACTGTAAACTCTGAGTTTGGATCCTCCCCCTTCGCAGCTGACCAGAGGACATCCATTCAGGGTATAAAGTTTTACTGTGCCCAACGCTTCAGCATGATTCTCCAGTTACATGCAAAGTCAGTTTAAACATCTCTGCTTTGGAGTCTTCTCTCTCCCCGCTCCCTGGAGGGGCAGTGACCTCGGCTTCTAGGTTCCCTGGGGAAGATGACCGCCTCCTGCTTCCCCTCCTGGGATTAGCGGAAATACAGCTTTCCTCCCACGCCTGGCTGAGCCTTCTCCTCATACCTCCCACTTCATCTGGGCATGGACCCCACTCCCCCTAAACTGAGCAAACCATTTTGTCAGCTGAGGGAGCAGGGATGAGGAGGAGGGGAAAGAGCCCCCAAGAAGTTATTCGGTGGGGAAGGGCGGAAGAGGGGGAAGTCCATTCCACAGACTCTTGGACCGGCGCCGCCGCCCAGGGCGTCGTGCGACCCTTCCCGCAGATGCCCATTCTGGGCACGGCTACCCGCACGAGAGTGTGGAAGCGCTCGCCCGGGTTCACTGGGTTTAGACTCCTAGTGCAGAGAGCAGACTGGTGGTATTGGTTTTAGCATCTGGTTTTTATTGGTGACTCCTCAAACCCAGCATTTAAAAAAAAAAAACCACACACACACACACACACCTGAGGTGGTGGGTTAGTTATGGATCCAGGGAACGGAGTGGGGGACGGACAGGCAGGGATGGATCTGATGCCTGGGCTCGCTCCCCGAGGAGGCCGGTCAGGGGCTTCCTTCACAGGATGTACCAGGCCACGAGTCCGGCGGCCAAGGCCACGCAGGCAGCGAGCACAAGCTGCAGGCTGGGCTGCCTCAGTAGAGCCACGGCCTGGTGAAAGGGGCAGCCACTGCCCTCGCCGGCACCTGTAGGGGCAAGGGCGACAGGAGTCACCTTGGAGGTTTCGGGATGGCGGAGACCAACGCGGTCGGGGAGCGGGAAGGACGATACTCACCTAGTTTGGCAGCATAGTAGGGGCACTTGCTCAAGTCACCTTTCCCATCGTGCACTGGGACCTCTCCATCCTGGGCTTCTTCAGTCAACGAGGAGCCAATCTTGTCCAGTTCGTTGAATACCTGGAGGGTCAGAGGTCTAGCTGAGCCCCTTCGTTAGGTGGGGCCACCCCCCCGATGAGGGACCGGGAGGGGTGGCAGCAAGGGAAAGTAGTGGCGAGCGTCGGCACCACGGCGGATTGGTGGCGGGGTCTGGAAAAGATCCCAGGAAGAGCTGCTCTGACCCAGGAGGCAAGAGGAGAGAATGAGGGAGACGAAAACTGGCCCAGAGATTGAGATCCTATGAGATAGGAGGGAAAGTGGGAGAAGAGAAGGGCTCTTGTCTCACTTCCCACCTGTTGGTGCCCTGCCCACCCCCCAAAAGAGAATGCCACGCCCTGCACCCTGCTACTTCCCACGTCTTCCAGCAAAGGCTCTTCAGAGAGCATTGGGAGGTGGGAGGAAGCCACCCAGAGACCTGAGCCCCAGGGACGACTCATCCACCCCTCCTAGCCATAGCTTTCCAGAGCTCCCACTAGCTTGGAGATGCCAGGCAAAGCACCTCTTCTGGCCCTACCCTGGACAAGGCCCTTGCCCCAATAATTCCCTGCTGGCTCCCTGAGGAACCCAGCTGGGGGCCACAACAGCTATGGAGACCCCTCACGTGCCATCCACCTAAGGAGAAATATCTCCTCAGACCAGCCGGAAGCCGGGGTGTCCTAAAAAAGGCGGAGAACAAACTAGGTCACCTCCACTACAACTGAAGATAAGTGGCGTGCCTTCTCTCTGAAATGTGGTGCATCTGACTGAATGTGTGACTGTCTCCCTGTCCGCTGGCAGTTCCAAGTGATTCCCTCCTTGGAGCAGCAGCATCTCCTCTGGTGTAACCCAGCAGCAGGAATGGGCCCGAGGAGGCAGGGAACAGTGGCGGCCTTGGCCGAGTCTCTCCTAGCTGCAGTCATTTCCGTTAGAGGCCCTCCCGGCTGGAGGTCAGGGCTTCATTCTCCCAGGAGGAGGAAGGACCGTTCAGAGATCCCACCCTTCAGGGACCTAAAAGCCCCACTCCAACAGGCCCCAACCTCAGGGTCGTGTGTGTGTCGGGGGTTGTTCCCAGGCTCTGACTACACATGTAACCTCAGTGTTCATCTTTTTGTCTGGGCTTCGTTTAAGCACATCTTCCACCCCTCCCTTCCTCTCTGCAGGAGAAAGAAAAGAGGGGAAAGCGATCCAAGCTCGCTCAAACCCAGATGGATTTGGTTCCGCCCTGGCCCCACCAGCTCGGGTCCAGCCTGTCTGGAAGCTTCACGGGCGCTGTCCTAGAGCAGGGGAGGTCAGAAGGGCCCCTCACCTTGGAGGGTACTTGAAAGGACGGACTTGTCCTCCAACCCAGCCCCGGCAAGAGCCCCTGGCACCTCAGAGACTGGGATGTCATGGAGTACCACAACACCCCGTCCCTCCCGTTCACTCCCTGGAGCGGCCACATGCCCATTCGGAGACCAAAACCCACACTCTGGCCCCAGGGGGTAGGCCTGTTCAGGAAACCAGTCCTGGCACCAACCAGAAGTGATCTCCTCCCCTTTGGGCCCGACAGAGCTTTGCTGGCTTAACTGCCACTCCTTGAGCAAAGTGTGAGAAAGTCACATCGCTCTTCCCAGCTCTCCGATGGCCAGGACACCACGGGGAGCAGTTTCTGGGTGCTGGACAACTGACATTTCAACGGTCAATCCAGGCTGGCCCGTTCCGGGGTCGAGACCCATGATGAGTCCCGCCTCTCTGCCACACGCCCTGCACTAGGATGCGCAGTCGGGCTGACAGTCCAGGTCGTGACCCACCCCCAGTGATCAGCTCCATTTCCCAGTCTCCCCGTGCCCGCAGTTAGTCACGGAGCCGGGTGATCCCCCGCTTTCCTGGGTAACTGGCTCCCTCCATCTCTGAGCACGCGGACACCCAGAGAACAGTGGCCAGCGCTTATAACATCGCTTGACACATACTAAGCGCTGAACGAATACCATAAAACCAGCAGCCTGGGGTTCCCTCATCTCTCCTCTCCATCAAGCCCCATCCTCCCCGCAACCAGCAGTACCTGCATATTGTACTCAAAGGCTTTGTTGGCCTCCTCCACGATCTTGTCTTTGGTCTTTCGGTCCAAGTCCAGGGCATTCATCCTGGCCCGGTAGAACTGCTTGAACTGCTGGGCGTTGGTGACATTCTCAAACAGGTAGAATTGGGTCCCTTCCCCGGTGTTAGGCAGCTTCAGTGCCCGCTGGGCTACCTTCTTCAGCACCTGGCCCCCAGACAGGTCCCCCATGTAGCGGGTATAGGCATGAGCCACCAGGAGCTCGGGCTCGTTCTGGCCGACGTAGTGGATCCGCTCCACGTAAGTGCGGGTGGCCTCTGAGCACTGGACCTGATCCTTCCAACCTTCCCCATAGAAATACTCCATGTCCTTGATCAGGGCCTCCTTCCGGTGGAGTTCCATGGGGAAGTATAACGGAGCAAAGGCCGGGTGGTCCTTATTGCGATCCATCTCCTCCTCCAGAGCAGAGTATGTGAAGTAAAGTGCAGTAGTGGCCAGCTGCGCCAGGAGAGGGGAGAGGGATGAAGTGAGAGGGAGTAGGGAAAGAGTAAGGGTTCCCGGGCTATAGCTAAGGAACAGAGAGGGCCACCAAGCTGGGACACGGCTCGTGTAGACCGGATGGAGACCGGAACTTTTCAGGCTAAACGGGATGACTGAAGTGAGGGGCTCAAAACCCAGAATTGTGTTCAACAACATCAGGACCAGGGGGGAGGTTGGAGGTCATAGGTTCAGAGCCAAAGGATGGGAAGCATTTCTTTGCACTGTGGGTGTGCGGTATACACTCAGGAGGGGAAGTGTGACGAGGTTCGGAATGTGGAGAGAGTCACGGGTACTGGTGCCCACAATGGGTTACCAGAGGGGAAAGTTGGAAGGTTCGGAAAACAGCCTCTACACTATTCTTCCAGTATCGGGCTGGATGGGTCAGTGGTCGCACCCCTGCCGAGTTCCCACCTGCAGATTCTCTCACGGTGCTCGGCACAGAGTAAGCACTTAATAAATACTATGACTATATTACTTCTACCACCCACTGCGGCCTTGCTTATATTCTCAGGCAAGGAGTCCCCTGGGCCTGGGGGAGGGAGGAGACGGGACCTCAGGGTTTTGCTAAGATTCAGCCCAGGATGGATCTCAATCAATCACTTATATTTCTTGAGCACTTCCTGCGTGCAGAGCATTGTACTAAGCTCTTGGGAAGAATATCAGAGTTGGTAGACATCTCCCCACTCTATTCTTCACTCCGCTGCCCAGCTCATCTTCCTGCAGAAACGCTCTGGGCATGTCACTCCCCTTCTTAAAAACCTCCAGTGGTTGATTATCAACCTCCACACAAAACAAACTTCTCATTCTAGGCTTCAAGGCTCTCCATCACCTTGCCCCTTCCTACTTCTCCTCCCTTCTCTTTTTCTACCGCCCACCCCGCACACTCCGCTCCTCTGCCGCCCACCTCCTCACCGTCCCCCGTTCTCGCCTATCCCGCCGTTGACCCCTGGGCCATGTCCTCCCGCGGTCCCAGAATGCCCTCCCTCCTCACCTCCGCCAAACTAATTCTCTTCCCCTCTTCAAAACCCTAGAGCTCACCTCCTCCAGGAGGCCTTCCCAGACTGAGCTCCCCTTTTCCCTCTGCTCCCTCTACCCCCCCCACCTCTCTGCAGCTAAACCCTCTTCTCCCCCCTTTCCCTCTGCTCCTCCCCCTCTCCCGTCCCATGCTCTCAGCACCGTACTCATCCACTCAACTGTATATATCTTCATTACCCTATTTATTTTGTTAATGAGATGTACATCACTTTGATTCTATTTATTTGCTGTAGTTTTAATGAGATGTTCTTCCCCTTGACTATTTATTGCCACTGTTCTTGTCTGTCTGTCTCCCCCGATTAGACTGTAAGCCTGTCAAAGGGCAGGGACTGCCTCTGTTACCAATTTGTACATTCCAAGTGGACCATATGTAGCAAAATAGTAAGCACTCAATAAATACTACTGAATGAATGAATGAAAAGGAGTTTATATTCTAGAAGGCCAACTAGTAGGGCTCAGGGATTCAAAACAAAATATCTTGTGTAGAAGCTTCCTGAAAACACGCCACCCTCCGGCACTGAGCCAGTGTGTGGGCAGGAGCAATTAAGCTTGGGGCAGGACTGCAAGAAGGGCCTCAGTAAATACAACTGAATGAATGAATACGATTGAATGAAGAGGGAGAGCAGAGGATCTCAAAAGCTGGATCCCTCTCCCCTACACCTATATCCTCCACTTATCGGGCACAACTTTCACAGTGCAGTCTCTGTTTTGCCAATTTGGGGGGGCAGAAGAGGACCATTTATGCTGATACAGAATGGACACTGGTTCTTTCTGCAAGTTCAAGTGAGCAGTCTTCTTTCTTTACAGATGGGAGCATCCAGGTCTCCTCCTAGCTCTCCTGCCTCTTTCCTAAATCAGTTTTTTTTTGTTTTATAGTATTTGCTAAGCATTTACTATGTGCCAGGCACTGTACTAAGAGCTGGGGTGGATACAAGCTAACTAGGTTGGACAAAGTCCCTGTCCCCCCTAGGTCTCACAATCTTAATTCCAGTTTTACATATTTTATAGCAGATGTGTGGCAGAGCAGGGATTAGAACCCAGGCCCTTCTGACTCCCAGGCCCGTGCTCTACCCACGAGTCCATGCTGCTTTAGTGTCTTGTGCTGCTGCAGCCGGAGACCACTTTGTCCCTCTGTCCCCGAGTCATGAGGTTCGTCACATAGCTTAGTGATAGGGATGACGGCCACAGAGCTGTCAGCCTTCCTTCAGAGGGCAGCTGGCCGGGGGCTCATGCAGAGGCAGTCCAGAGTCCCAGCCTATCATACAGCTGGATGCCCACCAAGCTAGTCACATCCTGAGTCAGGAATCATTCCTTCTTGCCTACTGTGACCTTGGGCAAGTCACTTCATTTTTCTGTGCCTCAGCTTCCTCATTGGCAGGTTGGGGGTGAAATCTCTCTTCTCCCTCCACCCACCCCTTCCTTAGACTCTGTGCCCCACTTGGGACAGAGACCATGACTGATCTGAGGTGAAATCTCTCTTCTCCCTCCATCCCCTCCTTAGACTGTGTGCCTCACGTGGGACAGACACCGTGACTGACCTGGTTACCCTGTACCAACCCCAGTGCTTGACATTTATCTATTATTCCCACCCCACGGGAAGCCTCGAGGCGGCTTCTCCCAGGCTGAGGGGGTCCCGGAGATGACACCCCCCACCCCTGCCAACCACCACCACTCAAGAAGCAGGATGCAAACCTTAAAGAGCTCCTTATTGATGTGGCCCTTCAAGAAGTCCTTGACAAATTGGGTGTTTTCTGCCCGGTCGTGGGATTCCTTGGTCCCTTCCTTAAGGAGCTCTGAGAGATCGGTGGGGCTAAAAGGAGAGAAACATAAGCAGTATACGGTTTGCTAGGCCGGAAGGGAGTTGGGAAGGAGCGGTAAAGCTGACCCAAACCAAGTGTTTTAAGTCTGTCACCAAACCCTTCCCTCCCTTTATTTTTTTAGACTGTTCACCCTCTGGGGGCTGGGAGCTACGTGATTCCCATCCCTATATTCTTTCCCCAGGGCTCTTAGATGCCTCTCTGAGGAACACCAAGCTGGGAAGAAAGAATATGTAGAGCTCACCTGGTATGGTTTTCCTGTTCAGGTTCTCCATAGCTGTTTTTTTCCGCTTCATCCAGCTGCTCTGAAGTCTCCAAGTCAGATGCCATTGTTCCTTAGGAAGCTTCCTTCAAGTTGCTTGCTCCCTTCTGGTCCTGCAGAGAAACACGAGAGGTCGGTATGGCCACTCCAAGACCTCAGAGGGAAGGAGACAGAAAGTGAGGAAGAAGGTGAAATATCTCCAGATCAGCCGCTGTCAGAATTCAGTTTGAGTGCCTATGAAGGAATGCACCAGAACTGCACTGTGGTTCTCAGTTAAGTCACAAATTGCACTGAAATAAGTGTTTCTAATAGGTTAAATCTTCCAGGAGAGTGATCCTCAGAAGCTCCCTCCTCCTCCACCCCCCCCCCCCCCCCCCAAACACACACACACACAGACACACATTTCCCTGCTGGGTTCTAAAAAGGATTTTCAATTCTCAGCCCCATCTGGGGAGAATGGCTTAGCTGTGACAGATAATGAGACCATATGCAGCAGCATCTAATTCAGTGCTATCTCAGGCAGTCCAGGCTTCTGACAATATCCTCACCAGACTCATTTATATACACTCAGTTCTGTTGGGACACGATTCTTCACCCTGCACGTTTGGGAATGTTCTTCAGACAAGGCCTGCCTGTTGTATTCCCCGTGCGACAGATTCCACCATGAGTTTTCCTTAATACCTGATTTTGCCAGATCACGATCCTCACATTAAAAAGCAACTGGGTGTAAGTCTGTGACTGTCACTGAAGAGTCTCACAAACGGAGATGGTGTTAGTGCTGTTTGAGACAGCCACGGGCAAAGCCTCGATCTTTCCATTTAAAGTGCCTCCCCTATGGAACACTGTGTCTATTTCCAGGTTTCTGATTCAAATTTGACAGTTGGAGACTGAGCAGAAGCCACCTTGTTACTCGAGTAGAGGAGGGAAATGCAAACTGCACTATAGAGCCTAGCCACAGTTCAGTGAGAAGTAGCATGGCTCAATGGAAAGAGCACGGGCTTGGGAGTCTTAGGCCATGGGTTCAAATCCCGGTTCAGCCACTTAATCATAATAATAATAATAATTATGGTATTTGTTAAGCACTTACTATGTGCAGAGCACTGTTCTAAGCGCTGGGGCAGATACAGGGTAATCAGATTGTCCCTTGTGGGGCTCACATTTTTTAATCCCCATTTTTACATATGAGGTAACTAAGGCCCAGATAAGTTAAGTGACTTGCCCAAGGTCACACAGCAGACAAGTGGCGGAGCCGGGATTAGAACCCACGACCTCTGACTCCCAAGCCCGTGCTCTTTCCACTAAGCCACGCTGCTTCTCTATTTGTCAGCTGTGTGACTTTGGGCAAGTCACTTATCTGGGCCTCAATTACCTCATCTGTAAAATGGGGATGAGGCCTGGGAGTCCCACCTGGGACAACCTGATCACTTTGTATCTTCCCCAGCATTTAGAACTATGCTTTGCACATAGTAAGCGCTTAATAAATGCCATAATTATTTTTCAGTCGCCTTAAAAGCCATCGGGAGTATGGTAGGTGGAGAGAGAGTTAGAACTTCCCCATTCTAGATAAATCAATTCAAAACAGTTCTTACTAAGACTTGAACACCACTGCTGGATGAAAGCATTCATTTGGCGGTGGGGGCGGTGATGGATGGGGATGACTTGATAGGATCTTTTTTCACACCATTGGACGATATTAGCTTTCACAACCCAGCTTCCCCTCCCCAGTCCTATAAGCTCTTCTCTGGACTGCAAACTCCTGATGGGTAGGAAACATGTCTACCAACTCTGTTGCACTGATCTCTCCCAAGCACTTAGAACAGTGCTCTGCACACAGTAAGCACACAATAAGTACCACTGATGCACTGGAGAATGTGTTGGGCAGGAGTCAGGCAGTGCCAAAGAGGCCTATGATTTGGGGAGCCAGGGAGATATTATCTCTGTAAACTTTCCCTTCTTTTTCTCCCCTTCCCCAAGCCTAACTTGGGTTTGCCTAATTAGAACTTCCTGCTCCTCTTCCACTGGGTCCCTTCCTTCCCTGCACACAAACCCCAACCACTTTCCGCTCCCCAGAGGCAAGGGACCCAACTGCCCTCACTGAGCTATGCCAGGATCGTCACTGGATCATCATCAGGTTCTTTAAATCTTAGGGCTGGCCACCTAGAAGCCTCAGGCATGGCTTGGTCAGCCACCAACTTTAAAAAGAAAGTGACACCAACACCTGGAAAGGATGATATCACCAGTTCTTAAGTGGGATGGAAGGCAGGAAAGAAGAGGTCCTGGAAGTTAATTCCCCTTTTGCTGTGCAACTAAATTGGCACTTCAGAATCACTTCTCCCTTCCTTCTCAGAAACATCAGCCATTACAAAGGAAATCGTTTTGACTCTGTGAAATTGGGAAGCCAGTTATTACCCTGAGTCAAGGAGCTGAGAGAGGTTTAGTCCACCACTCTTAATATTTTGA
This sequence comes from Ornithorhynchus anatinus, assembly GCF_004115215.2. NCBI lineage: Eukaryota > Metazoa > Chordata > Mammalia > Monotremata > Ornithorhynchidae > Ornithorhynchus > Ornithorhynchus anatinus. The sequence continues at coordinate 24,610,019 of NC_041729.1, read as the reverse complement.
TATTTACCAAATGCCTTCCTGGAACTCTCCCTTATCTACCAATGTTCTCTTTTACATCACTTTTACTTCCTGACCTAGGCCGATGTCACCCGAGATCCTTGTTTACAAAATCTTCCTTCTCACCACTCCTTCTGTTGGTTTAATTTGATCACTGGTTTCAGCAGACGGCTGCTCTGGTGCTGTTCCAGAGAAACAGCAATGTTCCCATCTCCATCCAACTAGATGGGTTTCCCTTTATACCTTTCCAGGCCAGGAGACACTATTTGCTCCTGGCTAAGCTCCTGTTTACTGACCTCTTCAAAGAACTCCAGTACAAGGCTAGAGGGGAACTAGTAGATTTAATTTAGATTTTCAGAGGTGTCACAATAAAAGCTAAAAGCCCCCCCTACACCCTCAAATAGCCACCAAATGTTCTGCTTCAGTAAGAAACTGGCTAAAATAGGAACTGACAACCCCCTAGTCCAATTTGGTGGCTAAACCAGAAGAGTTCTCAATCCCTAGTGATAATCAGAAGATATTTTCACCCATGCCAAAAAATGGCTAAATTGTCAAATTAACTTTAGAAGCCACAGAGACCATCAAGAGAGGGGTTAATCAGCATGAGAGAATCCAATTAAAAATTTACAGGCGTTTACTTGGGCAGAAATGGGAGTGAGAGGTTGGCAAGTGTCTTGAGCATCTCAAAAGGCTGCTAAGGGGCTTTGGGAGATGGTGTGTTCAGAAAACTCTGGCAGAAGAGTCCCCAGACTCTCACATCTGCCTTTAAGGAATAAATTTCAACTTATTTTCCCCAGATGTCACACAGTTAAAAGAGGTCAGTCTCTTGCTGAGAGGTAGGTGCCTCTTGCCCCTCCAGGAACCGGTTTGTTTCAAGGTATGTGCGGCAAAAGGCCCAGCTAAATAATGGATACCCCTTTAGAAGGGGAGTAAATATAATAAAGACAAACAGTTCCTCAACTAAAGCCCCAGAGTAACAGTTTAGAGCGAGCAGCTGGTAAATTGTGGCTTGGGGGATTAGATCCAGTTCATTCACCAAACATTAGTTGAACATCTAGTCGCCAAGTCTCACACACGTGGAGACCTAGACAATTAAGCTAGTAGCTTGTGAGTTTTTAAAATGCATTTAACCAGTTTGGAATGGAGTTTGGGGCATTTGGTGGTGCAGAGTATTCAATCCCAAGGATGAAAGAGTTCTTAAGGTTCAACTCATCCTGCTGCCCAAAATCTGAACAGTTGTGGTATTTGTTAAGCACTTGGTAGATGCCGGATAATCAGGTCAGACATAATCCCTATCCCTCATCAGGTTCAGGGTCTAAGTGAGAAGGAGAACAGGTACTGAATCCCCATTTTCTAAATGAGGAAATTGAGCCACAGAGAAGTAGAGTGACTTGCCCAAGGGCACAGCAGGCAAATGGCAGGGTCAAGATTAGAACCCAGGGCCATACTCTTTCCATGGCACCAACTCTGATATAACTGAAGATCACTTTCATTTAATAAGCTAGGATGCCTCTAAGAGCTACCAATTAATGCTTTATCCTAGTTGGGGAACAAAGCCCCAAACCTGAACCTCCACAAAGTGATGAATTTAGGGATCAAAGGTTTGTGGAGAAGCAGTCAGTGCCAGAACAACAGATTCAAAACTTGAATTAGATCAGAACCTGGGAACTGCTGTTCTAAAATAGCCACTAAAGTGATAACTTTAAATGTAGCATATAGATTAGTAAATGTTGTTCTTGGGTTCCAAGACGTCACCTGGACTGTAAGCTCCTCACGGGCAGGGAAAATGTCTACCAAGACTGTTATACTGTCTTCCCCCAAGTGCTTAGTACAGTGCTCTGCACACAGTAAACGCTCAATAAAGACGATTGAATGAATGCTTTGAAAAAATTCTCCTCTACTAAAGTGAATGAACCAGTTACGATATTTTTCTCTGAAGTCTAAATGGAAAATTAAGGCAGTAAGTAAAAAATGACTAGGCAACATGTTCTCACATATAAGGAACCGGCACACAAGTGAGGCACAGGGTGGGAAGTCTGAAAGGCTTACATGCAATGTGGCCTTTAAAAAAAAAATAGCTTTTGTTAAGTGCTTACTATTTGCCAGGCACTGAACTAAGCGCTGGGGTGGATATAGCAAATTGAGTTGGACACGGTCCCTGTCCCATGTGGGGTTCACAGTCTCAAGCCCCATTTACAGATGAGGTAACTGAGGCACTGAGAAGTGAAGTTCAAACTTCGCCCTTGCACTTGTTCAAATTGCAGACAACTGGGGGCTAGCATTAGAACCCAAGACCTTCTGACTCTCAGGCCCATGCTCTAACCACTTCACCATGCTGCTTTTTTGCTTTTTAAGATTCCTCAATGTCTCTGGAAAAACTAGGTGCTTCCAAAAATATGCAAGTTGTTCCAAATTTAAGTGGGAAGGGTACAAACAGCAGGAAAAAAAAGTGTGAGTCTTTCCCTTTATTTCAAGCACTATTCATTTCTCCTTAAAGATCAAGAGAAATAAAATTCTAGATAAAGGACTTTCTCTTTTCCCAGCCTTCTTCAAAAATGCCAAATCCTGCTACGCTAGCACTAGAGCTAGGCCAGGAAGACAGAGACAAGAGCCCCCTGCCCAGGGGTATCTAAGCACCAAGTCACGGGCCTGAAATGAGGTCTTCCATCCAGGTGTACCAGTCAGTATTTACTGAGCACTTACTGTGCACAGAGCAGTGTACTAAACTTGGGAGAGTACAGTAACAGAGTTAGTAGGCCCGTTCCCTGCCCACAAACTTACAGTCTAAAGGAGGAGCAAGATATTAATATAAATAAGTTACGGATATGAACCTAAGTGCTCTGGGGCTGAGAGTGGAGTGAATAAAGGGAGCCAATTCAAGTGCAAGGGAAATGCAGGAGTGGGAGAAGATGAAATCAGGGCTGTCAGGAAAGGGCTCTTCGAGATGTGCCTTTATTAATAATATTAATGGTACTCATTAAGCACTTACTAGGAGTCAAGCGCTGTTCTACAAGTTAATCAGGTTGGACACAGTTGCTGTCCCACATTGGGCTCACACTCTTACTCCCCATTTTTTACAGATGAGGTAACAGGCACAGAGAAGTTAAGTGACTTGCCCAAGGTCACAGCAGTATGGCCCAGTGGACAGAGCATAGATCTGGGAGTCAAAAGGACCTGGTATCAAATCCCAACTCTGCCCCTTGTCTACTGTGTGACCTTGGGCACGTCACAACCTTCCTGGGCCTCAGTGCCTTCAACTGTAAAATAGGGGTTAAGACTGTGAGCCTCAAGTAGGACATGGACAGGGTTCAACTTGATTAGCTTATATCTACCCCAGTGCTTAGAACAGTGACTGGCACATAAGTTCTTAAATACCACGAAAAAACTAAAAGGCTTTGAAGGTAAGAAGAGTAATTGTCTGGGGATGAGATGAAGGAGGGTGTTCCAGGCCAGAGGTCTGCGGGACTAAAGTACAGTGAGTAGGTGTTTGAACTCAAACCCCCAGGTGTCAGATTTGAAGAGATATATAAATAGAGATAAGGAGATCCAAGTCTGTAGAATCCCATCACCCAGAAATCAAGTCTCAATTGGGGGGGGGGGGGGTAGGAAGGAATCTTTTGGTGAGGAAAAAGAGATGAAAGACTCAAAATGAAACAGCAGATGCATGTAAAAAGCCAACAGTATACAGAAGATTTTAAATAGAGACTTCAGAACATTTAGCACAATAGTGATTTTGAGATTTGAGCATCTGGATGGGCTCTTCTTCCCACCCAATCCCTGTCCTCCCTAGGACTTTCCCCATCACTGTAGACAGCACCACTATCCTCCATCTCAAACCTAAAACCATGACATTATCTTCAATTCAACTGTCTCATTCAACCCACATATTTAGTTGTCAAATTCTGCCAGTTCTATCTTCCCAACATCACTAAAGCACTTATCCTAGCCTGCCTTGATTACTCTATCCGTTCCCTGCTGACTGCCCTGCCTCCTTCCTTCATTCAATTGTATTTATCGAGCACTTACTGGGTGCAGAGCACTGTACTAAGAGCTTGGAAAGTACAATTCAGCAACAGATAGAGACAATCCCTAACCCAACAATGGGCTCACCGTCTAGAGGGGTAGACAGACAACAAAACAAAACAAGTAGACAGGCATCAATAGCATCAAAATAAAGAGAATTATAGATATATATACATCATTAACAAAATGAATAGAATATGTACAAATATACACAAGTGCTGTGACGTGGGGAAGGGGATAGGGCAGGAGTAGAGGAAAAGGGGGGCTCAATCTGGGAAGGCCTCCTGGAGGAGGTGAGCATACAGTAGGGCTTTGAAGAGGCAGGGGAGAAGAGAGCTAGTTTGGCAGATGTGAGAAAGCAGGACATGCCAGGCCAGAGATTGGACGTGGGCCAGGGGTCGATGGAGGGACAGGTGAGAACAAGGTCCAGTGAGGAGGTGAGCGGCAGAGCAGCAGAGTGTACGGGCTGGGTTGTAGAAGGAGAGAAGGGAGGTGAGGTAGGAGGAGGCAAAGTGATGGAGAGCTTTGAAGCCAAGAATGAGGAGTGTTTGCTTCATGCGAAGGTTGATAGGCAACTACTGGAGATTTCTGAGGAGGGGGCAGGGGTGACATGCCCAGAGTGTTTCTGTAAAAAGATAATCCAGGCAGCAGAGTGAAGTATAAACTGAAGCGGGGAGAGACAGGAGGATGGGAAATCAGAGAGGATGCTAATGCAGTAATCCAGTCGGGATACAATGAGAGATTGTACCAACAAGGTAGTGGTTTGGATGCAGAGAAGAGGGCGGATCTTGGCGATGTTGTGAAGGTGAGACCGGCAGGTTTGGGTGACGGATTGGATGTGTGGGGTGAATGAGAGCGCGGAGTCAAGGATGACACCAAGGTTGTGGGCTTATGAGATGGGAAAGATGGTAGTGCCATCCACACTGATGGGAAAATCAGGGAGCCAACAGGGTTTGGGAAGGAAGATAAAGAGCTCAGCCTTAGACATGTTGAGCTTTAGGTGGTGGGAGGACATCCAGGTGGAGATATCCTGAAGGCAGGAGGAGATACGAACCTGGAGGAAGAGAGAGAGAACATTGGAGGAGACGTAGATTTGGGTGTCATCTGCGTAGAGATGATAGTTGAAGCCATGGGAGCGAATGAGTTCACCAAGGGAGTATAGATGGAGAACAGAAGGGAATCAAGAACTGTTCCTTGAGGTACCCCTACAGTTAGGGGATGGGAGGGGGAGTGCCTCTTCCCACTCCAGGGCATTCTTTGTTCTGCTGCCTGGATTTTTTTTTTAAACACAAAAAAAGTTCACTCTATGTTTGCCCCCTCTTCAAGAATCTGCAGTGGTTGCCTACCCACCTTCACAAACAGAAAATCCTTACCATCAGCTTTAAAGCACTCAATTGCTTTGCTCCCTCTTACCTCACCACTCTACTACAACCCAACTAACTCTGCCCCTCACCAACCTATTCACTGTACCTCAATCTCATCTACCTCACCACTGACCCCTTGCCTACATCTCACCTTGTGAAACTCCTTTCTCTTCCACATCTGACACCATTACTCTCCCCACTTTCAAAGCCTTAGTAACATGACAACTGCTCCTCGAGGCCTTCCCCGACTAAGCCCTCATTTCCCTTACTCCCTCTCCCTTCTGTCGTTCCTGGATTTGTACTCCATAGTACTTATGTACACATCTATAGTTTATAGTAAGTCTTCCCCTTCTAGGACTGTAAGCTCCTTGTGGGCAGGGAACAGATTTACCGATTATACTGTACTCTCCCAAGCACATCATTCAGTTCTCTGCACACAGTAAATGCTCAATAAATATGATCAATTAATCAATAATGCTTACAGGTGCTGAGAATAGCAGGTGTTAATTGAACCTTGGGCACAAACCCAGGCACTTTCCATTAGGTTTGTTTACTGTTGGCTAAGGTTGCAGTTGATCTCAGCTTGAGGGAGGCTAAAGGTTTTTCTTACATCAACTGGGGGCCTCTGGTTAGAAATCCAAACCAACAGGTTCATTTCAGGAGTTCTGTGAGCTGTTAATGTCACCAGGGTTTCCAAGAGCCTGGAGAACATTCTCATACACTATTTGGCAACTCCGGGTCAGACAATGAAAGCCATTTTGCCTATCAAGTTGAATATTCTAGATAACAAAGTCGGCCACTTGGTATTATAAGCAAGTGGAGGCAGAGCTGAAGTATTCAATGACATGTTACAGTCAAAGAAATTAATAATCCAACAAAACCACTCATGGATTGACAATGCACCTGGTGGACCTGAAGACAGTACAGGACATTTTCTGCTCTCATCAAATCATCAAGTCATGTTCCTCCCCACCTTCAAGGCCTCCTAAGGTCCATCTTCTCAGGAGCCAGTCCCTGATCAATTCCCACCTCCCTGGGCATAGGGTCCCAGATCTTAGAGAAGCAGTTTAGCTTAGTGGATAGAGCATGGGCCTGGGGATCAGAAGGACCTGGGTTCTAATCCCAGCTCCGTCACTTATCTGCTATGTGATCTTGGGCAAGTCACAATTTCTCTGGGCCTCAGTTCCTTCATCCAGAAAATGGGGACAAAGACTGTGAGGTCTATGTGGGACAGGGACTGTCCCAGTTACCTTCTATCTACCCTAGCGCTTACTACAATGTCTGGTACCTTGTGTTTAACAAATACCACAATTATTATTTACCTCATTTTCTCATTGTTCTTTATAATTCAATTTCTCTGCTTCAATTCTTGTCTCTCCTATGTATCCATTAGACTGTAAACACTCCAGGAACAGAGAGATCACCTTTTACATTTATTCTATGCTACTAATCACTTCTGCATCATGAGTTTGCAAACAACAGCAACAAAATGGATTTGAGATGAATCAGAGGACCTCTATTCAACTAGGATGAGTGCCAGAAGGGCAAAGGGCTTTCTCACTGAGAAGCAAGGTTTCAACACAACTTCCCCTTCTGAAAATGCAACTTTAAGCAACTTGCATCACTGAGAGGGACCTGAATACATCACACACTTACAGAGATATTTACTGATTCAGGATTTATAGTATTTAGGGGTGAAAGTTATCATTTAAAAAAAAAAGGGATCCTAAAAAGCCTCTTCTGAATGGAAGATTAGAGAGATACATAGTAAATGTTCTCACTTTTGTTCACCATCAGATTAAGTATCCCCACATTCTACCCTCCAGTAGATCCTGACTTTACCAATCCAAGCATAAGTAGGCAAGGACTGGGTGGTTGAAATCCTAAGGGTGGTAAACAGAAAGAACAGTGTACCTCCACTCTGCTTCTGGGCCTGGATGAGGAGTCTGTGGGCTCCCCCCTGGGCTGGAAGTTTTGAAGAGTGCAAGAGTTCTCTCTCAGTCAAATGATGTCATAATAGGGGTGGTTTATGACCCCCAGGGTAGTTATGGTAGTGTGGCCAAACCATGAGGTAGCAGCAGGTGGCCTATGTGTGGGGGTTTTTTTGTGGTGGGTGGGGAGAAGAAATGAGAACAGGGCACCCAAAGAAAGAGACGGAGAGGAAAAAAAAAAAAAAAAAAACCTACAGAGTCCTCCCCCCCATTTTTTACTCTAAGCAGAGGAGAGGGCAAAATTTGAGAAAGGAGGAAAGCATTTGTTACATTACAACTAAAAAGATGCATAAAACTATTAGTTTCTAAAATGTCAAACAATTGGCTACTTACCCATTTTTCTTCCCACAGAACCTAGGGCTTAGTTTCTGAGAACATTAATCCCAATTGTTATTTTTTTTAATGCATTTTGGCTGCTTCATAAGATGTCTTTGAATAACAGTCATTTCTTTATCTTTCTCCAAGAATGATTTGGGCACTTCTCAAAATAAGTGTTTCACGATTTTTTATATGGTGTTTAAGTACTTACTGTGTTTCAAACACCGTTCTAAGTGTCAGGGTAAAAGCATTCTTCTTAGGTTGGATACAGTCCCTATCCCAAATGGGGCTCAAAGCATAAGTAGGAGGAAAAACGGGATAACTAAGGCACAGAGAAGTTAAGTGACTTGCTCACAGTCACACAGAAATTGGCGGAGCCAGGATTAGAACCCAGGTCCTCTGACTCCCAGACCCTTGCTCTTTCCACTAAGCCATGCTGCTTCTGTGATTCTGTGAATAAGATGGTCATTTAAATTCGCCAGCCAGGATTATTCCAAGTGAAAATAAAATAGCAACTGTTACCACGGAACACATAACTTAAGTCCTCTTCACAAACAGGATGAACTTTGGTCTAGTCCAAAGTACAACAAAGTAACAAGACGGGGGGTATGATCTTAAGCAAAGTTGTTTTCCACAAGAGCCACCAACTCAAACAAAACTAACCTGCACATATTGTTTTCTGTTACCTCTGATGGCTTTTCTGCTACAATAGCAAGATTACGAACTTTGGAAAGATACTGTACATTCTCCCCTAAATTTCAATATTATTGCTCTGAGAGCCAGTGTCTTGCCTTCTAGTTTTAATGAAGCAGGGGGCCCAGGAAAGAGTTACCTGCTCCTTTGTAAACATTTGAAATTTAAGGTTTTAGATTTGCATATTTAAAAAGCACTGCATGGAGAAGTTGAAGTAATGAGCTACATGCTTTACACTTGGTCTTGAATTTAACAAGTTCTTTCCTGAAGAATAAAATGATCAACAATCCACAACATTTACTGATAGCAAGTGGCTTACAAAGCATGTTTTTAGAGACATCACAATGTACACGTCATCACAATACTGTTACTAGAGACCCTAGAAGATATTTTCGTGCCAAGATCCCTTCACCAAAGAGTAGCTCATACTTATGAGCATTTTTTTTAATATAGGTTAACTACCCAAATCAACTCTCACTTTCCCACCAGAGCCCTGGGGTTTCATCTTGATTTCTTTAACAATCTTTGATTATATAAAACAGTGTCTGGTTATCACTTTCTCTCCTGTTTGATCTGTGTATCCCCATTCTCTACATCTCTTCTGCACGTGATCAGAAATATTTTTAAGTAAAACAGATACTGAAATCTCTTTTATAAACTTCCTCACTTTGAATATCCATTCAAGAGATAAGGCGGCAAGAGCAAAAAACAGCAGCTGCAAAACTGCACAAAGGAGAGCCTTTTTGTGTACACAAAACAGCCGGGATTGTCAGTTCTACATTGGCCTTTTCAGTTACCCAAACACACCCGCGGGTGAAAGTCACCATCGGTGGGACACACAGAGTTGTCCTTCGTACCCAGAGATGATGCCATTGTGCATATATTCACACACACATTTACATATGTGTGTATGTGTGTGTATATATATATATATATAATGAATATATTTTTCTGCCACAACCTTAAGTTATTATTAATATCAGAGGTCCAGAGACTAGGGAAAGTCAGAAGAAGAGCCAGGTAAATGCCAGAAATCCCTTGAGAAGGACCTGGTAGGTCTGGGAAAACTAGACACCTGCTAGAAGAGGAGATACACCCAAGCTATGACAGACAGTATAGTGAACAACAGAGCCAATCCACCAAGGCTTGTGGAAAGGGTTCCCTCCCAATGTAGGGCAGGGACATCGCCTTACCTGATTAACAAGTATCTAACCGGGCACCTGCACCTAGTAAGTGCTTAACAAATGCTATTATTATTTTGGCCCTGATTATTAATAGTGGCATAAAAGCATTAACCAAGGGGTGAATATTGCCCAGCATCACTGGACTTCTCACACACAAGAATATTTGTGGAGTGCAACTGGGGACTAACGGGTAATATGAACTGTACATTCCAAGCGCTTAGTACAGTGCTCTGCACATAGTAAGTGCTCAATAAATACTACTGAATGCACAAATATGGGGGTGGGCCCCACTGGTGTAAACAGTTCTCCCCTCCACCCCACCCATTCTGAGTGAAAGACTGCACAAACTATATGTGGTTTTGTGTTTGAATGCCTTGTTTTGATGTATGCATATGAGGGATGTATTTTGTATCCACTTATATGAAATCAGATTTAGGAAGTGAAAAAGGAGAAGCCAGCTTCAGGGTGGGTGAGTTTGCTTCCTTATGGAGAGGCTATGTAAAGGGTAATAGGTCAAAGAACAATGCCTTATTATTCTGCAGAACTAGTCCCACCCTCCCAGGGTGGCACATGAATGATATCACTCTGAGTGGACAACCACAGCTTCTCTCCTCCTCTGCCTAAGAAGTGTTTCCCTCACCCCCTTTAAAAGGCTGTTAGCTTTTGGAAGGCACTCGCTGGGTTTTGTTTTCTCTTTTGTGATTTCTCACAACCCCAGTGCAATGAGACTAACAGGGTGATCTGTTGGATGAGTTGCATAAAAGCAATAAAGCGTTATAAGAAAAAAATCGGTATTCCAAGACGGGGAAGCAGAGTGCGAAAGTAGCTTCAGCTTCCACTAGAGAGCAGGACTGCCAAATCAGATTTAAGAACTAGCGCTGCGCTGGGACTTCGCAAGTAAATGGGTTAGGTAGTTATTCAGCATAGAGTAGTTCCTGAGGACAAGTATATCTGAAGAGGACAAGACATCTTTCTGAATTATCAAAGCTTCAATATTGAATACTCATCAAGTCCTGGCTTAGATCATAATGCATACCCTACCGTTGAAGCTATTACTCTCTCAACAAAGGCAGTTCCAGTCATAAACTTCTTGTGGATAGGGATTGTGTCTCCCTACCCTTAGTACAGTGCTTTATACAAGGAAAGGGCTCAATAGATACCACTGATGAAGCAGTGAGCCTCCTGACAGTCAAGGAGTCAAATGTGAGTTAACTGTAACATTTAGAGATCAGAGGCCAGGCCACTTCGATTAGACTGTGAGCCCGTCATTGGGCAGGTACCGTCTCTATCTGTTGCCGAATTGTCCATTCCAAGCACTTAGTACAGTGCTCTGCACATAGTAAGCGCTCAATAAATACTATTGAATGAATAAATGAAAGGGAGTTTAGTACTAATGGCAGAGGTTGTTGAGAAAAGTCAGAAGCAGCATGGTCTCAAGTGGAGAGAGCACAGCCTGGGTGTTCAGAGATTTTGGTTCTGATCCTAGCTCTGGGACCCCGGGCAGGTCATTGAGCTTCCCTTTTTTTCCCCAAAAAGGTATCTGCTAAGCATTTACCGAGTGCCAGGCACTGTTCTAAGCTGGGGTGGATACAAGCTAATCAGGTTGGACACAGTTCCTGTCCCACACAGGGCTCACAGTCTTAACCCTTATTTATTTTTTTAAACTGATGAAGAGATTGAAGCACAGGAAAGGAAGTGACTTGCCCAAGGTCACACAGCAGACAGGTGGAGTCAGGATTAGAACCCAGGTCCTTCTGACTCCCAGGCCTGTGCTCTCTCCACTAGATCATGCTGCTTCTCAATTTCTTCAGTTTCTTCTCAGCTGTAAAATGGGGATGAAATAACTGCTCTCCCTCCGTCAGGCTGTGTGCCCATTTGGGGACAGAGACTGTGATCTGCTTATATCACATCTATACCAGCATTTAGTACAGTGTTTGACAAATGCCATAATTATTATTAGAACTGAGGAGTCCAGATGAAATCAAGATGCTTTTGGGACTCCACTTTCGGTCTTCATCTCATTCTTTCTTGCTTCCTCCCTTCCCCGCTAAGCCAGAAGAGCATGGAGCAGCTTTATGTGCCCCTGGGGACTGGAGGCTCCTGAAGAAGCTCAATGTTCTAATGCCACCAATCCCCTCCAAGTTCAAGAGGCTCTGCTTTCTACATAGACATGAAATCTTGGGGGCTACTCAGGGAGGGAGAGAAAGGGAAGAGAGGGCAATGGGAGAAGGACAGAGGCTTGAAGTTCAGGACTCCAACTGGCCCTGGCCATTTGCTATTGGGATTTTCATGCCCCTGTGGATGACACAATGCAAGGAATCCACGTCCTCAAAGTCCTACCTTAACAACTGCATCAGCCTCCTTGCTGACCTCCCTGCCTCTCCCCACTCCTATCCTTACTTCACTCTGTACAGATCATTTTTCTACAAAAATATTTAGTCCACATGTCCCAACTGTTCAAGAACCTCCAATGGTTACCCACCCACCTCCATAAAGTCCTTACCATCGGCTTTAAAGTACTCACTCCATCAGCTCACCTCCTCCTACCTTCCCTCCCTGATCTCCTACTACAGCCCACTACATGCCCGCTTATTCACTGAGATCACATGCCCTGATCTCATCTATGACTGCCAACCCCTTTCCCACATCCTTCCCCTAGCCTGGAACTCCCTCCCCGTCCCTGAATGCTACACTACCACCTTCAAAGCCTTATTAAGGACACATCTCCTCCAAGAGTCCTTCCCAGATTAAGTCCCCTTTTCTTCAGCTCCCTCTTCCTTCTGCATCATCTATGATCTTGGATCTGTGACCTTTGGGTGTATGATATTCACCCCACATCACTTCTGCACATCTTTGTTATATGTTATAATTATTTCTATTAATGTCATTCACCTGTAGACTGTAAGCTAGTTATGGGCACAGAACATGTCTGCCAACTCTGCTGTACTCTCCTAAGCGCTTAGTTTAGTGCTCTGCACACAATAAGTGCTCAAATACCATTGATGATGTTGATGACAGAGAAAAATCAATTGCCTCTAACAGAGAGGCAACTGTTTCAGAATGGGAGATACTGGTCTGTTGTGCAAGCACATTGGGTGAGGAGGAGAATGGGGAGAGGAGAGGAAAGATGACACAAAGGTGGAGTGTCCCCTGTTCAAGGGAGTTTCCCAGTTACTCAGGGAGGGATTCTTAAGAGAAGACGGATATTCCGGGGGGGCGGAGGTGTCTGCAAACACTACCTGAAAAAAGTGCCCTTTAAGTATGTCTATCCTGAGTGTTTACAGGCAAGGTAATTTGTCACATACCTATTTTTAAATTATTATAAATTACTTATTCATATTAATGTCTGCCTTCCCCCTCTAGGCTGTAAGCTCCTTTTGGGCAGGGAATGTGCCTGCTAATTCTGTTGTACTGCATTCTCCCAAGCACTTAGTACAGTGCTCTGCACACAGTAAGCACTCAATAAACATAACTGATTGACTGGTGGATCAGGAGTCTGCCTAAGTGGCAAAGCACCTAACCTTTATATTAGTGGGTTATCCTTAGGTATGGATCTGAAGTATTCTAGGGACTGTCTCCCAAATGCTCTTACCAAAGGTGTGCAAGGGAGTGGGGAAGGAGTCCCCCTTAGGAGGCAGGGGATGGACCCAGAATGCCACCCCCACCTGGCGTACCTCACTGTGATTCCTACTGATTTTGGTCCTCCCCCACCACCTCACTTCTATTTCCCAGCTGTTTTCCCTCTCCGCACAAGTGTCTCTCACTGAAGAAGTACCAGGGGAAGCAAAGCTATAGATATCCCTACTGCTGCGTAAGGGAAAATGCGCACGCGCAAACACACACACAAGCCAGTCAGGAAGAGGAAAGCTCCCGTGTCCACGCTAGTCTGTTTGGTGGCTGGCTCTATATACTCTATAATGACAGCAGCTCAGCTAAGAAACCACGATCTCAGGGCTGACGGCATAAAAATGAACAAAGTTAAGCTTGGAGGTGGCATCTGTGGGTGAGGTGGTGATTTTTAGTGCCTTTCTTTCCCATGGTACCTCTGTTTTGATACTTCCATTTTAGAAGAAGAACTGAGGCTCTGACATGTTGAGTGGCTTGCGTCAAGTTATCCAGGTATGGGATCAACTAGTTTCATAAGAAAGCCAACAGCACAGACAGTCCAAAGGCCTCAATCATACAGCTTTACTATTCACGCCCTACCTCGTTCAATGATCTGTTTTAATAATAGTGGCATTTAAGTGATTACTATGTGTCTAGCACTGTAGTAGGTACTGGAGTAGATAGAAGATAATCAAGTTCCATCTGGGGCTCACAGCACAGGTAGGAAGGACAGGTGTCCTTGAATCCTAATTGTGCAGTTGAGGCACAGAGAATTTAAGTGACTTGCCCAAGGTCACACAACAAAATGGCAGAGCTGGGATTAGAAACCAGGTCCCCAGATCAGAGGCCCGTGCTCTTTCCACTAGCCATGTTCTCGAGGCTCAGTGGAAAGAGCCCGGGCTTGGGAGTCAGAGGTCATGAGTTCAAATCCCACTCTGCCACTTGTCAGCTGTGTGACTGTGGGCAAGTCACTTCACTTCTCTGTGCCCCAGTTACCTCATCTGTAAAATGGGGATTAACTGTGAGCCTCACGTGGGACATCCCGATTACCCTGAATCTACGCCAATGCTTAGAACAGTGCTCGGCACATAGTAAGCGCTTAACAAATACCAATACTATTATTATTATTAGTCAAAGATATTGCTCCGAACTGAGTTTTCCAGGAATAGCCACATTTTTTGTAGAGGCAAGCTAATGTTCTTTGAGCTGGGCAGACCCTTCCCACTAGTCCCGCTTATGGGCCTGTCAAATGACCCTGGTGGATGGGTGGTGTTTCAGTCTTTCCATCTTCCTATCCCTGCCCCATTCACTGCCGAGTCCAAGGTGGCCAGCAATGGGGTGGCAGGTGGACAGGGTGGCCAAGAGACATGGCCTAATGGAAAGAACACGGGCCTGGGTTCTAACCCCAGCTCTACCACTTACCTGCTGAGTGACCTTGCAAGTCACTTCATGGGCCTCAGGTGCCTCATAGGGATCAAGTACCTGTTCTCCTTCCTACTTAAGACCAAGTCCCATGAGGGACAGGGACTGCGACCAAGCTGATTATCCTCCACCTCACCTGGCGTGTCTGCCACAGCAGTTTAGCGAGAAGCAGCGTGGCTCAGTGGAAAGAGCATGGGCTTGGGAGTCAGAGGTCACGGGTTCTAATCCCAGCTTCGCCACTTGTCAGCTGTGTGACTTTGGGCAAGTCATTTCAATCTTCGCTGTGCCTCAGTTCCCTCATCTGTAAAATGGGGATTAAGTCAGTGAGCCCCATGTGGGACAACCTGATTACCCTGTATCTACCCCAGTGCTTAGAACAGTGCTCTACACATAGTAAGCGCTTAACAAAACCATCATCATTATTACAATATTCAGCAAACTGGGAGCCAATTGCAGCCTCCCAGCCCTCCCTCACTGTGTTTGGCTTGTACGAGGTGAATGGTGATGAAGGAATTGGTGACTAGTATCTTTTGTTGTGCTGCAAACGAGGCTCGCAGTGCAACAGCCATCATCAACTAGCAAGCTGTAGCCCTTTTTTTGGTTCTCCCATCACCCCTGCAAAATAAAATTCCCACAACCTCGCTGTTTGTTTCAATTACCTTAGGAGACTTCATGACAGCATGTATGTTAGAGAGCTATAAGCCTCTTCATTCTAAGCTCAGCTTCCCAGTTACTTGGCTCACAGTTATTCCTGCACAGCTTCCGTATAAGATGTTCTGCTGGAGTGAGGCGGCACTTTATGTGCCAGAACAAGAGAGACGGGAGATAAAAGTCTAATGCCAGGAGGATTCAGAAGGTCATCCTTTTCTGTAAGACTTCAGCTGGCTAACACTGAATATACTAAAACCAGTGAGGATCAACACCACCAGACACTGTGTGCATTTGTTAGACTCACATTAACAAGAGAGTTTCTTTTTAGGAATAGAAAGCCAGATTATCTCCTGTGGAAATTTAACATCCTCCAAAACTATATGTGGCAAAACATGAATCACCTTTGCTATTTAAACTGCATATTCATTGGCAAAACAAGTTAATTAGATGGTTTCAATCTAAATATCGTGATTGGAAAACTAATATCCAACTACATCCATTATGTGAGATCTGGATTACTGACACAAGGATTGGGTTTTTTGGTAAATATTTCAGGTTAAAACCTGCTTTACTGTACTCACCCATTCCAAAAGGTACATATATTTGCAGTTTCTTCCGATAGTCTACTGAGACCCAAGAGGCTCCCGTTGTGGGAAGAGCATTCCCAAAGGCATTTTAACCAAGATGTATAGTGAAAACATACACTGTGGCAGAATCGGCTTTTTCTGGGACCATCAGAAGGGCATAACACCACAACAAAAGACTTCAGCTCTTTTGAGGGGAGGTATAATCTGTTTTGGCATTGCTCAGACAGAACAACGTCCAAATCTGTACTGAAAACTGTGCTTCACATGCACTCTGTTATGGGAAGATAACAGGCACAGCCACAAAGTCACACGCCCAGATTAAAACCACAGCTGCATACTGCAGCAAGGGGATCACACAGGATGCAGTTAAGAAAGCACATATCCCAGGATTATTTTTTTTTTTTTTAAAACCAGATCACACCAGCTCTCTCCCCAGGTACCAAGAAGGTCCAAATGGTATCCAACCTCTTCCTCCCCATACATTCAACCCTCCTCCTATGTTGCCGCAGACGATCAACATCCCCATGACCCTATCTTAGCGGGGTCCTCACTGTGAATCAAAGCCGGCATCATCAGCAGCATTTAATGAGCACTTATGTGCAGATCACTGTACTAAACTCTTGGAAGAGTACAATACACCAGCCGGCTGACATTCCCTGCCCACAACAAGCTTACAAGCTAAATAGGGATGAGAAATGAATTAAATATTATAATACATCTTAAAGATATGTACAAAAGCGCTATAGGGCAAATACTGGATGCTCAAAGGTCACAAGCCCAAGCAAACAGATGCAGAAGGGAGGCGAAGCTGGGGAAAAAAGGGCTTCATCAGGGAAAGGCTCTTGGAGGAGAGATGACCTTAATAAGGCTTTGAAGGTGGGGAGAGCAGTGTTCTGGTGTATATGGAGTGGGAGGAAGTTCCTAGCCCCAGCTGAAGACATATAGAAAACGATACTGTACTCTCCCGAGCACTCTGTACAGTGCTCTGCACACAGTACGCGCTCAATACGACTGAACAACCTTCCGAATTCATTCAATCGTATTTATTGAACGTTTACTGTGTGCAGAGCGCTGTACTAAGCAATTAAACGAACAACCTTCTGAATCCTGCCGGCTTAAGACTTACCTCCCATCCCGCTTTGACTCATTCACATTTATTGAGCCTTTACTGCGAGCAGAGTGTTTTTTATAGGTCAGGTACTTGTTTTGATGTCTCCCCCCTGCTTCTAGACAGAGAGCCCGTTGTGGGCAGGGGCTCTGTTGCTGAAATGTACTTTCCAAGCGCTTAGTACAGAGCCCTGCACACAGTAAGCGCTAGATAAATACGACTGAATGAATGATAAATACGAATGAACCTGTAAAAGCGGGGGGAGTTGGTCAGGGGCAGCATGGGTGTCAGGAGGCAGGGCTGGCCATGGCCAAGGACCAGCCCGGAGGCTGCCGGGAGCCCAGGCAATGCTAAGGGCCCCGGGGGCTGCCGGGAGCCCAGGCAATGCTAAGGGCCCCGGGGGCTGCCGGGAGCCCAGGCAATGCTAAGGGCCCCGGGGGCTGCCGGGAGCCCAGGCAATGCTAAGGGCCCAGAGGCTGCTGGGAGCCCAGGCAATGCTAGGGGCCCCGGGGGCTGCCGGGAGTCCGGCGACGGCCTGCGGGGCTCCGAGGGACGAGCCCGAGCCTCCCGAGGAAGCGGGTCCCGTGGGCCGCCATCCGTCCCAAACGGCCTGAGACTCGACGCGCGCGCCTCGAGACCCCATGGCACGGGCCAAGAAGGACAGCCCTTCCTCCCTCCATCGCGCTGAGGCGCGACCCTTTCTCCTCACCCGCTGCCGGTGACCGTCGTCGTCCCCTCAGTTTCCCCCTCACAGAGCGAGCGCTTCGCCTCAGCCGCGCGCCGGGCGCCGTCTCTTCTTCAGCGGCCGGACGTGCCGACGCAGCACGCGCGCGAGGGGGGCGGAGCCCGGCTTATCTATTATGCATGAGGGGCGTGGCCCGGGCCATCCGTCTTTGCTGTATCGCTCCGCCCCCTCGGTGCGGCCCCCCCCCAGGCGCATGCGCGGCTGCGGTGGCGGTGTGCGCGCATGCGCGCGCTCTGAGCGGCGGCAGCGCACAGCTGAAGGAGAGGTGTGAGGCGTCTCAGAAAGGAGCGCTTAGCCTAGGCCAAGCACTGGAGTCAGAATCCGTTAGGGGAAGGAATGTAGTTGTTCAGTCTGTTAAATTGTACCTCCCCAAGAGCTTATTACAGTGCTAGTAATATTGATATGATAATAGAATTTGCTAAGCACTTACTATGAGCTGAGCACCATTTAAGCTTAGGGGTAATAATAATGTTGGTTTTTGTTAAGCGCTCACTATATGCTGAGCACTGTTCTAAGCGCTGGGGTAGATACAGGGAATCAAGTTGTCCCACAGTCTTCACCCCCATTTTCCAGATGAGGGAACTGAGGCACCGAGAAGTTGTCACTTGCCCAAAGTCACACAGCTGACAGGTGCAGGGCTGGGATTGGAACCCGTGACCCCTGACTCCTAAGCCCGGGTTCTTTCCACTGAGACATATAAGGTAATCAGGTTGGGCACAGTTTCTGACCCTCAAGGGGCTCACAGTTGTAATTTGAATCCCGGCTCTGCCACTTGTCAGCTGTGTGACTGTGGGCAAGTCCCTTAACTTCTCTGTGCCTCAGTGACCTCATCTGTAAAATGGGGATGAAGACTGGGAGCCTCACGTGAGACAACCTGATTACCCACCCCAGCGCTTAGAACAGTGCTCTGCACATAGTAAGCGCTTTACAAATACCACCATTAATTCCCATTTTACAGCTGAGTGGCATGACTTGCTGAAGGTCAAACAGACAAGTGGCAGAGCTGGGATTAGAACACAGGTCCTTCTGAGTCTTAGGCCCATGCTCTATCCACTAGGCCATGCTACTTCTTATGCTGCTCTACACTTAATAAGCACCCAATAGCATTCACGGATTGATTGAAAAGAAGCCCTCCAGAGTAACTGCCCCAGATTCTCCATACTAAGCACAGTGGGGAGATACATGGAAAGGTGAGACAAGGTCCTTCACTTTCCAGGAACTTTCAAGTTTGTCTTCCACTTTTGGCTGGAGTGAATCCCCTCAACCACAGCAACAGAGGGGGCAGGTGGGCCTTATCAGTTGCCTTTCCCATCCACACCAGAGCTGAGTAGGTTTTGCTGGGCTATTGATGGATAGCATCCAGCTTGCTGAGATCTCAGCTCCAGAAACGGAACCAGCATCAAATGGTGATTAAAATAGACAACTGGTTTAGAGCGGTGGCCTGAGACCTCACAAAGATGGTGACTACCTGGGACCTTCTGAAAATGGCGGCACCACAACACGGCCTAGCAGTGTGGCCTAAAGGAAGGAGTCCTGACTTGGGAGTCAGAGGATCTGTGGTCCATTCCCAGCCCTGCCACTTATCTGCTGGATGATCCTGGACAAGTCTCTTAACGTCTCTGTGCCTCAGTTCAGTTCCCTCATCTGCAAAATGGGGATCTAATACCTGTCATCCCTCCTGTCATGGGTTCGAATTTCGGCTCTGCCACTTGTCAGCTGTGTGACTGTGGGCAAGTCATTTAACTTCTCTGTGCCTCAGTTACCTCATCTGTAAAATGGGGATTAAGACTGTGAGCCCTACATGGAACAACTTGATTCCCTTGTGTCTACCCCAGCGCTTAGAACAGTGCTCTGCACATAGTAAGTGCTTAACAAATACCAACATTATTATTATTACTTTCATTCAATTGTATTTATTGAGCACTTAGTATGTGCAGAGCACTGTACTAAACTCTTGGGAGAGTAAGATACAACAATAAACAGACACATTCTCTGCCCACATTGAGTTTATGGTCTAGAGTTTACAGATGGGTGGAACCTGATTATCTTGTAAGTACTCTAGCACTTACTAGTTCTCCCTCTCCCTTCTGGGAGATGTATTATTTGCACTTGGATCTGTACCCTTTAAGCTCTTGCACCCTCAGCCCCCCAGCACTCATGTACATATCTATGATTTATTTTAACGTCTGCTCTCCTCCTAGACTGTAAGCTCCTTGAGGGCAGGGAATGTGTCTACCAACTTTGTTGTATTGTGCTCTACCAAGGGCTTAGACTGTGCTCTGCACACAATAAGCACTCATAGTAAGTGCTTAGTACAGTGCTCTGCACATAGTAAACACTCAATAAATACTATTGAATGAATGAATGAATGAACAAATGCCACATTTATTATTATTATTATTACCCCTTCATAAAAGAGGGCAGTAAGACTGAAGTGATCAATTAGCCAGAAACAAGCTGAGCTGCCCAGGGTGCTCAGTCAAGAGTTGCTTGTGGAGTTCTAGACTGTAAGTTCGTTGTGGGCAGGGTATGTGTCTGTTATATTGTTATACTACTTTCCCAAATGCTTAGTACAGTGCTCTGCACAAAGTAAGCACTCATTAAATATGATTGGCTGGCTGACTGAAGCCGTGCTGCCACACCAGGGAATAGCGTGTCAGAGTGGAAAGATCTTGGACCTGAGTTCTAATCCTGCTCCACCACTTGTCTGCTGTGTGACCTTGGACAAGTCACTTCACTTCTCTGTGCCTCAGTTTCCTCCACTATAAAATGGGGCTTCTTCCTCGTGCTTAGACTGTGAACCTGATGTGGGACAGGGACTATGTCTGACCCAATTGTACCTATCCCCAGTGCTTAGAACAGTGCTTGACACATAGCCATAGGCCATAGCCATAGGTTATGGCTTAACAGGTACCGCAAATAAAAAGCCATCAAAAAGCAGCTCTTCTGCCAAATGTTACCTATAATGTCATCATGTTAAACTGTGTTAAGCTGTGCTCAAACCATCACACAATTATGCCACACAGAATGAGGTGAGAGGCAGCTGATTTTTTTCCTCTCCTCGGGAGAGGAATAGCTGAAGCTGACCCTGTCCAGGTGGCTGAGCACCCAAGGCTACCACTGATGTCACACCCTAGCCATTTTTGCTCCCATTGCCTGGTTTGGGAGCATGGCAATGGTGGAAGATACTGGATCCAGGAAGGCTTATTTCTGCTGGGGTCAGGGAATGGTGGAGGACGGCAGCAGAGGTGGCTCAGTACAGTCACTCCCCGCCCAGTCGTTCATGCCCCTTTCCCAACTTCTCTCTCTGCTCACTTTCCTTCTCTCCCCCTTCTTTCATTTTCTTTCTCTCATTCTCTTCTTTCCCTTCCTTTGCCCTTCTGCTTCTCTTTTTCTGTTCTCTTTCCATTTCTCTATTTCCTCCCTCACTGTCAGGGTTAGACCTCCCGCTTTTCCCCTCCTCTTCATTCCATATTTTTACTCTGCTGCCCTGGCCATTTTTGTAAAATGTCGTTTAGAAATATCACCGACCTCCCTGCCACCTGTCTTTCCCCATTCCCGTCCATACTTCATTCTAGTGTCTGGATCATTTTTCTAAAAAAAAGTTCAGTCCACATCTCCCCACTCCTTAAGAACCACCTGCATCCAATAGAAACTCCTTATCATTGACTTTAAAAGCGCTCAATCGAGGTAGTCCCTCCTTTCTTACCTCACTGATTTCCAATTACAACCAAGCCCACGGACTTTGCTCCTCTAACGTCAACCTACTTATTATTTCTCAGTGAGCACCACGTGGAACAGGGACTGCATCCAGCCCTATTTGCTTGTATCCACTCCAGTTCTCAGTACAGTACCTGGCACATAGTAAGTGCTTAACTAATAATAATAATAATAATGTTGGTATTTGTTAAGCGCTTACTATGTGCAGAGCACTGTACTACATGCTGGGGTAGATACAAGGTAATCAGTTTGTCCCACGTGAGGCTCACAGTTAATCCCCATTTTACACACACAAGAAATCCAACACTTGATTGTAATAATAATAATGGTGGTATCTGTTAAGCACTTACTATGTGGAAAGCACTGTTCTAAGCGCTGGGAGGGATACAAGGTGATCAGGTTATCCCACGTGGGGTCTCACAGTCTTAATCTCCATTTTACAGGTGAGATAACTGAGGCACAGAGAAGTTAAGTGACTTGCCCAAGGTCACACTGCTGGCATGCGGCAGAGCAGGGATTTGATCCCATGACCTCTGACTCCCAAACCCGGGCTCTTTCCACTGAGCTACGCTGCTTCTCGTACTGTATTTATTGTATTGTATTTATTAGAGAAGCAGCATGGTCTAGTGGAATGAGCACGAGTCTGGGAGTTAGAGGATCAGAATTCTAATCCTACCTCTGTCACGTCTGCTGTGTGACCTTGGGTAAATCACTTAATTTCTGTGTCTCATCTGTAAATGGGGATTAAGACTGTGGGCCCCATGTGGGACAGAGACTGTGTTCAACCTGATTTGTTTGTATCAGCCCCAATGCTTAGTACAGTACTTGGCATTTTTACGAGATGTTCTTCCCCTTGACGCTGTTTATTGCCATTGTTCTTGTCTGTCCGTCTCCCCGATTAGACTGTAAGCCCGTCAAACGGCAGGGACTGTCTCTATCTGTTGCCGACTTGTTCATCCCAAGCGCTTAGTACAGTGCTCTGCACATAGTAAGCGCTCAATAAATACTATTGAATGAATGAAAGCACTTAAATACCATAGAAATGTAGAGCTTAGAGTCTAGAGGAGATTGCCTCCAGACAACCACATTTTATTAGTAAAAACACTTTGCCTTTCCAGTGTGGCTAGGTTTTCCATGTGAAACTTTGATAATCCCAGTTCTGCCACTTGTCTGCTGTGTGACCTTGGGCAAGTCACATAACTTCTCTGGGCCTCAGTTACCTACCTGTACAATGGGGATTAAAACTGTGAGCCCCACGTGAGACAAACTGTTACCTTTTCTCTACCCCAGCACTTAAAAGAGTGCTTGGCACATAGTAAATGCTTAACAAATACCATAATTATTATTACGCTCAGACACCGGTACTTCCACAGGCCAAATCGGAGCCCATTTCTGCAGCCACCAATTCATCAGCTTCCAGAATCAAGATTCCTATTTTAGCAAACACGGAGCGAATTTTCCAGGCCTGAGCCCCTTGGCAACACGTCACGCACATTCAGCATTATTTTGCGCCCTTTCTTTGCCAAGCACATTACCAGTTCATAACAAACGTTGGTAGAGCCGAAGTCTTGCCGACATCAGCAGAGAATCTATCATTCACTATCATAATGGTAGCGTGTAGCCTGACTCAAAGGAAAGAGCCCGGGCCTGGGAGTCAGAGGTCATGGGTTCTAATTCCTCCTCCACCACTTGCCAGCTGTGTGACTTTGGGCAAGTCGCTTCACTTCTCTATGCCTCAGTTACCGCATCTGTAAAATGGAGATTAAGACTGTGAGGCCCACATGGGACAACCTGATGACCGTGTGTCCAAACCAGCGCTTAGAACAGTGCTTGGCACATAGTAAGTGCTTAACAAATACCATCATTATTATTATAACACAATTACTTTTCTAATCCTGCCTCTGCCACTTGTCTGCTGGGTGGCCTTGGGCAAGTCACTTCACTTCTCTGTGCTTCAGTTCCCCCATCTTTAAAATGGGGGTGAAGACTGTGAGCCCCATGTGGGACAACCTGATTAGCCTGTATCTACCCCAGCGCTTAGAACAGTGCTTGGCACATAGTAAGTGCTTAACAAATACCATTATTATTATTATTATAACATAGTTACTTTTCTAATCCCACCTCTGCCACTTGTCCACCTGGTGGCCTTGGGCAAGTCACTTTACTTCTCTGTGCTTCAGTTCCCTCATCTGTAAAATGGGGGTGAAGACTGTGAGCCCCACGTGGGACAAACTGATGACCACCTGGTATCTACCCCAGCGCTTAGAACAGTGCTTGGCTCATAGTAAGCGCTTAACAAATACCAACATTATTATTATTTCAAGAAGCAGCGTGGCTCAGTGGAAAGAGCCCAGGCTTGGGAGTCAGAGGTCATGGGTTCGAATTGCGACTCTGCCACTTGTCAGCTGTGTGACTGTGGGCAAGTCACTTCACTTCTCTGGGCCTCAGTTCCCTCATCTGTGAAATGGGGATTAAAAAATTAGAGCCTCACGTGGGACAACCTGATTACCCTGTATCTCCCCCAGCTATTAGAACAGTGCTCTGCACATAGTAAGCGCTTAACAAATACCCACATTATTATTATTATTATTATTATTATTATTAAACCAAAAGTGCCCACGGGCTCCCAAAACTTTAGAGGGGAGGAAACTTGCCCGAAGAGGCCCGACTGGGAGGTACCATCTCTGCTTGGGGGGGAAGGGTCACCATTCACATTGACCATTTGCACGCAAATAAAAGGACTGTGATTTCCTTTCGATTCAAAATTGGTACGGTGGATATGGAAAGGAGGAGGTATTTTCAGGGCCTGTTTGATTAGATTGCTGGAGGGGGTGGGTGGAGTGTCCCCTGCAGCTCCCCTCCTGGAAATGGTTTGCGCTGCTCTGGAGCTGCTTTTCTTCCCTTGCAAGGCCGGAGGAGGTAACCGTGCATGCATCCTGCAAAGGGGGGCAAGGGGGTGCAGGGCTTGCAGTTTTGGGGGTGACCCAAGCTGGGAGGAGGGTGCAAGGCCGACACCCACCCCGTTTTAGGCAGAGGGGAGCGGCTTGTGAGGCCTGTCTACCTGTTTCATTCATTCAGTCGTATTTATTGAGTGCTGACTAGGTGCAAAGCACTGGACTGAACGCTTGGAATGGACAATTGGGCAACAGAGAGAGACCATCCCGGCCCCACGACGGGCTCGCAGTCTAAATGGGGGAGACAGACAGCAAAACAAGTAGTCAGGCATCAGTACCATCAAGATAAATAGAATCATAGATATATACACATTAATACAATAGAATAATAAATAATATATACAAATATACACAAGGGCTGTGGGGAGGGGAAGGGGGTAGAGCAGAGGGAGGGAGTCGGGGTAATGGAGAGGGGTGTTGTGTCTGTTTTGTTGTCTGTCTCCTCCCTTTTAGACTGTGAGCCTGTTGTTGGGCAGGGATTGTCTCTGTTGCCGAATTGTACTTTCCAAGCGCTTAGTACAGTGCTCTGCACACAGTAAGCGCTCGGGAAATACGATTGATTGATTGAATAAATGAATAAAGGGGCTTGGAAAGTACAATTCGGCAACGGAGACAATTCCTACCCAACAACGGGCTCACAGTCTAGCAGGAGGGAGACAGACAACAAAGCCAAACAAGAAGACATGCATCAGTAGCATCAATTTAAATAAATAAGATTATAGATATATACACATCATTAATTAGAATAGTAAATATGTACAAATATACACGAGTGCTGTGGGGAAGGGGGAAGAGCAGAGGGAGGGTGTAGGGAGAATGGGGAGGGGAGGAAGGGCCGAGGGAAAGGGACGTCTTAGTCTGGGAAGGCCTCCTGGAGAAGATGAGCTCTCGTTAGGGCTTTGAAGGGGGGAAGAGAGTTAGTTTGGCAGATGTGAGGAGGGAGGGCGTTCCAGGCCAGAGGTAGGATGTGGGTCTGGGGTCGACATAGGGACTGGCAAGAAAGAGGCCCAGTGAGGAGGTGAGTGTACGGGGTGGGCAGTAGAAAGAGAGAAGGGAGGTGAAGTAGGAGGGGGAAAGGGGATGGAGAACTTTGAAGCCAAGAGTGAGGAGTTTTTCCTACTTGTGTACTCTTTCCCAGAGCAGTAAGCACATAATACTACAATTACTACTATTAGCAGTACTACTGATTGTGTGTGATGTCCTCTGCAAAGCTCTGTAAATCGCTGCTGTGAATTAATTCAGTTGTATTTATCGAGCACTTACTGTGTGCAGAGCACTGTACTGAGAACTTGGGAAAGTACAATACAGCAATCAACAGTGACATTCCCTGTCCACAACCAGCTTAAAGTCTGTGGGGGGGAGGGAGATGGACAGCAATACAAATAAACGAAATTACAGATATGTGCATAAGTGCTGTGGGGATGGAAGGGGCGAAGAGGAAAGGGAACAAGTCAGGGCAACGCAGAAGGGAATGGGAGATGAGGAATCAAGTTCATGTGGCCCACAGTGGGGGAGGGCAGAGGTGGAACAATGAGAATGTAATCAGAAGGAAATACAGGTCAAAATATTACAAATCCAAAATTGAAAGAGTAAAAATGTGTAGGAACCTAGGGGAGGTCGGTTCTCTCACTGCATCTGGCAAAAACCATTCTGGGTTGAGAGGAACTCCTACATTCTGGGAAGCAATATGGCCCAGTGCAAGAAGCATGGGCTTGGGAGTCAGAGGACCTGGGTTCCAAATCCAGCTCTACTTCTCTGTTGTGTGACCTCAGACAAATCAGTCTTTTGTGTTTCAGTTCCCTCATCTGTAAAATGGGGAATAAAACTGTGAACCCAGCATGGGACATGAACTGTGTCCAGTGTGATTAGCTTGTATCTGCCCCAGTGCTTCCATACAGTGCCTGACACATAGAAAGGGCTTAACAAATACTTTTTTTTTAAACCTTTTCCAGAGGTCTTCCAAGTTAGGGAAGTTTCCACTGCCCTATACCTCCGTGTATTCCTGTGGGGAAGCTTGGGGGCTGGGGAACAGGCCTTGTCCCCAGCAGCAGGGAGAGAGATAGAGGGTTTCCCTGGCCTTCAAATAGCCATGTCAGTCACTCGGTCAGTCAGTAGAATTTATTGGGCTAGAATTTATTGGGCTAGAATTTATTGGGCGCTGAGAGCCTGATGCTAATTAGGTTAAACAGTCCCTGAGTAATAACACTGAAGGTACTTATTATTACCTTAGGGAGTGAAACTAGCACATTTCAGAGTCTGGCTGCTTGCTTTTGGGCCAAAGTAGGAAAAAGGTTTCTGGTGGTTTTCTTCCCTTCTCCGCTGCTGGGCTCCCAGTACAGAGGCAGCTGGCTCACGTGGGCTGGGCCATGGGCCAGGCCAGGATGTGTGGATCTGGGGAATCTCTACAGAGAGCTGGAGCCTAGAATGCCGAACGTGCTCGGCTGTGCCTCGGGTAGAACAGCAGGACTTGCTTCCCTTTTCCCCCCTCTTCCTCCACTCTAGACTGTAAACTTGTTGTCAGCAGGGATTGTTTCTGTTTATTCTTATATTGTACTCTCCCAAATGGTTAGTACAGAGAGAAGCAGCATGGCTTAGTGGAAAGAGCATGGACTTGGGAGTCAGAGGTTGTGGGTTCTAATGCTGGCTCTGCCACTTGTCAGCTCTGTGACTTTGGGCAAATCACTTAACTTCTCCGGGCCTCGGTTACCTCACGTAAAATGGAGATCAAGATGTGAGTCCTACCTGAGACAACCTGATAACCTTGTATCTCTCCCAGTGCTTGGCACGTAGTAAGCGCCTAACAAATACAATCATTTTGGGTTTTTTTACAGTGCTCCGTACACAGTAAGCACTCAATAAATACTATTGGCTGACTGACTGCAGTATTTGATTCTAGTGACCGGTAGCACTTTCTTAACCTAAAGTTATGGGGAAAGGACCTGTCCAAAGACATACAGAGCAGTAACGGAGTCAAGGAAATCAATCAGTAGTTCATTTTATTATTATTGTTACTATAATTATTATTGCATTTAATTGCTTTCTGCCTATCAAGCACTGTTCATTCAATCACATTTATTGAGGGCTTTCTGTGTGCAAAGCATTGTAACAAGTGCTTGGGAGAGTACAACACGAAATAGACACATTCCCTGCCAACAATGAGCTCACAGTCTAGAGGGGAGACAGATATTAATACTCTTAAATTAGCAGATCTATACATATGTGCTGTGGGTATGGGAGGGAGAAGGTCAGGGCGATGCAGAAGGGAGTGGGAGAAGAATAGAAGAGCCTTTAGTCAGGGAAGGCTTTTTGGAGAAGATGTGCCTTCAATAAGGGGGAGAGCAGTTATCTGTCTGATATGAGCAGGGAGGGCATTCCAGGCCAGAGGTAATAAAAATAATAACTGTGATATTTGTTAAGTGCTTATTGTGTGACAGGCACTGTTCTAAGTGCTGGGGTGGATACAAGCAAGTCATGTTGGGTACAGTTTCTGTCCCACATAGGTTCACAGTCTCAATCCCCCTTTTACAGATAAGGTAACTGAGGCACAGAGAAGTGAAGCGACTTGCTTAAGGTCACACAGTGACAAGTGAGGTAGGATGTGGGCGAGAGGTCGGAGGCGAGATAGATGAGATCGTGGTACAGTGAGGTTGGCATTAGAGGAACGAAGTGAACGAACTGTTCTAAGCTGTGGGGTAGATATAAGTTAATAAGGTCAGGCACAGTCTCTATTTCAAATGTCTAAGTAGGAGAGGGAACAATTATTGACTCTTCCTCCTCACCAGCCCACAGGCATTGAATCCCCATTTTACAAATGAGAAAACTAAGGCACAGAGAAATTAAGTGATTTGCTCCAGTAGACAAGTGGCAGAGCCAGGTTTAGAACCCAGGTCCTCTGACTGCCAGGTCCCTGCTCTTTCCAGTCGGCCACTGAGAGCTTACTGTGTGCAGAGCACTGTACTAAGTCCTCTAGAGAGTACAATCCAACAGAGTTGGTAGTCACATTCCCTGCCCACAAGGAGCTTACAGTCTAGAGCCCAGGCCTGCGATATATCACTGCCCACTGCTGTCTCCTGCCCATCATTTCTGGTGCTCACGACGTTAAGGGTCTGCTTTCCTGGGCCACTTTCCCCAGATCGATATCCTGCCGGGGGAACCCAAAGGCCTTCAACTGGGTCTGGGCAGATCAACTCCCAAGCTTCTGGCTACTGAGCACTGCTGCTCCCAACAGGAGCTAGGCCAGCACCCACCCATCCCCACCCCTATCCCTGGAGCCCAGCTGGTAAGCTCAGGAAGCAGGAACATTTTTCCTGGAGAGAGGGAGCCGGTTTCCCAAGGGAGTCCCCTCAAAAAAGGGGAAAAGCTGTTTTTTGATGGTGAGCCCTCTGAGGAACAGGGAGAGGGTCCAATTTCCATCTGTGTATTCCTTTTCAGCATGTTGAACAGTGCTCTGCACACAGTAAACAGTTAATAAATATTATTACCACTATTGAGGAGTGGCTGAGTAATCAGTCAATGGAATTGAGCACTTGCTAGAAGCCGAGCACTGTACTAAGCATTTGGGAAAGAAAATTACGGTTGGAGAAGCAGCATGGCCTAGTGGAAAGAGTACAGGCATGGAGTCAGAGATCCTGGGTTCTAATTATGGCTCTGCCACTTGTCTGTTGTGTGACCTTGGGCAAGTCACACCTTCTCAGTGCCTCAGTTACCTCATCTGTAAAATGGAGATTAAAGATTTGAGCCTCACATGGGACCTGGGCTGTGTCCAATCTGATTATCTTGTATCTACCCCAAGCACTTAGTACAGTGCCTGGCACATAGGAAGTGCTTAACAAATACTATGAAAAAATAGAAATGATCCCTCTCCCCAAGGAGTTTATAATGTAGTGCTCAAAATGAAAAGTTGGTGCCTCTGTATCTCTCTGATGCTCAAACACAAATCTTTCTGTTTTCATTCAGTAGTATTTATTGAGAGCTCCCTATGTGCAGAGCACTGTACAGAGCACTTGGAATGTACAATTGGGCAACAGTTAGAGATAATCTTTGCCCAATAACAGGCTCACAGTCTAAATGGGACTTAGACTGAGTTTCTTTCCTCCCTCCAAGCTTTCCCAGAAAGCTCACCATTTCCTGGGGTGACAATTTTCCTTTCCAGATTGCCTGACTTTGCGGCTTCTGCCTCCTCCGGGTTGCTTTCCATGGCTGACAAGAAGCTGATCGTTGTTTTTGGTGCAACAGGTGAGTGATTCTGGAAGTGCCTTTCTTTCACCTTGACCCATGGAAATTCTCATTATTCAGATCCATAGGCAGTTGCCAATTTTTTTCTTATGGTATTTGTTAAACATCATCAGTGGTATTTATTAAGCTCTTTCTGTGTGCAGAGCACTGTTCTAAGTGCTTGGGAGACTACAGTACAACAGAGTTGGCAGACACGTTCCCTGCCCACAGACAAGGAGTTTACAGTCTAGAGGGGGAAACAGACATTAATATAAATAAATCATTTATAGTATATATTTTAAAGATATGTAGATTAGTGCTGTGTGGTCGAGGATGGGGCAAATAAAAGAGCTTACTAGGTACCAGACGCTATAATAAGCACTGGGGTAGATACAAGCTAATCAGGTTGGGCACAGTCCTTATCTCACATGGAGCTCACACTCTTAATCCCCATTTTTCAGATGAGGGAACTGAGGCCCAGAGCAATAAAGTGACTTGCCCAAGGTCACATAGCAGACAAGTGCTTAGTACCAGCACTTAGTACAGTGCCTGGCACATAGTAAGCACGTAAATATTTCCTTAAAAAAGTGGCAGTGCCGGAATTAGAACCCAGGTCCTCTGATTTTCATGCCCGTGCTCTTTCCACTAGGCCGTGCTGCTTCTATACGAAACGCAGCAAGATTCTGCAGGTCTTGCTAGATAGACAAAGCACCCCCTCATCTCTTTCCCCACCCCCCATAACTCCAACCTGCCAATTGGCTCCAACCCCCACCACCCCAAAGCTTTTTCCCCAGGCTGGGTCTATCCTTGTCAGGGTCAGAGTCTCCTTAGAAGGACTTCTCTGGCCCTGGGCCACGAGAGTCTCTGAGGAGACTCAAGTCCTCTGGCTCTCCGGGCCTGTCGTTTTCGTTCGGTACCATGGTCTCGCGGCTTTATTCTGAGGGTGCCTCCGTCAGAACCCGTGGTTCTTGCTCCAGTGGTATTCCTATTTGGGATAGTTGTCTGACACTCTTGACTGTTACAGCAGCCGGAGGAGGTGGCTGGGTTATCTGCTTTCTGTCATTCCCCTCTCCTCCCCCACCCCCGTCAGCCTCTTTTCAGTGTTGCTTCTGTTGTTCCCGTGTCTCCAGGTCCTCTCTCCAAGGACTGCGGGCTGCCCTCAACTCTGCAATAGCAGGCAGGACGGTTGCCCCTGGGCACAGAGGAAAGAGCTGTTCCCCCTGTAACTTCTCTTGTTTTCTTTTAATCTCTGAACCCAACCCAGCCCTAATAATAATAATAATAATAATAATAATGTTGGTATTTGTTAAGCGCTTACTATGTGCCAAGCACTGTTCTCAGCCCTGGGGTAGATACAAGGTAATCAGGTTGTCCCACATAGGGCTCACAGTCTTCATCCCCCATTTTAGAGATGAGGCAACTGAGGCACAGAGAAGTTAAGTGATTTGCCCAAGGTCACACAGCTGACAAGCAGCGGAGCCGGGATTAGAACCCATGACCTCTGACTCCCAAGTCCGGCTCTTTCCTCTGAGCCATGCTGCTTCTCAATGATGGCATTTGTTAAGCGCTTACTATGTGCGAAGCACTGTTCTAAACCCTGGGGGGTGGGCACAAGGTAATCAGGTTGTTCCACATGGGGCTCACAGTCTTAATCCCCATTTTACACATGAGATAACTGAGACACAGAGAAGTCAAGTGACTTGCCCAAAGTCACACGGATGACAGGTGGCAGAGCCGGGATTAGAACCCATGACCTCTGACTCCGAAGCCCGGGCTCTCTGCAAGGGGCACAGGGAGCCCTGTGCCTCCCTCCCCCTTCCCGCCTCACCCACTTCTGCCATCACCTCTTCTCTGACCACTCCAGCTTCCTCTTCTCTTCAAACATTTCCTTTTTCTTTTGCCCTTCCCCCACCACCACCCTGCTCCCTTCCCCACC
This sequence comes from Ornithorhynchus anatinus, assembly GCF_004115215.2. NCBI lineage: Eukaryota > Metazoa > Chordata > Mammalia > Monotremata > Ornithorhynchidae > Ornithorhynchus > Ornithorhynchus anatinus. The sequence goes on along the minus strand of NC_041729.1, from coordinate 24,578,506 downwards.
CTCACCAGGCCCTGGCTTTTTCCACGCCTGCCTCCTCCCTCTCTTGACTCATCTCTCTCAATCAACCCACATGTTAAATCTGCCTCTAAATTCCATCGGTTCAACCTTTATAACATCACTAAAATCCACCCTTCTAAAATCCATCCTTTCCATCCAAACCGCTACCACGTTAATCCAAGTTCTCCTATTCCACCTTGATTACTCTCTCAGCTTCTTTGCTGACCTTCCTGCTCCCTGACTCTTCCCACTTCAGTCTATACTCTGCTGCTCAGATCATTTTTCTACAACAATGATTAGTCCATATTACCCCACTCTTCACGAACCTCCAGTGACCCATCCACCTCTGCATCAAACCGAAACGCCTCATCATTGGCTTTAAAGCAGTCAATCACCTCGCCCCCTCCTATCTCACCTCGCTGCTCTCCTTCTACAATGCAGCCCAGACCCTTCTCTTGTCTAATGCTAGTTTGTTCACTCTAACTCGGTCTTGTCTAGCCCCAAGTGCTCTCCCACATCCTTCCTTTGGCCTCGCAGGCCCTCCCTCTTCATTTCTGACAGATGATCACACTCCCCACCTTCAAAGCCTTATTTAAGACACTTCTCCTCCGAGACGACTTGACTAAGCCCTCATTTCCTCTTCTCCCACTCCCTTTTGCATTGCTCTTGGACTTGGATTTGTTCCTTTCATTCACCCCTCCCTCAGCCCCAGAGCACTTATGTACATCTCTGTAATTTATTTACTTATATCCATGTCTCTCCCTCTAGACTGTAAGCTCACTGAGGGCAGGGAACTCTGCTATATAGTACTCTCGCAAGGGCTTAGTACAGTACTCTGCACCCTGATTAAGAGATAAGAGATGATAGGGTCCATAGCACTAGTATTGGGGGAGCTGATGTGAAACCTCCCCTTGATAGAGAGTTGGAAAAGTGTGGAGAATGTGGAAGTGAGAACAGGAGAGCATTTAAAGAGGTGGGGGTGTTCTGGTGGGTCCTGGGGGCTTCAGAAAGGAGTTAAAGGTTTGGAATAGTTAGGGTTAGAGCTGAGTTCCATTGAAAGGGTAAAATTTTTTTGGTTTTCTTTTAGTGTATTTGTTAAGCAGTCAATGTGTACTGAGTGCTGTGGTAGGCACAAGATAATCACGTTGGAAACTCCCTATTCCACATAGGGCTCATTGTTTTAATCTCCATTTTACAGATGAGGTAACTGAAGCACAGATAAGTGAAGTGATTTGCCCAAGGTCACACAGGCAAGTGGCGAAGCAGGGATTAGAACCCAGGTTTTATGACTTTCCAGTAGGCCACCCTGCTTCCTAGCTGAGGGGGTTGATCCATGCAGCAAGGGAGAGGAGGATTATTAGGGAATCCAGGAGAGGAATAATGAACCAGATCAGATGGAGAGGGTCCCTGTAGGGGCAGAGGACAGTTTGGGGGAGGGAGCAGATGTGGGTTCGACTGCAGGTTGAGGTAATGGTGGGATGCTGATGGTCCAGAGTCGGGTGCAGTATCTGATAATAGGTCCAAGGAGTCTTGTTTGGGGTAGAGGGGTGGTGGGCGGCCTTCTGGAAGGAGTGAAGAACTGAGAATCTTGCTTCCCTGTTTGCCTATTTCTTCCTCGGAGCCATGGGGTTGGATGACGGGCATTGTTAATGTGACTGGCCTGCCCAGTCTAGGCAGAATAAATAGTCCAGTCTTGCTTTCTCAGGGTGCTTCCTCTGTGACGCCATCTCAAGGGGAACCCGGGTGGGAGAGGAAAGGGATCCAGTTTGGCTCAGGGTGGAGCACACAGAAAATCAATCTGGTTCCTCCCAGGGGCCCAGGGAGGCTCTGTGGCCAAGGCCCTCCTGGAAGATGGGACCTTCAGGGTCCGCGTGGTGACACGAAACCCAAGGAAGAAGCGTGCCAAGGAGCTGCAGCGGCAAGGAGCCGAAGTGGTCCAGGGAGATCAGGACGATGAGCGGACCATGGAGCAGGCGCTCACGGGGGCCCACGCGACCTTCATCGTTACCAACTACTGGGAGAATCTCAGTCAGGAGCAGGAGATCAAGCAGGTGGGGACACCCAGGCATGCGGGTCTGCCACTCTGTCCTCTTCCCACCCCCTCAAACTGCTCTGGGCTTTGGGAAGAAGTTGGGAGGGTGTCTTAAACTCAGACCGATGGAAATAGCCAGACCAGAAGCTTTGGGGAGGGGGACGATCTTGGGGTGAGGAGCAGCCCAGGACCCAGAAGGCTCAGGTGGGAGGGGACCCCTTAGCCTGCTAGTCAATCAATCAGTGGTATTTATTGAGTACTTACTATGTGCAGAGCACTGTAGTAAGTGATTGGGAGTGTACAATTCAACAGAATTAGTAGACACATTCCCCGCCCATGACAAGCTTACAGTCTAGAAGAGAAGGTAGTTGTCCAAGGGGAGCCATGGGAGGCCTTGTAGGTTTAAATATCTAAACTATTTTCCTGGGTTGAAGGTAAGCCCTATTTTCCCCAGTTCCTTCTCCCTTCTGGGTCTTCTATACACTTGGGTCTGTGACCTGTGGGCATTTGGTATTCGCTCCACCCTCAGCCCCCCAGCACTACAAACATATCTATAAATTATTTATATTAATGCCTATTTTCTCCTCTGGACTGTAAGCTTGTTGTGGGCACTTCTATTGTACTCTCCCAAGCACTTAGTTCAGGGGTCTACACACAGTAAGCGCACATTGAATACCATCGATCGATTGGTTTTTGGTGTCTGAGGCCCGGCTCACTTCCTGTCTGTGGTCCAGCCGCTGTAAGGCAACCTGCCCTGAAGAAATGTGCCTGGCTGCCTTCCATATCCGACCTCAGCCTGTCAGGGATAACTCTCCAGACCCTCAGGGCCCCGGGTACCCTGTTTATTCGGTCCCCCATTACCCACTACAGTCTGAAGGCTTTTGCCAGCCCAGAATCTCCAGTCACACCCCTACTTTCCCTGTCCTCGTGGCAGAGGAGCAGTTATGACATCTGGGCCTCGAGTCCCTCTTTTCTCCTCTGCAGCACCCCCACTCCTCCCGACCCCTACAATTTGGGCCCTGCCACAGACACAATACTCCTCTCAGTAAATAGGCGCAAACCTACTAAAATACGTAGATCTAAGAAATGAGAAAAGGGTATGAGACCAGTACAAAAGAAAGAAATAGGGTTGACTTGGTGGAAACATGAGTGCGTAGGTTGGGGAAAGAAGTTGGGGATTGAAGGGCGGACAGGGAAGAAGGGTGGCTAGCAGAAGTGAAAGGGACTGCAGGATGCTGGTTTATTTGCACGTCTTCGGTTCATTTTCGTCATCAGTGCTGGGGGGAATCTTGTAGAAAGCTGTGCCTGTTTTTTTTACCGTTTGGAACAATGTCCCGCTGTGCCGTATATTTTGGGAAAGGCAATAAATACTATATTGAGCAGGAGGCAGGTTAGCAGGAAGGTGGCAAAGGAAGAAATCTTGTTTCAACCTCCACATTGTCAGGTCCCAATCTCTTATTCGTCTGTGTGCTTTCGTCACAGGGCAAACTTCTGGCCGACCTGTCCAAACGCTTAGGCTTACGCTACGTGGTGTACAGCGGCCTGGAGAATGTGAAAAAGCTGACGGGCGGCAAGTTGGAGGTGGGGCACTTTGACGGTAAAGGGGAAGTGGAGGAATACTTCCGGGGCTTGGGTGTCCCCATGACCAGCGTCCGGCTGCCTTGCTACTTCGAGAACCTTCTCACATACTTTCTTCCCAAGAAAGCGTCAGACGGAAGCGGCTACTTACTGAGTAAGCATCCTTCCCCGTTGCTCCCCATGTGACCTGCCCAATAGAACCTTCTTTTGGAGTTGCAGCGGTGATGAAGCCGCAGAATAATATGAAGAGTTCAGGAAGCAGGTGACTTAGATTCTAGTCCTGCCTTATCCACTAATTCACTTGGTTCAGACCAACTTCCTTTCCATTGTGCATCCCCACCTGTGAAATGGAACCAAATTACTTCCTGCTTCCTAACAGACTCTTGTTGGTGTTTTGAGTACCTTGGGGGACTAAATGGACTCTACTAGAACTCCTCAAGCTAAAAACGGACGGTTTCAGACATTTGGCCGGTCGGGGCAGGAAAATAAGCGCCATCCCCTCTCTGGGTGGCAGACATCTGCCACCTAGATCCTCACAACCCTGTGGATGTTTGTGCTGGCAAGGCAGTGTACTGAAATGATGCCCTGGAGAATTCCCCCCGAAAAGAGAGCGTTTCTCTGGGGGTTCCCCTCGTCTTCCCTTTTCTCCCCTCCCTGCAGAGTCCTGGCAATCCCCCCTCCCCACGTCCCTGTTCACCCAGGCTCAGCTTCTGAGCCTTTGCCACTAAAGCAGGATCTGAGATTGAGGTGGGGGATGGCCTGGATGCTCTCAAATTTTCAACGGCGCCCAGAGGCCCCCGGAATACACCACCCTGAGACGGCTGCCTCCCTTGCTTACCGTGTAAAACCCGCCGTGGGCTGTTGCACCGAATACCGAGAGCAAGCTAGCCTGCATCTAGCAATCAGTCGGTATTATCGTGATATTGTTGTCTTGTTTTTGTTGCATTTTGTTTTGCTCTGCTGTCTGTCTCCCCAGATTAGACTGTGAGCCCATCATTGGGCAGGGATGGTCTCTATCTGTTACCGAATTGTACATTCCAAGTGCTTAGTACAGTGCTCTGCACATAGTAAGTGCTCAATAAATACTATTGAATGAATGAATATTATTAATGGAGCACATACTCTGGAGAACACTGCAGGCACAGAGGGCTTGGGAGAGTAGAGTAGAGTTAGAAGACCTGGTCCCTGCCTCCAAGGAGCTTACAATCTAGCACCTTACCATCTTCATTCTGGTGTCTTGTGTTTCTCCCCGTGCCCTTTTGCAGACTTGCCCCTGGCTGACATCCCCATGGACGGGTTGGGCATAAGTGACCTCGGACCGGTGGTTCTTAGCCTGCTGAAGTCCCCAGGAGAGTATGTGGGCCAGGACATCGGGCTGAGTACCTGCAAACACACGGTTGAGGAGTACGCCTCCCTCCTCTCCAAACACACCGGCAAGGCTGTCCGGGATGCCAAGGTAGGACAGTTCGCTGGAGCTTGGCCACATCCCTCCTGGATGGGCAAACCAAGCTCTTGGTCTTGATCTTGAACCCCTGTCTCAGCCTGGGGCCTTCTCTTCAGTCTCCCTGTCGAGGGTAAACACCACAAGGGAAGCAGTGTAGCCTAGTGGGAAGAGCACAGGCCTGGGAGTCGGAGGACCTGGGTTCTAACACCAGCTCTGCCACTCTCCTGCTCTGTAACCTTGGGCAGGTCATTTAATTTTCTCTGATCCTCAGTTTCCTCATCTGTAAAATGGGGATTCAGTATCTTTTCTCCCTCCTACTTAGACTGTGGGCCCTGTGTGGGACCTGATGATTTTGTATCTATCCTAGTGTCTGGCACATAATAAGCATCTAACAAGTTATTATTATTATTTATAGTATTTGTTAAGCACTTACTCTCTCCTGAGCACTGAACTAAACACGGGGTAGACTGTGTCAAGTTAGACACAGTCCATGTTCCACATGGGACTCACAATCTTAATCCCCATTTTACAGATGAGGGAACTGAGGCCCAGACAAGTGAAGCATTTGACCTAAGGTCACACAGCAGACGAGTGGCAGAGATGGGATTAGAACCCTGGTCCTCTGACTCCCATCCCCATGCTCTAACCTCTAGGCCATGTTGTTTCTCTGTTACTATAACAGTTTTCTCATAGAGATTTTATAGCGGGCCGGGGTGGTGTTTTAATGTCTCTCCTCGGGCCAAGATCTCTGAAGCAACAGCAGACAGACTACAGGTTCCCGGCAACTGTGGCTTGTGAAAGGCAAGGCTGAGTTAGCCCCTCCTATATAGAGGTGGAAATGGTCAGAATGTTCTGGAACCAGAAATGGCTCTCAGTCACTCAGTCAATGGTATTTATTGAGCACTTACTATGTGCAAAGCACTGTTCTAAGTACAGGGAGAGTACAGTATTAACAGAATAAGCAGACAGGTTCCCTGCCCATAATGAGCAGTCTAGAGGATGAGTTTACAGTCCAGAGGTTCTCCAGAGAGAAAACCATTGAACCAGTCAGTCAGTTGTATTTGAGTGCTTACTGTGTGCGGAGCACTGTACAAAGCGCTTGGGAAAGTAAAATGAAAGAGTTTGTAGACACATTCCCTGCCCACCAGGAGCTTAGTTGAGAGAGACAGACATTAAATTACCAATATGGATATAAGTGCCTCTGCTCCTCCCCCTCTCCCTTCCCCTCCCCTCAGCACTGTGCTCATTTGTATATATATTTATTACCCTATTTATTTTGTTAATGAGGTGTACATCCCCTTGATTCTATTTATCATGATTTTGTTGTCTTGTTTTTGTCCGTCCGTCTCCCCCGATTAGACTGTGAGCCCGTCATCGGGCAGGGATTGTCTCTAGCTGTTGCCGAATTGTACATTCCAAGCGCTTAGTACAGTGCTCTTTACATAGTAAGCACTCAATAAATAGTAATTAATGAATGAATGCTATGGAGTTGAGATTAGGGTGAACAAGGGCTGGAAATCCAAATGTCATCTACTAACCTGGTGACAGCAGCTGAAACACAACCAAGTGTGTGGGAGAGGTTGGGCAAGGAGGCAGGGGGCTATAAAAGGTGAGAATAAAGCTCAGCACTTGTGGATGGAAAAGCTCAGCACTTGTGGATGGGAGGCTGTTAGAAACGTGGGTTCCCAAGGAAGGCTGAGTTGCAGCAGGGTGAACTCCCAGGGATAGACCCATTCCTGCAAGGGAACAGCCAAGGGAATGGTCTAAAGCAGTCCACCACCTTCTCCCCTCCTACCTCACCTCGCTACTCTCCTTCTACAACCCAGCCCGCACGCACGCTTAGCTCTTCTAATGCTAACCTTCTCACTGTGCCTTGATCTTGCTTATCTCACCGCCAACCCCTCACTCATTGAAACGCCCTCCCTCCTCAAATCCAACAGACAATTACTCTCCCCGCCTTCAAAGCCTTATTGAAGACACATCTCCTCCAAAAGGCCCTTCCAGATTAAGCCTCCTCTTTCCTCTTCTCCCACCCCCTTCTGTGTCACCCTGACTTGGTCCCTTGCTTCTTCCTCCTTCCCAGCCCCACAGCATTTACATTGCTCTGATTTATTTATTTATATTGATGTCCGTCTCTCCTCCCCAACCGCCCCCCACCAGCCTGTAACTCATTGTGGGCAGGGAATGTGTCCTATTGTATTCTCCCAAGCCTTAGTACTGTGCTCTGCACACAATAAGCACTCAATAAATACAGTGGAATTCATTCATTCAATAGTATTTATTGAGTGCTTAGTACAGTGCTCTGCACATAGTAAGCGCTCAATAAATACTGTTGAATGAATGATCCTTATATGTTTGTTCTGGATTGATTGATTAATTGATTCTCCATCCACAGATGACTCCGGAAGAGTATGAGAGTCTTGGCTTTCCCGGGGCGAAGGAACTGGCCAACATGTTCCGCTTTTATGCCCTGAAGCCCGACCGCAACATGGAGCTGACTCTGAAACTCAACCCCAAGGCTAAGACCCTCGACCAGTGGCTGGAAGAGAACAAAGAGGCCTTTGCTAACCTGTGAATCTCCCATTACATGTGGATTTAGGAGGCCACTTCTGCCATCCCATAGGCAGTTTGCCCTTTTTTATTTTATTTTTTTTTTATAAAGTGATTGTACTGCAAGGGATTTGGGGAAATAAAAAGGCTCAGTATCTGGACTGGGTTGCTGGAAACATTAGTTCTACAAAGCAGGGCCACTAGGCCTGAAACGACAAAAGTTTAACAAATCGAAAAAGAGACTCAGAGACCAGATACTGGGTGCCCCAGATTTCAACCACCCCTTGATCTGTGCAAGCTCGGCGATTTAACCACCAGTATTTGCTGCTAACCACAGTATACTTGATGTTACATCTCAGAAGCAGCGTGGCTCAGTGGAACGAGCACGAGCTTGGGAGTCAGAGGTCATGGGTTCGAATTCCAGCTCTGCCACTTGTCAGCTGTGTGACTGTGGACAAGTCACTTAACTTCTCTGTGCCTCAGTTACCTCATCTGTAAAATGAGGATTAGCTGTGAGCCTCATGTGGGACAACCTGATTACCCTCTATCTACCCCAGCGCTTAGAACAGTGTTCTGCACATAGTAAGCGCTTAACAGATACCAACATTATTAATATCACTATAGATAAGTCAGTTCTCTTCCTCTCCTGATTTTTAACTCATCCTAATGTCACCAGCACCTGCTGTTGCAAATCCAGCATACCACCCCTCCTTTTCCTTTCCATGTTGCTAGCTGCAGCTCTGGTTGTAGGAAGTGGGCTAAGGCCAGCAGGCCGGGTCAGGATGGGGACCACAGCTATTGCTGTAGATGCTGCCAGTGATAATAATAATAATAATGTTGGTATTTGTTAAGCGCTTACTTTGTGGCAAGCACTGTTCTAAGTGCTGGGGTAGATACAGGGTAATCAGGTTGTTCCATGTGAGGCTCAGTCTTCATCCCCATTTTACAGACGAGGTCCAGAGAAGTTAAGTGACTTGCCCAAAGTCACACAGCTGACAGGTGGCAGAGCCAGGATTAAAACCCATGACCTCTGACTCCTAAGCCCGTGCTCTTGCCACTGAGCCACGCTAAAAACAATGGTTTGTGTTAAGTGCTATGTGCTTGGCACTGTACTAGGTGCTGGAGTAGATATAAGATAATCAGGTTGGATAAAGTTCCTGTCCCACACAGGGCTCACAATCTTAATCCCCATTTTACAGGGAGGTAACAGGCCTAGAAGTTAAATGATTTGCCCAAGGATGCACAGACAGGTGGCAGAGTGGAGATTTAGAACCCAGATCCACGTTCTTTACACTAGGTCATGCTCTTCTCAATACTGCACTTAATTGTAATTGTTTAAAGCTCACTGTTACCAGTGAATTTTAGTTATATTTAAATTCCTTGAGTTATGGAAATACACTACTGATGCAGTAATGGTAAAGCATTGTGACGATCCCAGTGCCAGGGGTATCAAGTGGGAGTCCAGCTGGCTTGAATCAAATTTAGAATCGTTTATTTTTTTCTTTCCATAAACTTCCTTGAATTTTATCCACTGTTGTCCATAGGAAGACTTCCATAGCAAATAGCATTGCTTTTTAATTTAGCCTTACTGGCCAAATTCCATGAGAACTAGGACTTAATTCACATGGCATAAATTAAGCAGCATGGCCTAGTGGATAGGGCACGGGTCTGGGAGTCAGAAGGACCTGGGTTCTAAACCCCGCTCTGCCACATGTCTGCCACGTGGTCTTGGTCAAGTCACGTCACTTGTCAGCCCATTATGTCATCTGTAAAAAGGGGATTAAAAGTGGACTGTGTCCAGCCTGATTAGCTTGTATCTACCCCAGTGCTCAGTATATTGCCTGGCCTGTAGTAAGCATTTAACTTAAATAATGATAAAATAAAAATGGCCCAAACATTCCCACCTTGTCTAGCTACCCTGTCTCATGTATTAATGCGCTAGGTGCCAGTGTCATGATGTATTTACGTTTCTGGGATAGGATAGGTTTCATAAATGATGGAACAATTAGTGATGTGATAAGATCTGTTGATATCTTTTCCCAGGGAAAACATAAATGTTTAAACTGCCAGGGGAACAACCTCTCCCACACCTTCTTCTAAAACTTTCCCTTAATACCCTCCCCGAACACACTCAAGGAATGGGGCTTGCCCGAGACTGTACACTTGAAACGAGACGAATTTGGGGATGCCCTACAGCATCACATGACACCTGCAGGTTCTTGCACCTGGGGTAGGAGGGAGTATAGAAAGGTGGTAAAGTGGGAGGGTTTTTTCTCCATTATTTTTCACGAGAGATTTGTCCTGCCTCTCAATAAGAAACAGAAAAATCACAGCAAGTCTTTCCCACATGTCTAAGGGCTAGAAGCTCACATCTGAGAAGTTAAATGTCTTTTTGCTTAAACATTGCTAGAGTATTGAGGAATGTTTTTCTGATGGTCCAGGGTCATATGTATGCAAGATTTCCACGATGTCAGAACATGTTATGTACATGTTGTACTATACCCCAAGTTGTCTTTAATGTGGAGTTTTGTAAGAATGTGACCCCTGCATTACATAACCATTTAACCCGTCCAAGGGAAACATCCAAAGCCCTCGGTGCCAAGGCGAGCGCTTTCCCTAGAAACACGTAGTTCCGGGGATGGAGGCAGACTCTTTTTGAATGGTTACAGTCTGTATCTTGAGCGACCTTTATAAATGGTGAACTTCTCATAGAAGGTTAAACTGCAAAACTTGGATTTTCTTAGTTGGAAACTCCAGAAGCAGCCTGCCATCTCAGTCACTGGCATAATTGGGTGCCACCAGTGTGCTTGAGAGAGAAATGGAGTTGTCTTTTGGTGGAGCAGTGAGGCCGCTGACAGTGAGCGGGAGTCAACGGGTGTGAGTTTCACAGAGATTCCCTGACAGCCCTGTACACTGTGCCCATAAAAAGTCCCATGACACACCTAATAGGGCCCCTGGCCTTTCGGGGGAGTGCTGCTCCAACACCAATGTCCACCCATTTATTCAATCAAATTTATTGAGCCCTTACCGTGTGCAGAACACTGTACTAAGTGCTTGGGAGAGTACAACAATAAAGGGCCACATTCCCTGCCCCCATCAGGACGTGCTTGAGCTGTCGTTGCAGAGGTGGTTTTGCCACATTCTCTTGGCCGATCTTCTTGTGCCTAACTGAGAGACAGCCGGTAAGGAGGATGGGGGATAGACTGGCGACGAACAGACCGTCCCCGAGGCTTCAACAGCAGACGATCCTAATTGCGTCCTCACCCATCTCGTAAGCTGTCATTGCGCATGATGCTCAGAGCGGTTTAGGCTCGGGGAATGAAACACCCACTTGGCTGGAGCCTCTTCCCTTTCTTCCACCTCACTCAAAATGAAACACATCCTTTAAAAAAAATACTTGTTAAGGGCTTACTATGGGCCAGGCACTGTATCAAGCACTGGGGTAGATAGAAACTAATTATGTTGGATACAGCCCATGATCCATGGGGCTCAGTCGTATCTCCATTTACAGATGAGGTAACTGAGGCACAGAGAAGTGAAGTGACTTGCCCAAAGTGACCCAGCAGACAAGTGGCAGAGCCGGGATTAGAATCCAGGTCCTTCTGACTCCCAGGTCTGTTCTCTCTCCACTAGGCCGCTTTGCTTTTCGGGCTTTTAAGTCACACCAGCAGCCCTGCTCCTGGGATGAATACAGCCCAACACTGGTCCAGATATTGACAGTGCCGGACAGGCCCAAACACAACATATGTAAATCGCCACCTGGAGCTGTTTGCTGCAGGATGTCAGTTGGGCAACCCCCACACCACTTTATCTGAACCGCAAGAGTGGGACGGGGGCCGCAGGAAGGCCTGGGTTCTAATCCCGGCTCTGCCACTTGTCTGTGTGACCTCGGCAAGTCGCTTCACTTCTCTGGGCCTCAGTTACCTCATCTGTAAAATGGGGATTAAGACTGTGAGCCCCATGTGGGACACAGCTTATATTTACCCTAGCGCTAAGTACAGCGCCTGGCAAATACCATTGTAAAAAAAAAGACAGTTCCTGCTCTCAGAGAGTTTACCACTGACGAGGCAGCGTGCATCACCCATCTGATGGAATGGAAAAAGCTCGCCTTCATATTAAGACATCTTAGAGAGAACGGGCCCGGAGTTCCAAGAGGCTTTCATTCCCACGCAAACAGAATGGCATGCTATTGACCAAATGGGAGATTTGGATCAAGGGTCTTTTGAACAGTGTTCTTAAGGCCAGGGTTGAGAGTCAGGCTGGAGTAGGGATCTGGAAACGTGTTCTTGGCAGCTGAGCAGCCAACGTCTGGCATGGCTGGGACCCCATCTGCAAAGAGCCTCTCCAATTCCCTTGCTATCACCTAACCCGATGGCGTTCGTCAGGAAGGGGAGCCACCTACCAATCCCTTCTCAGAAGTACTACTCGTAGTGACAGTAGCAGGAGCCTTTATTCAGTGGCCATTTGGTGTGGTACACTGTGCTTGGGGAGTTAGGAATAATGGAGCACCACGGTCGCCGCCCACAAGGAGCTTATGTTTCGGTCATCTAATTCATTTAGAGAAGCAGTGAGGCTCAGTGGAAAGAGCGCGGGCTTGGGAGCCAGAGGTCACGGGTTCTAATCCCAGTTCTGCCGCTGGTCAGCTGTGTGACCTTGGGCAAGTCACTTAACTTCTCTGTGCCTCAGTTACTTGTCAAATGGGGATGAAGACTGTGAGCCCCACGTGGGACAACCTGATCACCTTGTATCCCCCAGCGCTTAGAACAGTGCTTTGCACATAGTAAGCGCTTAACAAATACCACAATTTATTTATTTGCCATTCTAAAAGGGGAGCACAGAGCATCAGGGCTCAGTCCAGTGCCTGGCACATAGTAAGTGCTTAACGAATACCACTAGACAAAAAAGTGCCAAGTTTTCCCAGGTGAGATCGACCTCTCTCCTTCTAAGTCCTTACACAGTGCTTGACCTGAAGTAAGTGCTTAACAAATATGATTTTTACTATTACACTGACTCTCCCAGAGAAGGCCAAAGCCTAGTTTAAGCATCTTTTTCCAAAAAAGAAAAGACCACACATTAGATTTTAAATATCTTTTAGCAGTATATAATCTTATTTACATCAATACAGAATCACTTTACAGATGTTATGTAATTAGGCATCAATATCTGCTTTATTTTAGCAAATTAAAAATGAACTAAAGGGGGGGGGGGGTAGTCAGAGACTCTCTTTGTTACCGTGTCAAAATTTTAGCATACAGACTTTCGGACACTTTGGAAACTAACATCAAACAACAGGCCGTGGCTATGAAATCGGTTACCTTTTGCTTCAGGTCGACTCTGGAAAAATCCAACTAGGTGGATTACTTATTTTGAAACAAACATACGGATGAAGCGACAGTAGTTCTTAAATAATTTAAGGATATTTCTCTGGCACTGAATTTCCTTCTTGAAAGAGGTGATGACCCCTGTCGATGGCTGGAGGTTAGCCAGTTTTTCCGTGACAATTTTTCTCTCTCCCCTGGGATACGTCCTTCAGAGTGGATAGTAAGTATTTTGATTCTGGAAAGGGGCATCATTCAGGCTTCCCTTGTTCACTACCTTCAGTTGACCAAACTCGGGTGTGAGGGAGATGGGGCGAGTTGGCGGGGGGAAAGGGTGATTTTGATAACGAGCTTTATCCCAAGCAGCCAACAAACTGAAAAGTGATCAACTTAAACCTCCGGTCTCTTAGGCCACATACTCTTCTGCCTCCGCAGACTCTGATGATTCCTTCCAAGTGCTTCTTTTAAGGGACTCACTGAAAGACGGGGTTTGAGTGCTCAGACACAGCAAGAAAGTGACCGTCACCCAGTTAGAACTACATGATGATTCCTGGCCTATCAAACCTTAAATAGGAGGGGACAGCGTTACCACCAAGGCGAGCCCAGATTCCTGGGGAAGGGGGCCAGAGGTAACAGATTCTTTCTGGAAATCCTCAGAGGGTTTAACTGAGGAGGAAACCAATTACTTCACAGCTTCGTGCAGCTTAAGGCTTCATTTTAAGCTCTAAAAGCGGGAGTTTTTCATTCTACGGCCAAGATTTCCACCACACTGAGCTCCAAATTAAAAATGAAAATAAGCAGGCAACATTTCCACTTCTTGCTGAGCCAGAGTGGCTCAAATTACATATCCGTCAATAGAAAACCAGGGTCATCCATTTAAGATTTCTGTCCCCATGCCACCACTGGTCCATCCATTTTTCTAGGCAGGGATCTGTCACATGATTTTATTTGTTGCCAAAGTAGTTCACAGTACCTCTGAATGCAGTTGCGCTGTACTGCTAACCTAGAGTCCTTTCATCTTCAAGGCCATCTGGCAGAGAATGATTTCTTTTTTTTTCCTCCAATGGAGAGGATTCGATTCTTGTGCCTAGGTTCCAGTAGAACGCTTGCCTGTGAGGAAAAGAAACCAAATAAACAAGAGAAAATTCACCTTACTTCAGCCCAGCAACGAGAACGATCCAGTGTCTTAACCCTTGGGAAGTTAGAGGTGAAGGACTGGGTTTGTCGTGTGGACTTAGCCCGGTGAGAGAAGCGTGTATGCGCACGAATAAAAGATCAGGGAAACACCAGGAGTCAGGTCTCTCATGGGCACTGGGTTCTGGTCTTTTCAGGAAGTGACCTAGGTAGGGACATCAAGGGTTTACCCGGAACTGAGTTCCCCAAGGGGCCCGTGGATTGATGAGCTAAACAACAGATTCGGGACTTAAAAGAGTTCAGAGTTCTAATTCCAGCTCGACCAAAGTTCGCTCTGGGACCCCTCGGCAAATAATCTCTCTGAAACCCAGTTTGCCGTTGTTGGTGGCTGGGCAAAAGACCTCCCTTGAAGGGCTGTTGTTAGCTAACCCCGGAGAGAAATGATGATTAAATGGTTTAATGTGACAGATGATCACCCACAGAAGGCTGCCAACTCCAAACTGCCTCAGCCCTGTACCACTGGCTTCTGTCACCTCTCTAATGAAACTGAAAATCCTTTCATCCAACGGCTGTAAGGTCTGAGACTACTAAGTGGAGCCAAAACAAGGCCACCCTACATCTTCTTCTACATCTGAGAGGTGGGTGGTCTACTGGAGAAGAGAGCAATTGGCTCGGGGGAAAAAAAATAAAACAAAACACCTCAAGGTTTCCTACCTCTGTTGGGATATCAGGAGCTAAACATTTTCTTAAGTTTGGTAAGGAATCCCTCCTTGTTCTCCCTGGCCTCAGCCTCGGGCCTAGCCTTGCCTCCCGCGGAGCTATCGGTGGTCCTGCCGCCTGGACACAAATGGCAAAGAGAGCTGCTGTCAAGGGCACGCACAGCAAGCGGCACCAGATCCCACGCCCACCCCCCACTCCCGAGGGACCTCACTGTCCACGGCACCGGGCCCGACCGGGAACCGGGACAAGCGAAGGAGGGGCCGGGAGAGTTAGGGCAGCTCAAGAAGCGGCATGGTGGAGTGGATAGAGCACGGGCCTGGGAATCAGAAGGTCCTGGGTTCTAACACCAGCTCCACCACATGACTGGGCAAGTCATTTCATGTCTCTGGGCCTCATATACTTTATTTGTAAAATGCCCAAAGCCACGGAGTGGAGAAGTGGCAGAGCCAGGATCAGAACCCATGACCAGGTCCTTCCATTTGTCTCTGGCCTCCCCGTGAAGGACATGTACGGAGCACAGTGTTTCCTCACTCCACCGATAATGAAACCCAGTTGAATTTGTACATGGTCTTGCAATCAACTCAGGGATAGTACAGGATTTACTAGCTAATCAGTTTCATAATCACCTAGCAGTTTTTCTAGACCTTACACAAAGTCCCTTTAGGCCCAGAGCCATGAAGAAACAGGTCTTTGGGTACAGGTAGCAAGGGAAATGCCCTTGGCTAGAACATCATTTCAATTCAGATCATGCACCCTTAAGCAGGGATTACATCTACTCTCAGTGCCTGGAACACTCTGAAAATTCAAATGTCTTCTAAGAATGACTAATATCACACACAAAAAATATTAGATTCCATTCCAAATTCCAAAATTGCTGTGAGAAGAAATAGCTCCCTTGCTCTAGGCTCTAAGTCAACTTCAGGCTCTGAAAGAAAATGCAGTCATTTCAAGTCAAAGAGGTCTCGTCTTATTCAGGGGCAGGTCCTCAAGAAATGGCAGCATGGTCTAGTGGATAGAACATGGGCTTGGGAGTCAGAAGGACCTGGGTTCTAGTCCTGGCTCTGACATTTGTTTGCTGTATGGCCTTGGGCAAGTCTTTTCACTTCTCTGGGCCTCAGTTTCCTCATCTGTAAAATGGGGATTCGATGCCTGCTCTTCCTCCTACTTAGACTATGAGCACCCAGTGGGGCAGGGACTGAGTCTGACCTGATTATATTGCATCTACCCTAGAGTTTGGTTTAGTGCTTGGCATAGAGCAACCACTTTAATATTATTATAATTATTATTACTAGTCTGTCCAGTTCACCCTCACTCCTGAACACCACTGAGCCAAATCCAAGCACTCTGGAACCAACTTTTGGGCTTTGGAAATTAAAACAAAAAACCAAAACAAAACCAAAACACCAAAACAAAAGAATATTCAAAACTGCCCAAAGTTGGAGAGATCTTATTGAGGACTCATGCATCAATAAGTGCTGTGGTTGATGACCATGATTGGGCCCAGAAATTTACATAAACCATCCTCAGCTCTTCTTTTCATTCCTTTCTCAAACATGCTTTAGTTACCCCTTTCATGTGGAGACCGAGTCATACGAGAAGAGCAGCAAATTCCACCCCCAATGGCATCTAAGCAGCGTGACCTAGTGGGTCTGGAAGTCGGAGGACGTGGGTTCTGATCCCGGCTCCGCCACTTGCCTGCTGTGTGACCTTGGGCAAGTCACTTGAGTTCTCTATGCCTCAGCTATCTCATCTGTAAAATGGGGAGTAAGACTGTGAGCCCCATGTGGGACAGGGTCTGTGTCTGACCTGATTACCTTTTATCTACCCCAACATTTAGAACAGTGCTTGCCACATAGTAAGCACTTAAATACCATCACAATTATTATAATTTAAAGGTATCTCCCCTGGTTCACAGAGCCCTTCTTTCTGGGTTTTGCTCTGACCCCCTGCAAAGGGCAGGGGAAGTGAGAACAGAAGTAGTTGGGCTCCTCCACTTGACACATCTTCCAGGAGGTGTATGGAGAAGTGCAAGTCCGAACCATTTGTGCACCCACTCTTGGCACGGGGGGGAGGGAAACCACTGGTAGCCAGAACTGGCAGCCACTAAAAGGGAGGGAAGAATCTGAGGGCGGCCTG
Source organism: Ornithorhynchus anatinus (assembly GCF_004115215.2). Lineage (NCBI taxonomy): Eukaryota > Metazoa > Chordata > Mammalia > Monotremata > Ornithorhynchidae > Ornithorhynchus > Ornithorhynchus anatinus. The sequence continues at coordinate 24,561,597 of NC_041729.1, read as the reverse complement.
TGCTTCCTGCCACCTTGCCTCATCAGTACCCTTCAGCAAGGCAGGGGAAGTGAGCAGAGCCCAACAGCTCACTTCATTTAGAGATTACAAGAGGCGGCGAAAACAAATGAACACCGGCACACCCCCAAACTCTTTATTATTATTAGAGTATTTGTTAAGCACTTACTATGTGCCAGACACTGTACTAAGCACTGGGGTGGATACAAGCAAATCTGGCTGGTTACAGTCCTTGTCCCACATAGGGCTCGCAGTCCCAATCCCCATTTCAATAATAATGTTGGTATTTGTTAAGCGCTTATTATGTGCCAAGCACTGTTCTAAGTGCTGGGGTAGATACAAGGTAATCAGGTTGTCCCACATAGGGCTCATAGTCTTTATCCCCAATTTACACATGAGGGAAGTGAGGCACAGAGAAGCTAAGTGACTTGCCCAAGGTCACACAGCAGACAAGTGGCAGAATTCATCCACAGTCCCTTATCACTCTATTTTGTTAATGAGGTGTATACCTCTATGAGCCTATTTATCTTGATGATGTTTTGTTTTGTTCTGTTTTGCTTTGCAGTCTGTCTCCCCCGTTTGGACTGTGAGCCCGTTACTGGGCAGGGATGGCCTCTATCTGTTGCCAAATTGTACATTCCAAGCATTTAGTACAGTGCTCTGCACATAGAAAGCACTCAAAAAATACGATTGAATAAAATGAAAAAATACTGACTGACTGATTGACCGACTGAAGGTGGTGAATCAGGTGTATAATTAAGAGATTATTTAAGAGATTAAGAGATCAATAGACCCACGAGAATACACTATTATCAAACCGATATATGCCTCAGTGCTGAGGAGGCTGCCACTGAGATGGCTTGACGGAAAAGATGGAGGAAATTCATCGAGGAACGTCTTCTCCCAGAAGGGGTGACTTTTCGGAAGGCAAGGGTACATTCAGATAGGGTCGGGGAGGAAGGGAGACTCAGGGGCAGGGTAAAACATGAGCAAGAGTTTGGAGATGGGAGAATTACAGGTCAGGAAGAGTTAGGTGCTTGACTGAGGAAAAGCCAAGAGAACTAGGTGAAGCATAGAGGGAGAAGAGAACAGCAAGGTTAAAGGGAGTGAGCCAATGGAAAGCCTTGAAGCTGATGGTTTAGGAGACCTTGGGGAGCAATGGGGTGCCTTTGGGAGACTTCTGAGGGAGGGAGTGATATTTTTCTGAGGAAGGGACTGATGTGACCTGCTCAGCATTTTTAAAAGAGGGTACCTGTAGCTGCACGCAAGACAGACTAAAGAGGGGAGATAAACCAGTAAGGAGGCTATTTCTGTAGCCTAGATGAGAGAATCCCCTTGATAGTTTCACCAGTGACCCTTCTGGGCCAAACTCAAAATGTAGAGGCCAGGCCGGAGCCATAAGCAACATGGTCCTGGAACAAAGTCGGTCTACCTGCTCCGCAGCTCTGCTCACCTCAGTACGGCTGGGTGGGACGTGGGGAGGAGAATGAACGACAGCAGCAAGAAGCCCAAACAGCTGCCGATTGGCGAGCGTAAAAGGAGCAGCCAGAACCAAGCAGGGCTAGAGGAAACGTTTTAAGGTCACAGGCAAGCAAAGTCTCAGTCGCTGGGGCACGACAGCTGGAAATGTGGAGAAAACTGCGGCAGAGAGACCGGCACGGCGCTCTGCAATCCGGAAAGGAGCCGCTCTTCTGGAGCGTGAGACAGAGGTCTAAGTGAAGACAGTGCTAGGCGCCGCAGACAACAAACCTGACAACACGAGGGATCGTTTTTGGGCGTGCACAACATGGGTGAATGATGGGGGCGGGAGGGAGAGGGGGTTGTCTCCTACTTCAACCACTCATGCACCCCCTCAACAAACTTCACCAATCAGTGGTGACTTCCTATTACACCCAGCCCACGCTATCCTCTAATGACAACCTACTCACTGTACTTCGGGCTCCTCTATCACACCACCGACCTCTTGCCCATGTCCACCTTCTGGCCTTGAATTCCCTCCCCCTTCATATATTTCAGATCACCACTCTCTCCACTTTCAAGGCCGTACTAAAATCACACCTCCTCCAGAAGGCCTTTCACGACTAGGGTCTCATTTCTCCGACTCCCTTTCCCTTCTGCATCACCTACCCATGTGGATGTGTATTCTTTAAGCCCTTGATATCCGCCCCCAGCCCCAATGTATTACATATTTTAACATCTGTCTCCCCTCTTTGCTGTACTGTACTCTCCCAAATTCTGCACAGAGTACTCAATATATAGCACCGATAGATTGACCGATGTCTTCGTGGAGTACCCAGGACAACTAGGCATTCGTGAAAGTTGATTTTTAAAGAAAATACCTCTTCCCCAAATGATTCTTACTTTATAGAATACTCCATGTCGAGTCCTGTATGACTACCCTTTCAGATACATTCAGAACCTCATGACTCCTCTGAGTTGCAGATTAACATACCACTTCAGCTGGTCTTGGACTGCCTTACTTTCTATCAAATGTCTCCTCACTTATCTTCCTCCTGCCTCTGTCCTGCACAAAGGGATATATGTTTATTTCATCTGCACTTTCAGTAACGCGACGCACAACACCAGAAGTCATTTCTTGTTTTGGAATCTACCGCCTCCCACAGGTCCCAGGGCTGTTGGTAACTGGAGTGTTTGGAATTACAGGAGGAAGGCTCTTGATTCAATCTAGACTCTTAATGAAAGCTACTGCTCGGAAAACAATACAAAACCTAACTCCTTGCCCTAGAGGCAAGGAGGGCTGGGGAGGAGGGAGCTGAAAATCAAAATAATAATAGTAATCGGGGTATCTGTGTGCTTTGCACAAAGTAAGAACTCAATAAATATGATTTGTTAAGCATTTATTATGTGCCAAGCACTGTATTAAGCGCTGGGGTAAATGACAAGATCATCAGGTCCCACATGGAACTCAACTGCCTGAGTAGGAGGGAGAACAGATAAAATGGGGATTAAGATTATGAGCCCCACGGGGGACAGGGAGCATGTCCAACCCAATTTGTTTGTATCCACTGCAGCATTTAAAACAGTGCCCGGCCCAGAGAAAGCACTTAACAAATGCCACCATTATTATCATCTTTATTATTACCAGGTACTGAACCCCCCACTTTACAGAAAAGGGAATTGAGGCACAGAGTTAAATTAAGGGACTTGCCCAAGGTCACAGAGCAGACAAGTGGCAGATCTGGGGTTAGAATTAGGTCCTCTCCCAAGCCCTGGTCTTTCCTCTAGGCTGCTTTTCTAGTGAGGAAGGGTAAGTAATGGAAAAAAATCATCATTTTATTAGGTGACTGCAGGGAAAGCCGAAGGGTCTGCCAGGCAAGCTGTAGGAAGGGTGTTGGGGGGACCCAGTCACCAGATTAGCACCCCCCGAACCACCCCCACCCCACCCCCACACAAACCCACCAGCGAAAATGCAAGTTCTCAACTGTTCTCAGCCTGCTCCCTCCTGGCTGTTGCTAGGAGCAGCAGCAGCTCTGGCAGAGGTTCCTCCTAATGCTTCCTCCTCCTCCTTCTCCTCCTCTTCCCCCATCACCCCACTGCTTTGCCAAAAGAAAACCACAAACAAAAAACCCCCCACTCTCCCCTGCCCACCAGTTCCAGGTCACATGAAACCACCGCAATTCATTATAAAGAATTGGCACCCCAAGCAATTTAGCCGCATCAAAAATGAAAGAGGTAAATTTGTGGAACCGGTTAATTTTTATACCATGAACTGGAATGTTCCTGTGGTTTATTATTACTCTAATGTCTCTCAGGGCATACAAACGAGCCTTATCAAGACAGTCGTCCTGAAGACACAAAGCAGGGTGCAGACGACTAGCTATTTCCATGGATGTGGGACCCAGCCCGGCACCCACTTTTGCCCTGGACCGTATCGGAAAAATCCACCTAATGGCTTCATTTACTGAGTTGGCATGCATCCACTGCAGAACTTTTCCCTGTTCTCTGGCTCGTAATACCTACCCTGAATTTTTCAATGGCTGGTGCAATGCTGTGAAAATTCCCTGAACGTCAGGATGAAATACAAAATGATGCAATGACCAAGAAACATACCCTAAATGCTAGTCTTCCCTTCGGCATGGTACATACTGACCATGAACACAAGTCCTCTGTAAACTGAATGAGATCTTTGCCGAACGAGGAGATGGCTGGAATTTTTTCCCCCTGGCAGGAGCAGAGGTGCAAAATGGACGCCCCTCGTCAAGGTGACCCTCACCTTTTTAACGATACTGTTTGTACTGTTACTAAGTAATTTCATTTCATTGAAGATTCTCCCAAATCACAGCCCCTTGAACTCAGAGAGAACAATTTCTGCTACTGCATATCTTTTGTTTGTCAACATAAAAGATAGTCAAAGTCCCTTTTAAAGTCAACATTCTCATGTACAAAGGATCGGGGGGCCTGAACTTCATTTTCCAGGGGACTGGTAAATTCACGGGGGTGAGAGAATGGGGAACGTGGCCTCCTGCCAAGGTCTGTCTATAAAATTCAACTTAATTCTCAGGAATTGTTTCCCTCTGAACTGCCTCCCTGTGGGAAAAATCCTTCAGAACATTCTTTGAATGTAGAAACAAACAGCCCACACTGCACCTTTCTCAGCTCTCTCCCATTTATCCACTAATGCCCAGAAACAACAGAATAGAGCGTGCTGCTCTCCAGGTAACATTCTGCTACAATCCCCATATTACAAGATGTCTGAAATAAGCCTAGAAAATGCTCACACTCCCACTATGCCTTTTACTGGGAAAGCAGTATGGCACAGGGGACAGAGGAGAGCCGGGGAGACAGAAGGTCAAGAATTCTAATTCCAGGTCTGCCACTTTCATTCAGCCACTCAATCGTATTTATTGAGCACTTACTGTGTGCAGAGCACTGTACTAAGCACTTAGAAAGTACAATTTGGCAACAGATAGAGACAATCCCTACCCAACAACGAGCTCACAGTCTAGAAGGGGTAGACAGACAGACAAAACAAAACAAGTAGACAGGCATCAATAGCATCAAAATAAACAGAATTACAGATATATACACAACATATATATCTATAAATATACATAGATATATAGCTATATACATATATATACACACACACTTGTCTGCTGTATGACCTTGGGCAGTCACTAAACTCTGTGCCTCAGTTACCTCACCTGGAAAATGGGGATTGAGACTGTGAGCCCCATGTAGGTCACGGACCGTGTTCAACCCCATTTGCTTGTATCCACCCCAGCGCTTAGTATAGTCCCTGGCCCGAAGGAAACACTTAGCAAATTCCCCAATTATTATTATTATCCACCGAGAACTGATTTTAAACACAGGTAACAGGGATTAGCTGCCAGTGACCAGGGTAGAGGTTGGGGAGTCGGAAGACCTGGGTTCTTATCCCAGGTCTGCCACTGGCCAGCTCGGTGACCTTGGGCAAATTACTTAACGTCTTGGGGCTCCAGGTTCCTTAACTGTAAAATGGGGATAAAATACCTGCTCTCTCTCTCCATTTAGAGTCCCAGGTGTTCAATCTGATTATAATTGTACCTGCCCTGGTATTTAGCACATAGTAAGTGCTTAACAAAGACCACACCTATTATTTGATTATCGCAATCTTGTCCCCAAGGTACCAGAGCAAGGGGCACAACGAGGAGAAGAGCCCGGAATGTCTCAAACCCAGAGTGACAGTGTAGTCTACTACAGTCTACTAGGTCCCAGCACTGCCTATCTGGTGCTTCTCCAAGACGATTTTGTCAAAGGGGCAGCACGGACTAGTGGAAAACACACAGGCCTGGGAATCAGAGGACCTGGCTTCTAATCCTCCTATTTCAGCCGCTATTGCAACCGAACCTGGGAGGATAAGACCTTAGACCGTTAGCTCGTTGCGGGCAGGAATGTACCTGTCATATTGCTATACTGTACTCTCCCAAGTGCTCAGTACAATGCTCTGCATCTAGTAAGCACTCAATAAACATGACTGACTGACATGTATAATTTCATTTTCGAGGAAACTATCATTTCGATGATTTAATTATTCTGTCAGTGGCCCCATCATAATTGTGTGGTCCTTCATTCATTCATAATTGTATTTACTGAGCGCTTACTGTGTGCACACTGCTGCACTTAGCACTTGAGAGAGTACAATATAACAATAAACAGACATATTCCCTGCCGGCAGCGAGCTTATGGTTTTGAGAACCTCCAGGTTTGAGTGCTATGGCCTGTACACGAACAGAGTTGGGCAGGAGAGAACATTTTAATCTCTTAAACCATTTTTACCCATACATCTGTTCCAAATTCTAACCCACACAGTTCTCATCCAAAGAGCAAGGCTTTTCAAAAGATCCCCAATTCCAGGCACACTAGAGTACTTCAGTAGAAAAATAAATCCTCCTGTTCTGTCTCCAAAGAAAACAAGAACAAAGATCCCTGATCCCGCTTGGGCATATCTGCAGTAGGAGCATTTCCCGTGAATTCCTTACCAGTGGCTGTATTTGTGACTCCATTGACGGTCCCTTCTACTTCAGCTTCGTCCTCTGCATAACTCAGCATCAGGCTTTGCTGCCTGCTTGTCAGCCTCCTGGGGGACAGACAGCAGCTATTACTCATTGAATTACTCCTTTGGGATTCGTTTCCTGTCACCCTGTTGCACCGTACTCTCCCGAGCGCTTCGTAGTGCCTCTTCAAAGCCTTATTGAAGGCACATCTCCTCCGAGAGGCCTTCCCAAACCGGGCCCCTCCTCTCCTCTTCTCCTACTCCCTTCTGCATCACCCCGTCTTGCTCCTTTGGTTCGTCCTCCCCACCAGCCCCACAGCACTTATGTACCTGTCATTTATTTGTATTGATGTCTATCTCCCCCCTCTAGACTGTAAGCTTGCTGTGGGCAGGGAATGTGTCTGTTAATTGTTGTACTGTACTTTCCCAAGCTCTCAGTACAGTGTTCTGCAAACAGTCAGGGCTCAATAAATACGACCGAATGAATGAATGCTCCGCACACAGGAAGTACTCAATAAATACCTGTGATTGATTGTCTAGCCCTCATGTCACCCAGAGAAGTATAGCTCAAAACGAGCTGGACTTTTTTGTACTGAGGCTGCTTATGTGTTCTTATGTAAAATGCACGAAACCCTAAGAACTATTAAATGACGAGCAACACTGGAGTGCAACATTAGAGAGTTAAGTCAGGAACTACTTTTCCCTACTGCAATTCAATAACTGGCAACGGAAACACAGTCTGTAGAATGTTCCAGATTTTTCATTTGTCATATCAACTTCTTAGAGATGATATAACTGTCACTGAGTTCCAATAATAATACAAAAGACTCAATTATTCAGGCTATCTACACTTCCAGGCTGGTGCTGCTTCAGGGTATATGGGATCATTTGAGTTTGAACTGAAATTTCAGACACCTCGGGGTTCTCACTGCTTTCCACTGCTTTTTCTAACTCTTCTTCCTCCCCGTTGTGTGTCGGGACAAATACCCTCCTCTGCACCTTTATTTACTTTGGGTTATCAATTCTTGGTGGGCATGGGTTATTTTTCCTTTTTGCATTAATTTGCTCAGGGCATTTTCCGTGTACCCTGCTCACATAGGAGGCATTAATAGTGTGGAATGACAATGGGCGACACGTCAACTAGAAAAAACTCTCAAGTGGGAAACTGTCCTTCAGGCACATGCTGGAAGACCAACACAAACAGCAATAGCATTCCTTGAACCCGAATTTATATGGTCAGATCAAATCCTATCAAGGAATACCAGTAAAATGGGAGTGACCCCCAAGTTAAATAAGTGCCCTGCTCACTAGAGGGATACTCAGGTGTTGGAGAAGCAGTAAGGCCTAGTGCAAGACCAGTGACCTAAGAGTCAGAGGAGCTGAGCTCAGCTCCTCCATGTACCTGCTGTGTGACCTTGGGCAAATCACTTAACTTCTCTGTGCCCCAGCTTCATCTACAAAACGGGTTCGCAATACCTGTTCACCTTCCTATATTTGACTGAGAGCTATGTGGGCCATGATTATCATGTATCCATCCCAGAGCTTAGTACAGCACTTATCAATTATCGCAATTATTATTACTATTGTTAAAAGGACTTTCCGCAGGATTTAATAAAATGTTATCTTAATACTGCTCACCACCAATTCTTGGCGTAGTCTTTTCAAACCAAGGAACAGAATGAGTTTTTATGGGACCCTCTCAGATACGAGGGTAAGGCAAAAGAATGCCCATCCTCACTTAGATAAAGCAATTCACTTGGTGCTCCAAGGTGAGGGGTTTAGCAGCCTTCAATCCCCAACCTTACCGAGTTACTTACTTGGGAACCCTAATCTTGATGTGAATGTAGTGGTCTCCATAGCCGTAGCTATTAACTCGGGGGATTCCTTTGCCACCCATCCGAATTTTCTCATCTGCCTGAATCCCAGGAGGAATCTAGAAAACAGAAAAAAGATTTGCATTTGTGTCCAAATGAATGTTTCATAAAGAGTTCAAGTCTCTTTAAGGAAAATGCCTTTTGGTCTTTCGACCGCCTGTTTAATCAGAATAAGGCACCGGAAATTTATCACGCAGGAAGTAGGTGTTAGACTCTCCCGAGAACTTAGTACAGTGCTCTGCACATAGTTAGGGCTCAATAAATACGACTGAATTAAAGTCTGAGTCCAGGGACTGAGCAAGAGAAAGAGGAAGGTTATTAGCCAGCATATAAAATCATGGCTGGAGCCATTTACAATCTGTTAGTCATTTGCATCATCATCAGTTTATTCAAAAACAAATAAAAACCACTCATAGGAAAAACCTTAATTCTTCCTGAACCTACCAATCCATGTGGAAAACCAGATGCCTGGGGGAGAGAAGACTTGGGTTCTAATCCCAGTGTTGCCACTTGCCTTCTGTGTAACCTTGAGCAAGTCTTTTCTATGCCTGTTTTCTAACTGTCCCAAGTACTTAGGACAGTGCTGTGCACACAGAAAGCCCTCACTGAAGACCACTAACTGACTGACTGTAAAAACGGAGATTAGATGACTGCTCTCATTCCCCCCTTGGATTGTGAACCCCTTGTGGGATAGACACTGTATCCAATCTGCTTCTACTGAAATCTATCCCAACCTTTAACACAGGGTTTGGTACACAGTCAGTGCTTAACAAACACCACTACTATTATTATTGAGTACCTACTGTTTACAGAGCACAGTACTAAGCTCTTGTGTTGTACTAATTGTACAACACAATTAGTAGATGTGATTCCTGCTCTCACAGAACTCACAGCCTAACCAGAAGCAGTATGGCCTAGTGGAGAGACCATGCGCCTAATGGTGACCTTGGGGAAGTCACTTTGCTCTCTGTGCCTCAGTTACATCATCTGTAAAGTACGGATTAAGACTATGAGCCCTATGTGGGTCAGGGATTGTATCCCACCTGATTACCTTGTATCTACCCCAGAACTTAGTACAGTGCCTGGCACAGAGTAAGTGCTTAACAAATGCCATTAAAAACCGAAAACAAAAACCAACAAGCAACCACAGTAAAAAAGCAAAACCCAACAAGAATATGGAATTATTCTCAAATTGTGTATATGTGAATATCTTTATTGAAGGGTAATGTATTTATTTTTATGTACTATCATATTTAATAAGCATTGATTCTGTGCTAGGAGCTGGGGGAGATAAGATAGAATCAGATTGGACACAGTCACTGATTTGTAGCTTTGTCAATATCATCACAAAATAGTAATCGCAATGATAATGATAACAAAGATAATAATCGGGGTACTCTTAAGCACTTCCTACATGCTAAGCACTGTATTAAGTGCTAGGGTAGATATAGTCACTGCCCTACAGAGTTTTTAACTCCATTTTACAGATGAAGAAGCCGAGGCAGAGAAGTTAACTGACTTTCCCAAGGCCACACAGAAGGCAAGTGGTGGAGCTGGGATGAGAGGGTCGATCATGTATGGGCCGCTTCACACTTGCTAGATTCACAGCCGCCAATTTTGCAGCTCTCAGCCCCAGACACTCCTGAAAGGCTGCGGGGCCCAATCTTACACATCACTCCTCCCTTCTCTCCTGGCTGGGACTCATTCTCGCCACCTCCCACTCCCCTAGTCCTCCCAGTACCAGAATAATAATAATAATGATGGCATTAAATGCTTAATATGGGATAAGCACTGGGGTAGATACGAGTGTTTCTTACAGTGCTCTGCACAAAGCCAGCGCTCAATAAATACCACTGCTTGATAATTCCATCAGGCACAATGTCTGTCCCATATGGGGCTCATGATAAGCAACTGTCTTATCCTTATTTTATAGATGAGGGGATGAAGTACAGAGAGGTTAATCTTGTAGTTTCTAGGTTAAGGAAGATTAAATTGTAAATTAAACTAGATTGTAAACTCACTGTGTCTACTAACTCTGTTGTATTGTACTCTCTCAAGCGCTTAGTTTAGTGCTCTGCACACAGTAAGCTCTCGATAAATACCATTAAGTGACCTGCCCAAGGTCCTACAGCAGGCCAGGGGCAAAGCTAAGGTCAGATCCGCGCCCTCCTGACTCCTAGCCCTGTGCTCTCTCCACTAGGAAACACTTCCTCTCAACAGCCTCCTGGGGCTACTAACTCAAATACTCACATTTCATCTTGTTATTTCTCAAATCATCATTCTCCATTTTTATTACTGAGGTCTTTTCTTGTGTTTTTGTCCAAAATCCTAATTCTGCTGTAGTTTGTTTCAACGCTCAAAAAAGAAATAGAGTTGGCCGTGATTCAAAGACTCGCTACGGAAGTAACAGGCCTACTTTTTTTTTTGAAGGTTTGTCCTTGTAATTAATGGTCTTGGAAACTGCACGACAAAATGAGTCCTTCAACAGTATAAAATAAACAGGAGATTTGGACTCAATATTATAGCTTTCGCTAAACCCTATTTTGAAATGCAAAAAATAGTGGTGATCCAGTTAAACATTTAGATATGCTCCATTATAGAGAAGAAGAAGCATGCCTAATGGAGAGAGAATGGGCCTGGGAATCAGTTGGACCTGGGTTCTAATCCCAGCACTTGTCTGTTATGCGACCTTGGGCGAGTCACTTCACTTGTCTGTGCTTCAGTTACCTCACTTGTAAAACGGGGATTAAGACGGCTTGCTCTGGGTGGGACAGGGACTGTGCCCAACCCCATTATCTTGTATCTATCCAAGTGCTTAGTACAGTGCCTGGCACGTGGAAAGACTTAAATACCATTATAAAAAAAAGTTAGATAACCAACCCTGATTTCAGATTAAGATTTCTGAAAACACTAATTACTTATGCCAAATTCAAGCCCCCCTGAAAAAAAATTCTACTCTGGGAGCTGAGTTAGCCAGAATGCCTGTCTTTATAGAATACAATGAATAAATGTCAGTATTTCTCCTTTCCTCTGGGCAGAATAAGCAGAGTCACAAACTCGCCATACCACAGATATAGAGAGACGCTTGGCTGACTGGCAAAGCCTGGAAGTCAGAAGTTAAACTTTCATAAGAGTTGTCTTCTTTCCACGGAAGGACGGCCCTTACCATGATATTGATAGTCTCGTACAGCCCCTGAGCTCTGGCTGTTCCACCGAGAATGGCCTGAGCTACCGAAATATAGAGGTCTGAGTGGATGTCTGCTCCATCTCTCCGGAACACAGGGCTCTTCTGCACCTAAAGCCAAACAATAAAGAAAATTATTTGCATATTCTAAGGGATGGTCTAGCCAAGCGAGCTCGACTGACTACAATTCCACGCCCGGGCCTCTCTACCTAAGGAGCAGCTTGGGTTTCCCTCTCTCACAGTGCCGACAAATCCTTTTTAAAATGGAATCGTGCCTCATTTTACAGGCCTTGGATTAAATAGCTTCTAGACTTTCTTAGAAGGCCCTGGTGCCATTAGAGGAGAAATGCCAATTAATCCATGAAGTGGGGAGGGAGAAAAGAGAGAAAATACTTAGGATTAGAAATCTTTCCAAGATACTAGGTATGCAATTTTCTTCTTGCTAGAAAGATGCCGATTTAAGGAAGCATCACCACTGTACCTACAGAGATTATATCCACCGGTACAAAATTCTCAGGTCTACAGAGCACGCAGGAGGCATTTTTCTCCTCTCCCTTTGTCACCCGGGCTCACTTTCCCCACTGTCTGACTTCATATGAAGAGCCTGAATGCTACTCCTAACTTGGAGGTTGATGTTTTCCCTTGGAAATCCTCATTCCAACACGCTGCCTCCCCAGTCCACAATCCAATCGGAAGAAAAACTGGCCCCAGAGCAGTGGTGGTATAACGTGGCTACGTAGAAGGGGGTCTGGTACGTACCCTGAATGTGATGAACACTTCTTTTTTCCCTATGGGCATTCTGACGGTCTGGCCATCCTCAACTCCTAGAATAGGAAAAGTCCCAAAGAGAACATTTTCTGACTTCTGTCTTCCCAAAGGCCCTCTCTCCACTTCATTTCAAAGATTCACCTGCAATCCAAGTGCTCCCCACTCATTCCCCTTGTGGCTCTGTCACCACAATAATTCTACACCATCCACTTGGTTAACTTTTTTTTTTGGTATTTGTTATGCACTTATTACGGGCCACGCAATGTCCTAAGCGCTGGGGTGGATACAAAGTAATCAGGGGGGACATAGTCCCTGGCCACATGAGGCTCACAGTCTTAATCCCCATTTTACAGATGAGGTAACTGAGGCACAGAGAGGCTGAGCGACTTGCCCAAAGTCACAAGGCAGATAAGTGGCAGAGTCGGCATTAGAACCCAGGTCTTCTGACTTCTCTAGCCCGTGCCCTAACCACTAGGCCACACTGCTTCTCACTCACACTGCTTCACACTGCTTCCTCTCGCTGCAGCCTAGATCGATTCGCAAGTGATCCGTGAGGGGTGTCACCCTCTACCCCCTCACCCCTGCCAGAAACTTGGGCCCCTAACCGCCGGAGACACACTGACTGAATTGGGAACTGCCCCCAAAGATACCCCAGAGGAACTGACACAACTGAGGAATCATTCTTTCCATCAATGCGTTTAGAGGAAAGAATGAAAGGAAGAACCGTAGCCAACGAAAGGGGAACTTCGATTCATCAGCCACCCAAGGCAATGACCCAGCAATCAAGTGCTCTGACTTTCCCCCTGCCTCATTCATTATCTACACCCACCACGGGGAGAAGTCGGCCCTTCGGCGGGATTATCGATGCGGCGCGGACCATAAGAACCTACCTGCTGGGACGGGGATCACCACCTTCTTCTTCTGCTTGGTTTGTCCCGTTCCTCGGCACATGACGCAGGGCGTCGTTATGATGGCCCCGCGGCCGCCGCATCGCCGGCATGTCGAGCGCATCACGAAGGGGCCGGTGTTTATGGTTTCCTGTCCATTGGGAAGGAGTGGCGAAAGGGAATCACCTTGGATATCTAGGGAGCAGTCTTTAAATTTCAAGTGTCTTGGAATGTGCATTCATTCAGTCATATTTATTGAGTGCTTACTGTGTGCCAAGCGTAGTAGACTAGAGACGAACTTACAGTCTAGAGTCAACACTGCACTGTTTGTGCACTTTTGGGATTGCTTCCTGGGGGTGAAACCAATTCCACATTTTAAGGGGACACACAGATATAAGGCCTAAAATATCATTTGGGAAAATAACGGTGGACCACTTTCATCTTACTTTCTGCCAGAACTGACCCAGCTGCCCCTCTCAAGAAATTTCAGAGGATTCTACACTGCCAAGATCAGTCATGAAAAATTAAATCACCCACTCAGCACATTCAACTCTCAATTCATTCAACTGTATTTACTGAGTGCTTACTGTGTGCAGAGCACTGTATTAAGCACTTGGAAAGTACAATTTGGCAACAGATAGAGACAATCCCTACCCAACAACGGGCTCATGGCTATCAAACAATCAGTGGTATTTACTGAGTGCGTACTTTGCAAGCTTGAGAAAGTAAAGTACAAGAGAATGAGCAGACATATTCCCTGCCCACAATGAGCTTACAGATCTAGAGGGGGAGTTGACATTACATTAGGATATGTACATAAGTGCCGCAGGGCCGGGGATGGGGGTGAATTATCCAATGCTTATAGGGTACAGCCCTGTAGGGGAAAAGAAGGCTTAGTCAGGGAAGGTCTCTCGGAGGAGCTGTGGTTTTAATAAGACATTGAAAGCGGGCAGAGGGACGGTCTGTTGAAGGGCAAAAATTTGACCTGGGTTATTAAAAATTCTTGTAATAGCAAATCATCTTTCTCTACTACATTCGGAGCTGTTCCTGCCACCTTCACTGCCAGCTTATCCGCAGGAAGTAGAAAGTCGCGTGGCTTCCTACATGGAGATGAATGGACTTGGTCCCTACGGCAAGACTGGAATGTGGATATTCTGAACTAAAGACAGGGTGTAGAGAAGAGCGACCTGCCAGTCCTCCTCTCGATTAAGTTAGTTTCTATTTTAGGGGAAAATCATTTTTCGGCCACACTGATGATCACCTAAACCAGAGGAGAAAGGGAAAGGAGGCACCTTGACTGAGAAACACAGTGGAGAGATTTGGATGCTCTAGACTGTAAATTCCATCTGCTCCAAGAGGCCTTCCCTGACTAAGCCCTCCTTTCTCCTTCCCCCACTCCCTTCTGCGTTGCCCTGTCTTGCTCCCTTTATTCATCCCCTGCTCCACGGCACTTACATGTCTGAATTTATTTATATTAATGTCTGTGTCTTGCTCTAGACTGTAAGCTCGTCGGGGGCAGGAAAGGCGTCTGTTATACTGTTATGCCATTGATCGATTAGTCTAGGAAAGTCATCGGGGAGCCATCTGTGGTAAAAATGAGGATCGACTTTAAATCAGTTCTTACCATGCCGGTGCCACTGCAGTAATGGCACTGTTGAACTTTGGTGCCAGGTTCGTTTCCTTTACCATCACATCGCTGACAGGTATCGTTCATGCTCACAGTGAACTCCTTGTTAATTCCCTTTGCAGCTTGAATGAACGTCAACTCCATGATGTACTAAACAGAGTAAGAGACAGGACTGGGCATTTAATCAATCTCTGGCAAACACTGGTCGAGCCATTCTCTCCTGAAGAAATTCTTCCCCTCAAACCCTCAGCAAAGCAAGAGCGAGGTGTGGTACGTATATGGTAATGAACATTCGACGGTGCAACTGAATTACCGATCTCTTCCGGTTAGGTAAAGACTTTCTGAACATAACAGAGTTCAAATTTCAACGGACTGACATTCCTAGGCCAAACTCGGTTTGAGCCTGAAATTTTCACGTGATTTGAAACTGCAGGGTAAATCCTGTGTGTGGCCTTTTCATTGCCTAAAATGGTGTGATGATTTGACAAATCAGGGTCAGAGAGGAGAATGAACTGGTTTGAGATCACAGCATCTCAGCTTTATCGCTAAGTACTGCAGTATCATTGCATCAAAATGGCTCAGTGTAAATGATCCCAATTAAGCTGACCTTCACCACCCACTGGATTCTATCAGATTTACATTTCCTGCCACATCCCAGAGTGGGCCACATAATCCTCACCTCCTGAGGCTGATCGAATACACTCTGGAAATCTCCAAAGGAAGAACCTGAAAACTCCCCAAAGATTTTCCTGAAGAGTTCCTCTGGGTCAACAGTAGGGCCTCCTCGCCAATAGTTCTGCCCAGAGCTTCCCGTTCCAGGATCAAAGCCCGCAGAGCCATATGTATCGTACTGCTTTCGTTTCACTTCATCGCTTAATACCTGCAAATTAAACAGAAGGCAGTGATATTAGGGGGCTTGCCCAAAGGATCTTTTTTTTTTTTAAGATACCTTTCAGCAGCTACTGCACTGAGAGTTCTAGTTAAAATAAAGACAAAATATGGTTCCGGCGAAGTATTGAAGCCAACAACTCTTGGTCGAAATTTAACACTGGATAACAATTTGGCAGCTGAATTTATTTAGTGGGTGCCAGAAAGCAAAGCAAGTTGAAAACCAACACGGGCGGGTACTCCTTCTCTAATGTGGGGGTTGGTTTCCGGCAGGACTCCAGAGTAAGGAAAGCTGGCATCTGAGCACAAACCCTGTGCTTGCCCACGACCATGTCATTCATTCATTCATTCATTCATTCATTCATTCATTCATTCATTCATTCATTCATTCAACTGCATTTATTGAGCACTTACTGTGTGCAAAAGCAATGTATTAAGCACTTGGGAGAGTACTGTATAACAACAAACACACATTCCTGCCCATAATGAGCTCACTGTCAAGAGGGGAAGAGACATTAATATTATCAAATAGATAGTCAAATAAGTTACAGATATAGATACACAGATATATACACGTGCTATGGGGATGGGAGGGAGGATGAATGAAGGAGCAAGTAAGAGGGCTGCAGAAGTGAGTGGGAGAAGAGGAGAGGAGGAAGGGAGGAATGGAGAGTCAGAGAAGGCTTCTTGGAGATGTGCCTTCAATAAGGCTTCTGTCTTCTGATATGGCACTGCGATCCTCGAGACAGATGCATGTTGTCGGAAGAACGTTCCCCAATTCTGTCTTTGCGCAATACCCAAAATGCTCAATCGAATCATGCAACGTGACAGAACTGACTGCCCTTCAAATTTATATTTATTGAAGATACGGTATTTAGGATTTCCTGGTAACCAGTTACTGGGCAATCCTTCACCTCCACCCCGCCACCGCACCCCCTTCCCCACCATATACTGTCTTTCTCCAACCATGGTAACGAGCAGGTCTTGCTTCAACAAGACTGGGACTTCAAAATTCTTCCTGGGTCACCATTAGAACCCTGAGTCACAATTTCTGCTTTGTAGGATCAGTCCTGTGCCTGTCTGGGCTGCCCTGGAGGCTAAGAATGGGTCAGAGAAGCAGCATGGCCTAAGCGCTCGCCCCAGCTCTCCTTTTTAAGTTCTCCCCTCTGGAGGCTCCCACCTTTTGTGATGGGATATTTTAGGGAAAAGGGAAGACTAGAGCAGATCCTATTCCTGTCCTAGAGCCCCAGAGGAATCCCTGGGGGTTGCCCCCATTCCTAAAGCCATATGTTTAAATCTCGAAAATTGCCACTGAGAACAGGGAAGGGCAAGTTGCAAAGTAACCCAGAGCCAAAGGCCTGGGATTTGCAAGGCCACCTCTGCTTGACAGCAACTGCCCATTTCTCTCTGTTAGGGCCCAGCCTTTTCAATCCCCCCTTCGATGATGACCTCTCAGTCCCCTTCCCCTGCAATGCCATCCAAATCATCTTCCATGCTTGCTACTCTGGTTGGGTCACCTCCACTCCAGGGACAAACTTCTGATTGTGCCCTCACTATCTGAGGAGGCTACTGTCATCTCTTGGAGGATGTGGCTTGTCTACTTGTTTTGTCTGTCTCCCCCTTCTAGACTGTGAGCCCATCGTTGGGTAGGGATTGTCTCTGTCGCCGAACTGTACTTTCCAAGTGCTCAGTACAGTGCTCTGCACACAGTAAGCACTCAATAAATACAATGAATGAATGAATGTAAAATTCACGGGGACTAATCTCTTGAAATGAGTAGAGTGATAGCAGCTTGAGAGAGACACAGTAAAAACTAACAGACGACACCGTTGTTGACTTACAACAGCCAGATTACCTCATAGGCTTCTGCCAGATGTGAAAATTTCTCCTTGGCCTGAGGATCATCCTTATTGGTGTCTGGGTGATATTTCTTGGCAAGCTAAGAAAAACATAAAAACCTCTTATAATCATGCGGTATCTATTTATAACATTGCACAGCACACTGTCTCATAAATCCTTTTAGACCCAAAAGTTTGGGCTGACAGAGAATATTTCTATTTCAGTTGAGGGAAAAAAAACCAAATGATCCTAAATAATCTCACTCTGATACTACGGAATGCACAACTACATTTAAAAAAAAGTAATAAAGTTATGTCTCTTAGATCAGTACACTGATATGAATTTTATAATGCCCAAAACATCTCTAAGCACCCCAGCCTCTGCATGCAAAGGTACATTGTGGCCAGTGACGAACAGAGCTTTTCCTCTCACGAGCCAGGCCAAGGGAGTCGGAGAAGATGGGGTGATGGCGTCCGTTGGGCTCCCGGCAGGAGTTTCCCTCCGATCCTTCCCAACCCAATGCTCCCCCTGCTCATCAAGTGGAAATGGGGACAGGATAGGGCATGGGGCAGGCCTGGTGCAGCATGTGGGCAACAAGTGTGCCAACCAGACGGGCATTCCCCTGCAATATCCCGGGACGGCAAACCCAGTTCCAGTGAAAATTAATCTGAAGCACCTGGCAGAGCACCATGTGTCCGTACACTGATCTTAATGAAAAACTGGTCAGGCGAGGTGGAGCAGGTTTTCCACCCAACCTATTTTCCACTAGCCAGACGGGTACATTTATTTCACTGGCTTTCTGGCAATCCAGAACTTAAAGGGTTTCTTTATTATCCTTTCAAAGAGAAGTTCACATGCTTATGAATAATAATAATTATTATTATTAACATAGTGCCTATTATGTGGCAAGCGTTCTTCTAAGCCCCAGGTAGATATAAGGTAATCCCTGTCTCAAATGGGCCTCAGAGTCTAAGAGACAGGACAGGAATTTAATCCCCATTGTACAGATGAAGAAAGTGAGGCAGTGAAAAGTTAACTGACTTGCCTGAGGTCACACAAACAGTGGAACCAGAAATAGAAGGCAGGTCCTCTGAACCCCTTGCCCGTGCTCTTGGCTAAGTGCCAAGTACTCGGACACTGTTCTAACTTTACTGACAAATCAGCTTTAAAGAATAAGTCAAGATTTTAAAACAAAAATAGAAAAAATGTGTTTGCGTTTCAACAGTCCATCATTTCAACTCAAAAGGGACCTTACTGACTTTGCTCCGCTTTAATAGTTAATAGTTTAAGAAAAGCAGCGTAGCTCAGTGGAAAGAGCATGGGCTTTGGAGTCAGAGGTCATGAGTTCGAATCCTAGCTCTGCCAGTCAGCTGTGTGACTTTGGGCAAGTCACTTAACTTCTCTGTGCCTCAGTTACCTCATCTGTAAAATGGGGATTAAGACTGTGA
This sequence comes from Ornithorhynchus anatinus, assembly GCF_004115215.2. Classification (NCBI taxonomy): domain Eukaryota; kingdom Metazoa; phylum Chordata; class Mammalia; order Monotremata; family Ornithorhynchidae; genus Ornithorhynchus; species Ornithorhynchus anatinus. Next base: position 24,542,589 of record NC_041729.1, on the reverse strand, counting down.
GCCCCACGTGGGACAACCTGATTCCCCTGTGTCTACCCCAGCACTTAGAACAGTGCTCTGCACATAGTAAGCGCTTAACAAATACAAACATTATTAATAGTTGTTTGGGTTTTTTTTTTTGCATTGAACCTAGTTATTTTTCATTCCAAAAGTAAATTTTCCAAAAAGCTATTGCAGCTGCATGACATGACTGGATATTCTTCGGAAACTTTCACTACTATCAATGCCTTAGGATGTTAAATTAATGTAGCCTCTCATCCAGGATTTCAAAGTACAGGGATGATTGGGTTGTTACTTGAAAATGTAAAAATAATAATTACGGTATTTATTAAGTGCTTATTATGTGCTGTTCTAAGCACTGAGGTAGATACGGTGTAATCAGGTTGTCCCACATGGGGATCACACTTTTAATCCCCTATATACAGATGAGGTAACTGAGGCACAGAGAAGATAAGTGACTAGCTCAAGGTCACCCAGCAGATAAGTGGTGGAGGCGGAATTAGAACCCACGTCCTCTGAGTACCAAGCCCATGCTCTGTGCTCCGAAACCAACCCTGAAGTGAAATAAAACACAACACAGAACAGGAACAGTGTGGCTTAATGGATAGCACACAGGCCTAGGCATCAGAAGGATCTGGTTTCTAATCCCAGCTCTGCAACTTGTCTGCTGTGTGACCTTAGGCAGGTCACTTCACTTCTCTGAGCCTCACTGACCTCATATTAAGACTGTGAGCCCCATGTGGAATGGGGACTGTGTCAATTCTGATTTGACTGTATCCATCTGGCGCTTAGTACAGTGGCTGGCACATAGTAAGTGCTTAACAAATACCACAATTACTATTATTATGAATAATAAGAGGTAAAAATTAAACTCCCTTCCCATCCCTGTCCGACTTTGAGAAGTTACTAAATAGCATTAAGTGTACAAGAGGCAAAACAAAGGCGAGAGAGAGAAAAGGAACCGGGTAATTCAAGGTGTAAAATAACCCCTGAAAAACTGACAACTGGCTCTGCAGTGTGAGTACCCAAAAGGGATAATGTCCTAGTTTCAAGGTAAAGAAAAATAGCCCTTTGTCAGAATTTCTTCTAACGATTCCTCCTGGACTTTGGTGTACTCAAAAAGGACCGATCAAAATAAAAGTCACAAGATTGATGTCATCCTTTTTAGAGTCCCCACCCAGATAACCCACCATTAGTTAGCATACACACCTGGTAATAGGCCTTCTTGATTTCCTTCTGGCTGGCGGTGCGGGGCACTCCTAATATCTGGTAATAATCATTTTTGGTGAAGGAAGAGGAGCTCGTGTGAAATGGAGCAGCACAGATTAAAGGATAGCATTTTCTTCCTGGAAAAAGACAAACCAGAAAACCAGATCAGACTGAAGGCAAGCAAGCCAGGAGAAGAGAGAGGGAAATGCAAAATCCTAGTGGAACTCATCTCATGAGAGCTGGAAAAATCCCACTATTAAAGTTTAGAATCTGTTTCCCAGGAAGGCTTTCGAAGTCTGTTGAATTTCAGAGATGGCCCAGGGCCAGCGTTTAGATTCCGTCTTGACCGAATCCCAGTGCCACGACAGGAAAGTCTACTATGTGTGAGGTTTAGTATGCATGTGAACACAGGGCACTGAGTAGAGGGTACAATTTACAACACCAACAGCAATGTAAGTCTGGAGTTCACTGGCTAGATGTTGCCATTTATAATTAGATTATATTTTTCCCAAGGTCCACAACCCTGGCTGGCACATTAATAATAATAATAATGTTGGTATTTGTTAAGCGCTTACTATGTGCAGAGCACTGTTCTAAGCGCTGGGGTACATACAGGGTAATCAGGTTGTCCCAACGGGAGGCTCACAGTTTTAATCCCCATTTTACAGATGAGGTAACTGAAGCACAGAGAAGTTAAGTGACTTGCCCACAGTCACACAGCTGACAAGTGGCAGAGCCGGAAGTCGAACCCATGACTTGTGACTACGAAGCCCAGGCTCTTTCCACTGAGCCACGCTGCTTCTCAGCGTGCACTGTGCACATTAAAGTGCACTGATATTGCGCTGGACTGGTGGGAAGAGCCTGGGCCTGGGATTCAGATGAGGTAACTGAGGCACAGAGAAGATAAGTGACTTGCTCGAGGTCACCCAGCAGACAAGAAGTGGAGGCAGGATTAGAACCCACGTCCTCTGACTCCCAAGCCCACGCTCTGTGCTCCGAAACCAACCCTGAAGTGAAATAAAACACAACACAGAAGAGGAGCAGTGTGGCCTAATGGATAGCACACAGGCATCAGGACCTGGGTTCAGATAATAATAATAATTAGAATCAGATGATAATAATAATGATAGTATTTGTTAAGCAGTATGTGCCAGGCATGGTACTAAGCCCTGGGGTGGATACAAGCAAATCGGGTTGCACACAGTCCCTGTCCCGCATGGGGCTCACAGTCTTAATCCCCATTTTATAGATGAGGTAACTGAGGCACAGAAAAATTAAGTGACTTGCCAAGGCCACACAGCAGACAAGCGGTGGAGCCGGGATTAGAACCCTTCTGACTCCCAGGCCCGTGCTCTATCCACTGTGCCATGATCTGGGAGAAGAATGCCTGTTTTTTCACCTTTTTTAGGTGGTATTTGTTCAGCGCTTACAATGTGTCAGGCACTGTCCTAAGCGCTGGGGTAGATACAAGCTAATCTGGTTAGACCCAATCATGTCCCACAAGGGGCTTACGGTATTAGTCCCCGTTGGACAGATGAGGTAACTGAGGCCCTGAGAAGTGAAGTGACTTGCCCAAGGTCACATAGCAGACAGACTGAGCAGGGATTTGAACATGCTGGGGTTCGGCCCATCATCGGTGAAGGTTTTTGACCAAAAAAAAGCCTCCGGCACTATGCCACTTAGAGAAGCAGCGTGGCTCAGTGGAAAGAGCCCGGGCTTGGGAGTCAGAGGTCATGGGTTCAAATCCCAGCTCTGCCACTTGTCAGCTGTGTGACTGTGGGCAAGTCACTTCACTTCTCTGTGCCTCAGTTCCCTCATCTGCAAAATGGGGATGAAGACTGTGAGCCTCACATGGGACAACCTGATTCCCCTGTATCTACCCCAGCGCTTAGAACAGTGCTCTGTACATAGTAAGCGCTTAACAAATTCCAACATTATTATTATTATAATAAATGCAGGTAATACAAAATAATTGTAGTATTTGTTAAGATCAATGTACCAAGCACCGTCCTAAGGGGTGGGATACATAGCAGATAATCAGGTCAGTCGGTCAATCCTATTTATTGAGTGCTTACCTTGTGGAGACCACTGTACTAAGCACTTGGGAGAGAATATAACAGACACATTCACTGCCCACAACGATCTTAAAGGCTAGCGGGGGAGCCAGACATTAATATAAAGACATTTCAGAGAGGTACCTAAATGCTCTGGCACTGAATATAGGGTGCAAGTCAGGGCTACGCACAAGAAGGGGGGAGAAGAGAAGAAGAGGGTTTAATCAGGGCAGGCCTCTTGGAGGAGATGGGCCTTCAATAAGGCTTTGAAGAGGGGGAGTCACTGTCGGCTACGAAAAGGGAAGACGACGAAGACAAGTTCTTGTCGGTCCGTCTCCCCCGATTAGACTGTAAGCCTGTCAAAGGGCAGGGACTGTCTCTGTTACCGATTTGTACATTCCAAGCGCTTAGTACAGTGCTCTGCACATAGTAAGCGCTCAATAAATACTATCGAATGAATGAATGAGATGGACGAGTTTGAGGTACAGGGACCGTTTAGACTGTGAGCCCGTTGTGGGGCAGGGATGGTCTCTATCTGTTGCCGAATTGTACATTCCAAGCGCTTAGTACAGTGCTCTGCCTTTAGTAAGCGCTCAATAAATACGATTGAAGGAATGAATACAGGGAGAAGGATAGCACTAGAGGAGCGAAGTGTGTGGGCTGGGTTGTAATAGGAAAGGAGCGAGGAGATTTAGGAGGGGACAAGGAGATTGAGTGGTTTAAGTCCGATGGTGAGGAGTTTCTGTTTGATGTGGTACAGGACTCACAGTCTGGCATGCCTGCCTACTTGCACATTATTATTGTTGTTATTAATAATAATTAATTATTAATAACAATAATAATGGTATTTGTTACTATGTGCCAGGCACCGTACTAAGCGCGTGGCTCAGTGAAAAGAGCAGGGGCTTTGGAGTCAGAGGTTATGAGTTCGAATCCCAGCTCTGCCACTTGTCAGCTGTGTGACTGTGGGCAAGTCACTTAACTTCTCGGTGCCTCAGTTCCCTCATCTGTAAAATGGGGATGAAGACTGTGAGCCCCACGTGGGACCTGATTCCCCTGTGTCTACCCCAGTGCTTAGAACAGTGCTCTGCACATAGTAAGCGCTTAACAAATACCAACATTATTATTACACTTCTGCTCCAGCTCTTATCCCAGGAATAACATGACTGGTGGGGATGGGGTGGGGGGTGCTCTACATAATGATGATAATAGTAATAATAATAATAATAGTAGTAATGTTGGTATTTGTTAAGCGCTATGTGCAGAGCACTGTTCTAAGCACTGGGGTAGATACACGGTGATCAGGTTGTCCCACATGAGGCTCACAGTTAATCCTCATTTTACAGAAGAGGTAACTGAAGCACAGAGAAGTTAAGTGACTTGTCCACAGTCACACAGCTGCCAAGTGGCAGATCCGGGGTTCAAACCCATGACCTCTGACTCCCAGGCTCGGGCTCTTGCCACTGAGCCACACTGCTTCCAACAACACTATAATCAATCAATCAATGGCATTTATTAAGCGCTTACTGTGTACACAGCACTGTAGCAACTCCTTGAAGGAGTATAGGAGAGTGGGCAGACATGCTCCCTACTCCCAAGGAGCTTAATCGATTCCTTCGTACAGGCTTTAAATCCTGATATTCCAAGGCTGAGGCTCACCCCAGAGTTTAGTAATTATGAAGCAGTTATGTACAGATCTATAAATTGTATATTATAAATTATTTATTTCTATTAACCTTTGTCTTTCCTTTTAGACTGCAAGCTCACTGTGGGCAGGGAACGTGGCTACCAACTCTGTTGCACCGTCTCTCCCAAGTGCTTAGGGTAGTGCTCTGCACACAGTAAGTGCTCAGGAAATACCCTCATCATCATAATGAGGATGAGGTTCACGCACTCAACTTAATGATGTCGAGATGCAATAACTGGGCTTTTAGGTTGATTCCCACAGGGAGGCTTCCCATATTTATTACCTGACACTCTTTCCGCACTTATTAAGCACACCGCCCCTCTCCAGGAGGCTCAACCAATTAAGAAAGAAGAAAATAAATTAGAGAGCCGCTGTGGCCTCGTGGATAGAGCACGTCTGGGAGTCAGAAGGACCTGGGTTCTAATCCTGCCTCTGCCACGTGCCTGCTGAGTGACTTCTCTGGGCCTCAGTTACCTCGTCTGTAAAACGGGGATGAAGACCACGAACCTCATGTGGGAAATGGACCGTATCCAACCTGAGTAGGCTGTACCTACACATACCATCAAAAAACCAAAAACCTTACTCTCCTAAAAATACGGCACCTTGAAGTGGCATTCACTCCTTGTACCACGTGGATTCAACCTTGAAAAATTTGGCAGGGTCAAAAAGAGCTCACGAGCTGTCAAAAACAATTACTGAACGACTCAATTATCCAGAATGCCGGAGGCAGGACCAATACTGAGACCCAGATATTGCCAAGGTAAAATTGAGTTGAGTTTTTCAGACATGAAGAGTCTGAATATGGGAGCTTTTCCTGCAGCTTAAGACTCCTCTTTTGAAATTCAACTTATGGGTAACTTTAGTGTGGACTATGGCAGAAGCAAATATGAGTTCATGATTCAAAAGGAAAAAAAAGAAAAACTGGTTGAATTCATGAGGGCCGCAGAAGGTACGCAAAGATTTGTGGAAAGGAAGGGAGAAGAGTAAATCAGTCGTATTTATTAAGCGCTTACTGCGTGCAGAGCACGGTACAGAGAAGCAGCGTGGCTCAGTGGAAAGAGCCCGGGCTTAGGAGTCAGAGGTCATGGGTTCTAATTCCGGCTCCGCCACCTGTCAGCTGTGTGACTTTGGGCAAGTCACTTCTCTGTGCCTCAGTTACCTCATCTGTAAAACGGGGATGAAGACTGTGAGCCTCACGTGGGACAACCTAATTACCCTGTATCTCCCTCAGCGCTTAGACCCGCGCTCGGCACATAGTAAGCGCTTAACAAATACCAACATTATTATTATTACTAAGCATTTGGGAGAGTACGAGGCAACAATATAACAGACACATTCCCTGCCTGCAATGAGCTTACGGTCTGGAGGGGGAGGATTAGCAAGAGAAATGACAGAGATGATAGATAAAAGACAGATAAATAGTCACCTGAACAGATGAGGGAGTCTATAAAGAACCTTCAGGAGCCAAGATAAGGAAATGGGCAGCCAACAGGCAGGGTGGAGAGGGAGTAGAATAGTAAATTCATTATGGGCAGGGAATGTATCTACCATAAGTCTGTTCTGTTGTACTCTCCCAAGAACTGAGTCAGTCAGTGGTATTTATTGAGTGCTTTACTGTGTGCAGAACACTGTATTAAACACCTGGGAGAGTACAATATAACAGATACATTCTGTCTCCAACAAGTTTACTGTTTCGAGACTCCACAGGCAGCATGGCCTACAGGATAGAACACGGGCCTGGGGAGTCGGGGGACCTGGATTCTAATCCTGCATCTGCCACTTGTCTGCTGTGTGACCTTGGACAAGTCATCTCCCTTTTCTGTGCTTCGGTTACCTGTAAAATGGGGATTAAGACTGGAAGCCCCATGTGGGACAGGGACTGTGTCCAACCTGATTAGTCTGTATCCACCTCATCGCTTAGCACAGTGCCTGGCACATAATAAGTGCTTAACAAATACCATCATTATTGTACCTACCCCAGCGCTGAGAAGAGTGCTTGGCACATAGTAGGTGCTTAAAAACACCATTATTATTAATATTGTATCTACTCCAGCGCTTATCAGAGTGTTGATAAATAGTGAGTGCTTAAGAAATACCCTTATTATTTCTCTAATACTGTGCTTAGGGCAGTGCTCTGCAAAGAGTATAATAGTAATAATAACAATGGTTATGGTATTTAAGTGCTTATTTATGTGCCAAGCACTCTTCTAAGCACCGGGGCAGGTTCAAGGTAATCAAGTTTTACACAGTCCTTGTCCCACAGGGAGCTCCCAGTCTCAACCCCCATTTTACAGATGAGGTAACTGAGGCTCAGAGAAATGAAGCAATAATAATAATTATGGAATGTGTTAAGCGCTTACTATGTACCAGGCACTGTACTAAGCACTGGGGTGGATACATGCCAATCAGGTTGGACCCAGTCCCTGTTCATAGGGGACTCCCAGTCTCAATCCCCATTTTACAGATGAGGGAACTGAGGCCCAGAGAAGTGACTTGACCGAAGTCACACCACAGACCAGAGCTGGGATTAGAACCCACGACCTCTGACTCCCAAGGCCGGATTCTTGCCACTAGGTCATGCTGATTCCCCATATATACGATCGCTCGATCGCTTGCCTGACCATTGGCTATGTGCTTGGCTTAGTGGCAAGAGCCCGGGCTTGGGAGTCAGAGGTCATGGGTTCTAATCCCGCCTCAGCCACTTAATAATGATGGCATTTGTTAAGCACTTACGATGTGCAAAGCGCCGGAGACTGTGAGCCTCACGTAGGACAACCTGATGACCCTGTATCTACCCCAGCACTTGGAACAGTGCTTTGCACAGAGTAAGCACTTCACAAATCCCAACATTATTATTAACATTATTATATGAGGCGATCAGGTTGTCCCACGTGGGGCTCACAGCGTGGCTCAGTGGAAAGAGAACGGGCTTTGGAGTCAGAGCTCATGGGTTCGTATCCCAGCTCTGCCACTTGTCGGCTGTGTGACTTTGCACAAGTCACTTAACTTCTCTGTGCCTCAGTTACCTCGTCTGTAAAATGGGGATTAAGACTGTGAGCCCCACGTGGGACAACCTGATTGCCGTGTGTCTACCCCAGCGCTTAGAACAGTGCTCGGCACATAGTAAGCGCTTAACAAATACCAACATTATTATTATTTTTATTAACCCAGTTCTGCCACTTGTCAACTGTGTGACTTTGGGCAAGTCACTTCACTTCTCTGTGCCTCAGTCACCTCATCTATAAATTGGGGATGAAGACTGTGAGTCCCACGTGGGACAACCTGATCACCTGGTATCCTCCCCAGCGCTAGGAACAGTGCTTTGCATATGGTAAGTGCTTAATAAATGCCATTATTAATGCCCATTTTAGAGATGAGGTCACGGAGAAAGTCGCACAGCCAAGAGGCCGGGATTTGAACCCACGACCTCTGACTCTGACCTCCCCCGATTAAACTGTGAGCCCGTCAAAGGGCAGGGATTGTCTCTATCTGTTGCCGATTTGTCCATTCCAAGCGCTTAGTCCGGTGCTCAAAGCAGCGTGGCTCAGTGGAAAGAGCCTGGGCTTGGGAGTCAGAGGTCATGGGTTCCAGCTCTGCCACTTGGCAGCTGTGTGACGGTGGGCAAGTCACTTCACTTCTCTGTGCCTCAGTTACCTCATCTGGAAAATGGGGATTAACTGTGAGCCTCATGTGGGACAACCTGATGACCCTGTATCTACCCCAGCGCTTAGAACAGTGCTCGGCACATAGTAAGCGCTTAACAAATACCAACATCATCATCACCTAGTAAGCGCTCAATAAATACCATTGAATGAATGAATGACTCCCCGGCTCCTCTGCCCACTGAGCCACGCTGCTCCTCCAACCTACCTGCTGTGTGACCTTGGGCCGGCCTCAGTTTCCCTCACCTGGAATACAGGGATGGAAGTCGTGCGCCCCACATGGGCCAGGGGACCGTGTCCACCCTATGCTGCTGTCTCTACCACAGTGTTTGGCGCATGGTGAGCGCTTCTCGGAGAGCACGGTGTTGTTTTGGTCTGTCTCCCCCTGTGAGCCCGTCAAAGGGCAGGGACTGTCGCTATCTGTTGCCGATTTGTCATTCATTCATTCATTAGTATTTATTGAGCGCTTACCATGTGCAGAGCACTGTACTAAGCGCTTGGAATGTATAAATCGGCAACAGATATTCATTCATTCAATAGTATTTATTGAGCGCTTACTGTGTGCAGAGCACTGTACTAAGCGCTTGGAATGAACAAATCGGCAACAGATATTCATTCATTCAATAGTATTGATTGAGCACTTACTAGGTGCAGAGCACTGTAGTAAGCGCTTGGAATGGACAAATCGGCAACAGATATTCATTCAATAGTATTTATTGAGCGCTTACTAGGTGCAGAGCACTGTACTAAGCGCTTGGAATGAACAAATCGGCAAAGATATTCATTCATTCAATAGTATTGATTGAGCACTTACTAGGTGCAGAGCACTGTAGTAAGCGCTTGGAATGGACAAATCGGCAACAGATATTCATTCAATAGTATTTATTGAGCGCTTACTAGGTGCAGAGCACTGTACTAAGCGCTTGGAATGTACAAATCGGCAACAGATATTCATTCAATAGTACTGATTGGCGCTTACTAGGTGCAGCGCACTGTACTAAGCGCTTGGAATGAACAAATCGGCAACAGATATTCATTCATTCAATAGTATTGATTGAGCGCTTACTAGGTGCAGAGCACTGTACTAAGCACTTGGAACGGACAGCGTGGCTCAGTGGAAAGAGCCTGGACTTTGGAGTCAGAGGCCATGGGTTCGACTCCCGGATCTGCTATTTGTCAGCTGTGTGACTGTGGGCAAGTCACTTCTCTGTGCCTCAGTTCCCTCATCTGGAAAATGGGGATTAACTGTGAGCCTCACGTGGGACAAGCTGATGACCCTGGATCTCCCCCAGCGCTTAGACCAGTGCTCTGCACCTAGTAAGCGCTTAACAAATCCCAACATTATTATTAATGGGCAACAGCCGACAACAGATAGAGACAGTCCCTGCCCTCTGACGGGCTTACAGTCTAATGGGGGGAGATGTGTCCATTCCAAGAGCTTGGTCCAGCGCTCTGCACCTTAGTAAGCGCTGAAGAAATGCTGTTGAATGAATGCTTATTCATGAATGAATGATTCTGAGGCGAGGGGGGCGGGCCGGTCCTGAGGGCACATTACCCAGAGTCCTCCGGGCTTCGGCCAAGGACCCAACGCAGGCCTCAGGCCAAGCCAGGCCCAAGCTCCTCCCCGGGCCCGGCTCTTCCCGCGCCCGCGGGCCGAGGCCTCCTCCGCTCTTCCTCCTCCGCCTCTGCTCTTCCTCCTGCTGCTGCTCCTCCTCACCTGCGAGGCTGACCACGGTCCTCCACGTCAGGCCCGGCGGCGGGAAGGCGATGGCGGCTCTGGCACGGCGCCCCGGAGGGTCCAACGAGCCCGGCGGGGCGACGGCCTCCCCCGCCGGCCGGGCCCCTTTCCCCGCGGCCGAGGGGAGCCGGCGGGTCCCGGCCGTCACCGTCAGCCAGCGTGACAGGCACCAGGCCGCCATCTTGGAACCGACCCCCCTCCCTCCTGCCCGGAGGGCGCATGCGCGCCGGCCGCGTCCGGCCTTCGAGGGCGCATGCGCGGCGACCCCTCCCTGCCCCGGAAGGAAACCCCTGGCGCACGGGCCTCCTCCCGGAAGTCCTAATGTTGGGATTTATTAATAATAATGTTGGGATTTGTGAAGCGCTTACTATGTGCAGAGCACTGTTCTAAGCGCTGGGGTAGATACAGGGTCATCAGGTTGTCCCACGTGAGGCTCCCAGTCTTCATCCCCATTTTCCAGATGAGGTCGTTGAGGCCCAGTGAAGTGACTCGCCCACAGTCCCACAGCTGACAAGTGGCAGAGCTGGGATTCGAACCCACGACCTCTGACTCCCAAGCCCGGGCTCTTTCCACTGAGCCACGCTGCTTCTCCCAACCCGATTACCTTGAATCTACCCCAGAGCTCAGTCCAGTGCCTGGCACGTAGCGCTTGTTGTTAAAGTGTACCCTCCCAAGGGCTTAATACCGTGTTTTGCACACAGAAAGAGCTCAATAAAGATGAATGAACAGATACCATTAAAAGAAAAAAAGATACAAACCCATTTGTGGGGATGACAAACGGCAGCCTAGAGTTCGGCCAGGGGGAAAGTGCTCTGCACGTAGTAAGCGCTCAATAAATACTATTGAATGAAGGAATGAACGTCAAATCCCAGCCCGCACTGGGCCGCAACAACACCCCCAAAACGGGGAAGGGTCCCCCATATTGAGGGCATAATGGGTCGGAGGGTTGCAAGACTTAAAACTCACCTCCTCCAAGAGGCCTTCCCAGACTGAGTTCCTCTTCTCCCTCTACTCCCTCTATCACCCCCCCTTTACCTCTCCACAGCTAAACCCTCTTTTCCCCCTTTCCCTCTGCTCCTCCACCTCTCCCTTCCCATCCCCACAGCACTGTACTCGTCCGCTCAACTGTATATATTTCCATTACCCTATTTATTTTGTTAATGAATTGTACATCGCCTTGATTCTATTTAGTCGCCATTGTTTTTACGAGATGTTCTTCCCCTCGACTCTATTTATTGCCATTGTTCTCGTCTGTCCGTCTCCCCCGATTAGACCGTAAGCCCGTCAAACGGCAGGGACTGTCTCTATCTGTTGCCGACTTGTTCATTCCAAGCACTTAGTACAGTGCTCTGCACATAGTAAGCGCTCAATAAATACTATTGAATGAATGAATGAAAGACCCCAGCAGAAAACAGTGGGATCCTCCCTCCTTTTCTTGCTTATCAAAGGTGGGCTGATTCCTGTCCAGGCTTGGGTTTCTGTTATAATGATAATAATAATAGTAATTATTAAGCACTGTTTAAAGAGTTGGGGAGATTACAAAGCAGGCGAAGAGACACAGTCCTAAATACTAATTATGGTGTTAAGCGCTTACTATGTTTCAGGCATTCATTCACTCAGTCGTATTTATTGAGCACTTAATAATAATGTTGGTATTTGTTAAGCGCTTACTATGTGCAGAACACTGTTCTAAGTGCTGGGGGAGATACAGGGTCATCAGGTTGTCCCACGTGAGGCTCCCAGTCTTCATCCCCATTTTACAGATGAGGTAACTGAGGCACCGAGAAGTGAAGTGATTTGCCCACAGTCACACAGCTGACAAGTGGCAGATCCGGGTTGATGCACTAAGTGCTTGGGAGAGTACAACAGTAAACAGACCCACTGTTCTAAGCGATGGGGTAGATTCAGGGTAATGAGGTTGTCCCATGTGGGGCTCACACTTTTAATCCCCATTTTACAGATGAGGGAACTGAGGCACAGAGAAGTTAAGTGACTTGTCCGAGGTCACACAGCAGACAAGTGGCAGAGCTGGGGTTAGAAGAACCCACGTGCTCTGACTCCCAAGCCCGGGCTCTTTCCATTAAGCCATGCTCTGTTGAGGTGTTCACAATCTAAGGGGAGGAGAAGCCAAAACATCCTTCCATCAGTTGGAAAAAAAATCTTCCAACATTCCAAACCGGCTTACAGCGACAAGAGCTTTCCCACATCCCGGCCCCAGCGGGAGGGAGTGACCTGTTTGTTGTTCACAGATCAGGGGTCAACCTAACTCTGACCCCTTGCTCCTTCTATTTTCCTGGCTAGGAACGACTCTCCTCCTAAACCATTAACCTTCAGCCTTCTTCATAGACAAATACCACCTCCTTCAATGCCTTGATACAACTCTCTCCCTGACAGTCACCCCCTAGGACTTATGTACATATGGATATTTTTATATAGTATTTGTAAAGCACTTACTATGTGCCAGACACTGTACTAAGCGCTAGGGTAGATACAAGCTTGGACAGAGTCCACGCCCCACAAGGGGCTCACAATCTTAATCCCCGTTTTACAGATGAGATAACTGAGGCACAGAGAATAATAATAGTGGTATTTGTTAAGTGCTTACTATGTGCAAAGCACTGTTCTAAGCGCTGGGGAGATACAAGGTGATCAGGTTGTCCCACGTGGGGCTCACAGTGTTCATCCCCATTTTACAGATGAGGGAACTGAGGCACAGAGAAGTTAAGTGACTTGTCCAAAGTCACCCAGCTGGCAAGCGGTGGAGCCGGGATTCGAACCCATGACCTCTGACTCCCAAGCCCGGGCTCTTTCCACTGAGCCACGCTGCTTCTCAGCGAAGTGCTCAGAGAAGTGATGAGGCTTGCCCAGTGTCACACAGCATACAAGTGGCGGGGAATTCAATTATATATTCTGTTATTTCATCCGGGGAAATATCCAGAGGCCCATATTGACTCTCTATCCGATCCTTATTCTTCCTACTGTTCCTAAGCGCTTAGTCCAGTGCTCTGCACATAGTAAGCGCTCAATAAATACTATTGAATGAATACTATTTGTAAATATTTTGTATGTCTGTCTACGTCATTAAAATGTAGGCCCGAATGGGATGGGAATGTTGTTTTGGCCATACTTTCCCAAATGCTTAGCACAGTACATCTTCAAGGCTCTCCACCAATTCTCCCCATCTAATATTTTGATACTTCTCACCTGCAACTTCCCAACTCACACTCCTTCCAAGCTCAACCTCCAACTGTACCTCACTGTGGACGCTCCCACTTCTATCACCCCTTGTTCATGCGATTCTCCTGGCCTCAAAGCCTTTCCTCAGGCAGTCAGGTGCACTTATTGAGTGCTTACTGTTTGTAGAGAATTGTACTAAACGCTTGGGAGAGTACAGTATAACAATACACAGACACATTCTCTGCCCACAACAAGCTTACAGTCTAGAAGGGAAGACAGATGTTAATTCTCCACTAAATCTCCCAAACCACAGGTCTCCCCATCTTCATTGCCCTCCTAAAATCCCACCTCAGGGAAGCCCTCCATGATTAATTCATTACACGTACATCGTGTCAACCTAACAGTCACCCTTAGCATTTAGCACGTCTGGGATTAGGACCCAGGTCCTCTGACTCCCAGGCCAGGGGTCTTTCCACTAATAATAATAATGGCATTTGTTAAGTGTTTACTACGTGCCAGGCACTGTACTAAGCACTAGGGTGGGTACAAGCAAATTGGGTTGGACACAGTCCCTGTCCCACGTGGGGCTCAATCTCAATCTCCATTTTACCGATGAGGTAAGTGAGGCACAGAGAAGTGAAGTGACTTGCCCAAAGTCACACAGCAGACAAGTGGCAGAGAGCCTGGATTGGAACCCATGACCTTCTGACTTCCAGGCCTGTGCCCTATCCATTATCCCACACTCCTTCTAAATGACTCTCTGTACAATCAATTGTGAACCCGTTCAGGTGGCCGTTCAAATGGATGGCGGAGGGCAGATCCTGGAAATATTGTGGAGGAAAGTACTGCAGGATTTAACGATAGGCTGAGATGTGGGAGTCGAGGGGGAGTAAGTGGAGGGAGGAGAACACGGGCCTGGGAGTCAGAGAGACCCAGATTCTAATTCCAGCCCTGCCACTCATCCGCTGTGTAACCTTGGACAGGTCACTCCACTTCTCTGTGCCTCAGTTCCCTCTCTGTAAAATGGGGACTAAGACTGTGAAATCCATGTGGATCATAGACTATGTCTAATCTGATTAGCTTGTATCTACCCCAGCTCCTAGTAAGTGCCTGGCACATAGTAAGCACTTAACAAATGCCATTTTTTAAAATAAAAGAAAAAAGAGTAAGGAGTCAAAGATAATCCCCAGGTTGGGAGGCTTTGGGACAGGACCAAGCTTACTCTCTCTTCAATCAATCACTGAGCACTTACTGTGTATAGAGCACTGACTAAGTGCTTGGGAGAATATAATACAAAAGAGTAGGCACAGACAATTCCTGCTCACAAGGAGTGTAAAGATTGAAGGGGGAGGCAGACATTAAAGTAAATTACAGTTGGATAATAATAGTAATAATTACAGTATTTGTTAAGCAGTTACTGTGTACCAGGCACTGTATTAAGCACTGGGTAGACACAAGTAAATCGGGTTGGACATAGTCCCTGTCCCACATGGGGCTCACCATCTCAATCCCCATTTTACAGATGAGGTAACCAAGGCCACAAAGCAGACCAGTGGCAGAACCGGAATTAGAACCCATGACTCCCGGGCCTGTGCTCTAACCACTAAGCCAGGCTGCTTAGGTACATAAATACTGTGGGCCTGGGGAAGGAATGAACATCAAAGTTCTTGGCATCATTTAATGCCTCAGCCCTTCAGCTTCAAGCCCCAGAGGACTCTCTTACTTTCAGCTCTTTGAAATACTCATAATAACTGTGGCATTTGTTCAGCGCTTCCTATATGCCAAGCACTGTAATACTAATGTTGGCATTTGTTAAGCACTTACTATGTGCAGAGCACTGTTCTAAGCGCTGGGGTAGATACAGGGTAATCAGGTTGTCCTTTGTGAGGCTCACAGTCTTAATCCCCTTTTTACAGATGAGGTCACTGAGGCACAGAGAAGTGAAGTGACTTGCCCACAGTCACACAGCTGACCGGTGGCAGAGCCGGCATTCGAACCCATGACCTCTGACTCCCAAGCCCAACTCTTTCCACCGAGCCAGGCTGCTTATCTATCTTACCTATCTCTCTATCTTACCTAACACTTTACTAAGTGATAGGTAGATACAAAATAATCAGATCAGATGATTAGACTGTAAGCCTGTCAGTGGGCAGGGACTGTCTCTATCTGTTGCCCATTTGCACATTCCAAGCTCTTAGTACAGTGCTCTGCACATAATAAGCGCTCAATAAATACTATTGAATCAATACCACCCCTGAGACACATGGGACTCAGTCTAAGCAGGAAGGAGAACTGGTACTTAATCCCATTATAGGTAAGAAACTGGTGCTTGATGAGACTTGCCGAAGGTCACAGGGCAAGTAAGTGGTAAATGAGAAGCAGCGTGGCCTAGTGGAAAGAGCACAGGCCTGGGAGTCAGAGGGACCTGGGTTCTAGTTCCATTCTGCCACTGGTCTGCTGTGTGACCTTGGGCAAGTCACTTAACTTCTCCATCCCTCAGTTACCTCTTCTGTAAAATGGGGATTAAGACTGAGCCCCGCATGGGACAGGGACTGTGTCCAATCTGATTAGCTTGTATCTACCCCAGCGCTTACTACAGTGCCTGGTAGATAGTAAGTGCTTAACAAACACCACTTAAAAAAAAAAAGTGGCAGAGCCAGGATTGAAACCCTGACTTGCTACTCCCAGGCCCATGCTCTTTCCACCAGGCCACGCTGCTTCTCCTCAAAAACCCGTGCTCTTTCCTCGCTGCTTTTCCTCAAATACCCGTGCTCTTTCCTCGCTGCTTTTCCTCAAATACCCGTCCTCTTTCCTCGCTGCTTCTCCGAACTTGGGATTGCAATGCAATACTAGAGTCAAAGGCTCCCAGCCCCAGATGGCATTCCAATTGCCAGGCACCATGCCCTCATCAGCCTACCATCTACTGGTCTCCCACTGCCCTCTCCCAAGGTGGGGCAGGAAGATTTTCCACTGCGACAGCGGAAAAAAGCACGGGAACTACTTCTTAGAAGGCTCATCCAAGGCCTCTGTCTAGATTCCCGATAATAGCTCCGCCACTTTTATTAATTGTCTGCAGATAGTTGTAGCTGTGACATCATACATATGATTTAAAGCACCCTAAGTTATTACCCTATTTATTTTGTAAATGAGATGTACATCCCCTTGATTCTATTTATTGCTATTGTTTTAATGAGATGTACATCCCCTTGATTCTATTTATTGCTATTGTTTTTGTCCATCTGTCTCCCCCGATTAGCCTGGGAGCCCATCAGTGGGCAGGGATTGTCTCTATCTGTTGCCGAATTGTACATTCCAAGTGCTTAGTACAGTGCTCTGCACATAGCGCTCAATAAATACTATTGAATGAATTAATATTTCACTCTCAGGGGAACAAAGAAGGATTGATGAGTACAAATGGGCTTTCTTGGCTTTCTTCTTTCTGTTTGGTGACCTCCCCGGGCCCACTGAATTCTTATCATTCCTTTAGCTCAAAATATCCACGACATTCTTCCAAGTGTCCTCCATTTCACTTTAAAGGAGCTGCTGCAAGGATCATTTAGGTACATCTCGGATCCTCCCTGAGGAGGCACTTTTTGCAACCTTCCTCAGCACGTATGAATGCATGTATATTCAATGATTTATTTAAATAGTTCTTCCCGGCACATGCACTCCTTTTCCAACCTGATCCATATTCCTTTCACTGGTCCACTCTTAGTAAACGATGCGCATATCTGTCCTCTCCATGAGACAGTAAGCAGAAGTCCCTTAAGCAGAGAAAATGGGTTTTGTTTCTGGTGTGCTTTCCCAAGTGTTTTGTTCATCACTCCATAGATACCATTACCTCGACTCTCCTACTAGTAGGCTAGCAGCAAAGCCTAGTGGAAAGCGCTCAATAAATACGAGTGAATGGATAAATGAATGAAAGAGCAGGGGCCTGGGAGTCGGAGGATCGGAGTTCTAATCCCGGCTCTGCAACTCGCCTGCTCGGTGGACACTGGGCACTTCACTTCTCTGTGCCTCAGTTTCCTCATCTGTAAAATAGGGGTTGAGATGGTGAGCCTCAAGTGGGATAGGGACTGTGTCCAGTTGTTTACCTTGAATCTACCCCAGGGCTTAGTACAGTGCTTGGCACATAGTAAGAGCTTAACAAGTACCATTATTATTACTTCTACTATATTTACTTGGGGTTAGTAATGTGATCGAACCAGTAAATGTTTCCCTTGAAAAGAGAATTTTCATAAACTGTACCGAACTTGCGTTGGCTTAGACTTTCGACTCCTCGAAATTAACTCGTAAAAATATTTGTATCATAAAATCCTTATTCGACTACCCCTAAGAAAGTAGGGCTACAGAAAGGGGAGTTGATCCCAACAGTTGCCACTGCCTAAATGCTATTCAGAAACCACTGGCCTAGGGGAAGAAGACATTAAAAAAGATAAGAACCCTAAGCCATGGGAGGTTGAGGTGTGTGCATGGATGAGTACGGATGTGTTTATCTCTCTGGGTGTCTTACAGTTAGGTAGTTCAGCATGGACGATCATAGAAGCAGAAAGAACCTTCAGAAGGTCTACAAAGGCATCATGGAGTCTTGGGAAAAGCATGGACTTGGGAGTCAGGGAACCCAAGTATTGGTAGTTTCCACCCTGCCACGTAACACTGGAAAGCTGCTTAACTTTTCTGGGCCTCAGTTTGGTCATCTGTAAAATGGGGATAAGATATCTGGTCACTTTCCCTCTTAGACTGGGAGCCCTTTGTGGGACAGATTGAGGCCGAGCTGATTATCTTACCTCTTAGCCCCACTGTAAATTCTTAGTAAATGCCAAAATTACAGGGATGGACATGTTGAGAATACTGACCTGATAAATCAAAATCAAAGGACTGAAAATGTGTACTCCTTAACCCAGCTCTAGTTGACCTGCTGACAGACATTTATCGTAACTATTTTGTTCCCCAGTTTCCCCAAATGAAACACCTGTCCCTCTCTACCTCACAGAAAGATTAGGAAAATAAACAAATAATTTCTTGGAACTTCTTGGGAGAGAGGTTCTTTAAAAAAAAAAATTGGGGGGATACTAGGGAACACAGTACCTGCATCTCTAAAACTGGCCTCTTTAGATTTGCCAAATTAGATAAGAATTTTTTTTTTCCTCCTACGATTAAATGTCCATGTCCTGGGTATTGAGTCATGAGTTTAAATAGATGGCCCGCTTTAGGAAGCAGCACGGTCTAGTGGATAGAGCATGGGCTTGGGAGTCAGAAGGACTGCTCTGACACTTGTCTGATGTGTGACCTTCAGTCAGTCAATATTTATTGAGCACTGTGTGCAGAGCACTGTACTAAGCGCTTGGGAGAGTACAATATAACAATATAACAGGCACATTCCCTCCTCTTTATACGAATGACTGGGAGGGACAGACATTAATATAAATAAATTACAGATATAATGACCTTGGGCAAGTCACTTTATTTCTCTGGGCTTCATAACTGAACCCTCATCCATAAAATAATAATAATAATAATGATGATGATGGTGGTATTTGTTAAGCGCTCACTATGTGCAAAGCAAATGGGGATTAAAACTGTGAGCCCCATGTGGGACACAGACTGTGTCCAACCTTATCAGCTTGTACTTACCCCAGCCCATAGTACAATGCTTGGCACATAGTAAGCGTTTAACAAATGCCATTAATAACAACAGATGATTAGATCCTAAGGTTGTGCTGCCAGCACTGGAGATCATCGTCATCATTACTGTGGGACTTGTTGAGAATTTACCACTGTTCTAAGCGCTGGGATAGATAGAAGATCATCAGATCCCACCGGGCTCCCAGTCTAAGTAGGAAGAACAGTTATTGAATCTCCGTTTTGCAGATGAGAGAACTGAGGCACAGAGAAGCAAAGTGACTGGCCCAAGGTCATACAGCAGGTGATCACGGCAGGTGGAGCCAGGATTATTAGTATCCAGGTTCTCTGGCTCCCAGGCCTGTGATCTTTCCATTAGGCCACACTGCTTCTTTGTGACAGGCGAGCCCATTCCCTGTTGCCGTTTGAGCAGGTAACTGGAGGGGCTTTATCTTTGGGGTTCAAATATAAACCAGGGTGTGTTCGCCTTAGGGCTTTTCCTTCTTTCCCCTCGCCTGTTCTTCCTCTCTTATCTTATGAAGTCGAGTCGTTTCCGACCCATAGCGACACCATGGACACATCTCTCCCAGAACGCCCGGCACTCCATCTGCAATCGTTCTGGTAGCGGATCCATGGAATTTTCTTGGTAAAAATACGGAAGTGTTTTCCCATTGCCTCCTTCCGCGTAGTCAACTTGAGTATCCACCCTCGACTCTCTCCCCTGCTGCTGCTACCCAGCACGGGTGAGTTTTGACTGGTGGCCGATTGCCTACCGCTCACTAGCCACTGCCCAAGCTAGGAATGGAACGGACAGGCCTCTGCTTCACTCTCCCATAGCCGAGACTGGTAAAGTACTGGAAACTCTCCAGGTGCGACCCTGAGAGGGGTCTTCACCTTAGTTAAACCATATATTTCTCCGCTTTCGAGCCACCTTCTCCAGGAGACTCTGATTCATTTTCTTCTTCCCAGATCATGTCTTCCCAACTAGCACTTTAACACTTAGCCCTGCAGCCACCCAAAGCGCGTCTGAACGCATCGATCCTTGTACTCTCATCTTTAAGCACTTTTGGAGTCACCGCTCTGTCTTTCCATTCTTTTTCCTCCTATCGGTACCTCATTCTACCCCTGCCTCTCCCCTTCAACTGTAAAATCCTAAGGGCAAGGATCTTGTCTTTTACCCACTGTACTCTACCAAAACCTACTTAGTACAGTGCTCTGCACCGAAATATTATTCACTGATAGACCGAAGGAGCCTCACAATGGATTCCTAGGTTTACCAAATATTTTTTTGTGTATAGGAATCAATCCCATGTGCCCCAGGCAGGGTTGCCAGCATGTCTATACCTGCTCTGGAAGTGAAAATAGAGCTCCTTTAAGTCTTCTCTGCCTGCCTGAAGTGGCTAATGTTATTGTCAGGTCACCAGAGGGAATCCTCAGAGCAGCTGCTTATTCTGACTTGTATAACATGAGGATCGAGTTGTCAATCAATCAATGGTATTCATTAGACTGTAAGCCCGTCAAAGGGCAGGGACTGTCTCTGTTACCGATTTGTACATTCCAAGCGCTTAGTACGGTGCTCTGCACATAGTAAGCGCTCAATAAATACTACTGAATGAATGAAATTAAGCGCTTACTGTGTGAAGAATACTACACTAAGCACTTGGGAGCCTCAGATCCAACAGATAATGACTCTCCCCCCCTTCGAAGCCTTTCTGAAGGCACATCTCCTCCAGGATGCCTTCCAAGACTAAGCCCTCCTTTCCTCTTCTCCCACTCCCTTCCGCACGCCCTGACCTGTTCCTTTTATTCATTCCCCCTCCCAGCCCCACAGCACTTACATACATATCTTTAATCTATTGATTTATGTTAATGTCCATCTCCCGCTCTAGACTGCAAGCTCCTTGTGGGCAGGGAATGTGTCTATTGTTCTAGTGCACTCTCCCAAGGGCTTAGTACAGTGCTCTGCACACAGTAAGCGCTCAATAAATATGATCGACTGATTGAGCTGTCCCCTTCACCTATGGTTATGAGGTGGGGCAGGTGGAGGCATGAATGAAGTGGCCGAGTGCTTGGGGTTCCCACACCACCCTTCACCCCCAAGTTTGACCGGAATGAGGCCCGTCAGAGGGGCTGGAAGTCAGTCACCCCGGCCATCCCGGCCCACGAGGACCACCTCTTCCATACATGGAACAGAGCACAGCACAGCCTGGGACACTTGCTCCGGAAAGAAAAGGATCCCATACTTCACTGCTTTCAAAACAAAAACTTCTCACTCTTGGCTTCAAGGCTCTCCATCGCCTCGCCCCCTCCTACCTCTCCTCCCTACTCTCTTTCTACTCCGCTCACGCTCCGCTCCTCTGCCGCTCACCTCCTCACTGGGCCTTGTTCACGCCTATCCCGCCGTCGACCCCAGGCCCACGTCCTCCCGCGGTCCCGGAATGCCCTCCCTCCTCACCTCCGCCTAATTCTCTTCCCCTCTTCAAAACCCTACTGAGAGCTCACCTCCTCCAAGAGGCCTTCCCGGACTGAGCTCCCCCTTTTCCCTCTGCTCCTCCCCCTCTCCCTTCCCCTCAGCATTGGACTCATTTGCATAGATTTTTTATTCCCCTATTTATTTTGTTAATGAGGTATCCATCCCCTTCATTCTATTTATCGTATTATGTCGTCTTGTTTTTGTCCCTCTGTCTCCCCCGATTAGACTGTAAGCCCATCAAAGGGCAGGGACTGTCTCTATGTGTTACCCATTTGTCCATTTGTCCATTCCAAGCGCTTAGTCCAGTGCTCTGCACATAGTAAGTGCTCAATAAATACTATTGAATGAATAAATGTTGCTGAATTGTCCATTCCAAGCGCTTATTCCAGTGCTCTGCACATAGTAAGCTCTCAATAACAAATACCAACATTATTATTATAAATATGAATGAATGAATGAGTGAGTGAATGAATGAATGA
Organism: Ornithorhynchus anatinus; assembly: GCF_004115215.2. Classification (NCBI taxonomy): domain Eukaryota; kingdom Metazoa; phylum Chordata; class Mammalia; order Monotremata; family Ornithorhynchidae; genus Ornithorhynchus; species Ornithorhynchus anatinus. The sequence continues at coordinate 24,520,488 of NC_041729.1, read as the reverse complement.
CCCACCTGCACCCACGTGCCCCGAGTAGGCCGAGCCGGCCTGTCCCGCTGTGCGCAGGCGCAGAAGGATGGCCGAGGGGGCGGGACGGAGGAAGGTGACAAGCAGGACCGAGGCCCAATCAGCGTCCGGCTTCGGGGGGGCACCGCCCAGTGGCTGCACGTCCCCAGTGGGCGGGACCGGCGTCCCCAGCCAATCAGGAGCGGCGGCGCGCGGCACCTGCCGGACGCCCGCGCGGGAAGGCGTGGGGCCAGGGGCGGCGGCCATTGGTCGGGAGGAGGGCGGGGATTGGCGGGGAGGCGGGCGGGGGAGCGGGCGGGGATTGGCGGAGAGGCGGGGATTGGGCGGGGTCCGGGGCGGGGATTGGCGGAGAGGCGGGGATTGGTGGGGGTCCGGGGCGGGGATTGGCGGAGAGGCGGGGATCGGGCGGGGATTGGCGGAGAGGCGGGGATTGGGCGGGGTCCGGGGCGGGGATTGGCGGAGAGGCGGGGGGGAGCGGGCGGGGAGGCGGGGATTGGTGGGGGTCCGGGGCGGGGATTGGCGGAGAGGCGGGGATCGGGCGGGATCGGGTCGGGGATTGGCGGAGAGGCGGGGATTGGGCGGGGTCCGGGGCGGGGATTGGCTGAGAGGCGGGGGGAGCGGGTGGGGAGGCGGGGATTGGGCGGGGTCCTAGTTGGGGATTGGCGGAGAGGCGGGGATTGGGCGGGATCCGGGGCGGGGAGAGGGCGGGGATTGGCGGAGAGGCGGGGATTGGTGGGGGTCCGGGGCGGGGATTGGCGGAGAGGCGGGGATCGGGCGGGGATTGGCGGAGAGGCGGGGATTGGGCGGGGTCCGGGGCGGGGATTGGCGGAGAGGCGGGGGGAGCGGGCGGAGAGGCGGGGATTGGTGGGGGTCCGGGGCGGGGATTGGCGGAGAGGCGGGGATCGGGCGGGATCGGGTCGGGGATTGGCGGAGAGGCGGGGATTGGGCGGGGTCCGGGGCGGGGATTGGCTGAGAGGCGGGGGGAGCGGGTGGGGAGGCGGGGATTGGGCGGGGTCCTAGTTGGGGATTGGCGGAGAGGCGGGGATTGGGCGGGATCCGGGGCGGGGAGAGGGCGGGGATTGGCGGAGAGGCGGGATTGGGCGGGGTCCGGGGCGGGGATTGGCGGAGAGGCGGGGATTGGGCGGGGTCCGGGGCGGGGAGAGGGCGGGGATTGGCGGAGAGGCGGGAGATTGGGCGGGTCCCGGGGCGGGGATTGGCAGAAAGGCGGGGAGGCTCGGGCGCAGCCGGGCGGTGCACCTGGAAGCAAGGAAGGGGCGGCCGGGTGCGCTGCCGCCCCGCACTATGAACCGCTTCAAGGCGTCGAAGCTCCGGCACACGGAGGCGCGGCTGCCTCGCCGCCAGGTCAGTGTCCCGGGGCCGCGGCCGCGGGAGGGGGAAGGACTGCCCTGCTCGCCGCCAGCCTCGCACTCCGACGGAGTCATCGGCCTCCTACTATTTACTGAGCGCTGGCGAGGGGATAGACACTGTTCTGAGCGCTGGGGGAGATAGTCATTCATTCACTAGTCTTTATTGAGCGCCGACTAGGTGCTAGACACTGTCCTGAGCGCTGGGAGAGATCATTCATTCATTCACTAGTATTTATTGAGCGCCGACTAGGTGCTAGACACTGTCCTGAGCGCTGGGAGAGATCAATCATTCATTCACTTGTATTTATTGAGCGCCGACTGGGTGCTAGACACTGTCCTGAGCGCTGGGAGAGATCATTCATTCATTCACTAGTATTTATTGAGCGCCGACTAGGTGCTAGACACTGTCCTGAGCGCTGGGAGAGATCAATCATTCATTCACTTGTATTTATTGAGCGCCGACTAGGTGCTAGACACTGTCCTGAGCGCTGGGAGAGATCATTCATTCATTCACTAGTATTTATTGAGCGCTGACTGGGTGCTAGACACTGTTCTGAGCACTGGGAGAGATCAATCATTCATTCACTGGTATTTCTTGAGGGCTGACTAGGTGCTAGACACTGTTCTGAGCGCTGGGGGAGATAGTCATTCATTCAGTAGTATTTATTGAGCGCTGATTGGGTGCTAGACACTGTCCTGAGCGCTGGGAGAGATCATTCATTCATTCAGTAGTATTTTTTGAGGGCTGATTAGGTGCTAGACACGGTTCTGAGCAGTGGGGTAGATATTCATTCATTCATTAGTATTTATTGAGCACTGACTAGGTGCTGGACACTGTTCTGAGCGCTGGGGGAGACAGTCGTTCATTCACTCGTATTTCTTGAGGGCTTGACTAGGTGCTAGACACTGTTCTGAGCGCTGGGGGAGATAGTCATTCATTCAATCGTATTTATTGAGCGCTGGCTAGGTGCTAGACACTGTTCTGAGCTCTGGTGGAGATCATTCATTCATTCAATCGTACTTATTGAGCGCTGACTAGGTGCTAGACACTGTTCTGAGCGCTGGGGGAGATATTCATTCATTCAATGATATTTATTGAGCGCTGACTAGGTGCTAGACACTGTCTGAGCCCTGGGGGAAATCATTCAATAGTACTTATTGAGCGCTGACTAGGTGCTAGACACTGTTCTGAGCACTGGGGGAGATATTCATTCAATCGTATTTATTGAGCGCTGACTAGGTGCTAGACACTGTTCTGAGTGCTGGGGGAGATATTCATTCGTATTTGAGCGCTGACTAGGTGCTAAAAACCTCTGAGCGCTGGAGAGATATTCATTTATTCAATAGTATTTATTGAGCGCTGACTAGGTGCTAGACACTGTTCTGAGTACTGGGGGAGTTATTCATTCATTCATTCGTATTTATTGAGCGCTTACTATGGGCAGAGCACTGGACTAAGCACTTGGAATGGACAACTGGGCGACAGATAAAGACCATCCCTGCCCAATGACGGGAGATACAGGGTAACCAAGTGGGCCCACGTGGGGCTCACCGTTTATGTCCCCGTTTTCCAGATGAGGGGACTGAGGCCCAGAGAGTGATGATAATAATAATAATGTTGGTATTTGTTAAGCGCTTACTATGTGCAGAGCACTGTTCTAAGCGCTGGGAGAGATACAGGGTAATCAGGGTGTCCCATGTGAGGCTCAGTCTTTATCGCCATTTTCCAGATGAGGTCACTGAGGCACCGAGAAGTGAAGTGACTTGCCTTCAGTCACCCAGCTGACAAATGGCAGAGTCGGGATTAGAACCCATGACCTCTGACTCCCCAGCCCGGGCTCTTTCCACTCAGCCACGCTGCTTCTCATAATGGTGATGGCATCTGTTACTAGGTGCCAAGCACTGTTCTAAGCACTGGGGGTAGCTACCAGGTCATCAGGTTGTCCCACGTGGGGCTCACAGTCTTCATCCCCGTTTTACAGATGAGGGGACTGAGGCCCAGTGATTGATGATGATGGTATTTGTTAAACGCTTCCTATGTGCCAAGCGCTGTTCTAAGCGCTGCGGTAGATACCAGGTCATCAGTTTGTCCCACGTGGGGCTCACAGTCTTAACTCCCATTTGACAGATGAGGGGACTGAGGCCCAGAGAATGATGATGATGATGGCATCTGTTAAGCACTTATTATGTGACAAGCACTGTTCTGAGCACCAGGGGAGATACAGGGTAACCAAATGGGCCCATGTGGGGCTCACAGTTTTCGTCCCCGTTTTAATAATATTTATGGCATTTGTTAAGCGCTTACTATGTGCCAAGCACTGTTCTAAGCTCTGGGGGGATACATGGTGATGAGGTTGTCCCACGCAGGGCTCACAGTCTTCATCCCCATTTTACAGATGAGGTCACTGAGGCACAGAGGAGTTAAGTGACTTGCCTAAGGTCACACAGCAGACAAGTGGTGGAGATGGGATTAGAACCCACGTCCTCTGACGCCCAAGCCTGGGCTCTTTCCACTACTGAGGCCCAGAGAATAATGATGATGATGGCATTTGCTAAACGCTTACTATGTGCCAAGCACTGTTCTAAGTGCTGGAGTAGATACTAAGTAATCAGGTTGTCCCACTTGGGGCTCAGAGTCTTAATCCCCTCTTTCGATTTTCCCGATGAGGAAACTGAATCACATAGAATGATAACGATGGCATCTGTTAAGTGCTATGTGCCAAGCACTGGTCTAAGTGCTGGGGTAAATACCAGGTCATCAGGTTGTCCCACCTGGGGCTCAGAGTCTTAATCTTCATTTGACAGGTGAGGGAACTGAGGCAAAGAGAAATGAAGTGACTTGCCCAAAGTCACCCAGCGGACAAGTGGCGGAGGCAGAATTAGAACCCACAACCCGACTCCCAGGCCCGGGCTCTTTCCACTAAGCCACGCTGCTTCTCACGCTGCATTTCTGGCGTTTGAAAAATTCACTTTTCTTTGTTGTCGGCCAGGGACCCGCCCAGTTTTTCTCCGCGGCCTGGGATTTTGGACGGTATTTGTTAAATACTTATTAGGTGCCAGGCACTGTTGTAAGCACCGAGGTGGTTAGCGGCAGAGTTGGGCAGCAGCAGGTGCTCTCCGCAGACCCTGATGCTCCTGGAAGGAACAATCCCTCCTCTCCCCCTCCTCCTTCTCCTCCTCTTCCCTTCCCATCCCCGCGGATCCCTCCTCTCCCCTCCCTCCCCTCAGTGATGTCTTTCACCTCCCTTTTAACTTGTAACCGAGGAGTTACTTGACAGCATTTTAATCCCTGAGAGGTCCCAATCAAAAGCAAACCACACCGAACCACACCTTGAAAACGGCTGACTGTGAAATCTGCTCCCCGCTGAACTCACCCCAGGGCAGAGTCTCCATTAATAATAATAATTATAATATGTTCAAGCGCTTACGCTACGTCGAGCACTGTACTAAGCTCTGGGGTAGATCCGGGGTCATCAGGTTGTCCCCCGTGGGGCTTACAGTCTTAATCCCCATTTTACAGATGAGGTAACCGAGGCACGGAGAAGTGAAGTGACTGGCCCAAAGTCACACAGCAGACGAGAGGCGGAGCTGGGATTCGAACCCACGTCCTCTGACCCCCAAGACCGGGCTCTTTCCAATGGGCCGTGCTGCAGCTTCTGCATTCTGCCGCACCCTCCGTGACACTAGTCTTCCTGTTTTGGTTCTCACCCAGAAGGTTTTACTGCACATTTTGCTCAATTCCCCTCTGAGACCAAATGTTACAGGACCAAATGCTACTTTGTCTTAGGTCATTAAGCTCAGCAGCGATTATACTGCGCTTTTTTGGTTTTATGCTTGATTTCTTGACCTGAATGATTTTGAGAATCGACTGAAAGTGTAAAAAATGAAGTCCCCAGTCACGAGATGCCCCTAGTGTTTCCGCCCTCTCTTCCTCTTCGTGTTTGTGTAACCTCTTTCCTGGCCTTTAGGTTTCTCTTGATAGCAGCTTGCAGGCGAACCTTCTCTGGAAAGAACCCAGCAAGCCTCTTTGTGCTCCTTTAGCTGAGGCTGCATATCTGTGCGCAAACCAGAGACCCAGCTAGGACTCTCCCTGTTGCCCGCAGTCTTTCACCCTGAGAGGTGCAGGATTCAGCCCTTAAGGTTACAGGTATTTCAGAGTATCTGTTTTTTCCCTTTTCTTTTTTCTCCCTTTGGGTTAGTTCTGTGCAGGATGACACACAGGAGGCCGTTCCTGCTTTGCAGTTCGCCTTTTTTTATTTTTATGGTGACTGTTAAGCGTTTACTATGTGTCCAGGCACTGCTAATCCAAGCTAATCAGGTTGAACACAGTCCCTGTTCCACATGGGGCTCACAGTCTTAATCCCCTTTTTCAAAATGAGGTAACTGAGGCATGAAGAAGTGAAGTGACTTGCCCAGGGTAACGCAGAAGATAAGTGGCGGAATCAAGAGTAGAACCCCCCCCCCTTCTAGACTGTGAGCACGTCGTTGGGTAGGGATTGTCTCTATCCGTTGCTGAATTGTCCTTTCCAAGCGCTTAGTTCAGTGCTCTGCACATAGTAAGCGCTCAATAAATGAATGAATGGACCCAGGTCCTTTTGATTCCCATGCCTGTGCTTCATCTACTAGGCCGTGCTGCTTTTCTGCAGCCAGAATTGCAAAACTCATTTTCAGTGGCCTCACTTTCAACAGTCAAGTTAATCGATCATTTATTAAGCACCTTTTGTGTGCAGAACCCCTAGTAAGTGCTCGGGAGAGTACAATGTAATAATAATGTTGGTATTTGTTAAGCGCTTACTATGTGCAGAGCACTGTTCTAAGCGCTGGGGGAGATACAGGGTAATCAGGTTGTCCCACTTGAGGTTCACAGTTAATGCCCATTTTACAGATGAGTTAACTGAGGCACAGAGAAGTTAAGTGACTTGCCCACGGTCACACAGCTGAGGAGTGGCAGAGCCGGGATTCGAACCCATGACCTCTGGCTCCCAAGCCCGGGCTCTTTCCACTTAGCCACGCTGCTTCCCCAATGTAACAGACACATTCCTTGCCCACAGTGAGCTTACAGCCTAAAGGAGAGACAGACATTAATATAAATAAATTGTGGAGAGGTACATAAGTGCTGTAGAACTAGGCAAGGGGATGAATAAAGGGAGCAAGACAGGGTTACTTGGAAGGGAGTGGAAGAAAAAGAAAAGAGGGCTTAGTCGGGAAGGCCTCTTCGAGGAGATTGGGAGAGTACAATATAACAGACACATTCCTTGCCCACAATGAGTTTACGGTCTAAAGGGGAGACAGACATTAATATAAATAAATTGCGGATAGGTACATAAGTGCTGTGGAACTGGGTGAGGGGATGAATAAAGGGAGCATGACAGGGCCACTTGGAAGGGAGTGGAAGAAAAAGAAAAGAGGGCTTAGTCGGGAAGGCCTCTTGGAGGAGATGTACCTTCAAAAGGGCTTTGAAGGTCGGGGGAGAGTCATTATCGGAAATGAAGAGGGAGGGCGTTCCAGGCCAGAGACGGGACGTGGCCCAGAGGTCGGCGGTGAGATAGATGAGATGGCGGTACAATGAGTAAGTTGGTATTAGAGGAGCAAAGTGTGTGGGCTGGGTTGTAGCAGTGTAGCTAAGTAAGGTAGGAAGGGGCAAGGTGATTGAGTGCTTTAAAGCTGATGGGAGAGAGTTTCTGTTTGATACTGTAGTGGATGGGCAACCACTGTAAGTCCTTGAGGTGTGGGGAAACGTGGACTGATCTTTTCTGCAGAAAAATGACTGGGCAGCAGAGTGAAGTATGGACTGGAGTGAGGAGAGACAGGGGACAGGGAGGTCAGCAAGGGAGCTGAGACAGTAATCGAGGCGGGATCGGATAAGTGCTTGAATTAACATGGTAGCAGTTTGGATGGAGAGGGAAGGATGGATTTCAGCAGTGTCGTGTTGGTTGAAGCAACAGGATTTAGCGTTTAGATTGAATATGTGGGTTGAAAGAGAGAGGGGAGTCACAGAAAACTCCAAGGTTATGGGCTTGTGAGATAGGAAGGATGGCGGGGCCATCTACAGTGATGTGAAAGTGAGGGGGAGGACAGGGTTTGGGTGGAAAGACAAGGAGCCCTGCTTTTGACGTGTTAAGTTTGAGGTGACGGCAGGACATCCAAGTAGAGATGTCCTCAAGGCGGGAGGAAATGCAAGACTGCAGAGAGGGAGAGAGAGCAGGGCTGGAGATAGAGATTTGGGAATCATTCACATATAAGTGGTAGTCAAAGTCATGGTAGTGACTCTAAGGGAGTAGGTGTAGATGGAGAATAGAAGGGGACCCAGAACTGAATCTTGAGGGACCCCCACAGTTAGGGGATGGGAAGCAGAGGAGATGCCCGCGAAAGAGACCGAGAATGAGCAGCCAGAGAGATAGGAAGAGAACCAGGAGAACACAATGTCAGTGAAGCTGAAGTTGGGCAATGTTTCCAGAAGGTGGTGGTCGACAGTGCCGAAGGCAGTTGAGAGGTCAAGGAGGAATAGAATAGAGTAGGGGCCTTGGATTTAGCAAGAAGGAAATCATTGGTGACCTTTGAGAGGGTGGTTTCTGTGGAATGAAAAGGATGGAAGTCATATTGGAGGGGATCAAGGAAAGAATTAGAAGAGAGGGACTTGAACTCGAGACAGCGGATGTGGGGAACTCACTCAAGGTGTTTTAGAGAAGAGTGGTAGGAGGGCGACTGGGCAATAGCTGGAGGGAGCCATGGGGTCAAGGGAGGGATTTTTTACGATAGGGGAGACATGGGCCTGTTTGAAAGCGGTAGGGAAGAAGCCTTTGGAGAGCAAACAGTTGAAGATGGCTGTTAGGGAGGGAGAAGGGAGGAGCCAAGTGTTTTGATAAGATGCAAAGGAATGGGGTCGGATGCGCTGGTGGAAGGGGTGGATTTTGAGTGTCGGAGCTGGGATTAGAACCCAGGTCCTCTGACTCCCTGGCTCGTGCTCTTTCCATTAAGGCCATGCTGCTTCCCTTCTTTAGGGAGGGCATCGATAATAATGTTGGTATTTGTTAAGTGCTTACTATGTGCCGAGCACTGCTCTAAGTGCTGGGGTAGATACAGGGTAATCAGGTTGTCCCACGTAAGGCTCACAGTTAATCCCCATTTTACAGATGAGGTAACTGAGGCACAGAGAAGTTAAGTGACTTGCCCGCAGTCACACAGCTGACAAGTGGCAGAGCGGGGATTTGAACTCATGACCTCTGACTCCCAAGCCCGTGCTCTTTCCACTGAGCCTCGCTGCTAAGTGTACTTGGCATCAAGTAAGCGCTCAATAAATCTGATTGAATGAAGGGTTTTGCCTCCATCTGGGCTATTTGGGCAGGCTGCTGCATCAAGCTGTCCTTGGATGAATTCAGAGGGAGCGACAATAGGATACCGTCAGCTACTTTATCAGCATACTTTGGAGTCTCGCAGGGTGGCAGCAAGTAATCTAAAAGGGGACGACTGGGACTTGGAGGGTGAGATTCTCCCTTTGCAGCTAAGTCAGTGAGCCCCATTGAGTCACCAGCCTCGGGCACACTGAGGATTACCAGTGTCCACTGGGTGTCTTGATCTAGGAGCGCTTTGGTCTCAGTTTCACTAGCACTATGGGTGGAAGGAATGGGTTAAGAGATCATGCATTTCTCATTTTTTTCCTACTAGCATAGGACATTCTTTTCTTGCCAGCCTAGGACACTCCATTATGTACCTCAGTGTTCTCACTTCACCCATTCTAAAAACATCATGTTCTGGGAAAGCCTACTTGATTTAGGTCAGATTTTCCTCTGGGGTGATTCCAGGGAAGATCCTAAAGAGGAAGGCAGCGCCGAAGACAGGGAAAGTGTCTACCAATTCTGTTGTATTGTCGTCCCCCAAGTGCCTAGTAACTGTGATCCGCACACACAAGCTCGTCGTGGGCAGGGAATGTGTCTGTTTATTATTATATTGTACTCTTCCAGGTGCTTAGTACAGTGCTCTGCACACAGTAAGCACTCAATAAATATGTTTGACTGACTTACACAGTGAGCGCTCAAGAAATATTGCTGATCGATCGATCGGTAGGTATATGGGAGGGGAGATCTAGTGGTTGCCACCAGAGACTGGGCTAGGAAAAGCAGAATCTTTAGCATTTTAAAAGTTGCTACTGCTGTGGCTACCGTTTGGGCTGATGAGATGATCAGTTGCTGTGATGGTGCCCAGGAGATGACAGCTGGGCAGCAGGTGCTAATTCCAAACTGGATGTGTGACCACAAAGCCGGCCCAGCCTGGGCAGCTGCACTCCTGGCTCCCTCTTTCTCCACAGGAGGAGGGAGGGGAACCTGCTTCTGCGACCCATTCACTCACCAGTTAGGGTCTCCAGAGTGGGTAGTCAATAGATGCTTTCAAAGATCTTTTTTATTATTAATAATAATAATAATTATGGTATGTTAAGCACTTACTATATGCCAAACACTGTTCTAAGCACTGGGGTAGATAAGGTAATCAGGTTGTCCTACATGGGGCTCACAGTCTTAATCCCCACTTTACAGATGAGTTAACTGAGCCACAGAGAAGTTAACACACAGCAGATGAGTGGCAGAGTTAGGATTAGAACCCACGTCCTCTGACTCCCAAACCCGGGCTCTTTCCACCAAGCCATACTGCTCATGGGGCTTTATTCCTCCCGCCCCATCAGAAAAAAATAAGGTGAAAGACTTTGGAGTCACGGAAGCCCAGGATTTGACTCTGTCTCGGTATCAAATTTCACACCTGTGAAAAACACACTTGGGGAGAGGATCCTTTAGGCTAGTAGTCCAAGGGAAATGAGAGTGGCCGAGGAGGAGGTCTGGAAGCAGGATTGTAGTAAGTCCAGGGCTCCCTTGGCTTCATCGATCAGTCGGTATTTATTGAGCACTTTGCTTGTGTAGAGCACTGTCGGAAGCACTTGGGAAAATACAACAGAGTCGACAGACAGGATCCTCACCCACAAAGAACTTACAAGCTAGAGAGGGAGGCAGACATTAAGATAAATTACCATTAGGGGAGATAGTGGAGTTTAAGGATATGTACTCAAAGTGCTGTGGGTGGGGTGAGCACCAGTCATTGAGTCAGTTGTATTTATTGAGCGCTTACTGTATGCAGAGCACTGTATTAAGTGCTCAGGAGAGTCCAATATAACGAGATAACAGATATATTCCCTGCCCACATCGAGTTTAAAGTCTAGAGGATCAAAGTGCTCAAGGGGTAAACAGCTAAGGACCTAGATGACAGAGGGAGGGCGAGGAGGGGAAATGAGAGCTCAATCAGGGAAGGCCTCTAGGAGGAGATGTTATTGAGGAGGGTTTTGAAGGTGGGGAGAGTGATGGGCTGTTGGATATGAAGGGGGAGGGGATTCCAGACCAAAGGAAGGATATGGGCAAGCGGCTAGCGATGGGATAGACGAGCTCAAGGTACAGAGAGCAGGTTGGTATTAGAGAAGTTAAGTGTAAGGATCAGTGAGTTACAGTAGGAGGGAGAGAGCCGATGGGTGTCCTAAAGTAAGTGATAAAGAGTTTCTGTTTGATGCAGAGGAAGTTTTGGAGGAGTGGGAAGATATGTACTGAATGATTTTTCAGAAAAATGATCCAGGCAGCAGAGTGAAGTAAGGACCGGAGGCGGGGAGAGACAGGAAATAGAGCGGTCAGCGAGGAGACTGATGAAATTAGTCACTGAATGTGGTGTGTGTTTGCAGTTGGGAGTTCGGGGCAGGAGAAGAGTCCCTGAGAATCCACCGGCTGAGCTGGCCGTGTTGTGGATGAGGGGATGTCTGGGGGTTGGGGCTCACCTCCCTCCCTCCCTTCCTTCTTTCCATCTGCCTTGTCCCCGCTCAGCCTAGAAGGACCAGGTGTTTCAGCTCAGGATAGATGCTCACTGTGGGGGAGGCATGTCCTTTCACCGGCGTCTCCAAAGCTGGTGGGGGTGGTGGGGGCTGGCCTCTGAAGAGGTTCGGAAGCCCTGAAGCTGATCTCAAGCCCTGGACCTAAAGGGGCTGAGGGTCCTCCCAGTCCAGACTTGACGAGCCGAGCCACCGGACACCCCTAAGAGATGAAATGTCTTTGGGAGTATGTGCAAGACTGCTGGGATTGGAGTTCTTTCCCAGTTATCCCGGGGCGGTGGTTGTGGATTTGACTCTGCTGCTTCTGTGGGTCACCTGGTTTCAGCCCTGCCCTCCTGCTTTTAGGCCTGGATCAGTGACATCCGAGCTGGAACGGCCACGTCCTACGGCAACCACATCAAGTCCAGCTGTCACCTGATCGCGTTCAGTTCGGACCGGGCGGGTAAGGGGGCCCGGACCTGGAGTTGCGAAGGGGGCTGAGGGCGGAGAGGGGACGGGGATCTCTGGAGGAAGTCCGAGGGAGCCCAGTCCACAGGGTGGGGGCGATGAAAGCAGTCATCCCCACGGCTTAACTAGCCTCCCAGGGCTCTGGCAAGATCCGAGAGTTTCCGATCGGGGATGAAAAGACCCGGAATAGTGGATTTCTGGCCTGCCCGCCCCCATCTCCATCCTCCTCCCCTAAAATCCACGCCTCTCTTTACTTAGAAATTTGTCACCTAAAGGGAAAGGCCAAAGGTCCTCAATTTCTTCCATCCATCCCTTCTCAGTTTCCCTTGTATGGGAAGTGAAAGGCTATAGGCTCAGGCTTTTGTTGGGTGGGAGCAGGAAAGCTACAGGACACGAAATGCCTGCTAGGAGAACCCAGAGGATTGTCCCAGTGGATCTCCAAGAGAGGATGCATTGCCAGGTCCCCACTGGGTGATCATCCAGGTCTAGAGTCCCAACACGCAGGATCCACCCTCCTCTGCTCCTCTCTTAGTTTTGGAATCCTACTTCTAGGGTGAGGGCCAGAGCAGGCTATCGCTCTCCCTAAGAAGACATTTCCCTTCGAGCACTCCCTGCAGTACCGTTGGACGGCTTCTAGTTTCTCGGGCCGGGGTTACAGCAACCTGTTTTGGGTTTTCTAACCTATGTTTTTCTCTTAGGTGTCCTGGGCATTGTGCCCCTGGAAAGCCAGGATGGGGACAAGAGGTCTGTGGCTCACCTGGGTTGCCATTCGGGTAAGTGATGTGCTTGGCTAACAGCAAGAAAAGCCAGAAGCTCCCTGCCTCCTCTCCTGCTTCTGTTCCTCTGCAAGGAACAGTAAGCGCTCAAAGAATACTGAGAAGCCAAATGGCCTAGGGGCTAGACCACAGGCCTGGGAGTCAGAAGGACCTGGGTTCTAATCCCAGATCCGCCACTTGTCCGCTGTGTGACCTTGGGCAAGTTAGTTGATTTCTCTGTGCCTCAGTTACCTCATCTATAAAATGGGGATTAAGACCGTGAGCCCCATGTGGGACAGGGACTGTGTCCAACCTGAAAGCAGCGTGGCTTAGTGGAAAGAGCATGGGCCTGGGAGTCACAGGACATGGGTTCTAATCCAAGCTCTGCTACCTGTCAGCTGTGTGACCTTGAGCAAGTCACTTCACTGTGCCTCAGTTACCTCATCTGTAAAGTGGGGGTTAAGACTGTGAGCTCCATGTGGGACGTGGACTGTGTCCAACCTGATTACCTTGTACCTACTTCAGCGCTTAGAACGGTGCTTGGCACGTAATAAGAGCTTAACAAAAACCAGAATTATTATTAGCTTGTGAGCTCGTTGTGGGCGGGAATTGTCACTCTTTATTGTTGTACTGTACTTTCCCAAGAACAAGTACAGTGCTCTGCACACAGTAAGTGCTTAATAAATACGACTGAGTGAACGAATCTACCTCAGTGCTTAGAACAGTGCCTGGCACGTAAGTCAGTGCTTAACAAACACCATTTTTAAAAATCCTGTTGATTGATGGATTGATGTAGGGGCCCGATGGAGTCCCCGGCAAGAGCTATGGGATGCTGCGGCTCCTCTCTGTTTTCTGCCCCAGGTAGTACCAGGAGCTGCTCACAGTCTGCCCTTGGTAATGGATGAAGGGGTTTGGATTCTTTGGTTCGGGACTGCTTCCCAGATGCTCAGGTGTGAGTTCTGGGGTTCCCACTCCTCTTTTGGAACCAGTGTATTTACCACCCCATGATGGGAGGGGCCTTTGGGAGTGAGAGTCGCCTGTGAGGAAAATTGGGGGAATAGGAGGGAGATGCCTAATGGTTTCTAGGAGATGGTGATGATCATGTTGGTCACTCCTGCACTGAGAAGCAGCATGGCTTAGTGGAAAGAGCCCAGGCTTGGGAGTCAGAGGTCATGGGTTAGACTGTAAGCCCCTCAAACGGCAGAGACTGTCTCTATCTGTTGCCGACTTGTTCATTCCAAGCGCTTAGTACAGTGCTCTGCACATAGTAAGCGCTCAATAAATACTATTGAATGAATGGGTTCTAATCCCGGCTCTGCCACTTATCAGCTGTGTGACCTTGGGCAAGTCAATTTCTCTGTGCCTCAGTGATCTCATCTGTCAAATGGAGACCATTCATTCATTCAATAGTATTTATTGAGCACTTACTTGTGCAGAGCACTGTACTAAGCGCTTGGAATGTACAATTCGGCAACAGATAGCGACAATCCCTGCCCAATGACGGAGTCACGGTGTAATCGGGGGAGACAGACGGCAGAGCAAAACAGAATGAAACAAAAACAAGAAAACATTGTCAGGATAAATAGAATCAAGGGGATGTACACCTCATTAACAAAATAAATAGAGTAATAAATAATATATACAAATGAGCACAGTGCTGAGAGGAATGGGGGAGGGGGAGGAGCAAAGAGTAGGGTGGGGAGGGAGGGGGAGGGGGAGCAGAGGGAAAGGGAGCTCAGCTGAGGGGAGGGGAAGGAGGAGGAGCAGAGGGTGGGGGAAGCAGAGGGAAAAGGGGGGACCTCAGTCTGGGGAGGCCTCTTGGAGGAGGTGAGCCCCACGTGGGACAACCTTGTATCTACCCCAGCGCTTAGAACAGTGCTTGGCACATAGTAAGCACTAACAAATATCAACATTATTATTATTATTCCTGCCAGTCCGGGAAGAAGTAGGGAGGTGGCCCAGCCAACTTCCCAGAAAGGAATGAGTGGTAGGTGCCAGCTGGAGGAGTGGCAGGGACCTCCTTCTGCCCTTTTCTGGAGATGAGGTTCCCAGCCACTTCTTCTTCCCCTGGAATCTCCATAGAGAAGGATCAGCCTGCTGCATTACCTTGGTTTGCTGTCACCTATCCATGGAAAACTCTTGGCTGACCTAATTTCTTCCGGGAGCCTGGTAGATCCCAGAGGCTGGAAACGGTTCAGCTGATCATCCGCCCACTGGTCCTGGCAAATGGCTTCAAGAAGGATCCGGGCTCAGCCGCAAGCCTGGGAAGTCACAAAGGAGACTTTGACAGCCGCAATGGCGCAGAAGCAGCATGGCCTCATGGATAGGACACGGGCCTTGGATTCAGAAGGACCTGGATTTTCACCCTGGCTCTGCCACTGGTCTGCTGTGTGACCTTGGGCAAGTCACTTAAATTCTCTGTGCCTCAGTTACCTCATCTGTAAAATGGGGATTAGGAAAGTGAGCGTCATGTGGGACATGGACTGTGTCCCACCTGATTACCTTGAATCTACCCCAGGGTTTAGAACAGTGCTTGACACATAGTGAGCGCTTAACAAAAGCCATCGTCATCATCACTTAGTACAGTGCTCTGCACATAATAAGCGCTCAGTAAATATCATTGATAGTACTGCCTGGATTGATCAATCAGAGGCTGCTGATCCTTATTTCCTCTTACCTTCCAAGTGGGGCGGATGTGCACGCAGTTGACCTCTTGCCACCAGAAAGAGTGTGGCCTAGTCATTAATAATAATAATAGTAATAATAATAATAATGGTATTTGTTAAGCGCTTACTATGTGCAGAGCACTGTTCTAAGCGCTGGGGTAGATACAGGGTAATCACATTGTCCCACATGAGGCTCACAGTCTTAATCCTCCTTTTACAGATGAGGGAACTGAGGCACAGAGAAGTTAAATGACTTGCCCACAGTCACACAGCTGACAAGTGGCAGAGCCGGCCTTCGAACCCATGACCTCTGACTCCCAAGCCCATGCTCTTTCCACTGAGCCACGCTGCCTCTCATGGTCATTAGACCATGGACCTGGATCCCAGCTCCTCCACTTTTCTACTTCGTGACGTTGGGCAAGTCACTTCATTTCTCTGTGCCTCAGTTACCACATCTATAAAATGGGGATTAGGACCATGAGACAGAGACTGTGTCCAACCCAGTTACCTTGTGTCTACCCCAGAGGTTAGCACAGAACCTGGCACCTAGTCAGGGTTTAACAAACACCACTATCATTATTATTGGACATTCCACCAACTGCTAGATAATCACTTTGGAAGGGATTAATAGGTTTAGTGCACCTCATCTTCAGTCACGGGGAGAGCTTGGGTTATCAATTCCCAGTTCCCCCGCTCATTCCCAGGCCCCTACAACTGGTGTCCCTGCCTTGAGTCAGAAGAATCAAGGCGATGTACAATTCATTAACAAAATAAATAGGGTAACGAAAATATATACAGTTGAGCGGACGAGTACAGTGCTGTGGGGATGGGAAGGGAGAGGTGGAGGAGCAGAGGGAAAAGGGGAAAATGAGGCTTTAGCTGCGGAGAGGTAAAGGGGGGATGGCAGAGGGAGTAGAGGGGGAAGAGGAGCTCAGTCTGGGAACGCCTCTTGGAGGAGGTGATTTTTAAGTAAGGTTTTGAAGAGGGAAAGAGAATCAGTTTGGCGGAGGTGAGGAGGGAGGGCGTTCCAGGACCGCGGGAGGACGTGACCCAGGGGTCGACGGCGGGATAGGCGAGACCGAGGGACGGCGAGGAGGTGGGCGGCAGAGGAGCGGAGCGTGCGGGGTGGGCGGTAGAAAGAGAGAAGGGAGGAGAGGTAGGAAGGGGCAAGGTGATGGAGAGCCTCGAAGCCTAGAGTGAGGAGTTTTTGTTTGGAGCGGAGGTCGATAGGCAACCACTGGAGTTGTTTAAGAAGGGGAGTGACATGCCCAGATCGTTTCTGCAGGAAGATGAGCCGGGCAGCGGAGTGAAGAATAGACCGGAGCGGGGCGAGAGAGGAGGAAGGGAGGTCAGAGAGAAGGCTGACACAGTAGTCTAGCCGGGATATAACGAGAGCCCGTAATAGTAAGGTAGCCATTTGGGTGGAGAGGAAAGGGCGGATCTTGGCGATATTGTAGAGGTGAAACCAGCAGGTCTTGGTAACGGATAGGATGTGTGGGGTGATTGATTCTATTTAGTTGCCATTGTTTTTACGAGATGTTCTTCCCCTTGACGCTGTTTAGTGCCATTGTTCTTGTCTGTCCGTCTCCCCCGATTAGACTGTAAGCCCGTCAAACAGCAGGGACTGTCTCTATCTGTTGCCGACTTGTTCATCCCAAGCACTTAGTACAGTGCTCTGCACATAGTAAGCGCTCAATAAATACTATTGAATGAACCTATGGAGAGAAACCAACGCTTGGAGAGGATCTGCTGCCTCCTGTGGGGTGGCCACCCACCCTTCTGTGGAAACCCTGGTGGTGGGAGTATAGGGTGGACCTTTGGCTAGCTTCTGCCTTTTCTCTAGTGGTGGTCCCTGCTGGGGACCTCGAGTGGGGAAGCAGGTCTAGGAGGACCTGAGAGGAGAGATGTAGAGAATGAGGAAGTTAGGCCATTTGGTCCCTGGAACCAAATTCTCTTAAGTCTCTGTCAGGAGAATTCTAAAAGGAGTCCTCGGTGGACCGACGGCATTCACCGGCTGCACTTCCGGGGAGCTGCTGTTACTGCCCTGATTTGCATCTGGAGGCTGTGGGCAGGGAGACCAGGGATTTTATCCCCACTTTACAGATGAGGGAACTAAGGCCTAGAGAGGTTAAGCAGTTTGCCCTAGGTCACACAGCAGGCCAGCTACAACTAGAACCCAAGTCTCTTGACTCACCAAACCTGGCTCTTTCCACTAGGCCATGCCACCTCCCAAATATGAATCCTTTCCCTCAGTAGAATCCTCTGGTCTCTTAAGTTGTTTTCAAGCTTTTATCTCTGTGTCACATTAACCAGTAAGCTTTCCAGGCTTATTTGAGCGTGAACTCCTTTTTGTCCCCATGTTCCTTGCAGATGTCCCTGCTTTTCCTTCTAGGCCGAGGTTTTCAAGGAAAAGAGAATCTGTGTAAAATGATCCCAGGCAGAGTTCCCTCTTGGTGAAACCCTGGATGGATTTGTGGGAATCAAGCTCCTCCTTGATTCTTGGCATCTCTGGCCCAAGACGAGACTAGAAGTAGGGGGGGAGGGTGGCCACGGGGCTACCTTGGTGAGGCCTGACCTCATAGATGAAGCTACATTTTGGATTCTAACAAGAAAATTGGCACTGGGATTTGGAAATTGGGGCCTCAGAGGTGCAGCTCTCATCAGCTGTGCCTCTCTTTCAGATGTGGTGACCGACTTCGATTTCTCTCCATTTGACGACCTCTTACTGGCCACGTGCTCGGCGGACAGAACAGTAAGTGGCCAGTGAGGGTGGGGCAGGGAGAGCCCGGAGTCCGTGGAGCTGATGGCCCCCTCCGTCTGTCAAATGGCCTGCTAGGCTCCAGCTTGGGCTTCCCAGGCCGGGGGCCCTGGGAAAAGTGAGATCCCGGGACTTCCTACTCCACTGGCTGCCCTGAGACAGGCTGGCAGAGAGTGGTCCTCAACTCCCCACATGTGCTTGGAGATCCTGGGGCTCAGCAGCACCTTTTCCAGCACCCTCCCCACCTCCCCAGTGGAAGGGGGCTTCCTGAAGAGACGCACACCCCAACCCACAGTTAGGAGACCTCTATTCCTGCCGAGGGGAAAACACCCAAGGTCAAAACGCTAAAGTCAGAGGAGGGCTCTGAGGTCACAATTCCCAGGCCTGACAAAACGAAAGGTTTTCTCCCTCCTCCATCTCTGCTTGAAACCCGGGGTTAGATGGAACCTTGGGTCTCCGTGGTATTGGTTGGGCCAAACGGGAACTGGGCTGGGCAGGAAGTAGCTCCCCCTTTTCCAGGGGACTCATGGAATTTCTTTTCTTTGCAGCTGAAGGTTTGGCAACTGCCCGAGGCGGGCAAAGACCTACCCTCCGTCCCCGTGGTGACTCTGGGCCCCGAAGACTGTCAGGTGGAGGTGCTGCAGTTCCACCCTACTGCAGATGGGGTGCTGGGAAGCGCCGCCGGCAAGACCGTGAAGGTCTGGGATTCAGCCCAGCAGCAGTCTCTCACTGGTGGGTACCTTGGGTCTGGGCAAGTCACTTTACTTCTCTGTGCCTCAGTTACTTCATCTGGAAAACGGGGATTGAGACTGTAAGCCCTGGGTGGGCACAACCCGATTTGCTTCTTTCCACTCCAGCGCTTAAAACGGTGCCTGGCACATAGGAAGCACTTAGCAAATACCACAATTATTCTTAATATTTTAATTTTTATGAATGGCCCGGCCTGAATACGTGTCTGGGATGAGTTTGGCTTTTCCTTAACCTTGGGTCATTCTTCCTCCCTGTTCATTCTCTAACCTTTTCCTCCTGTGCCCTCTCTCCTAAAGCTGTTCTCTTTCCCTGCCTGGCCCATTCCTCAGAATGCCAGATGCCTTCAGGCCTGTGAGCGGGCTTCCTCTCCAAGTCAGGCTTCTCCCTTTTCAGAAGCCAAATTCACTTCCCCCCATGTGGAAGCAGATGGCCCTTCCCCTGGCGAAGCGATTGAGGAGGCAAGGAGAGCAGCCTCTCCTGCCATCCCAGAGACAGCACCGCATTTAGGCCTGATTTCTGCCCACAAGCCGGGGAGGCTAATTCTGGAGTCTAGCGCTGACACTTTTGTTCATTCATTCCGTCGTATTTATTGAGCGCTTACTGTGTGCAAAGCACTGTACTAAATGCTTGGGAGAGTACAATATCATGATAGACACATTCCATGCCCACAATAAGCTAGAGGAGGAGACGGACACTAATATGAATAAATAAATAAATTACAGATATGTGCATAAGTGTTGTGGGGCTAGGAGGGAGGACGAATCAAGGGATCAAGTCAGGATGTCACAGAAGGGAGTGGAGAAGAGGAAAGGAGGGCTTAGTCAGGGAAGGCCTCTTGGAGGAGATGTGCCTTCAGTAAGGCTTTAAGGGGGTGGAGAGTAATTGTCAGATATGAGGACGGGGGCATCCGGGCCAGATGCAGGGTGTGGGTGAGAGGCCGGCGGCGAGAGAGACGAGATCGAGAAACAGTGAGAATTTGGCATTAGCAGAGTGAAATGTGCGGGCTGGGTTGTAGATGGAGCAGCACCGCCTTCTGAGGAAAAAGATTCCTAAGAGGAACCACCCTGCCCCCTCCCTGCCCCCTGCCCCAGCTAGTGCCCCCTGCTCCAGAGAACTGGCCCTAAAGAACCCACCCTTCCCCTCCACCCATTTCCCCTTGGTTTCCCCACTGGCAATCCTGGGGCAGCGACTGTGCTGGAGTTGTCGCCGTTGTCCTTGACTCCTCACTGTTGGATTCAGAGCTCTCCATCACCTCATCCCCTCCAGCCTCACCTCCCTCTCTCCTTCTTTGTCCCAACCCGCACACTCCGCTCCTCTGCAACTAACCTCCTCACTGTGCCTCGTTCTCGCCTGCCCCACCGGCGACCCCGGCCCACGTCCTGCCTCTGGCCTGGAATGCCCTCCCTCCTCACATCCGCCAAACTAGCACACTCCCTCCCTTCAAAGCCCTACTGAAAGCTCATCTCCTCCAGGACGCTTTCCCGAACTAAGCCCCCCTTTTCCTCAGCTTCCCCTCCTCCCCCACCTCGCCCCGACTCGCTCCCTTTGCTCTAATCCCTCCCGCCCCTCCCCACAGCACTCGTGTATATATGTACATATCTCTAATTCTATTTATATCAATGCCTGTTTTACTTATTCTGATGTGTATATGAATATCTCTAATTCTCTTTATATTGATGCTACTGAAGCCTATTTACTTGTTTTGATGTCTGTCTCCCCCCTACTAGACTGTGAGCCCGTTGTGGGCAGGTATTGTCTCTCTTTGTTGCTGAATTGCGCTTTCCAACCGCTTAGTATAGTGCTCTGCACACAGTAAACGCTCAGTAAATATGATTGAATGAATGAATGAATGAATGAATGACTTAGATGGGGGGTGGAGAAAGCCCAAGCCACCTCCCCCTCCTCAGCTGACCTTAGGACCTCTGGGCAAAGTCCCTCCCTGAGCTGTCAGCTCCTTTCTGACTCCCGCTTCTTCTTCCCAGAGCTGGAAGCCCACAAGGACCAAGTCCAGAGCGTGGCCTGGAGCCCAGACGGCGCCCTCCTAGGCACGGCTTGTAAAGTAAGTGACCTGGTCTAGGGGAGGAGGAGTATCCTTTGAGGCCAAGGGAGGGCTGCTGACGGTGCAGAGTAAACGCCTCACCACTCCGCTGTGGCTGGGGCTAACTCAGCTTTCCCAGGATTCTCCTTTTCAATCCCTGCTGTATGGAGAGAGAAGACCTGGTTTTCTCTCCAAAGCAGCGTGGCCTACTAGAAAGAGCACGGGTATGGGAATCAGAGGACCTGGGTTCTAATCCCTGCTCAGCTACTTGCCTGCCGTGTGACCTTGGATAAGTCACTTCACTGTGCCTCAGTTACCTCATCTGCAAAATGGGGATCAAGACTGTGAGCCCCATGTGGGACGGGGACTGTGTTCAACCTGAATATCTTGTATCTGTCCCAGAGCTTAGTACAGTACCTGGCACCTAGCATTTAACAAATATCAAAATTATTATTATGTGGGACTTGATTATCTTGTATCTATCCCAGTGCTTAGTACAGTACTAGGAACATAGTAAGCACTTAATGAATGCCACATTTTATCATTATTATCTCAAAGATCCAGAAAGCTTTGCTCTGGGTTTTATTCAGCCTTCTTATTTGCTTCATGCCCTTCCCCCAACATCCCTTAGTGGGTGTAGTTTAAAAGCAAAACCAAAAAAAAGGAAGCAAAAAAAATCTCCTCACGGGCTCATGCCACATTAGAGTTGCATTTCTGTATTGGAGAGGGATTCCAACTGTTTCCACGGTAACTAACGCAGCCCCCATCGGAGGCCCCGAGTACCAAACCGCGAACGTGATAGCAAATGTGTGGGATGCAACACAACTCAGAGAGCTCTGGGCCGGGAGGCGGGAAAGGCGTGTGCGCCGGTTGGGTTCCCGGTGACTTTGTTCTTGGCACTTTCAGGTCGAACAGCAGGTAGGCAGCGAGCCTCAATCCTATCAGCATCCGAACAGCTGGGCTTGAAAGAACATTTCCATTCCTTCTGTCTCTGACCAACTTTGTTCCTGCTCTCCCCCACTCCCCTACTCAGCAGCTGTGTTTTTTAGGGGCTGTATAACCCCTTAGACTCATCCCAGTGTTGGAGCTCTGCCCCTGGGGTCCCACCTACAGGGAAGAGGCCAGTGAAAGGGAGAAGGAGAGGCCGAGACCTCTAAGACACCCCTGAGTGTGGGCACGAGTTGTTTTCTCTTGGGTAATGGCGTGCTGAATCAAATCGCGATCAGCACGCGAGTTGTTCTAAACAAAACTGATCAACTAGATGTGAATAACTCACTTGGTGGGGAGGCAGCCGTCTGAGGGAACCTGGAGAGGTGGTGACAGAAATCTGGACAAGAACATGTAACACCCACTGGACCTGTGTCCTGGTGGGATATCAATGTAATGTCCACCTTCCTTAGGGGACCCTGGGAATTTGTAGACCCGTAAGCTGCACTCCAACCAATGGCCAACTGTAGATTAGGATGAGTAAGCACTCAGAAAATCTCCCTCCTTCTTAGACGGTAACCCCCATGTGGGACTGGTACTGTATCTGACCTGGTTAACTTGTATCTCTCCAGCTCTTAGAACACTATAAGCACTTAAATACCATTTAAAAAATTAAAATAAAAATGAGCACATGGTTTCCCCAAGGGTCATTATGCCACTCCACTGCAGCACTTCGAAAGGGTTAATAAACATGTAGGGAAAAGAAAACCAGTGGGAAGAATATTTATCTTTCCAAAAGATGAAATTCCACTTCAGTAGCTTTAGAAAAAGAAAAAAACCCTGAATATCAATGAATAGTATTTGAGTTCTGACTCTGTGCTAGGCAGTGTTCTAAGTGCCTGGGAGAGTACAATAGAATAACAATCGTGGGACTAGAGAAATGTTTCTGTGTCACATGGATAGAAAACTGGCTAAATGGTAAACGAAAGCTAAGGATAAGCAGCCATTGTTCAGAAAGGGGAAGGGTAAATAATGAGATTTCCCCGGGAATCAGTGTGGGGACCAGTCTTGCTTACCATTTTTTAAAAAGATTTGAAAGACGGAGGGCATGGAGAAATCAACACTCCATCCTTCTGGGTGCTGAATGTTAGGTGGATAGACTGTAAGCTCGTTGTGGGCAGGGAACATGGCTGCCAACTGGCTTATATTGTACTCTCCCAACCACTTAGTACACTGCTCTGCACATAGTAAGCACTCAACAAATACCGTTGATGATGGAGATCCACCACAAGAAGAGTTCATCAAGCTGAGTGGGCAGAAGAGCTTTACTGTGAGCCAGTGCTAGGTATTGCATCCAGGGATAAATAATCCAAACTCCAACTACGCAACGATGGGCTGCGAACCTTCATTCATTACTCAGTAAATGGATCTCGGAGTCAATGTCAAACTCTTCTTTCACATCTATGGCTTAGATTGTGGCAGCAACCAGAAAGGTCAGTGAAGTTCTGGGCATCGTCAGGGAGGACTTGAAAAACCAAAGCCTCGTTTTGCCATCATATCATGGTAGGTCTACCTTTGGAATCCGTCGTACACGTCTTTGGCTGTGAATTCTGAGGGGGCCATAACAGAAAAGGGCCAGAAGAAAGGCAACCAGAATAATATATGAAATTGGAGTAACTTTCAAATGGATTATGCTTAAAATGATTTGGCCTCTTCAGTCTGAAAAAAGGAGGGTGGAGAGGAAATACGTCTCAGGTCCACAGACTCTTGAAGCTTTTGAACAGATTAAAGATGGAATTGCTCTTCTATGAATTCCACCCATTCAGAAGCAGGGCACCTATTGTTACTGGAGCATGAGTGATAGGTCATGAGACCTATGAGGTCATGAGACCTTATGAGAAGCAGCGTGGCGCAGTGGAAAGAGCACGGGCTTTGGAGTCAGGGCTCATGAGTTCGAATCCCAGCCTTGCCACTTATCAGCTGTGTGACTATGGGCAAGTCACTTAACTTCTCTGGGCCTCAGTTCCCTCATCTGTAAAATGGGGATTAAGACTGTGAGCCCCACGTGGGAGAACCTGATTCCCCTGTGTTTACCCCAGCGCTTAGAACAGTGCTCTGCACATAGTAAGCGCTTAACAAATACCAACATTATTATTATTATTATTAGGTCCAAAGCAAAAGGAAATACTTTCCAACTCAGCTGGTGTTATGTGTGGGGGCGGTTTATCTTTATGAAGGGGAGTGACCTAAGAAGTTTGAACCAGTACATTAGCAAGAACGTAGAGACAGGTTCATTTGTGAATTGTTTAGTCCTATAATAATTAATTCCATAAAACATACAGTGATTTGTTTACATCTCAGGGAGGACATACGCAGCAAGCATTTGGAATTCACAGAAATGTGTGAAGGGAGAAGTTCAAAGAGGGATAGATAAGAACTCCATAATAGGTTACCAAGGGGAAAAGTTGGAGGATTTAGAGAGTTCAGAAACTGTTTAGATAAGGAAGACAGTTTTTTAGGATATTGGAAAAAAGTTAGGGATGCTTTCTTGCTTCTCTTGGGGAGAGAGAATATTGAGCTAGATAGACCATTGGTCTAACCAGTATAGTCATTCTGACTAATGTGTGTGGCCTAGTTCTGCCTCTTCTCTTCCTGCCTCCTTTTTTTTTGTTTTGCCCTTCTGCCCCGCTGTGTGGTAGAGGCAGAGCTAGGTAAGGGCTGCTCTTGGAAGAAACTAATTAACATCTTTTCCATCTTCACTCATTGTACTACATGTCCTTGTCTTCCAGTGAACCTGCTTCTCTGTACCTTATCTCCAAAACCACAGTTTCCCACCCTGAGTGATGGTGTCTGGAGGGAGTGGGGTTGTTGCTGCTGAAATCGGGCTGTATTTCCCTATACATGCACCTCCCGTACCCTTTACCATCTTGGGTCCAGTATTCTTGCCCTCTAATGCATGACCTCCTCCCAACCCTCATTTATGCTCCCAAGTTACCCAGACAGCTGGATGATACCTATCAACTGCTGAACGGTGATCGGAAATAGGAACACCAAAAGCAGGGTGGACCACCAGAACAC
The DNA here is from genome assembly GCF_004115215.2 of Ornithorhynchus anatinus. Lineage (NCBI taxonomy): Eukaryota > Metazoa > Chordata > Mammalia > Monotremata > Ornithorhynchidae > Ornithorhynchus > Ornithorhynchus anatinus. The sequence goes on along the minus strand of NC_041729.1, from coordinate 24,495,828 downwards.
TTAAAGGATGCTTGCTGTAAAGTGCAGCTACTGGCGATGTGGCATCATAACTAAACATTAGGAGACAACTGCAGTGGACAGACCAATTGGGGATACTGCATTCCAGAAAGGAGCAGCTCTGTTTGAGTTGGCTCTTCATGAGGATGATAGCATGGAGGCCAAACCGGAAACAGAGCCAGGCACTGCAAACTCCTCATCTCTACAAGGGATGATCTGTGTTTGGGTGCTTGGTGTGGTCAAAACTGTTAACCCCGCATTGGCCTTTTCAGCCAAATGTGCAGTTGTAGGTTCACTTTGGATCTTGGACAATGAAGAACTATATGCCCACACATCCATCCAAGGGGTGGCCAGGGCGGTGAATGCCGGCCTTGACAAACCTTTGGCAAGCTTGTGTTTGGGCAGCTTTCAGTTATCGGGATTCAGCTCAGGGAATTCGCTGTGTGGGCAGCTACCACCGTGGCCTGGATGGGGAGAGGGTTGTTTCATAACCCGGTCACATTGAGAGATACTCGGTCTGTTCAGGACAAGACCTTCAATTCTAGGGACATTGACTGGGGCTGTGGGAGTGATGCCAAAAGCTCCGTCCCATAGGTAATGATAATTGTCATATTTGTTAAGTGCTTATTATGGGGCAAGCACTGTATTAAGTGCTGGGATAGATTCCAGATACTCAGGTTGGACACAGTCCCTGTCCTACATGGGATTCACAGACCAAGAAGGAGGGAGAACAGGTATTGAATCCCCATTTTACAGTTGAGGGAACTGAGGCGTAGAGAAGTGAAATGACTTGTCAAAAGTTGCACAGCAGACAGGTGCTGGAGCTGGGATTGGAACCCAGGTCCTCTGGCTCCCAGGCCCGGGCTCTTTCCACTAAGCCACTCTACTTCCCAATCAGATCTTTGTCTCCTCATCCTGCCTCTTTCAGGAGGCCGGTCGGAAGTTGGAGCCACAAGTGGGCTCCTGGCCTGGGCTCTCTTCTGTTCCTGGATTCATTCATTCAGTCGTATTTATTGAGCACTTACTGTGTGTAGAGCCCTGTCCTAAATGCTTAGGAGAGTACAATATGAGAACAAAAGACCAATTCCCTGCCCACAGAGAGGTTACAGTCTAGAGACTACAATAGGGATGGGGTTTTGAGGCCCTGTTTTTCCCACCAAGCCTTGACTGCTTTCTGTGTTGCTCTATAGATATGTGTGTGTAGTTGTTTTTTTGCCCCGCTGAATGTGTCTGTCTGTCCCTGTGCCTGGAAATGCCTCGACCTCCCGTACCCCCAGCATTCTAAGTGAAAAGTCAGCTCGCACCTCCCGAGGAAGGATCTTCGGTCGCCACTGCCTTCACTCAAGCTGTTGCAGACACTAGATGGGGCTCTCCCCACACAGCTCCCTGAGACGGCAATGCTACGGCGCCCGGGCACCATGAGGAAACTTAAATCTCTTTGGCCTAGAAATTAGAAAACTTTGCCAGGAGTTGGACGATGAAAACCTTTGATTCCCTGATTGGGTCCAGACACAAGTCCTATCCTGATGGTCCAGTCACCATCACCAGATATTTAAGCTCTTCTGCTCAGAACCTTAAAATCAGAACCACAAAGCCCTCTAAGGAATTCCCTGAATTGTGAGGTTGAAGGGGAGGCAGGAACACAGTTTGGGGACATTTTGGTTACTGCGCTCTGATGACTTGAGCCTTCCACGGAAATGTTTCCCTAGCCCATCTTGGCCTCTCCTGAGATCCTGCTACAAAGATCCCTCGTTCCTTGGACCCTGTACTTGAGGAGATGAGAATTAAGCTCCACTGAGTGTGCTAACTCGGTTCCTGAGCTAGAGTGTTAATATTATTTTTCTCAGCCATTACCTCAGCTGTTCCTCAGGCTTCAAGCAGCGTGCTGCTGCTCAGGGAGAACTCATACCTGCCGGCAGCGGCTCGAGACTGGCCAGGCGCAGGTCCTCAGTGGGTTGGATGGGGAACGGTGAAATCTCGGGAGAAGAGGTTTGGCAGTGGAGACTGTCCAGGCAGGCGGGCTTGCTTGACTTTAGTGGCTGGCCAGTGGGTAGCCTAAGCCAGGCAGCATTACCTTTCTGGTAAGGAGTGACTGTTCCCTCACAGCCAAGCACCTGAACTGCCTGACAGAGCCGAACTACCCCTGACTAGATAGGAACTAAAGGCCACTTGGCTCCTAGCATTACCAGGTTGGTCTGGGATACTGGTAGGGAGGCCTGGGCTGATTCCATGAGAGCCACCAGCCCCAGGAACTCCTCAAAGGTGACGCGGGCTGAGCCAGAGCCCCTTTGGAATTGGAGTTTCTTGAACCCTGAGCCTAAGGGTCCGGACTGAACCAAAGTTCCCTGAGCCATACCCCCCAGAAGAGCTTGTAATTAACTCCATTTTCCCAAGATTCTTGTGATCTGTGAACAGTCAGGAGCTGTCTTGCAGCCTGCTAGAGTTGTCTGTAGTCTAAAATCTGAGGGCCCAGCAAGGTGCTTCTGGATATTTCATTTGCAAATGGCTGGAAATGTAAGCTAAGGCAGGTTCCCCAACCTATTCAATGTGTGGGCTCTATTTCCCAGCAACACCCACAGGAGGTTACCCTGCTGACCACATTTTTTATGGCATTTAAACTTACTATGTGCTAGGCATTGTACTAAGTGCAGGGAAGATACAAGCTAATAAGGTAGGACTCAGTCTTTGTCCCACATAGGGCTCACAGTCTTAATCCCCATTTTTCAAATGAGGTAACTGAGATACAGAGAAGTGATGAGACTTGCCCAAGGTCACACAGCAGACAAGTGGCAGAGCCTGGATTAGAGTCTGGGACCTCTGACTCCCAGGCCCAAGCTCCGTCCACTGGGCCATGCTGCTTCTCTAAGGAAAGTATCCAGAAGACCCTTTGCGGAGGGCTCAAGGAGAGATCTGACACTGAAGTGATGCAGATTTCCACACTCAACCAATCCCTTTTCGGCCTGATCCACAATTCAGCGAGGGGCCAGGCCGAAGCCTAAGGAGGGCCACTACCTACATATGGACATTCTCCAGGGACAAACTGGGTCAGGCCGGTCTCCATCCACCACCACCACCAAGATTGGGTGGTGTTAGTTCAGCTTCAGGCTTCCAGAGAGCTGAGAGGCATTTGGCTCCCTGTGGTGTGACCAAATGAAGTTGGGCAGAGGCAGCTTGGAGCAGCAGGGTGGAGGTCAGCCAGATTTGCCCATTGCCCATTTGCCCCACAGATTTGGGTGTCGGTTTATATGATACTGCTCTGCATCCACCTAGTTCAGTGCTCTGCGTCCCTTAAATGCCCAGAAAGCAGTTCTGACTGTTTTCAGCTGTAGGGAGGAGTCTCTCCTTGAGTTTAAGCCCCCTGAGTAGTTCTGGAATTAGCAACTCCTGGAGTCCATTTTCAACTCTCCTTCCACCTCCCATCCTCTGTGACTCTAAGCAGATCTCTTTCCCTGAGTCTTCATTTCTCCTCCAGTGAATGGAGTTCATACATAATTGAGCTCTGAAGAGGCCAGATTTTAAAAGTCCAGCCCGACTCCCTCCCAAACTCTGAACTTTTTAAAACTTTCTCTGTCAGGGAGGTGTGGCCCCTTTAAGTGGTGCAAGGACTATAGTGGGTTCCTTGGTGGTCCCTGTAGCAGTCTCCCCAGGAAGAAAATGCAGATTTCAATGTCTTTTGTTTTCCCAGTGACGTGGAGGTAGGGAGCAGGACACTTTAGCCCTTCATCAGAGAGGGGAAGGATTGGATGAGGGCTACCCTAACCATTTCTGGGACTAGCCATTCTAGAAACACTTGGGGTGTTGGGTTGGGAGCCACCCCACATCTAGGTTGTCCTTAGCAACTGTCTGCAACCCGGGCATTCTCCCATTTCGCCTGTTTTGGTTCCAGAGAGAGGAAAGGTGCCTCTTACTGAAGGCACATCTCCTCCGAGGCCTTCCCTGACTAAACCCTCATTTCCTCTTCTCCTACTCCCTTCTACACCACCCTCACACTTGGTTTTGTACCCTTTACTCACCCCTTCCTCAGCTCCACAGCACTTATGTCCATATCCGTGATTTATTTATTACTATTAATGTCTGCCTCCCCTTCTCGATCTCCCCCTCTCAACTGTGAGTTCATTATGTCTGCCAACTCTGTTATGTTGTACTCTCCCAAGCACTTAGTTTAGTGCTCTGCACACAGTAAGCACTCAATAATAATAACTGTGGTATTTGCTAAGCGCTTACTATGTGCCAGGCACTGTAATAAGTCCTGAAGTAGGTAAAAGGCTCACAGTCTCAATCCCCATTTTACAGATGAAAGTATGGTCGATCCTGGGGTCGGGGAGAGAAGTGCATGTCCCAGGAGGGCTCAGAGCTCACTGCCTCCCAGAGGTTTGTCATCTTGAATTGCTCGTTGTGGGCAGGGAATGTGTCTGTTTTAGTTTTATAGTGCACTCTCCCAAGTGCTCAGTAAATACGACCGGCTGACTGAATTGGAATTCCAGAATGTGTCCGTCTTCTGTTCTCTGAGAGAGGTGGCAGTCTCACTGTGCGACTTCTCCTGTACCCTGCTTGGGCCTGAGGGTGGAGAGCTGGGCTTTGGAGACTGGAGGAACTTCCTCAAAGAAAGAGAGCTCGCTGAGTGTTTGGACTCCCTCTCAGGGTTGGCCCTGACTCAGCCCTGGCACCTGGGGCTGCTAGGTGGCCAGCAGGCCTGGGAATGGTTTAGCTCCTGGGCCCCCGATGCATCTGTTTCCAGCTAACCCCACGGGCCCAGCATGTGGCCTGCCCGGTTTGTCATGCCCATTGCCGCTGGATGACATGCGGCTCTTTTCAGGGACGTCTCGTGGAACGACCCAGCTGGGGACGTGGCTCCACCCCAAGTCTGAGAAATCGGTTAAAATCCCTCAATTTGATATGCAGCTGTAAGGTTGACCTCAGCAGGAAGGACTAGGTTTTTTACCCCCTCCCCAATTCTCAGCCTTCTGGGAAGGGCCTACGGGGGCTTAGCATCATGGAAAACAATCTAGAGTTTGTGGCATGAGGTCTTCTGTTCTCCTTTTTTGATTCAGGTCTCGTTGATGGGATGAAGGGTGGGGCTGCCTGGTAGGGGGGCCATAGAGGAGGGAGATGAGAGAGGGCATGGGAGTAGAAGCAGCGTGGCCTAGTCGAAAGAACACAGATCTGGGAGTCAGAAGACCTGGGTTCTACTCCCAGCTCTAGCACTTAAATGGCATGTAACCTTGGGCAAGTCATTTAACTTCTTTGTGCCTCACTTTCCCCAACTGTAAAATGACTAAATCCTACTTCCTCCTACTTAGACTGTGAGCCCCATTTGGGACAGGAACTATGTTCAACCTGATGAACTTGTATCTACCCTGGTGCTCAGAATGGTGCTGGACACCTAGCGTTTAACAAGTATCCTAATAATAATAATTTTTATTGCCATGTGCCAGGTACTGTATTAAACACCGGGGTCGATGCAAGCTAATAAGTTAAGCGTCGTAATAATAATAATTGTGGTATTTAAGCACTTACTATGTGCCAAGCACCATTCTAAGCGCAGGGGTAGATACAAGGTAATCAGGTCTTCCAACATGAAACTCACGGTCTTAATCCTGATTTTACAGATGAAGTAACAGAGGCACAGAGAAGTTAGGCGGCTTGCCCAAGGTCACACAGTGACAAGTGGCAGAGCCGGGATTAGAACCTAGTCCTCTGACTCCCAAGCCTGTGCTCTTTCCACTAAGCCACACCCGCATGGGATTTACCGCCTTAATCTCCATTTTGCAGATGAGGTAACTGAAGTTCAGAGAAGTGAAGTGACTTGCCAAGGCCACACAGCCCACAAGTGGCGGAGCCGGGATTAGAACCAGGTCCTCCCGACTCCCAGGGCTGTGTTCTATCCAGTAGACCACACTGCTTGTGTACTGATAGAGGGGGATTGGTTTGTCCCCCCTTTGAGTCAGCTCGAGGAGGCTTTGCGGAGGGGGGTGTGTATGTGGGGTGGGGGTATGTGGGCTGCTCTTGCTGATAGGTGTTGAGGTCAGTCTGTCATTCGTATTAATTGAGTGCTTACTGTGTGCAGAGCACAGTACTAAGCATTTGGTAGAGCACAATATAACAATATAACAATCACATTCCTTGCTCACACTGAGCTTACAGTCCAGAGGAGGAGACAGATGTTAATATAAAATAAATTACAGATGTGTACATAAGTGCTGTGGGGCTGGGATGGGGGAATGAATGGAGTAAGTCAGGGCGGTGCGGAAGGGAGTGGAGAAGAGGAAAGGAGGGTTTAGTCAAGGAAGGCCACTTGGAGGAGGTGTGCCATCTTTAAGGACAGAAAGTGCACAACGAACCCGAGAAGGTCCTCGGCGACCTCCACCAACAATAGCCCTTCCAGACCACCAGCCAGGTGACCCCGTCCCTAGTGGCTAGAGTACGGGCCTGGGCGTCAGAAGGTCATGGATTCTAATCCCAGCATCGCCACAGCTGTGTGACCTTGGGTGAGTTACTTCACTTCTCTGGGCCTCAGTTGCCGCATCTGAAAAATGGGGACTGAGACTGTGAGCCCCATATGGGCCAGGGACTGTGTCCAACCCAATCTGCTTGTATCCTCCCCAGCGCTTAGTACCGTGCCTGGCACATAGTAAGTGCTTAACAAATACCATTGTTATTATTATTATTATTATTGCCATTCTTTTGGCACAGCCCCGCTCAGGGTCGTGATCTTGCTCCTCTCCCTGACCCCCTGGATGAGGTCATCTGCTTCCCTGGATTCCAGTGTTGTCTGTAAGTGGTCCAATCTGCAAATTCTACTCAGCGAGGGCTTAGCAAATAAATGAGGTCACGGAAATGTCCCCTGCCATGAGCCACCTCAGCGAGAGCCTGTTCCGGGACCACAGGCTGTGCCCGTTCCCCCTGCCCACTGTCTCAGTGCAAACTGCTGGGCACGGGGGATTTGGGTGAGAGAGTGGGGATGGTTCAGCGAATGCCACTATGGCCACCAGAAGCAACTCAAGCCTGTGTCCTGCAGGTGGAAGGACAGACAGACCGGGTCCCTCTTTACCACTGGTGTCTGAGGAATTCTCACCGGAATGACAGAGGGTCAAGAAATAGGGTTGTTGTTGTGGTATTAGAAGTAGGAGCAGCATTACTAATAATAATAATAATAATAGGAATTATAGCATTTTTAAGTTTTAGGAGAACAGCCTGGCCTAGTGGGAAGAGCACAGTCCTGGGAGTCAGAGGTCCTGGCTTCTAATCTCAGGACCACCACTCGTCCGCTGTGTGACCTTGTGCAAGTCACTTCATTTCTCTGGGCCTTAATTCCCTCATCTGCAAAATCGAGGGTCAATACCTGTTCTCCCTCTTAGACGGCTTAGTGGAAAAAGCCCGGGCTTGGGAGTCAGAGGTCGCAGGTTCTAATCCCTGTTCTGCCACTTGTCAGGTGTGTGATCTTGGGCAAGTCACTTCACTTGTCTGTGCCTCAGTTCCCTCATCTGTAAAATGGGGATGAAGACTGTGAGCCCCATGTGGGATGACCTGATTACCCTGTATCCACCCCAGCGCTCAGAACAGTGCTTGGCACATAGCGCTTAATAAATACCAACATTATTATTCATTATTATCGAGAAGCAGAGTGGCTCAGTGGAAAGAGCCCAGGCTTGGGAGTCAGAGGTCATGGGTTCGAATTCTGAATCTGCCACTCTTCATTCAATAGTATTTATTGAGCGCTTACTATGTGCAGAGCACTGTACTAAGCACTTGGAATGTACAATTTGACAGCAGATAGAGACAATCCCTGCCCAGTGATGGGCTTACTTGTCAGTTGTGTGACTGGGCAAGTCACTTAACTTCTCTGTGCCTCAGTTACCCCATCTTTAAATGGGGATTAACTGTGAGCCTCACGTGGGACAACCCGATTACCCTGTATCTACTCCAGCGCTTAGAACAGTGATCTGCACATAGTAAGTGCAAATACCAACATTATTATTATTACTCAGTGGAAATAATGTTGGTATTTGTTAAGCGCTTACTATGTGCCGAGCACTGTTCTAAGCACTGGGGTAGACACAGGGGAATCAGGATGTCCCACGTGGGGCTCACAGTCTTCATCCCCATTTTACAGATGAGGTAACTGAGGCACAGAGAAGTTAAGTGACTTGCCCATAGTCACACAGCTGACAAGTGGCAGAGCTGGGATTCAAACTCATGACCTCTGACTCCAAAGCCCATGCTCTTTCCACTGAGCCACGCCGCTTCTCTGGAAAGAGCACGGGCTTTGGAGTCAGAGGTCATGGGTTCAAATCCCAGCTTGGCCACTTGTTTGCTGTGTGACTTTGGGCAAGTCACTTAACTTCTCTGGGCCTCACTTACCTCATCTGTAAAATGGGGATTAAGACTGTGAGCCCCACGTGGGACAACCTGATTCCCCTGTGTCTACTCCAGCGCTTAGAACAGTGCTCGGCACATAGTAAGCGCTTAACAAATACCAACATTATTATTATTATTGTTCTCTACCCCAGCGCTTAATACAGTGCTTGGCACAGAGTAAGCACTTAAATACCACAATTATCATTACAATTATTATTATTATTATTGCTAAGTATTTACTATTTGCCTAGCACTGTGCTGGGTAGATACAAGATAGATACAAGATACAAGATAGTAAGATTGGATGCAGTCCCTTTTCCACATGGGGTTGATAGTCTAAATAGGAAGGAGAACAACTATTGAATTCCCGTTTTGCAGATGAGAAAACTGAGGCACAGAGACCTTAACTGATTTGCTTGAAGTCATACCGCAGGCAAGTGGCAGAGCTGGGTTTAGAATCAACATCCTCTGACTCCCAGGCCCGTACACTTTCCACTAGGTCGGGGCCCGGAGATCAAAAGAGAAATAGCTAGATTATTTCCTCTGGGCCACGCTGCTACGCGTCTGTATTTTCAGGGACAAAGAGTGCGGTAGATTCGGTCTCAAGGACACTCACCGTGTCATCTCCAAAGCAAAGGAGAACTCTTCTCTTGCTGTTCTTGGAGATAAAGAAGTGTGGACTACCGCTCTGCTCCTACCAAGTCCCGTTCTGAGTGCGGTCACAGTGTATCTAGAATCTGTTCCAGACTGAAGGATGACAGATCAGTCAATCAATCAGTGCTATTGATTGAGCTCTTACTGTGTGCAAAGCACTGTGCTAAGCACATTGGAGAGTACGACACAACAGAGAAGCAGTGTGGCCTAGTGGACGGAGCATGGACCTGGGAGTCAGAAGGACCTGGGTTCTAATCCCTGCTCTGCCACTTGTGTGACCTTAGGCAAGTCACCTAACTTTTCTGGGCCTCAGTTCCCTCATCTGTAAAATGGGGATTAAGACTGTGTGAGCCCCATGTGAGATGGGGGCTGTGTTCAACCTGATTAGCTTGTGTCTTCCCCAGCACTTTACTACAATGCCTGGCATATAGTGAACACTTAAATATAATAGAGCAAACAAGAAATAGAGTTGGTAGGCACTTTTCCTGCCCATTAGGAGTTTACAGTCTAGAGGGGGAGACAGACACTTAATTATGGATGTCTACATAAGTGCTGAGAGGCTGAGGGTCGGCTGAATATCAAGGGCTTAAAGGCTTCATATCCAAGTGCATTGATGATGATGATGGTATTTAAGTGCTTCCTATGTGCCAAGCACTGTTCTAAGCGCTGTGGGAGATACAAGGTAATCAGGTTGTCCCACAAGGGGCTCACAGTCTTAATCCCCATTTTACAGTTGAGGTAACTGAGGCCCAGAGAAGTTAAGTGACTTGCCCGAAGTCACACAGCAGACAAGTGGTGGACCAGGATTAGAACCCACAACCTCTGACTCCCAAGTCCGTGCTCTTTCCACTAAGCCACGCTGCTTCTCGATGCAGATTGATGATGCAGAAGGGAGAGTAGGGGAACCAAGGTTTAGTTGGGAAAGACTGGAAGCCCGTTGTTGGGTAGGGATCGTCTCTGTCTTTTGCCAAATTGTACTTTCCAAGCGCTTAATACAGTGCTCTGCGCACAGTAAGCACTCAATAAGTACGATAAATAAATGAAAGACTTCTTCGAGGGTAGAGTCCTGAGAACCTAGCTTCTGGCCTATGTACAAAAGGGATTTATTGAGTGTCTTTGGTGTATAAAGCACTGTACTAAACACTTGAAAGAGTTCACTGGAAATTAGAATACATGATTCCCGTCCCCCAGGAGTTTACTATCTAGGAGAGGAGGCAGACACTTAAATAAGGTGCAGATAAGAGTTTAAAGGACAATCCCCTATCACTAAAGTGCTTAAATGTTGTGGGAGGTTCTTAAGAGGTAGCTGGGGGATTATCGAGTGGGGAGATTAGAGATTAATTGGGGAAGGCCTCTTGGAGGAGATGAGATTTCGGAAAAGCTTTGCAGATGGAGGGCGTTCCAGCCGTGATGGAGGGTGTGAGCAAGAGGTCAGTCGCAGGAGAAGCTAGAACAAGGCACAGTGAGTATGTTAGTTTGAGAGGATTGAAGAGGGTGAACTGGCATGTAGTGGAAAATGCGAGTGGAGAAGGAAGGCAAGCATTTAGTACAGTGCTCTGCCTGCAGTAAGCGCTCAATAAATACTATTTGAATGAGTGCCTTTAAGCCAGTGGTCAAGAGCTTCTGTTTGCTAGCATGGTGTAGTGGATACAGCCAAGGGCCTGGAAGTCAGAAGGTCATGGGTTCTAATTCTGGCTCCGCCACCTGTCAGCTGGGTGACTTTGGGCAAGTCACTTAACTTCTCGGTGCCTCAGTTACCTCATCTGGAAAATGGGGATTAAGACTGTGAGCCTCACGTGGGACAGCTTGATTCTCCTGTATCTACCCCAGCGCTTAAAACAGTGCTCAGCACGTAGTAAGTGCTTAACAAAAACCAACGTGATCCCAGTTCTATCACTTGTCCAAGGTCACATGGTAGACAAGTCACCTAACTTCTCTGTGCCTGTTACCTTATTTGCAAAATGGGGAATGAGACTGTGAGCCCCATATAGGATAGGGACTGTGTCTAAACCAATTTGCTTGTATCCACCCCAGTGCTTAGTACAGTACCTGGCACATAGTAAGCACTTAATAAACACCTTAATTATTATTATTACTGGGAGGGATGCTCCTGTGGGCAGGAAACGTCTACCAACTCTGCTGCACTTTCCGAAGCACTCAGTAATAGTAATAATAATCATGATGGTATTTGTTAAGCACTTATTATTGTGCCAAACACCGTTCTAAGCACTGGGGTAGATACAAGGCAATCAGGTTGTCCCAAATGGAGCTCACAGTCTTCATCCCCATTTTACAGATGAGGTAACTGAGGCCCAGAGGAGTAAAGTGACTTGTCCAAGTCACACAGCGGATGAGTGGCGGAGGCGAGATGAGAACCCACGACCCACCAGCTGGAGAATCAGTGGAGGCTTTTGAAGAGTGGGGATTTCACTCTCCTCCTTGATCTCGCTTATAAATTAAGATCTAGAATGGATAACATTTGCAGAACAATATTTCAGAAAAATGGTCAAGTCAGATTTCATGTTTGTTCCTGCTAAAAGTCAAATAAACTTCCTCTTGTTCCCAGCTGGATCTCTGCCTGACTTATTGCCAGGATCAAGACTCTTTCCATGGGAATTGAGGCAGCATGACCTCATCTACGTTCTCAGGAGTGTCTTGGCTTTTGTCAATGAGGGGGTTATTTTATTGGTAGTAAAGCACTTACTATATGTTGAAGAAAAGAATAATAGTGATTTTTGTTAAGTGCTTACTATGTGCCAGGCCCTGTACTAAGCACTGGGGTAGGTACAAGGAAATTGGGTGGGACACAGTCTCTGTTCCACAAGGGGATCACAGCCTTAATTCCCATTTTACAGATGAGGTAACTGAGGCCCTGAGAAGTGACCTGACTTGCCCAAGGCCACACAGCAGACAAGTGGTGGAGCTGGAATTAGAACCCAGGTCCTTCTGACTCCCAGATCCATGCAGTATCCACTGCGTCATGCTGCTTCTGCTGGGGCAGATGTTGTCATTTTCTCCATGGTATTTGTGAAGCTCTTACTATGTGCCAGGCACTGTACTAAGTGTTGGGGTAGTTAGAAGATAACTGGGTTGGACATAGTCCATGTCCTACATGGGACTCAAAGTCTTAATCCTCCTTTTGCATCTGAGGGAATTGAGGCACATAAAAGCTGTGACTTGTCACAGAGAAGCAGAGAAGCAGCATGGCTCAGTGGAAAGGGCTTGCGAGTCAGAGGTCATGAGTTCAAATCCTGGCTCAGCCGCTTGTCAGCTATGTGACTTTGGGCAAGTCAGTTACCTCATCCGTAAAATGGGGATTAAGACTGTGAGCCCCATGTGGGACAACCTGCTCACCTTGTATCCTCTCCAGCTCTTAGAACAGTGCTTTGCACATAGTAAGTGCTTAACAAATGCCATCATTTATTTTTTTTTTGTCTAAGGTCACACTGTCTCCTGCTCTTTATGGAGGGATGAACCACTAGGCAGTTTGTCTGTTGATCCCCAGGCCTGTCCCACCTATAAGCTGTGACCTCCTCTGTTGGATGCAGATCAATCAATCAATCAGCAGTATTTATTGAGCTCTCACTATGTGCAGAGCACTGTACTAAGCACTCGGGAGAGTTCAATACAGTAGAATTAGCAGACACCTTCCCTGCCCATAATTCCTGTTCTGGACTCAGGGTTATAGAGGGAGAGAGTCTCTATCCAGTTCTTCCTCCATAACATTTCCCGCATTCCCTCCACTCAGATTTTGCCACACTGCCCCAACCACTCTTCATCTCGGGGTAAGACTATTCTATCAGCCTCACCATCAATCACTCAATGGTCTTTATTGAGCATTTATTTTGTACAGAACATTGAAATAATAATAATTATGGTACTTATTAAGCGCTTACTCCGTGCCAGGCACTCTTCTAAGTGCTGAGGTACATACAAGTTGGACACAATCCCTGTCCCGTATGGGGCTCACAGTCTTAATCCTCTTTTTATAGATGAGGTAACTGAGGCCTGGAGAAGTTAAGTGACTTGCCCAAGGTCACACAGCTGGAATCAGAACCCAGGTCCTTCTGACTCCCAGGCCCGTGCTCTATCCACTAAGCCATGCTAAGCACTTGGTAAAGTGCAATACAACAGAATTAGTATACGTGTTCCACGCCCATAATGACACCCCTTTCAGGCTTTGTGCACTCTGCTGCCTGGGTCATCATCTTGAAACGTTGTGTGACACGCATCCCCACTTCTCAAAAAAATCTGAAGGCTACCGACTCCCTCCCCATCAAGCAATGGCTCCTCACAATCGACTTTCATCATGAAATATTCATTCTACTTGCTGTTATACTCTTGCTGTTTCTCCTCCTCCTATTGTCTGGCATTAATTTTTGCCTGATTTCCCTCTAATAATAATAATTGTGGTATTTGTTAAGCACTTACTATACACCAGGCATTGTACTAAGCGCTGGGGTGGCTTTAAGCAAATCGGGTTGTTCACAGTCCCTGTCCTACGTGAGACTCATCTTTTCAGCCCCCGTTTTACAGATGAGGTAATTGAGGCACAGAGAAGTGAAGTGACTTGCCCAAGGTCACAAGACAGACAAGTGACAGAGCTGGGATTAAAACCCAGCTCTTTCTGACTCTCAGGCCTGTTCTGTGTCCACTAGGCCATGCAGAAGACAGGGAATATGTGGCTTGCTACTGTTTGACACTTTCAAGGGCTTAGCACCGTGATTTGTACTCAACTGGGGCTCAGTCGATTGGCAGAAACTGGCCGATTTCTTCCTTGGTTTCTGGAGAAAGAGGTATCAATCAGTCAGTGGAATTTGTTGAGCACTTACTGTGTGCAGAGCACTGTAATAAGCGCTTGGGAGAGTACAGTATAGCCGAGTGTGTAGATACATTCCTGGCCCATAACGAGCTTACAGTGTGGAGGGGAAGGCAGGCGTTAATATAAATACATAAATAAATGACGGCTGTGTACTTAAGTTCTGTGGGGCTGGGGGAGGGGTGAATAAAGGGTGTAAATCCAATTCAAGGGTGACACAGAACAGAGTGGGAGAAGAGGAGATGAGAGATTAATTGGGGAAGGCCTCTTGGAGGAGATGTGCTTTTAATAAGGTAATGAATGTGAGTGTGAAGATGGGTTTTGTAGGATAAGGAGTATTGTACTCTCCCAAGCGCTTAATACAGTGCTTTGCCCACAGTAAGCATCAATAAATGCGATTGAATGAATGAAAGAAGTGTCTCCAGTGGCCTGGGCTGTGAGATGCTTGGTAATATTTCTTTTTTTCCAAGCAGCGTTAAAAGCGATACCGGCCGGGTCGTTGGAGGAGCGGGAGAGGCATCTGTGCTTCCTATTGCCCAAGGTGCTCTGGAATGGAAGCAGGGTGGGAGGTTGATGGCCAGGGACTAGATAATAATAATGTTGATGATGGTGTTTGTTAAGTGCTTCTTGTGTGTCAAGCTCTGTTCTAAACGCTGGGGTAGATACAAGCTAATCAAGTCGAACACAGTCCCTGTCCCATGTGAGTCTCATAGTCTTAATCCCCCTTTTACAGATGAGGTAACTGAGGCCCAGAGAAGTGAATCACCCAAGGTCACAGAGCAGATAAGTGGTGGAGCCGAGATTAGGACCCAGGTCCTTCTGACTCCCAGGCCCATGCTCTATCCACTAGGCCATACTGCTTCTCATAGGCCACGCTGCTGCTTCAGCAGCTCTCTTTCCTTGAACTTTGGGTGGTAGCACTAACCTGTCCTCTTCTCCCTCCCTTCCAGGACAAGCAGCTGCGGATCTTTGACCCCAGAGCCAAGCCTGCAGCCTCCCAGGTGGGTCTCATTCATTCATGCATTCACTCCTATTTATTGAGCACTTACTGTGTGCAGAGCACCACACTAAGCATTTGGGATGCAGTGACATTTCCTGCCCCCAGGAGTGGGGTCCTGGGGGTGCGTAGGGAAGGAGGGCCGCCTTTCCATCTAGAAGGATGGGGTTTCCCAGAAGCACTGTTGGGTGACTGCCATGAAGAGTGGGTGATGAGACAATTCATTCATTCAATAGTATTTATTGAGCGCTTACTATGTGCAGAGCATTGTACTAAGCGCTTGGAATGTACACTTCGGCAACAGATAGAGACAATCCCTGCCCATTGATGGGCTTACAGTCTGATCAGGGGAGACAGACAAAAGCAGTAGCAATAAATAGAATCAAGGGGATGTACATCTCATTAACAAAATAAATAGTGTAGTAAAAATATATACAAATGAGTGGACGAGCACAGTGCTGGGGGAGGGGAAGGGAGAAGGAGAGGAGCAGAGGGAAAGGGGGGGAAAGGGGGCTTAGCTGAGGGGAGGTGAAGGGGGGGCAGAGAGGGAGCAGAGGGAAAAGGGGAAGCTCAGTCTGGGAAGGCCTCTTGGAGGAGGTGAGCTCTCAGTAAGGTTTTGAAGAGGGGAAGAGAGTTAGTTTGGCAGAGATGAGGAGGGAGGGCATTCCAGGCCCGCAGGAGGACGTGGGCCAGGGGTCGACGGCGGGATAGGCGAGAACGGGGGACAGTGAGGAGGTGGGCGGCAGAGGAGCGGAGCCTACGGCCAGTGTCCTGCATGACCCGAAATTGAGTTTGAGAGGAGCAGGGCCAACCTCGCCAGTCAATTAATCGATCAAGGGTATTTATGGAGTATTTACCATGTGCAGAGCACTGTCCTAAATACTTGGAAAGTATATTACAACAGAGTCGGTAGGCATTTCCTGGTTTTTTCTTTCGCCTGTATTGGGTCAGGCTCCAACTGACTTCCAGGAGGAGAGAAGAAAGGGCTTTGTTTCTGCTAGTTCATTCATTCATTCAATTTTATTTATTAAGTGTTTACTGTGTGCAGAGCACCGTACTAAACGCTTGGCACTGTATACTAAGCTGATTCAGTTAGACTTGGCTAGCGCTAGGATTTGGAGTCTCACTGGAAGCCCAAAGCCTAGCTGGACTATGTACCTCAGCCATCCTGCTTCAGCGGGGCCACTGCCTCTCTGTGGGGGGGACCCGACGGTGGGGCAAGAGGGCAGCGTGGGCGGGAGCTGTGACAGGATTTCTGTGCCGAGCCTCCCATGTGCTGGAGAGGGGCACGCTCCCGTGGAATTGGTGAGGAGAGACGGTCACCTGGTGGTTTACTGGTGCCCTGAGCCGTTTCTGGGAAGTTTGCTGTGACGGGTTGGAGCTGTGGGTTCTGTAACCACCCAGGGTTTCCGCCACTGGGCGGGACTGAGCCGTTAGTCTGGGTGCCCAGCTGGCATCATTAGAGGTTTCCTGTGGCTTCTGGGAATTCATTTCAACCTAACATTATGCTTTATCCTCTTCCCTTCCTACTTCTGGCAGGGTGGCGATTGGTGTTGGGAAGGGAGGGGAAAGGCCATAACTGCTGATGTTTGAGGAAGCTGGGAAGAAAACAGACCAGTAAAAACAACTGCAGAGGGGCTGTACCCCTGACCTCCTCATTTTAACATCTACCGGCATCATCTTTCACCTCAACATAGCTCCGTCCCTTGGACCCGCATGTCCAGCTGGAGGGACGGAGGTGGGGGAGAATGGCAGTTGCCCAGGACCGTGGCCGTGCAGAATCCATGACCAGGGTAATTGAAAGAGCAGCATTGCTCTCCCTGGTTGGAAGCAGCCCCAGCCCAAATCCACACCAGACCTGCCTAAGGCCTCCACTTGCCTAACGCCAGGCTGGAGATGGGTGAGAGCCAACCCAGAGTCCTCCCCGTGCTATGAAATCTGAGCGAGATAGATGACTAGTGTCCCCGTTATCGAAGAGGTTGTGAAATTCTCTTCTCTCGAAAACGGGACCGAGGGTCTTGGAAACCTGTGGACTCTTGAAGGAGAGTGTGGTCAGCACCTCCCTATTTAGGGCTCTTGGGGGCCAGTTCAAGGGCCTTGTGGACTCTCTGAAGGTGAAATCGGTCAGCCCCTCAATAATTAGGGCTCTTGGAAGCCAGTTCAAGGCCCAAGTAAAGAAAAGAGAATTATGAGGTCTACATTTCAAAGCGGGCCTGAACTCTCCCCACAAGCAAAGTTGTGTTCTTCCTTCAGACAAACAGCTTTCTCCTCTCTCGTCTCCATCTTTATTCTTTCCTCATAAAATCTCCCCGGCTTCCAAGATGGTGGGATCTGGACCCCGAGTTGTGGAATGCCCCTAGGGAGAGACCCCATGGGCCGGGATGCTGCAAATCCTGTTGGGGGGTGTGGGCTGCTGGGGGCCGGGGGGGGGATGTGTGTGTGTCTGAACTTTGTGTGGTTTTGGTTTTCCAGCACAAATCCCTCAACAGATCTGCCAAGAGAAACCTACCCCTTCTGAGTGCAGCTCTAGAGTTGTCTCTGACTCAGCCTCTGTAAGATGGAGGCCCAGAGAGAAGCCACATTTTGACCAGAGGAGAGCCTTCTGGTGCCATCAGTCCTCTCGGGAAGTTTGCATTGGGTGGGGGGTATTTAGGAGCACCCCCAGAATCCTGTCTTGTGGTTGAGGCAGCAGAACTTGTTTGCAGAACCTGTGGTTTCAAGAATTGTCTGGGGTGGACCCTTGGAGGAGGCCCCGATTGCAGAAACCAGGGGACAAAGCGGTGCCAGGAAGGCGTCCTCGGGAAGAGGGGTGGTAGAAGACTGGGGGGAATGCTGGCTTCCCAGGTCGGTGTGGTCTGGGAAGGGTCAAGTGGCACTTTCTTGTAGAGTTTCCGCACACGGGTCTCTCTCCTTCCGCAGTCTCGCCTGCCCCCAGCTTCCTCTGTGGCTCTTACACGACTGGTCCCGATCCCGATTCCATTGCCGCCACTACTTGGGGATAACGTGCTGGCTGGGGACAGTGCTTGGCAAATTTCAAATCTCCTGATTTGGCACTCCCAGCCCCAAGAGAAGTCTTTTGGGCTGGGACCACGTTCCCTCTCTGAAGTTGGCAGTGCTCAGATGTCTGGGTTGCTGCTTAAGTACCAGTGGATCCTCCTGAAGTTCTGGGCACTCAGTCTGCCGCAGCAATGAGGGTTTGCTCTTCAAGTCATGGCCCCATGCCGGGACCCGGCTCCCACGACACCCCATTGGTGCTGGCAGTGCCCTGCGCTCCCCTCCACCCACGGTGGTTGGACCCCGCCGACTCCTCGGTCCTCTCTCCCTTCTCAGCCAACCTCACAGTGCTGCCTCAGGCCCAAGGCTAGAAGTGGCTTCTAGGGGCTGGGGAAGACAATTGCGGCCTCAGGCCCCAGAGCTCCCAGAGGCCCCTGCCAAGGGCGGCTAATGCCGAGAGAGTGGCCACTTTTCAGGAAGAACTTAAATAATCTCTATTTTTATTCAATTTTGATTTTTCCTCTTAAAGTCTTCCTGGCTTCCAGGATGGCGGGATCTGAGCTGGCAGTATGCAGAGCTCCGGGGCCTGAGCTGTGGAATTCTCCCAAGGAGAAACAACATGGCTTAGTAGAAAGAACATGGGCCTGGGACTCAAAGGACATGGGTTCTAATCTGGCTGTGCCACTTACCTGCTGTGTGACCATGGACTAGTCGCTTAACTTGTCAGCTCTGTGACTGTGGGCAAGTCACTGAACTTCTCTGTGCCTCAGCGACCTCATCTGTAAAATGGGGATGAAGACTGTGAGCCTCACGAGGGACAACCTGATGACCCTGTATCTACCCCCGCGCTTAGAACAGTGCTCTGCACATAGTAAGCGCTCAACAAATACCAACATTATTATTATTAACTTTTCTAAGGCTCAGTTCCTCGTCTGGAAAGTGGGGATGTAAATACCTCTTCTCCCTCCTGCTTTGTAAGCTCCATGGAGCCAGGAGCTATGTCCACCTTGATTCATCTTATATCTACACCAGTGCTCAGTATAGCGCTTGGCTCATAGTAAGCACTTAGCAAATACTATTGTTATTTTCATCATGTGCCCTACAAACTATGCCAGGACTTAGCAAGATAGCAGCCAAGGCAGCCGGATTTCCTTCACAATGGGCAGTTCAGAAATGATCTCCCGTGCTAAGAGAAGCCTTTGCATATGCCAGTGAGTAGAACCTATTACTTCTAAAGGGTAGGGGGTAGCAATACACTATCAATCAGTGGTATTTATTGAGCACCTTCAGTGTGCAGGACACTGTACTCAGCACTTGGGAGAGTGGAATACAACAGAGTTGGTAGACACATTCCCTGCCCACAAGGAGTCGACACTCTAGAGGCGGCGGGGCATGAAAATAAATTAAGGATATATATATAAGTGCTGTGGGGCCGAGGGTGGGGTGAATGTCAAGTGCTTAAGGGTACAGATCCAAGTACATGGATGAGATAGAAGGGAAAGGGAGCAGGGGAAATGAAGGCTTAGTCAGGGAAGGCCTCCCAGAGGAGATGTGACCTTAATAAGGCTTTGAAGGTCGGGGGAGTGGTGACCTGTCGTATAAGTAGTTCACGATGGGCAGGGGATGTGTCTGCTAATTCTGTATTGTACTCTCCCAGATGCTCAGTGCAGTTCTCTGCACATAGTAAGCGCTCAATAAATACCATTGATTGAATGATTGATTGATAGATATTGAGAAGCAGCGTGGTTTAGTGGAAAGAGCATGGGCTTGGGAGTCAGATGACGTGGGATTTA